>NC_089388.1:2546004-3175631 GCF_016767815.1 Penicillium digitatum
GGATCGTCTTTACTGCGCTGAGCCCACATGCTCGAAGTTCATTCCTCCATTTGCTATCCAACACGAGCACGGCACCTGCCCCGAATGCCACCAGCAGACTCACGTACCATGTCGCTCCCTTGCTCACCCTCGAATGAATTGTCCAATGGATGAACCCCTTCATGCTGTATTGGAGATGGCGGATGCTCAAAATTGGAGGAGATGCTTCCACTGCCGAACTATGGTAGAACTCCACCACGGCTGCAATCATATCACCTGTCGGTAAGCAGCCGATGTCTCTTATGACAAACACCTAACAATATATGAAAAGAACTGACAATTGATAGATGTGGGCGTGAGTTTTGCTATGTGTGTGGCTTGATTTGGAGATCATGCAATTGCCCACGTTGGCACGAACACAGACTTGAGGAAATGGCAATTCAAGCGGTCGATGAGGAGGTTCCCGCCAACGCTAATATCCATCTCCGCCAGCACGCGTTTGACCGGATAGTTGAGGACCTGCGGCAACACGAGGACAACGGGTGCGAGCATCATAGGAACTCGCAATGGGTCTGGCGTAACTCTGGGAGTTTGAAGTGTGAGGTAAGAAACCATCATCTGCCAGAGTACATTTTCATGTGCACGAGTTGCCGGATGCGGGCCTGCAATCGTTGCCGGCGACACAGGTTGAGGTAGTTCTCTGCTATTGGTTATTGTTTTCAGCTGTTGCATTCCATTGCAGGAAGAGACTGAAAAACCGTAAGGATAGCCGAAAGACAATAGGTTCACTGTGGCTTTTGGTGATGAAGTTTCGTGTTCATTCATTCACATGAGATCTGCATGGTACCAATAGAGGAAAAGACACCAATTTTGACTGTCCATTTTTTGGATTTCTCTCTAAGCCTTACGAGCCATTAACACAACCTCGCATCTGATCATAAATGATTTAAAAGACGGTGTTTCATTCACAGTTTGGGCGTATTTGTTTTGCAAACTCAAGTCAGCTTCCTTTTGCCTTAACCCATGATCGGAGAGGGATATTCCTGCAAAGGATTTTCATGTCCAGCACTTTTTCCAGTTTCAAGTGAATTCTCTTGTCAGTTGCTGGTTTCCTTTTTGTCTTGTGTTAGTCGACACGGATATGAATCCGAACATGTAGTCACAATGAATACTGATACGGGGCTCTTTTGGGTCTCGTAATTGGAATGAGAACAATTTCAATCCCTTAACGAGGAACAATTGGTCCTAGACTTCCCTAGGAACTACCATATCACTTGGTTGCACCCTAGCTCTACTTACCCTTTGCAGTTTCCATCCCTACCCACGTTTTGCATGGTCTTTTGATGGGGCGTGGTGCAGATTCCTCACTGCCTGAGGCACCACTTCACATGAATTTCATATCACGTGCTGGTATCAGCTCAATCTTATCTCCGTGCTGACAAAACCCTATCCCCGTGGAACCAGGTCGAATCCGTCAGCGCCTGCCTATTCGGTCGCATGAGTGGTTTTGTCTTGTCGCGACTTCCTGTTTCACGCGCTTTTTCTCTTAGATCGCTATATTCTCATACGCTACAATGGCCTCTCCCAAGGAGCTGACCGTTCATCACTGTGGAATCGCGCACATCGTCCAAGTCCCCGCCTCAGCAACGCTACAAGACCTCTCCTCGGAATTAGAGCGCGTCCTCAACATACCCATCGATAACCAGAAGCTTCTCATAGCCCCAAAGCCAGGGATGCAGAAAGCACCTTTTCCACCAACTTTACTTGACGCAATTCTCCAAACCTCCTCCCCAAAGTTCAAGATCACCCTCCTCGGCACCCCGGCCAAAGCAATCGCCGACCTCCACGAACAATCCGCTAACGAACAGCGACGACAAGAATCACGAGCTGCCGCCCTAAGCGCCGCCAGACGCAACAAACAAACACCGTCTTCCAGTCGTAGTGGCGGCATCCACACCATCTCATCCTCATCCAACAACTACACCTTCCACCGTCTCCTCCCACTATCATACCTTCCCAACCCAGACCGATCCCTCGACTTCCTCAAACGTCTCCGCGATGATCCAGGTATCTGTGCCGCAATGATAAAACACAAATTCTCCGTACCTCTCTTGACAGAGATGAATCCGGCGGAACACACGACGAGCGAGTCGCGGACACTAGGTCTGAACCGGAACAAAGGCGAGGTGATTGAGTTGCGTCTGCGAACGGATGCCTATGACGGATACCGGGATTACCGTACTATTCGGAAGACGCTGTGTCATGAGCTTGCGCATTGCGTGTTTGGGCCGCACGACCGTGACTTCTGGAATTTGACGTCGCAGATCGAGAAAGAGGTTGAGCGTGCTGATTGGAAGTCTGGTGGGAATCAGTTATCTAATCAAGAGTTCTACAATCCTGGTGATTGGGATAACGTCCAGGGGGGAGAGCAGTTTGATGAGTGTGGGTGGACTGGTGGGGAGTTCGTCCTTGGTGGATTGCAGGGTGACTCAAATGGAGGCCGGAGTGGGAATGTTGCTTCGAGCGGGACGCTGTCTCGTAGAGAAATTATGGCGCGGGCTGCGGAGGAGAGGATGAAAAGGGAAAGTCGGGCTAGGAAGCAGAATGATGCCAAGTGATATCATGGCTGCTCATTTGGCGCACTAACTTTTTTCTCTCACGATGTATGAGTTCTTACTTTTCACCTATATAGCCTTAGATACCATACTTTTCCTTTGTAATCAACTCATTTTTTGTACATTGAAGACCATATCTTGCCACCTAATTGGAGTCATCTCGAGACTTTTACAACTGCTCGTTGACAAAGAGACCAGCCATGCCCTGTCCAGTTCCAATACACATGGAAGTGACCAGAATCTTACTCTTTGTCCGGCGAGCCTCGCTCAGAACAGTCGCGATCTGGCGCGCACCTGTTGCGCCAAGTGGGTGACCAATAGCAATAGCACCGCCACGAGGGTTGACCTTGGCGTGGTCAAGGCCAAGGTTCTGGATACAGTAGACCGCCATGGAGGCAAAAGCCTCGTTGATCTCATAGATATCGACATCATTCTTGTCAAGCTGGAACTTGCTCAGCAGCTTGGGGATGGCAGCAGTTGGGCCGATACCCATCACGCGAGGGGGCACACCGGCAACGGTAGCGCCACAGAATTTAGCAAGAATCGGCTGGTTCAGCTCAATTGCCTTGGAGCGGCGCATGAGAAGAACAGATGCGGCACCATCGGTCACCTGGCTGGAGTTCCCACCAGTGGACTTGTCACCGAACTGCGGGAACGCAGGGCGAATCTTAGAAAGCGACTCGAAAGTCGTACCCGGACGAATCCCATCATCCCGAGAAAGAGTCACTTGCTTAACCTCGCCCGTCTTAGGGTCCTTAACCTTGACAGTGATAGGAACAATCTCATCATCGAGCCAGCCATTACTCTGGGCAGCCTCGGCACGACGGAACGATTCAGCGGCAAATCGGTCCTGCTGCTCGCGGGAGATAGTGAAGTCCTTACCGACGTTCTCGGACGTCTGACCCATGGGCTGCATACAGTCGGCGGCCTCCTGGTTGCGCAGAACCTCCTCATTGAACGGCTGCTCCAGCCGGTCGCTAGCGGCGGACATCAGCTCGGCACCCATAGCGACACCGATGTCGATGGCGCCCAGCTGGATCTGGTTTGCGATATCCTGTACAGCTTTCAGTCCAGATGAACAGAATCGGTTCACTGTAGAGGCGCCGGCTGTGTGGGGGATGCCGGCGGCAAGAGCTGCGGCGCGGACCATGTAGGCGGCTTTGACTTCGTTGACCTGTCTTTAGGGTTAGAATATCCCATCTATGGATTTGCAGAGTAAAAATAAAAAGTTTTTAAGCATACATTCCCGAGGCAGACATCCTCGATCAGAGCTGGGTCGATCTGGGACTTGGCCAGAGTCTCCTTCAGCAGCGCGTAGAGCATGTAGTCCAGTTCGGTGTCCTTGAACCCACCCTTGCGTGCCTTGGTCAGAGGTGTGCGGATTGCTAGGGTGATGACCACGTCATCGGGGTTCTTCTGTGTACTGTATTTGCGTGTTAGACTGATGTAGCATAACTCTGACCTCGTCGGAAGACTTGCATAGCTGCGAGGCCGCTGGTGGCACCGGGCTTGAGGTGGCTCAGGAGTGAGCTTAAACGATCGGCGGCCATGATGTGTGAAGGTAGAGAGACTGGAAAAATTGTACAGTCAGCGTTTTGAAACTATTCTCTTACACAGCTGATCTTTGTTCGAGATACTGGCTTTGTCGTGCAAGTGAATGCGGGGAAGCTTCCATGTGCGGAGATTTGAGCGAGAAGTGTGAAAACAAACCACCCACGCTCGGGGGTGAGGAAGAACTTACAGATTGTACAGAAGAGTAGATTAGAAGCAGTAAACAAAAAATCAGTAAGAAAGAAGAGGAATCAAGGAGTTTAAAGATGTATGGAGAGAAGTCCACTTCGACCGAAATTGCCGAGGTTCATTTCGTCTATCAGGTTATCAAGCCAACAAGTACCCGGTACTTCTGATTTGCCACATCATCCCTTATTAAATCAAGTACCCGGGACCTCAGCTAAGTCAATTGACTTGGCCTGTGGAGATGCCTAGGCGACTGTCACTTTGTCAAATGTCAATCGCGTTGGTTTCTGGCATCAATCGTTCTTTTCTTCTTGCATGGATAGGGCCGCCTCATTTCTATGAGAGCACGTCCCTCCCTCCTCATCCAAGTTTCCAAAAGCACAACATTCATGCTACACTCACACGCAGGCCTAGAGGCAGCGGGTGAGACAACTCTTGGTTAGCCATGTCAGTTTTCTTTCTTCGTGTACTGTTGCCAGAAGATCTGGAGCTCGTTCGCAAGTACGCCGAGTTGTCCGTGCTTAGATGCAATGAATTCTGCTGCTTGTTCCATCGAGGAGTGATCGCTCGTATCAATATCCATCTGTTCTACCGAGGTTCCAATGGGATCTGTATATGTACATGTGGGGCGATAGCTGAAAGATTATGCTGACGACGGTAAATATTTGCGTTATTGAACGGAAACATGCGAAATAGTTTTTTAAAAGTATCCTTAATATGTACCCACCGTTATCTCAGTGCGTAGCCAATCCTCAAATCTTCCCTTGTAGGCGTTGGGGTCAGTACCCTCCCAGTTGTAAAAACCAGTGTGGAAATTCAAAATCTCGAAAACCCTTCAAACGATAAGTCAAAAGCAAACCGCAGGTGGAGGAAATACATACATTTTACTTTTCCATCCATCCGTTGTCATGTCTGAATCTAGCCAAGACAAATTTAGTTGTTTTTCACATTCGGGTTCGTCGTTGGGGTCCGAATAGGTCGAAACGTAAGGATGGGTTAGGGCATCTGCCGCCGTGATTCTCTTTTGTGGGTTCATTTCGAGCATTTTCTCCAAGAGATCAATGGCTGGCAAATTTAGTATCATGATAGCTAGACAAACAAGGGGGCACCTAGTGTCACTGAAGATTTGAAGAGCCATACCTTCAGGATCAACATCTCCCAGGATGGTTCCAAGCGACCGAGACTCTGTTCCAGGTAAAGAGTTCACAAAATTCATCGTCTAAACTTGTAATCAGCATCTTATCTTCTGTATCTGACCCGGCCTTGATAATTCGGTCTTACAGTATCGCTGTAAACTATCTCCATGATCTCTTTGGGTGGCTTCCCAAAGATCTCAGTGATCAGTTTAAAATGATGCACATTGTCTGTGCCCGGTAGGAGAACTTTCCCTAGGAGCATCTCAGCCAGAACACAGCCAGTGCTCCAAATATCCACTGCGCTGCTGTATCTTTGCCAGGTCAACATGATCTCTGGAGCTCGATAGTATCGTGTGGAGACATAGCCCGTCATCTGATGATCTTGTTCTCGGGCTAGACCAAAGTCACAAATCTTCAAGTCGCAATTTTCTTTGATCAATATATTGCTGGGTTTGAGATCACGATGGATCACACCAGCTGAGTGGATAAATTTTAGCCCTCGCTAGAATTATCAGCTACACTGCCATATTCTAGATCTCCAGGCAAACAGACCAGCAGTTGGTAGGTGAAGAATTGAACGAACTGTTCCTCCAGTGGCTTCGACCTTGATTGGATCAACGCATGAAGGTCTGTCATACAACAGTCCATCACAAGATAACTGTGTGTCAACATGGTCAGTACAATTCGAACTGGGAGATAAGAGGTGTCATTCACGTACAGATCTTCCGCTGGCGAGATGAAGATGTCTGTCATATTGATCAACTGTTGACAGTTAGAGTTCATATTTTGTACGTTGTCTCAGTTTCTGCACATGCATTATCATGTTTTAGATGGTTCATCAAATGAACCTCGCGATACGTGTGCTTCACCCGGGCAGAGCCATCGAAAGGTTTCCCAATCTTCTTGATGGCAACTGTTCGATTGGCCTTTGAATCATGCGCGGAGCTGATACTGACTGTCAGTCGCCTTACAGTACGAATGGAATATACGAGGAGGGGGTATACCATATCACTCCATAGGCACCAACTCCTTGTGCTTGCAAGTTTGTATACCTCTCGGTTGTTTGAAGGGCCGTACCCATGATTTTATGTGTGACGAATGTAGCCATGCTACCAAAGTTGTAGATGTGAAGAAGAGATGAAGTACCAGAATAGTAGAAGCATGGAGGACATTCATCATGAACATACTATATTTAGATGCCAAGGCTGTTCTTCCCAGACCTAGGCCGTGTCGTGGTTACGTCATACACATGAACAAGCCCGTGTAGTTGGCCGTTGGACGGATTAACATCTTGATTTCCACGTATTAGACAGTTTTAGTCTCCACGTATCCCACGCTCTTAAATTGAGCCGGTTATTACAACCGTTCCCAACAAAAGCTTATTGACAGATGCCTCCACCTAGGTTGAGCCACTTAAGGCTTTTTATATGCAAGTAGTGAACGTCACTTAGCTGATTTCTATAAATGCAGACTCTCTTTCGCGATTGTGTCAATCGTGTCAATCGTGTCCCAGATAATTGGAAATGAGAGGCAAAAATTCCTACCTTTGCCTTGAAACTTCCTTTGACGGCTGGCACATTTCGACAATGCCATTCGTTTGTAAAGCATGTGTTCGCGAAACATTACATTGAAACGGCCTTTCTAGCAGTATTTCCAGTGGTGGAACACTTGGTGCTTCAATTGAAAACGGAGCATGATACCCTTGTACTTTGTACCGCATTAACACAGATCGCAGCCAAGCTCAGACCTAAAGTCAAAACGCCAAACCCAACATCAGAAGCATCACCAACTCAGTAAATTTTAGCCCGTCACCTCATCCGGATCCCCTATCAATCAATTTCCGAGCATCAGAGTAACTTATGATCTCCAGCATCCTCGTTGCTTATTACGCTACCCACATCAGACCACGCGGGAGTAGCCACACCGCCAATTGATCGCCCGTCAAAGTCACTAAGAATGCCATCTGACGTGTCATCCTCGAATCCTCCTACATGGCTGAAACTTCCAGTAGTAGAAGGAGCGGCCAAAATATCATCGTGAGACTGAATACTCGCGTAACCAAAACCATCTAGCTCAGCAAGGTGATCATGTTCATAGGTTCTGTTGTTTGGCACATCAGGGTGCGAAAAAAATACTTGCTGTGGGTCTTCTGTATGGCTGGAACCAGATACAGACAACGGGGAGTTGGGAGAGAATGGATCAAAGAGGCTACCCCGTTCAGGTGTTTCAGGCCCGGGCGTGAACGGAACAATGGATTCCGAGGAATGAATTGAGAGAGTAGACGAGGGGATGTCGACATGCAGCTGATTCCGACCCAGCGTAGTCGAAGGCTCGGCCTCGATTTGTTTGGCACCTCGGCGGAGAGGCTCCAAAGTTTCCAAATCAACCCCCGTTGAGTTAGCAGTAGATTCTTCATTGGGCTGGACATCGTATTCAAGGTCTTTCGGTTTTAGCAGGTTGCCTTCGTTATCAACGAGAGTATCAAAGCTCTTATGAGACTGGCCTGGCTGGCTGGTCTTTCGTCGCGATTCAAGGAGCGTTTTTCGCCGCATGATCTCCGCGCGAGCAATCCGTCTGCGTTCTTCGGCAATTTCTCCAGTCTCCTCGGTCATAGAAATGTCTTGTCTCAACGCTATGTCTTGGGGTTGCATCTCATCGCCGAGGTTGTGCAGAGCCAAAGCGATCTTGCGCCGCGAGGTGGTCACCCATTGCTGAAACTTTGGAGACTCGCATACGGCAATTCCAGCTGCTACAATCACAGAAACAGTAATGATGAGTCCTGCACGAGAGGTCAGCCTCATCGTCAACATGGAGAACTGATCAGACCAAGCACACCGCCCGGATGATCCGGGAAGAAGTCGTAGAAGTTCACGGAAGTAGGACCAGACCTTTTGCAAGTGGCGCTGGCATAATGAACGCAAAACGCTATACTTGGTTACTTTCTTTAAGATGGTTCAAAAACTCACCTTCGTCATCTATGGAGTGGAACAAGATGATTCAGTGATGCCTGCTCCTTATCCTTACATCAGTGCATGTGATACTCCAAGCCCTTATCACCGGCCCTAAAATTATACACCGCTTTGGGCAAAGTCCCCCGCGCGTCAAAGTGATGAACGTGATTGCAAGCTCCCATCTCTTGACTCGATAGTTATACAACTGCACTTGAGTGAGATCATCATGTCTCGTCACCCTTCGCAGACCCAACGGCCCTTGTCCCTCACCGAGGAGCTTGAGAAACTGGAGCAGTCCATTACCCTTACATTGCAAGGTAGGGCAAAAAAGTAAACAAAACAGCCCAGCAGACCGCTCATCGTACGTCCATACAGAGATCGACCACAATTTCAGTCAAGCTCATCGGATAGTCACTACGAGTATCTTACCTCTAGTTGAGCAATATACCGAGCATTCACGAGATGTCTGGGAAGGTTCCAAGGTCAGCTTCCGACATGCACAGCTTTGGATACAGCTTGATTAACTCTCTTCAGTTCTGGAAACAATTCTTCGAAGCTAGTGCCAACGTATCTCTGTCCGGCTATGAAGAAAGAAACGCCGACGAAGAAACGATGCAGGACCCTACAGCCACGGAGGAAGAGTTGTCCACCGACATAACCCAAAGCACCAGTCTCGACGATACCATGTCCCACGAGACGCCCTCTTCCCAGCGCCATGAAACATCCCACCGAGACCAAGCAGACGATCTGGATCTAAACGATCTCGCGATCTCTTCCCACAGCACCCCGCGCGCCCCGGGTCACCATCACCAGGCCAATGACGACGTAACAACTTCCTCAATAGAGTATTCGTCCTCTTACGAGAATCTAAGAAGAGAAGTCAACGAATCAGAACCCCCATTCGACCTCCCAGACACCTCGACACTCCCATCTACTCCAGGTCGCCAACTCTTCTTCCCACGCGGCGTCTCCGCCACAACCCCGATGTCCTCACCCTTTCTCCCACCCGTGTCGCAGCCCTCCACTCAAGACCGTCGCTACCAGAAGACCTCGGACCCGGTACTACACCAAATGCTTGACAAGACATACCGGGTGCAAGCTACGCCGCTCGGGAAAGGGTTCCACAATGTGGGCGGCGGCACGAACACTCGACCAAAGTTCCACATCACCCCAAAACCGGCCGAGTCTACGTCCAAGTACGCATATGACGATTCGCCGATTTCCAGCCCGGAGCCAGAGGCACCACAGCTACACTCAGAGGTTTTCTCATCGCCCATCAAAGGCGTCAACGATACCCCAGGCACGAACCGCAAGCGACGGACTAGCAGCAATCGCATGCGCGGTATTCCCAGGCCTGGCATGAGTGTTTTGACACCTGCCAAGAAGTCTGCGGGTAAATCGGCTGTGTGGGATAGCGACGATGATTTCGACTCCGACGATGAGAATCTTGGGCCGAGCCCTCCTAAGACCATGCAATTCCACATTCCGCAGAGCCGGCTGATGAGGACGCCAGGTAAAATTAATTCCCTCGTTTTTTCAATCTTACTTTGATGCTAACTTTCCTCGCCTTGATAGCAAGAGAGGCTTCTAAGCGTATCGTGACCGATCTATTAGCTACGGCTGGAGCTGGGGACATTACAGATGACTTTGGTGATGACCAAAGTCCAAGTGTGATCCGTCGCATGGAGCGCCTGGAAGATGAAACGTTTTAATTTCCACGTTTAAAAAAAACCTGGCTAAAGGTAATTCTTTTGATCTGGCTGGCATTTTTACTTTTCATGGCCATTGTGTTCTGCCACGAAGGGTGCTCCCGGCCACAACACAGCACGGATCTCATATACCCACGAATGTAACCATGACGTCATCGTTCTCCAAAGCGAATTCTTCTAGTAGATTCACATCCATTGGAAAATAGAGAAAAAAGAAATACAGGGCACAGCCTATAGAATTATCATACATGTGGACACGGTAAAACAAATGTCACTTTTGGGGACTGAGAGAACCCTCGAGACATGAACAAGGAGACAAACGCTTAAGAAATCGTAGGGATATGTACGGACGATGAAGGCCAAGCAAGCAATGTCACCGCTCCCTCCCGTTGATTGTTGTTGCCAATAGAGAATCCAGGCTCTTGAGAGGCAATAGAAAGATGGGCGGCGGTATCTGCTCGATCAATGGCAGTCGTAGGTGATGGACAAGACGCAAAAGAGTAGTATCTAGGAGCTCTTCTTCTTGTTCTTGGACTGAGTATCCTTCTCCTCACTCTAAGACTTCCCTCCAGCACTTGCAGCCTGCTGCTTCTCGTGATGATCATAGAGAGACTGGTGCTTAGAGCTCAAGCGCTCTTCCTCGGCAGCAACCATATCCTTCCATAGGTCGCCCCCATGAGGCTTCCCACCTTGGTGAACAGGCTGGTTCTCTTCAACCTCAACTTGAGCCTTAGCCATGGCCTCGGCCTCCTTCTTCGAGTCGAGCAAACCCCGACCACGACGCTGGTCCGAGATCTCAAAAGCAGCCGAGGCACACAACACACCCAGCGTCAGACCCTGTGCATACACACGAGCCTGGACCAGCTTCTGCTGTCCACTGAGGCCGGGAATACGACTGACAAGCGTGAACGAGCCAACCATCGAGGCGATCCAAGTGGCAGTGATGATCTTGTATTTCTCGCGGCGGGCAAAGGCAGCCGCGCGGTCAGTGAAGCTGAGGCCACGATTCTCCTCGGCGCGGAGACGCTCTCCGCGATTCTCGTACCATTTGTATGCGGCGTTTTGCTCGTTCTCGTGCTCACGTGAGGCGTGGTCGGCGGCAATGATACCGGCGAAGGTACCCGAGGATGACACCAGGAAGGCTTTCATCGGCAAAGTTAGGTTGCGGATTGTGTGGTAACGACGTGAGGCAAGGAGGACTCCTGCTAGACCACCGGCGAGACCGAGGAGGCCACCGACAGTACCGCCTTTGAGGACGGAGCTATTGGTTGCGTCAGTATGGGCTGATCGAGAGAATTGGGGGATTGGTAGGATTGGTGGTGGGCCTGTATAAGCTTACTTACCTGTAGTGAGCATCTTCTTGTTCTTTAGTAAGAATCTTCATTGTGTAAGATGGGGTATACGCGAATTGCAAATGGAAGAAAAGGGTGGATTGTCCGATATAAAACCAAAAAAGCAAAAGCCGGATCGCATGACGTGGGTTCGCGGGATCTGCTCTTTTTCTGGCGGTGGCGCCAGGCCATCTCTCAAGTCTTGCACGGAATTGACCTGCCGACATTTTTAGTTTTTAGGCTCCTTCTAATTTAGATCTCTGACGTATTTAGATTGAATTGCATTTACGGTGATTGCGTCCATTTGAAATTTCAATTGATAATGTTACTGCTCTTATTCCACTCGGAATGCGAAGATGACACACTCCCCAAACCCTAATCAATCCCCGATTGATCCCGAAACACCCAAACACCGCAAAAATTATGTCACAAAACGGAATGGGCCGATACCATATTGGATAGAAATTTACAGGTGCCGTGTCTACCGACGAGACGTCTTGCGTGCCGCAGCCTGGCGGGCTTGCATTTTGCGGAAACGGTCCTCGCCGCTGGCACCCAAGGGGCGCGCAAACGGAGTCTCGCGCACAGCTGTCTGACGCGGAACCACAGTATAACTGACGTTGGTGCGATCAACACGAGCACGGTTGAGAAGACGGGGAGGAAGCATTTCGCGGGCGCGGGCTTCGGCTTGGATTTCCTCGGCGGTTGGAGCAGAGCGTCTGACAACTTTCCTATGGGGTTGTTAATGGGTGATAGAGAAGCTGTGCAGCAGTGAACATACGTAGGATCATAATCGGCCTCCTGGTAGACTCGCTTCGAATAATCGTCGCTGCGCTGGAGAATTGGTCGTGTCCACTCTGCCAGTAACTTCTCTGCCATTTCCTTGATGCGACGCTCAGTGCGCTTGCTCTTGGTGTAGAAAACAACCACTTTTCCAATGCCACTAGCAATCAAAGCATCTTTGTTAATAGGAAGCTTGGTAATGGCGGTCAATAGGTCACGCTGAATGTTGTATGCGGGCATTGAGCCATCGTCCAGTGGCTCGAGGAAGAATCGGACAGCTTCCAACAGGTTAATCTCAGGGTCGACCAAGGCGCTGGTGTACTGGTTGCGGTTCAGGAGCATGATGACTTCGGGGAGGAGCTTGAGCTTGTGCATCGCAGGTTTTCCTTCTTGACGGTTGATCGCATCCATCTGCGCTGCGTGGGTCATGCGCTTGCGCATATCCTCAATTTCAGCATCTGCCATAGATTCCAAATCCTGATAGGACAGTCAGCGAACGTAAGTGAGTACATTGCCAGCAGGCCCAACACATACAATGCCATCTTGCTTGCGGAAACGTCTCTTCGCTGGCTTCTTCATCGCCTCGTCCATAGCGCGGTCAAGAGCTCGGCGACGTCCTGGTGGTTAAAGCGCCGTTAGTTCAAACTGATTGGGGCGGTTGGTCCATTTGCTAGTAGAGAGTAGAACATACGGGTCTCCGGGTCAAGAGTCTCCTCATCTGTATCGGGCTTATCCTCGCGCTTCTTGCGTTCACGTCGGCGAGATGAGCCTCCTTCGTCGCCTCCCTCGTCAGCTCGACGGCTCTTCTTCTCGCGACGACCTTCCTTCCGGCGCGGACGAGTCTCGCCATCCTCAGTACGCTTGCGCTTATGACGACCAATGAGTTTCAAGTTATCTTCATCAATGGCAAGTTGTGGGCGGTCCTCGACGTTAACATTCTCTGGATCGAAGTTGTCGAATTGTGCCTCGTCAACTTCGGACAAAATAGACTCGTCGTCTGAAAGCTTGTCATCAGCTTCGTCGTCGTCTGCGACATTTAGTTCGTCATCGATGTCTTCGGTGACTTCCTTGGCCTCAGCAGTAGATTCGGCGAAGTTCTTGCCCTCGTTGTCGTCACCAGCAACCGGGCTTGCAACTTGCTCGGGGACTTCGGGTTCGGGAGAGGTGGCGAGCGTGACAGCCTTGCGGTCTGGTGAAGCAGACATGGCGGTTCAGATGGCGGCAAGTTTAAAAGGGGTAGATTAAGGAGAAAGATTTGAAAGGGCAGAGAGAGATCAGTTTAGGGTGGTATCGCAAACAAGTCACGGTACGTTATCTGGCTGAAGGGTCCCGACGCCTCCTCTGCAGATTCGAGCAATGCAGATAAGGGGGGAGGTAGGGATTGAAAACAGGAGCACAGCACAGGCTTCTCTCAAAATGAAGTCGATAGAATGCAAGTGGATAGTAAGAGGGGAGACAGTTATGGCAAAACCTCAAGAAGTGAAGGAGAGCGGTGGTCTGTGCTCCCGTGATTTATTCTTCCAGTCCAACCTAGCAACAGCCATCTCTTACAACTTCTACTAATATCTGAACTCTGTTTCAATCTTTCAATCTTAACTGTATTCAAAATGTTTGCCCCAGGTATGCTCCCAGTTCCATGCCGCTTCGTTCTATCGAACTCGAGCTAACAATACAACCTTGTCAAGGCCAAGAACAGATCTCCAAGGAAGAGATCAAGGTCAGCCTCACGCCATGACCTCTGCCCCAAGTGGCATTTGATGCTAATACACCTTACAGGCTGGTGAGATTGAGGCCAGCCAGACCGTGCAGATGGCTCTTGCCGGTGGTTTCCTCCTCTACCTGTGTAAGTCGAGTATTTGGTCCACAAGGCCTCGAAAGAGCAGACAACTCGAGATGAGTCAGAGAAGAGTTCAGTGAATTTGAAACTAACTTGGTGATTCAATACAGCCCCCTTCGCCGTTGACTTCGTTCGCAAGTTCCTTTAAGCCGATTGACCCGTCTTCCGCTCCTCTATCTTGCCCTTCCCGGACTGTACTCGACGAATCGCTGAGTATGATTTCGCGATGACATGCAGGAGAAATGGATAATTGATATCTTTTGCCCTGGTATAAATGGCTTTCCAACCAACATTGAACAAGGTTGAGCTTGAGCATCTAATCTGTGGAAAGCTTGAAGTTCATCTACTATACATTTTAGATATGCCGGTGGTGTCGGTTAGTAATGTATTCCCATTGTGCACATGCTTGTTGTCATTTAAATGTTATAAGATATAAAGCAAATCAATATACGAAACTGCAGTATATCAGAGTCTGGGTCTTGCCTGGTGGTGGTAGCACAACACCGCAGAGCGGAGGAGCAGTTTATGGCATTTTGGCATGACACTACTTCACGTACTCAATCTGCCACAGGATCATTGTCGATCTATTGAGATTGTATCTATATGCATGATAACCCAAACTTGGACATGCAACTAAAAGCCCTACTAAACAAGCTTTTAGTTGGATTGGCGGTACTGACTCTTGAAGGTGATGTCAGGTTATGCCTCGTGTCATCACGATACATGTTTATCTCTTTATTAAGTTAGGTATAGCACCCTATGTTTGAATACACAATCACAGAATTTGAACCGGTTTTACCATAGTAGGCTCGGTGGTACCAATATTCTAAGATGTTGCGTAGCCCGTAACAAGATGTGTTGCATGGCGTATCTTATGGGTTATCGATGGATGTTGTTCTCCTTCGACCGCTACTTGAAATAGCTTGAAAGCTATACTTGTATGCATGCTCAGATGGGATATTGATGTCATGCAATGGTGGGCTGGTTTTACGAGATGTTTCTCTGCCAAGAAAGATGGTGATGGAGGAAAAGGTTATAGATTGAAACCAAAAGAGCAAATAAAAAAATGAACGTAGACTGAGAACGATCGACACGCCAAGCCTGCGTTAAAAGAGGAAAACGAGAGAATGCCCCTCGGGCGTTAGCTAATTCCAGGTAGCTAACGCCGACGGGCATAGAGTGTAGGGAATTGAGGTTAACTTTAAGGGAATAAGACATCCTGAAATAGTAGTGACATGCTACGTACATCGGAGAAAGCAGGTAATCGATTGAAAGTAGCCTCAATAGAAAAGCCCTAGAAAGCAAGGCGAGAGACCCAAAAGACACCCAAAGTGGAATGTAGAGTGTTCAGCAAAGAGGATTGTATTCAGATATGCATTACAATGGCCTTATCCCCAAGAACGCCGGTACCCCGATGACCGTAGACATTAAGTCCAAACACATGATGAACATGAGATTCGAAAGAGCACATGGAAAGATGTAGAGCAGTGCCCTCAATTCTCAATCGCTTTCTCAACCTCGTAAAAGTCGTTCTTGATGGACTCCAGCTCCTTCTGGAGATGCTGAATCTGAGAGTGGTAATCATCCAGAATCTGGCGGATTTGGTTAGCAAGCTCCTCCGGAAATAAGGGTTGATCAGTTCGGGAATGACAAACCTTCTTTGCTGTCTTCAAAGTCTGCTCATCAATGTCATCCTCCGCTTGTGTCACATTCATACCGGCGCGATCCATTTCCACTTGCAGTCGCTTGGAGTGTTCGTGGATGGCCAGCATACGCGCCCAGATTTCCTCAGCGCGGCCATTGAGAGACGGGTCAAAAACAGCACGCTCCAACTCAACAAGCTTTTTCTTCAGCTGTTCCTCTGCTTCATCCATGGCATACCCTCTGTTGCGAAGGATCTGCGTCTTGGCGGCAAGGGAGAGGCATCTTTTGCTCAGAATAATGTGTTTCCGCCGGCAGTCAGCGATCTTGACGGAAAGGTTGAGATCATGCTTCGAGAGAAGCCCGGTCAAGCAATTGTTGATCTCGTGCAGACGCGACTGCATCATAGTGAGGAAATCTCTTTGTCGTTGCGCGCGCTTACCAAGGTCCCAGAAGCCCTTTACAAGCACAGGGACATAACCTGGACCCGGCCGCTTGCGCAAAGCCTCCTCCCATTTTGACTCGTCATCATCGGGACCCGGTTGGTAGAAAGGTGCAGCTTCCTCGCCGACGTTGTTGTACAGATAGGCTCGAAATGGCGAGGTTTGGCTGGGAGGATCCCACTTATCTTTGATGATAGCTACTTGCATAGGAACAGTTCGGTGCACTAGAAAGCAGTCTTGTCAGTAATGATTTGTGGTGAAGAATTACTCGATAAGCTCACCCCCAGTAATAGCACGGCCGGGGGACCAAAGGCTCGAGGACAGAGAAGGCTGTTGCTGCTGGGGCTGTGGAGTCGTCATCGTGTTCTGGCCGAATTGTGATTGCTGCTGGCCGAAAGCATTTGTTTGTTGTTGAGTGTTGGAACCCAGACCCCCGAGTCCTCCTAATACACCCCCTGCTTGTTGTGTTTGCTGTTGGCCTCCGGAGAAGAGGCTACCTTGCGGTTTCTGTAGCGAGGAGCCGAATGCGCTTGCTGGCTGTTGCTGCTGCGGCTGCCCAAAAGTAGAGCCCAAGGTATTCTGGGGCTTCTGTAGATTTCCGAACATCGGTCCTGATGGCTGCTGGGGTGCGGCACTTGCGCCGAACGTACTTCCACCAAATGCACTGGTTGCACCTGTTCCTGTTGTTGCTGGCTGTTGGGTCTGCCCGCCGAACAGTGTACTGGTGCTGGTGCTGGGCTGGGTGGTTGCCGGGGTGCCAAAGAGAGACGGTTTCGGCGTAGTGTTGCCGAACATGGACGTGTTGGCCTGAGGTTGGTTTCCACCAAAGAGAGACATGATGGGCAATCAAAAAGGCACAAAAAAAACCCACGATAAAGAGGGAGCGCGTCAATGGATCAATAAAGCCCTGGCGCAGCCAGATTAAGAGCGCTGAATTGAGGTCGAAATAAACCCAAGGCACATAGTCCAGGGAGAGAGGGTTGGCAGTCGAAGGAGAGAAAGCTGAGGGGTTCCTCGATGGAGCTCGCCGGCCGAGAAAGATGAGAGCCGGAGCTCGATTTGTTTTGTGTCACGTGACGGGCTATTGTTCGCAAACCGCTGAATTGTATATTGAAAGGAAGATCTAAGTAAGTAGTGCATTGGTATTGATCTATTGATCTTCATATTTGTTTAAATGGATTTTTTTCTAATTGATATGTCCAACCACTAAAGGCAACACTCACACAAGCTGTCTCGCTGGGCAGCATGTTTAGCTGACCTAAGCAAAATACAACCAGCCAATCACCGACGAGCCAAATTTCATTCCACCGCAACCCGCAGCTCTCGACTATCGATCTCCAAGTCTCGTCTCAATTGTACCTCTTTCCCCTCACAGTCGTTCTGACAAGCACACCGTCGCCATGGCCCAAAGAGATGCTCGGTATGTATCTTAAATTTCAATCGCTTCCTCTCTGTAAAGCTCAATGTGAAACGCTAACCTACACCCCTCCGCGCACAGCTTCAGCCAGACTGTCCTGGTGGACACCACGCCCATGCCTGATCACATTCCCAAGGTAGAGGAAATCGGTGCCACATCTGCACCTCTGTTGAGTGCAGCCTACTTCATCGGAGACCGCTGCAAGGCCTTCAATGACGACTTCATGAAATGCAAGGCCGAGGCCAATGGCCGCGGGGAGATTGACTGCTTGAAGGAAGGCCGGAAGGTGACGCGATGTGCTGCTAGCGTGTATGTTGCTTTTGTAATTCATCTTTGGGTTGAGAAGGAGATATTGACCCTGTCACAGCATCAAGGACATCAATACCCACTGCCTTGACCAGTTCAAGGCCCACTGGGAATGTCTTGACAACAACAACCACCACCTCTGGGAGTGCCGCAGAGCTGAGGTGCAGCTTAACTCCTGTGTCTTTGACAAATTGGTATGACATCTACCTTCTCTTTCTGCATCCCCTCGCATTCATCGCATCCCCTATCGCCGGGACTTCAGCTAATATGCACTTCTTGTTTCTTCTAGGGCTTGAAGAAGACCCTCCCTGGTGCTCCCGAGAACCAGGTTCCTGTTCACTTGCGCCCCAAGCAAAAATACGCCCAGTACCCCGGCCCCCAGTGGTAAACACTCTCCCGGGTATACCTTGTCCTCTCTAGACTCGCCCGATTGCACCCTCACCCTTCCATCTCATAATCTGGGCAACGTCTTTTTTCTATATCACTGTTTTTATTTGGATGCTCGACCGTAAATCCGGTCTATGTTTGTGTAAATATCTCTTGGCATCATTGAATGGTTACATGGTTTTCTGCTCAATCTCCTTGCCTTGGTCACATAGCATGGATGGGGCAACTTGTTTTCCAACTCATTGCAGCTTGCAATGGTAAGTTTTCCAGTTGGGAGTAGTACGGACTCTATTGCTGCCCGCTGGCTCGAATTTATCCTCGGCTTAGTGCATATGTAGGTAACCAGTGCGGTGAAGAAGCTAGGCACATTACATTTGGTATCATGCAGACACTCCTGGGGGAAGTTTGTATACATGGGCTATCGCTCAGGCTTATCCATGCACCGCATAGTCTCACCGTGTATATAACGGGTCCCAGATATGTTTACCTTCCGATTTCTGTCTCTGTCCAACTCAAAACTACCGGGGATGAGAGGGTTCTTGTTCTGGAGCCTGTGTGAATCCAGCTATCTTCCACAGCCGGCACCAAATATCAAATTCAAATTTAGAGAGTCGGTGATAGTATACCCGTAAATTGCGCCGCGTGGAACGTACAGATTAGATGTGAGATACATATGTTGGCGATTCTACCGGCTGCCAGTGCCTCGGCCATCCCTACCATATCCAAGAAAGTTATTATTGAACTGTTCTGACATTATGATCCTACCAATACAGCTGTGAGGAGATCTGGCCTATCGATAATTCCTCTCAAAATTCCGATCTGGACTGAGTACTTTTCCGGGCTGATGCAAAGGCTTAGCATCGACCGTTCTGCAGAGTCTGAACTAAAATGATAGATAGTTACATTCTATGATCCGAAGAAATCTTATGTTCTTATCGTCCTTCACCTGACTCCATTGCAGGGGTTTGACCTGCTGGTTAACGTGTGTAATTGAGCCCTAATTCCGGCCTTCCGTTATACTACCTGGTGTAACTAGGCTATGAGATAACCCGAAGCATATTTAGGTAGCTATAAGTGACATTCAAAGTCCACTTGTCACGGCATGGAAAAAAACAAGGTGGCAATTTTTTCAAATGTAAATGACTGAAGTTTAGAACATAGACATCAAGTTTAAACTCCGAGTATTGTGAGTCAAGGTATAGGGATAGTACAAAGAAAATGAGACCCAGAGTGCGCTTAGATCCCGATGTACAAATAGCGGACCTCCGGCATCTATCTATAGACATCCCAAGAGGGATAGATGCAGGTATCAACCTATCCACCAGATTCCGTGCATGTGCAACAGCAAAACAAGGACACAGATAATTTATACAAAAAGCCGCTCTTCTTTCTCCAATCCCGCTCCCTATCGATGTACTACTTATTTCTATAGTCCTATAGTCCAAACTACAGACGTATGCTGACGCAGGTTGACATGAGGTCAACAATATTCTTGATCCTCTCATTATGGAGAGGCGTCCAACACGTCCAAGCAGCGGCCGTATTCGCCCACTTCATGGTAAAAAAGCACTTCAACTGCGGTCTATATCCTTGCTAACATCTACCAACATCAGGTATACAATTCGGAGAACTTCACCGTCTATGACTGGGAAATCAACATAGCAGAAGCGCAAAGGGCACACATCGATGCCTTTGCCCTAAACATCGCATACAACTTCCCAACAAACAACCGCTCCCTAGCGAACGCATTCACCGCTGCAAACGCCCTGGACTTCCAACTCCTCTTCTCATTTGATTACGTAGGCAACGGCGCCTGGCCAGAAGGCGAGGTAATCGGCCTACTCCGAAAATACGGAAACAACACAGCCTACTACCAGCATAACGGCAAACCCTTCGTCTCAACCTTCGAGGGCTCCGCCAACGCCACCGACTGGGCCACGATCAAAAAGTACACAGACTGCTTCTTCGTACCGGGGTGGTCAGCCCTAGGCGCAAAGGAAGCACTCGCCGTCGCCCCGGGCGTTCCAGACGGACTATTCTCCTGGGCTGCATGGCCCGAAGGCCCAGACCCGATCAACACCTACGTCGACTCGACCTACATGCAATGGCTCAAAGATACCGGCGAGCTGCCATACATGATGCCGGTCTCGCCATGGTTCTACACGAACCTGCCAGGCTACGGCAAGAATTGGATTTGGAACGGTGACAACCTGTGGTACGATCGGTGGCAGCAGGTGATATCTCTGAAGCCGGAGTTTGTGGAGATCATCTCGTGGAACGACTACGGTGAATCGCACTATATCGGCCCGCTGCATGAGGGGGCATACGCGACCTTCGAGATCGGTAATGCGAGCTACAACTATGCTGCTGGCCATCCCCATGACGGCTGGCGAGATTTCTTGCCTTTTGTCATCGATGTCTATAAGGGTGCCAGGGCGAATGTTACTACGGAGGGTGTCACTGCTTGGTTCCGCCAGGCGCCTGGGAAGGCTTGTACCAACGGTGGCACTATGGGTAATACAGAGACCCACGGGCAGAAGGAGTTCCCGCCTACAGACGTCTTGAAGGATGAGGTCTTCTTCTCTGCGCTTCTGCGGTCTGCTGCTGATGTGGATGTGACAGTGGAGATTGGCGGGGTTGTGCAGGATGGGAAGTGGAAAGATAAACCACATGGCCCAATCGGTCTTTATCATGGCAGTGTACCGTTCGATGGTAATACTGGAGACGTGGTGGTGAAGGTGTCTCGTCGGGGAGAGACGGTCGCCGAGATGCGGGGTGCATCGATCTCGGAATCGTGTCTGGATAACATCCAGAATTGGAATGCCTGGGTTGGCACGAACTTTGCTAATGAAACCATTTCCCGCCATCTGCCGCCTTCCCCGGCTCCGACTGCGGTTTCTGCGGCGACCGCTCTTTTGGCGCTTGGGAGGATTCCGTTGACGTTTGTTTTGGTGGCTTTGGTTGCGACTATGGTGGCTGCGACGGCGACGCCTGTTCCACTTGAGAACTTGGCTTTGAAGATTCCGATCTCGGAAGTTTCTCCATTGGTCTACAGTACTGGAACTGGTGAGAGTGACCCTAGAAGCCTATATAGCTACAGCACTAGCTACGGTTTGTGTCCAATCAATGGCTATACTTGCACAACGACAACACATGCCTCAGTTACGCCTTTCGTCTCAATCGGTGCTACAGCTGTCGCCTACAACAGATCTTGGGATTTAAACTGGTCTTGAAAGCTGCATCACCTGGGTTATGGTGGTAGGTATGTGCTACAGGGTCTCAATTCTCTCTCCCTCACTCTGCTCATTGACAGTCAACTGGCTCCAGAAAAGAAACCCCCTTTTTACCAACATCATCTCAACGTCACACGCTGAGGTCTCGAATGGTTCTCTGACACATCTGATCCAGGCTTCGCCGGCTCCGAATACTTTCCTATCATTTACACCGCAGAAATTTTACCATGTGGGTAACTTTCTTTGGTTAATCGGTTCCTGTTATGCACACTCAAAAGAGATTGAAACGCATACATCCTAAGATCATTTTAAACATCCCTAGTCTTGAGCTTCCTATAATAATACTGGTCTAATCTCCAGAATAATTGTTGTTGAGGTGCAATTTTCTTTTAGATTTGATCCTTTGCTTCCTTTGTATGTGAAGGCAGTTACCCCATTCTGTGCGCTATAGACTTTGCCATACACAACTTTCAATAACTGCTTTTCTTTTTGGCCGCCTGTCTTCCGATCCTAGTGAGATGCGACTGTAGTCTAGTGGATGCCTTAATTTACGGGCCGAGCCGCTTACCCTTAACGTAACTAGTTAACGAAAGTTTTTGTTAGGATGGCTCAGGCCATTAAATAGTAGTAACGAAGTGCGTTTTGCTTGGTAATTGGTAGGATAATGTTGAATATTTCTTGCATGGTGCAGCTCTGATAGATATGTAGTGCATCATCAATTATTCGGATTGTAGAATCGACTCTCTGATCGAACATCATCGAGATATATATCGACATGGATCAGCCGGATTTCTCAGAACTCAGGCTTTGTTTCCTCGGCAGTCAAATGGTTCTCTACTTTGATCCTGGTAGACATGTTCCTCAATAGAATGCCAGACACACTCAACACAAATTTGAATTGACTGAAATACTGTTTGTCAAGGCGCTGGTGCAAACTCCGTAGGCCTCGAATAGGGCACCGAGACATGCTAAATGGAATCAAAACGAGAAGCAAAAGAAAAAAAAAGTAGAAAAGGGTATATATGATCATCTAGGATTGAAATCTAGACCCGGCCACCAAACAGCAGTAAAATCTCATCTAGACTGATGTCCGCATCTATCAATTGCTCGATATAATTAGCCTGGCACCTTGAGACACAACCCTCAATAAAGAAAGCCGAAGACAGGAAGTGAAAGAGATACGACTCTGAACCCCATAGATACTGAAAAAAAGAAATAGAGAAGTTGAAGTAGACACAAGAAGTAAAAAAAGGCGGGGTGGGCATAGCCAAGTGCAATTAGAAACCGGAGAAAAGTGCAGGAAGGAGCCCAAGGCTGAGACAAGGAGAGAAAATCCATAGGGCCCCAACCTCAGCCACATAGCGCGCTCTTGACCTTTATGGCAAGATAGGCATATCCACCGTCTTCAGCCGCTTAAAGAGGGTGAGTTTCGCCTTAACAGCTGCCCAACCAGTCTGAAGCCGCTGCTCAACCCGACGATCTCCCCTCAAACGCATCCACACAAGCAACATACCCAATATAGCAATATCAAATAAGATCTGTCGGGCAGAAACCCAGACTAACCACTGCAGCCACGCAAACAGACCAGACCGACGACGCCGTGCAACAGATCGAGCCTCCATCTGCTCGCGCACAGCAGCGATCTCCGCCGTCATTTTCGTCAAGGCCTGCTCGACACGACGGCGCCAACGACTATCTTTCACTGGCTCGGACTGGGGATGGGGGTGGGAATCTCGACGAGGGGGGAGACTGTTCCCACTGCCGTCTATACTTTTACCAGATGCAGGATTGCGTCGATGTTCGGGACGGTGGTGTGAAGATACGGCGGTATGTGTATGGGTGTTGGAGTTGGAGCTAGCATGGTCCGGGTCATCGGAGTCGTCTTGATCTCGTTCTTCGTATAAGCTATCACGAGCCTCTTCAAACTCCTCGTCATCTTCATCCTCATCCTCATTATGGCGCGCATCCTCGTCGTTTTCTATAGACCCCCTCCGCCGTCGATAATATGCTTCCTCCTCCGGTTGACTTACTGGACTGAGAACCCGTAACCGTGAATCCCTATCTCGGCGATCGGGACGATCATCCTTCTCCGATTGCGCCGTCAATCGACCCCCGATGCTTCCGCACGCACTGTGCGATAAGGGCGGGACGCCGACTGTATCCAGTGGACTGTAATCGGACGACGAGGAGCCGTTGAACTTAATCTGGTCCCAGACGAACTCAAGTTCTGAGACTAGCTCGCGTGCTTCGGGGGTTTGGGAGGCATATTCGTGCATCGTGTCGATTAGAGTCGAGATGTATCGTCGTTTGGCTTCGGTGCGCGACATTTTGCGCTGCGCGTACCATGCATCCCTATGGGACGAGACATTGTTAGGGTGTGGCTCGGATGTAGTCAGAAAAAGCGATGGACGTGATGCTTCGTAGAGCAAGATCCACATCAACAGCTCCGTTCCCCGCGCGTTTCAGACATACCATTTCTCGCACTCCGCGTGCACCTCCGATGTATTCCCAATCGGTCGATCCATTACTCCCTCCACATCCCCCTCTGATGGAAGATTAGCTCCTCTGATTCCCCCACTGTGTTTCCAGATGCAACGCGGGCAACCCACCCATACTCTGCTTATACAAGCCATATAGTGCTAACCGCTCGGCAGCGGGAGGTCGCGCAGTACCGGTCCGGGGAACCCTCTTTACGGTATTGAGGGCATGAACAAAGACTCGATCTGTAACGGGGAGGTGTCAGTTGAATCCAAGTGCGTGATGCAAGGCGCAATCTGCACAACACGCACCTACAGAGTCCGACATGACGCGATAAGCGATCCGGTTTGCCCTGTCTTCATGAGAGCGGGATTGGGCATCGGCTTGCGCGGGTCCTCATGGGGAGCGTAGAAGATTGGAGATAGGAATTTGGGGAGGTAGCAAGGATTTCTTTAGGTGAAAGATGCTGAGAGGGAGGTGCGTTTTTTGGAACTGGGAGGGATTGTTGTTCCGATAGGGAAATTTCCGAGGTCCCCTTGTGGTCTGACTGTGATTTTCCCCTGGAATGTTGTCTTCGCTTTTTCCCCAGATTGGAAAAAATCACTCCAATCAAGATGTGGGAATGAGAAACTCGCAAGAGTTTACTTGCGAGATGGGCGTGTGCTGTTGAACCGCGGCTCTCGGCGATCGTCAGGGCACTTATGATCGTTGCCGAGATTACATTCTAACATTTGGACATTGTTAAGATGAAATGTGCCGTTTTTAAGTATATTAAAGGATCAGTGACAATACAGATAAATAAAACTCTCTACTCGATCGGCGACTTCTTCATCGTCTCCAAGGGTTTCTCCGCATCCACCGGCGTGCCCGTCATGAGCTCTGTAGCCGCGCGCGCCTCATCACCGCTGACAGGAGGCCCGGTAAAGTGCTTACGTGCATAGATAAAGTACCAAAAGATACTAATACCAGCGAATCCAGCAAAGACCACGCTGGCGTAGTTCATAGATTCCGGGGTAACAGGCAAGGTAACAGGCATGCAGAAGAGCACGACAGCTAGAACGATCCACACAATAGTAACGCAGTTGATGGCAAATCCAAAGCGACCGAGGGAGAACGAGGAGCCTTTCACATCTTGACGGCCTCGGATCAAAGAAATCAAAATTGGAAGACCGTACGAGGTCGACAGGCAGATAGTAGCCACGCCGGTGAAGGAGTTGAATGCAGCCGTGGAGCCAAAATAGATCAATCCCAGCAAACAATCAACGACTGCCGAGAGTACAATAGCCCACACAGGCACATCCAGTTTATTGTTCACCCGACGCCAGAGCTTGAAGCCCGGAATGGCACCGTCACGTGCAAATGCATATGTGCAGCGACTGGCAGCTGTGAGGGATCCTATGCCAGCGAACAGCATGATGCCCAGAATAAGGAAGAGCAAGCCGAAGCCACCGCCCGCTGAGCCCGTCACTGTCTTGAAGAGAAGGCCGATCGGCTGGCCGCTAGCAACCTCGCGTAGAATCTGCACGTTAGGCATCACAAACAGAATCGGGATCAGGTACATCAGGCCGGTGATACCAGCAGCTACCACGGAGAGCACGATTGCCTTGGGTACCTCGCGGTGTGGGTTCTGCACCTCTTCGCACATGGCAGCGACCATTCCGTAGCCCGTTAAGGTGTATGCTGCCTGCAGCAAACCCACGAAGAAAGCCCATCCGGCGGGCCAGCCGCTCGTGGAGGCGTCATAATGGGCGAAGACGAATTCAGCGTCTCGACGATCGTCAGCCATTGTCAAAAGCGTCACGAGGATGATGATAACACTAGCCGCTGTCCAGAAGATGCAGACTTTGTTGATGAGATCAAGATAGCGCGAGCAGAAGATATTAACTAGGGCGCAGAAGAGCATGACTGCCCAGAACATTAATACGGTCTGCCACGCATTGGCAGCGAAGGATTCATCGAAGATGGAGATGGCGCTGAGGATCAGCTGGCCGCCGGAGAAAATGATGCTTAGTGTGACGGTCCAATTGCCGACAAGGGTTAGCCAGCCGTCGATAAAGGACATCAACGGTGCCCAGCGGCGCGTGGAGAGCATCGCGCTCCAATAGTACACGCCTCCTGCCGTAGGGTATACGGCACAGATCTCGGCAAGAGAGGCGGCGATAGCGATTGAGATCAGGGAGACAAAAACCCAGCCCCAGATTATGGTGACGGATAGACCGTCGGCAAGGGTGATGTAAAGAGTTGTGCTGAGTCCGAAGGGGGCTGCCATGATGGCAAAGGATAAGCCGAGGATGCTTAGCATGCTCAAGTTTCGTGGTAATTCACTCTTGTAGCCCATACGGGCCAATGCCTCGTCGGCGGAGGCATCAAGTGAGCTTTGCATGGTGAAAATGTTGGAGAGTGAACATTCCCGTTAGGAAATGTTGTCTCTAAGACAAGTTTAAGGAAGAACCCCGCAAGGAAAACATGGCGCGGTCCGGGACCGCGCAGCTAAGGCCTCAAAAAGATACCAAAAGATATCTGAATTGAACGAATGAAAAGCATTTTTCAGGCTTATCGTCTTGGATCTTGCACAGCTAACGGCCGTGCCGAAAAATAAAAGGCCCATGTCTTATGACCTAATGACATACGGCGATAAGAGACATGGCTATTCGACCCACTTCCCCTATTTCTTCTCACTTCCGTGGATGGAATCATGAAGATGTCTATATAACGTGGGAATGCCGTTGTTACCTGCCATTGAGTTTAAGATCAGCCTGCATCAGACCTTAAAGCAGACACTAGGGCGGAGAACTTGTCCGACGACATCAGCAACTCCATCTTTACATGTCACTACTGTTCTGTATATCTCAGCATTATCCGATCAGCCCTGGATCTCACAGCCAGGCCGAGATATACCACACGATATACAACACACAGTTTCAGACAGCGATTTCAGTCAGAACACGTTTGACATCGGAAGATCTGCCGCGGGGTTCCGTGCCAAACTACGGAGTATTATATACGTATTTAGAAGCGTGGCAAGATGATGACTAAAGAGCTGCAATAGACAGAGAACACATCTGCAGCTAATACTACCTACAGCAGGTGGAGGTATGTTGGTACCTGGCTGGATGCTCGATTAGGGATTAACTACTCCGTACTCTGTATACAGTCTACCAATGGAGCAAGGCAACGTGTATTGAATGCGGGGCCTGGGTAGAGAATACGTGTTTGTGGGGTAGGTTGTGTTTCAGAGGGTGGACACTTGAAGTCGAGCAGATTTAGCTGCCTGAAAAGAGAGATAGTGGCTGGGGCTAAGCCAAGAAAAACACCTAGAAATACGAGAGATGTACTGAGACTACTCAAAGACAGTCTACAACTCGAAAATTTGATATTTGAATGATTCATTGCACACATACATCAAGGTCACGCAAGGTGACGGCTGCCACATCAGGAACATGCTGCGAAGACTCCATGGATGTTTCAGGGAGACTGAGCAATCGATGAGCGCCAGGATGGATATATCAACACAAGGGAAGAAGGTGAGAGTTTGATCAAAGATAAAATCCAGATCCTCACCCTTGAATCGGAAGTTGTAGGGCAGGGGTAGAGGGGGGTATCAAAGGGGGGGGGGGGAGAGTAAAGCACAAACGTCATCCAGTGACCTCGCTGGGAAGGGGAAGAAAAGGAATTTTTTTCTTGTTTGATGAGATGTCTAATAGAACAAAAAGGGAGATCAGTGGGAGAACGGGGGGAGGAGGGGCGAAAGTAGGCCCTGAGTGTTGAAAGGGGGCGAGAGAGAAAGGTGGTGACGGGAAAAGGCTGGCAGGATTTTTGGGCCGCAAAGGAACCGTGCAAGTTGAACTCCATCTATATGACCACTCTAGTAGTCAAGTAGGTCAGTGAGACCGCCTTTTCCGATTTGTCGCGCCTAGAAGAAAATTGATCGAAATGAAAAGAAAATGCGCCGAGTCGTGACCAGCCAGCTAGTGCCAACTCCAAATCGTAAAAGAAATATGACCGTGGTAACGGAACGATCGTCAATCGAGGTCGGGTGAGAAAAAAAAAAAAAAAAAGAAAACGCCCATTCGTGCAGTGTCGTCAGTCCGGTGAGGTCGTTACATGAGATGCAAATACAGTCGCGGAGGCAAACGCGAGTTTTTTAAGGTCAGAAAAGTGACGTGGGCAGTGACGAGGCCGGTGACGAAACCGACATCTATGGACTTAGTCCGAGGTCATCGTTCAAGTCCGGGCCAAAGCCTGCCATATCGACAGAGTGCAAGGATCCAGGTCCCTTGCCCAGGGATATGTCGGAGGATGCATAGTCATGTTTGAGTCGTTCGTGCGGTCCGAAGATATGTGGTCCGAAGAACGGTCGGTTCTCGTCATTTGGAGTGTTACCATCCCCGCCGACCCATGGCCCGTTCTGCCAGAAGCGGGTATTCAACTGCTGATCTCCGAACAAATCGTGGTGATCTGGATGAGGATCTGGACCGTGGATGGGGAACTCATTTGGTGACTGGAATCGTAGATGCGACCGACCGAAACTGGAGCATGGAGAATCTGCGTGGAGCGGCATATCTAGACCCGACAGAAGTGGAGGATCCTCCACCGGGGTGATGTCAATTGTCGGATTTTCCGTTTGTTGTGCCAGAGCCGCCGAGAGCCGGAGATTTGAGGATGAACTTTGCCGGCTGTGACTAGTCGACCGTTGGATTGCTCGTTGCACGAAACTACCACAGGCTTTTAAAATTGTTTCTTGATACTCCCGCGGCAAATGATTGAAGTAATCGTTCGCCAGTGATGGTTTGGGCGGGTCGTCTGCCGCAGGAACCAATCCGTAGGTAGCCTTGGCATATTCAGAGAGACCCGACGGCATGTTGTAGGGAGAGTGATAGACGTTGGGAGCTAGCGACCGCTGTTGATCAAGGTAGGCATATTTTCCTGGCATCTTAGCAGCGGCCACACTACCTCGATCAACGGTTTCCTGTTTTATACCCTCCAACTCCTTCTTCTGAATAACATCAAGTCGCTCGCGGTGGCTAACCAGCGAAAACCGCAGCATCTGAAGGAGCCGGGTGACCTCCTCCGACCGCATGTTCAGAGTCTGAGGCGGCAGCAAAGTCCCATCCGCAGCCCGTGGCTGAACCCGTTGCTGGGCCATTGCTAGCTCCAGCTTCTCGAGGCCATTGGCCGGTGGTATTGAGCCCATAGGACCCAACAGAGTCTCGACCACCAGTTCGGGGCTGACGATAGTGTATCCGGCAAAAACATTGGCGTGGTCGGTAATTTGTGCTAAGCGGCGGCGAGCAATAAGTTCCCGGACGTTGGCAAAAGTATTGGTGGATGGGAGGTGATGCTGCTGCTGAGCGTGCGACTTGACGGCCGAAAGATAGGGGGCATGACGGGCAGACTGAGGTAGAGTTCGAAAGGCCGACGGCATCGCTGGAGCACCAGCAGCAGCACCGGCAACAGGGACAAAAGGAGGGGGAGGGGGAGGGGCGAGGGGCTGCAAGGCAGAAGAGGGCGGTCGGGATTGTAGGTGAGGGGGATTGGCATTCGAAGAGTAAATAATTTGCTGGTTTTGGCTTTGGGTCAAGTTTCGCTGGTAAAGAGGGGCAGGGGCGGTGGCAGCATAATGAAATTGGTGGGGTGAGATCTTCGATGCACGAGCGCTGACACCCATGCCAACCGACTTGACGCTATCGAGGAAATTGGCCCGAGGGTTGTGGACGGACACGCTAGGGTTGTGTGTATACTGTGCCCTACTTTCGGTGGACTGCATGCCCAAATAATACCACATCTGCTCACCCTGAAGGTTGACCGTGCGGAGTGGGGCAAATTGGTTCCTAGTTCCATCCACCGTCTCAAATTCGGCCCACTGATAGGGAGATCGTGAATCGCCAAATGCACTGCCTGCCGCCGGTACCGCTGATTCTAACTCTTTTCGCTGTTCGGGTTTTCGCGCTAGGTGGGCTGGGAGGGGTTGAATTCCTAGCGCCAGGGGTGTGAAATTGCTCTTGCGGACAACGAGCATCCAGCGATAAGGCATTTCAATCACATCTCTGTAAAATCGTTAGTGCGTGGAGAGAGTGGAGAGAAATATTTAAAAAAAAACAACTTACCCCCTTGGGAGGACCTTGAGCAAGAGACTCCGCTCCGAGGGTCGATTTTCAAGAACAATGGCACCATTGATCTCCTTATCAGCCTGAAACTGGATTAAGTTTCCTTGCACCAGACGACGAGCCGATTCGATTACCCGACGATCCACATCAGACGATTCGCCCAGGACTCCATTCGGGCGCTTCTGACGATGGAATTTGCATTTTAAATCAACACTCGGAATTGAGTATTGCGTGCCATCATCGGCAATCACAGCAATCGCGCCGTGTTCAACTTGAACACCTGCCAAAAGGGCACAGGTTGCATGATAAGCGCGCGTGCATTTGCCGAAGTTACACTGGAAGCAGGCACCGCGGACTTCGCGACAAAAGAGACATTTAAGGCCCAGGCGAGCCTTGGGGATCTTGTCAATGTCACACACAACTTCCGTACCAGTTGCGTCACGGAGAATTGTGGTCTCTTCAATGAATGCCGCACACCGTCGATGCGCATGTCCTTTACCATCTTCGGTCGGAAGTAGATCCTCATAGTCCAGATTGTTAGGGCATAGCAAACATGGGAGCTTTCTTGGCCCTTCGGGATGGAGCTTGGGTCGTTTCGTGTTCGGCCCGTCATCGGGGTTCTTCCTCTTTCGGCCACGAGTGGACGTCTTCTCAGGCACACTACGGGGCGGTGTAAGAAGATCTGAAGCACCTTCGAATCCATCGAACTCGCTTTCGAATTCACCATAGTACTCGGGTGTGCTCTCGCCACGCAGCTTGCGCTCGATCTCGTCCACATCGATCCAGACACTGTCTGCTTCGCAGTTGCACTTCTTAGCGATGCGAGCATAGTCTAACCATTGCTCTGTCGCGAAATTGACTGACTCGGCACAATTATATCCGATATTATACCCAGAGTGGTACCCGTAAGGGAATGTGATGACAAACTCCCCTTCGTAATGAACCAATCGATTAACGGTGATCCCATACTGCGATTTCAGAAGGCTAGGCGAGACGAGATATGTTTTATGGCGAAGGAATTGATCGCAATTCTTCGCATCACTAGACCAGATGCTGCGCATGACCTGTTCAAAGCGAGGTGCATCTTCCTGAGAGATGCTGTACCACTGCTTGGGGGCACCGAAGTGGATGTAGTTGATGCTGTACAGATCTACATCCTCAAGATGCCAAGCGAAGGTAGCCTTCCACATGCCCATGTAGAGATATGCAGTGTTGACCCCAGGAACCTTCTGTCCGAGCACATCGAGAAGATTCGGCAGCTTGGCGACATTCCAGGTCTCGGTAGAGTCCTCGAAGAGCGAACCGGGCATGTCAGCACCGTACATCGGGTTGTTGTACATGAGCGACTTCCAGTAATTAGTCTCAAGCTCCTCGCATCTTTCTGCGGTGTATTCTTCGTGATCGTGGATCCGGTAATCAAATCCCGTGTACGCCTCCTCGTCAACTTGGTCGATAGCATCGCCGCGGTTATTCTTTCGGCGTGAGGTTACGGACTTGGGCTGTCGTCCCTTTGGTTTTGAGGTAGGAAGGGATTCGCCTTCACTTAAGTCCTCGGTCTTGGGCTCCACAGGGTTAGTTTCCGGTGATACGGGCGTCGGAGGGCCTTCCAATCTGGACTTTTCGGCATCATCTGCAGGGTGCTCCTCTCTGACCTTGGCCTGATTTGCCCGCTTAGGAGGGCGGCCAGGCCGGCGCTTCTGACCCTCGGGGCGGGCAGACGGGGGCCGCGGTGTCGGAGCCGCACGGTTCACGCGTTCTTGGTTTCGGCGTCTCTCTCCTCGGCGAGCGGGGGGTTGGTGGCTGCTTTCTTCACAAAGGCCCTTCCACTGAGGAAGATTGTACGAGCGTTGACGTTCGATGTTGGCTTGGGTGTATGTACCGTGGGATCCATGAAACTCTTGCATGATGGGGTTTTTCACTCGAATTTTCTTGACTGCCTCGTCCAGTGGTGGAAGAGACTCAGACCTTCAAAAAGAACAGTGTCATCAGCAAAGCCATCCACACTTGTCGGAAGTTGATCGACTCACCATTCTTTCGGGGGAATAACTTTCACGATGCCCGTCTGCATTCCGTATTTATTGATTTTGTTGATGAAGCCTTGGAAGTCTCGGAATTGGTCCATTGTCTAAAACAAGACCATAGTCAGCCTGGCTCGGAAGGGTGTAGGCTTAACTGCCCAATTTGACGTAGCTGGCGAAATCTCCAACCCAGAGTCATAGAGCATCCGGGGTATCCGCAATGCACCTACCGGCTTGAAAACAGGAACTTTGCCGCCGCCATAGTAATGATCGGGCTCAATTTCTTCAATTTCCTCGACCTTCTCCTCCACTTCCTCCTGCTTGATCTTGCTTGTATCGGGTGCCGGGGCAGATCTGTGGTCAAGCTCGAGATCAGACAGCTCAGAGGGCACGCCTTCGGGCGCTTCCTTCTTGCCGTTGGCACTCTGCGGAGGAGTGATGGAAACGGATTCGACGATGGGATCGCCTGCAAGCAAGTCGCACTGCGACTGATCGAGTGCTGTCGCCATCATTGGGGGCGACAGAGAAATGTTGGGGAACTGGTTTGGCGGATTATAGTTGCCGTCGTCGAATAGTGCGACCGCTGATCGACGGCGAGAAGGGGTAGTTTCCCAGCGGTCGGGGAAATTGAGACCAAGAGCTGGGGCCGAGCGACAGGTGCTTGTTGAGGCCAGAGTGCACCAGTATTGGTGTGTAGAATTATGGGCACACTTTAAGGAGTGTACAACGGAGGTAGTTGAAATGATTGCGCGATAAGCTCTGCTCGGATGATTGTTTTTGCATGAACTGAACGGAAAACGGAAACGTCTTAGTCAAGTCGCCAAGAAAAACAAGAACTCGGAAGGCAAAAAGTTGACAGGGAAGATGTAGGGGTAGTTGTCAAAAGGAAATCCCAAAAACAAATGATCATTTCCACAAGACTGCAAAAGCAGCGGTAGGTTCTCTATGAAAGAGTGCAGCAATGCCAGCAATAGACCAATCATGCAGGTGCCGGCGACGTTCGAAGGTGGAGTGCACGATGGGCTGATACCGAAAAGAGAGAGGCAGGGGCAGGTGGGCACAGGGTGAGGAATGGTGGGCTTGAAATTGGACAAATCAAAGCGCTAAAATGAGAAGGGTGGGAATTGTCCGATCAGAGAGCAAAGTGGACTTTCGGGCGACTTTGGCCTGGGCACCTAGGAGCCGCGAAATGATTTGTACCGTGTCCGGTCTCGGGTAAAAGGATAGCCAGGTCTCGGGGAGAAAACAGTACAAGTTGATTACAGGCAGATTCATACTTACCAGATGATTTTGGGATCACAGTCAACGCGTACGAATCCAAATGAAAAGAAGTAAAGGTGGCATCACGATGGTCATGGTAGAGCTTGGTCAAAGCACTTTGAAGCTTTCGGTGCTGAGTCACATGACATGTATGTAATTTCAGATTGTGTGACCTCAATGTCACTTGCCTGTTATATTACCGTTATCTACTTGGATCCGCACTCTTCCACATGATGATGGGCCTGGTATTGTCACGGGCCATACAGTGCTCAGGCAATCTCGGATACCATCGGAGCCGAGTGGTTTCTCCCTCGATGAGATCGATGATCAACATTCAACTAACTGCATGTGCTTTGAAAGGTTTGATTTAATCCGCATCACACTGGGTACAACCCAAGTGCGTAATTTTAGTGAAGGTTTTCAATTTAAAAGCCCGGAATCCTCTTCTTATCTTCCAACTGAGCGATTTCTAGAATACATCCACACTTGGTCTCAATCTAGGTAGGCAACACCCTCTCTATATCAGTACAGCTGAATACGCCCAGCATAACCTTCGCATAAAAACCAAATCGTCAGTGTGCCTTGCAAAGGAAGTTCACAGATAAGATACGACAGTCCGGTTAGCAGTGCTAAACTTCTCGCAATAGCTTAGTCTCTCTCTCTCTCTCTCTCCCTCTCTCTCTCATTGATGAGCCATTAAATGGCTATTCCACAAAACCAGAAATTAGAAATGAAGAGGCTTTCTCCCATACACAGCGACTCTACTCTTAGTTAGTATAAGTACTAAGGCCATCGAAGAGGGGTAGGTTGGACTATACGTTTGAACATAGGCATGCAACCTCTTATCCCGCAGCTCCCTCTTGACCATAGCATTATGGATCTTGGCCACATCCGAGCCCCAGCCCAGAACCTGCGTGTACAAGCGCAGTGAATATGAGTCGATGGCTTGCTGTAACTGCACTGCCTGGTACTTCCCCAGGGCCTTCAGATGGGGATCGCGTGGCCAGGGCGAGAACGGCAGCGTGTAGACCGTCAAGCTGACGTCCTCAAAGCCAGCTGCAAGCATCCAGTCCTTAAGTTTATGGTAGATGTTCAGCTCCCGGCCGCTCTTGTCGCCGGCGAAATTGATGGCCTTCTGCCATTCCATGAGCGCGGAACCTTGCTTTAGGGAGCCATCGTCACTACGAGCCCACACAGCACTTTCGTGCGATTCAAAGTAGCCGCCGGGTTTGACGTGGTCGTAGATTCGGCGGATAAATCCAGGCCAATCGGCCACGCAACTGCTCAGTGTGTTAGAGTGCCTCTCTCGTTGAGATAGGGGACATACCCTGCCAGGCATCGTGCATGGATAAAGTCAAAGTGGTTTAGCCTATACTGCCATTCACTTTCAAAATCCTCCACGATAAAATCGATATTTGGGGCCACCCATGTCGGCTGGATGGGGCTGATGTCAGTCCCAGTGACATGAGCGCTAGGAAATTTCCTATCACTTGGAGTCGGTCTTGCTGGTATACAAAGATGAAGGAGGATTCCACGTACTCGGCAATGTCCATAGCCCAAATGCCTGTTCCGGTTCCCAGGTCAAGGATGTTCTGCGGTGATGATTTGATAGGAGCATTGTAGAGCTCTCCTCCTAGTAGCATCAGCCATCTGCACCGCTCTAGTTAGCCACACTCGTTGACTAGAAATGTGTTGCTTCACGGACATGTGGTGTGTCTCAAGGTATAGTCAGTTTATGAAAATCGAAAGTCACTGGGGATGATGTCTTACCAGATCCATTCGATCCTGCTCCTCCTCGTCATTCGGCATCCTAACATGGTCAGTCTTCTGATCCAGCAGCCTCCGAGAAAGAAAGAGTGAAGATACATGTAACCTCCCTAGTCGGAAGTCAGTCGGTTATCAAGGCTTGGTATCGAGGGTATGTCTTGGGCAACTTACTGAGCGGGGACTGCAATACCGCCGACCATTTTCATACTCAAACTCAAGTACGCTTGACGACAGGGAGGTGAGATCGGACATGTCATCTTCGAATACACTGTTGGTGTCCTACAAACGGGGATTAAAAATCCTGGGTCACAACGAGCAGGATGCAGTGAGCCCGGCATTCAAGTCTACATACATCGCTAAAATTATCGACCGCAATTGGATCGAGCGCGTTGATAGGGGTCTCAGCGTTGGTTGGGGTCACCGACGGTTCGGGTGGCGCCGAGGACGCTTCGTGGGGAGTGGAAACCATGATGGAAGTAACACAACAGGAGAAATTTTGGAGGAAGATGGATCATTTAAAAGGATTCCTCTGAGACTCGCTTACTTTAACGGTGGAGGAACTTGGGTTTATATCCAACCTGTCGGGTTCGAATGGAGATGGGAATTTTGGATCTATCGTGGGATTCCGTAATTACCAATAAAAATCAACTCGCCACTCCACATGCTCTTCTGCGTCTTCCCTGGGGTCAATGTACAACTACTTGTCCTCCAGCCAAGTTGGACTATAATCGGCCAAACGTAATGAGAATTCAATGATGCCTTCTCTGGATCAATGGGAAACTTCCGCTGAGGCTGACCAAAGCTACACTCAATCCTGAGCCAACATTCTCTCTTATGCATCTGATGAATCAGTAGGTTATGATTGAGAAAGGTCTCAATCGCACGAGACTGCCATCGTCAACACAGAGCTAGGCGGAGCTTCTGGTCGCTCAAAAAGGTGACTGCCTTCTGTCAATTGGTTTGGCCTGAATGGGGTTTTCTGTCAGAACGATTTCTGCATTGATCGAGCCCTTAGTCGCTGATCCTCGTAAACTGTATCAATTTCCCTGTGGTATCGGTCAACAATGTGATCAGTATCACCTTCTTCTCCTTATCATCGGCCATCATGTGTTGGCCCGGAAAAAGAAAGGTTCGGGTCAGATTCGGCTCTGCAATTGTATTTGGCCAGTTAGGATATACTCATCGAACGGGGGCATCTCCAAAATTCAGGTGAGATATAAGATCTTTTCAAGAATATGCAAATAGGTCCAAGTTGAACGTGTAGATGAACTAGAAAAGAGGAATACGTAAGAGTGGACCATGTCGGTCTTTCTTTGGAAATTAAATTGCAGATCTGTGCATGTGTGAAGGATCCGTTCTTCGGGATCGCCCAAATTTAATCAGTTAGAGGTCACCAAGGCGCTCAGATCAGCATCTATGTGATCACTGACTGTCAATGTTTAAGTCTCTAGAACTTTTGCCCCCATTCCTCGAACAGCTTGGTGTCCAAATTAGCATATCCATTTACAACCTCCAGTCCCCGCAGGCGTTCCTGTTCTATGCGATCCCAGGTCCACTCTTTGACATCCCACGACTCCGCATTCTTTTTCTGCTGCTTATCCAGTGTCTCCTGGCTAGGTAAATTCTCATCGTCCATCTTCAATACCTCTCTGACCAACGATCCATCCACGCCTTCAATGGCCGTGATACCTTCGCCACTGGCAGGAGTGTCAACGTCGGAAGCCTCGACAGAGGAATCGGCCTCCGCTGGTGTAGTCTTGGCTTCATTCTCCAATGGCGGGGTTGGGAGGAATCCGCTAGCGCGTAGAATCCGTGCCGGGGGAACAGTCAGCCGACCCTTTTTGACCACGTACTTGCTAACGGCTACAGCAAGGACCACCCTTTCGCCGCCACTGTGGGGTGTAGGTCGCATGAAGCAGGTCATGATGTACAACCACTTTGCATCCCAAGAGATGACCTTCGAGTGCATCTCATATAATTCAAATGGCTTGATTTCGCGCTTGAATGTGCAGTAAACGGATCCGAGCACAATCGAGACCGGCTTCCGCTTTGGAGCCGGCTTTCCCTCCTTCTTGCTGGCGGCTAGGAATTCCTGGTCTAGCTCCTTGCTCACATTACCGACCCCAGGACTATAAATTCGGGTCACAAGCGCTGTACGCGAAACATCCAGATCCGTGAAGTAGGTGCTGTTTGATTTGTGCAGATTGTAATCGGTCTCTAGCAACGGCGTGCGAGATGTGACCATGCATGGCACGAACATGGGATGCGTTGATTTGCCTCGGGAGTCCACCGCAGCTCTTCCCTCGGGGAGAAGTGGCGCACTGGGTTTCAAACGCAGGTTGCCTATGAAGTGATACAGTAGTCGGAACTGTTGACTCTATCAGAGTTGTGTAACATAACGTGGGGAGGGTCAATTCTGACGGTCGAACAAGCGGCCAAAAAACACTTACATGCCAGATAAATGGGAGACTTTTCAAGTTAATCACCGCCAGAAGCAAGGCCAGGTTCCTCCATGAGGCGAGCGATATTATGCCAGCTAGTAATTTTTGTATGCTCTCCATGACAAAGCACCCAATAGTTGAGCCGTAGGATAACCAATAGAGAAGAGAAGCTCCGATAGTCTCGTGCAAGTACGCTGACAAGGCTTGGCTAAGATATACTCCGGTTCATTTATGGATGTCTCGGGAGATGAGAGCGGTTGGAATCAAACAGGCTTAGACTTGGCTAAAGCACATTTAAAGAGAGACAAAATTTATCACAAGGAATGAAATGGTGGACCAAATCTCACCAGAATTGATGTGTCTCAAAGCCGAGCCAGCCGATTACAGATGACGACTGTCGAATTCCTTTGTTGATAGCCGAAGCCGGCACCCTGGCACGTGATTTTTGATTACTCATGCTTTCAGCCCTTCCGAGTGAGGCCCGCTAGGCCAAAAGAGCCCAAGGACCAAACAGAACGTCTGTTTGTCAATGCAGGGGCAAGTCCATTAGCCCCTCAGGAGTAACGGCCTGATTTGCCTTCGAGATCACACGAGGCTCTTCGAGCTGATTGACGCGATGTATTCTGGTCCCAAAATCTCCGATCGCCGATACAGAACAAGTGATGATCTGAAGGTTACAACGCATGAAACAGCGACTTTGAGGCATCCTAGTTTACCATGAGTCGAAAATTTATATATCCAGGCGTTCAACACAGGTCACTTATAGTCCTTTAATTCTAGATTTGCGAATTATTTGGTGAGCTCATTGAATCTCCAATTCTTCTTACTTTCCCGCTTTAAAAGAAATCCCCCTCAATCGTGGGGAACATTCAGATTTATTTTTACTGCGCCTATCTAGTGGTAGTGGCTGGGATTTCCCCCTACCCAATTGCCGAAATTTTGAAAGTGCACCATCATCTTCCAAATGTAGCCCATAGAAACGGAAACGAACGAAAATATACTGATTGTTACCGCAGGATCTGTTTGTTGGGTCGAACATTGTTGCTCTCATGGAAATAGGTTGTGTCTGCTTTTAGTAGAGTGAGAAAGACTTGATCAACGCGAAAAGGACTAGCAGCCACAAAAGAATGACCAGTAGCTGGCAGTAACCTGTGCAGAACCGTTCTAAGACTTATTCTCGATAAGAGAACTGGCACTTCAACAAGGAAGAGTATTCCTCATGTACCATTTGATGCTCATTATGATCCCATTTATAAAGATAGTGAGCGATGAAACATCCAAAACATATAGAGGAAAGGGACCCCAAAGATACAAAAGCAAAACGACCACGGGGATTAAAGGAAGTCTCGAGAAGAAAGTCCGTTGCTACGTTCAAATTTGTTCAGCCTGATTGCCTCGGAGAGACTCATCTTCCGATCAACAAGATATGACATGATCGAGACAAGTGTTTTAATCATAACACTGGTATCTGCACTACAATATGAGTCCATCTTGCCAATCTCACTTCCCCATTACTTCCAATGCAGCCCCAGTCGCCTGTTATTGTTTTCCTATTCTCCCGTCAATTATCAATAGCAAATTTGACCAACACATCGTATGTCAAGTGGTCTTGTCTTGAACCCTCTTTTCGCAGTCCGAAAGAGCGCAACTCCCTCGCTTACCACCTTGTCTCCTGCTAGTCCCTGGAAACCCGCGCCTTTAAACAAAGAACAGATTGGTGAACATTCATCATGTTGAAAGTGTCCGTCGAAATCACCCTCGCAGGTCATCTCCTCAAACGCCTTCATCACGTTGGTTTACAAGCCGTGCATGCTGTCCCCGGAAATTACAACATAGAAATATTAAGGGAGGCCACCGATGCAGGGCTGGAATGGGTCGCATACCATAGCGACCTTAGTGCCGAGGTTGTGGCAGATGGATATGTACGAGTAAAGAGCATCGCTGCTCTGATGTCTTCATTCCAGAATATTTCATCATCAGTCTCGACCGCAATCACTTCCTCATTCAGGGATAGAATCCCAGTTGTGCTTGTGATTAGGACACCTCAGCGCAAGGCGCAAGCTCAGGCTACCAAATTCCACCATTCATTCTTCGATGCACAACCTGATATCCCTCGACAGCCTGACATTTTTCAAATACTTGCTGATTGCTTCGAAAATATCACCATCACCCAGGAGTTTCTTGTTGATCCCGGCGAGGCAGCTGACTGCCATTCGAAGATGCATCATGCAGTCTCTAGCTGTTTACATTGAATTGCCGGAAGATTTGGTCACTAGTATGATACCGACCAAGGACTCATTCAGCGCTTGGACTTCAACACTCCGCCTTACAACATTGAGATGGAAAAGACGGTAGTGGCCAGTGTGATGAAAAAGATTAAACACGCACAGTTTCCAACAAATTTTGTGGATGCGGTTGTGCCATCTTGTGGTCTGATCACTTCTGAATTTCAAGGTTTTCCATCTCATACAAGCGCCACTGAGGTCAATCGGTTTGCACTGAGTTCCTCGAATAGAGCAGAGTCAGTGGAGAGCCAGGTCCTGTTCGTGGCGAACTTTATTTGTGGGATATGGCTGATTTGATAGCTTGTGCTCGCCATTTGTGTGAGATCCGAGATGCAGGGCTGATTGGGAAGATCTGATGCATGTAGAGCTTAATGTCGAAGGCCATTTCAGGATCCATTGTTTGATCTGGAGTGAGGATTCAAGGCACCTGAGCAGCTTGGTGGATCAACATCAATCACTGAAAACAAAAATTGATGTCTTGTTCATCCGAGGCAATCTCTAATGTGGGGTTGAACCCCGACACGGAGTTAGCGAGTCACAGAAATCCGTCTATGGGGTCATTCCCGAGATGCTACAAATTGGCTCAACCATCTCTATAACGGATAACATCATAGTGCGATCTACAAGTCGCTTTGAATTGAAAACCCCGAAACTAAGGATGGTTTCTTCAGCTATTTGATCTGATAGGTACAGAGTGGTGCTACAGAATTAGCTGTTGCAGAAGGCAGACTAGGGGCATGACTAGAGCATAAATAGCTCAACCGCAATTATGGGGACACACAATTCAGAGCAACTTAGAACACATACTGCTAGGAGTGAGTATTTGGATCCTTAAAAAAGTTGTAGTAAGAACTTACCGGAATGAAGAGGTATGGAACCTGCTTCTCGTACTCATCCCAAGTCGATCCATACTTGGTTTTACACTTGTGGATATCCCTCATGGCACGGTGGCTAATCATGACGGCGAAGAAGACAGGATAAAACCATGGAAGGGGGCTATCAAACCCGGTGATCAGTGCCCACGACAAAGCGAAAAACATATCGCAGCTGTAGTGGACTTTGCGAGCCAACCCATACCACCCATCAACGAAAATCACATCGCCCGTCTCTGTCTCAAGTGTTTTTGGGTTGTCAACATGTCGCCAAGGAAGCTGGGGGAATGTGCTGCGGTTCACCAATTTGCCTCGCTCCATCATGCGGAAGGTATTCTTCTGGCTGTTTGCTGTGTCCCAGACCCAGTAGACGAAAAGATATGACACAAACAATAGCTTCAATGCATCCTTATTCCACGCATATGTCGATGGGTGGCGACTATCCAGGTACAGGACGCAGTGGCAGTAAGACATAGGGACACCAGCCATGTTCCAGAAGATCAACAAGAATCCCAGTTTCTCCTGGTACATGTCCCATGTTGTAGTGATGAGGTGTTCTGCTTTGGCGCAGGCGTTGGCGTAAAGAAAATGCGCCATGACAAGGAACAACACCTCACCAGAAACATATCCGTAGAGTTCATATTGGCGAGTCGCAGCCGCGCAGCTCAAACCCAAGAGCATGAACCATGGAATGCGGACTTCGTAGAACATCTTAAAGTCCATGATTCCGAACATCCGTGGGTTCAGCTCAACTCCCATGAAGAAGTCGTAGATGGGGTAACCAGTGATACGGTGCTGAGCACCGCGAGCGAACGCAGAAAAATAAGCAAAAAAGCTGGCGAGGAATCCAGAAAGAATCGCCACCGACATCAGAGGACCGAATTCATCCAGGATGGTGTAGATTGGGAACATTCCAGTGTAGTGTAGAAAGAACATGAGGACGATTGTGAAATACAAGCTACTGTAAGCTGAGCAATAATATTCCAGCCGTTTGCCTTTCAGATGGGAAAGAGCCTTCCCATGGCACGTGAATCCAGGCATGAAGATGTAGCATGCTGCCTCAAAGATGTAAAAGGTCCAGTAGATGCGCCACGCTCTGAAATGTGGGAACGCATCGGTGTAAACAAGGTGACACAGATGCTTTCCAAAGACCACCCACGACTCTCCGTTTTGCGGCAGAGGTAGCTTCCCATCATAGTATGCAGCGCCAATCCACATGTACCACATTAGGAATGGGAAGCCTATCATAAGTGCCAAGGTTCCAAGTGAACCGCCGAATTCGAACACCCCTGTATAGTCCACTTTGGGATCCATGCCAGGTATCCAACCGCCAGCGAATTGCGCTTGCCTGAAGTAATCTTTGTTCGAGTCTTTTTTATCCACGACCCGAGGGGTGTCATGCATTGGGTAAGACTTGACTTGGTCGTCCATCTTGAGAACTTAGTATGTGAAATTAATTGAGTTAATGGACCAAGGAACGGATGCCAACAAAGCACACTCACAGTCAAAGAATCGTAAAGTCCGATACAGGATTAAAGAGAAGAATAAAAGGAAAGCAGAAAGATGAAAAGAAGATCGAAGAGGAAAATGGAGCGGAAAGAGGAACTTAATAGGAAGGAACAAAGCGACTGTGGAGTGTAAGCTTGGAAGGAGCCAGGCAATGACACAGTTCCTATTTGGGGTTAGACCCCGCTGTCTTTGTCCCAATTTGGTTTAGACTCCGCTCCTAGCATTGCCTGAAAACACCTATCTAACCCTTCAAAGTGATTGGATTGTGTCGAATTTTCTCTTCTGTATTACAGAATTCCAATAATTCAGCTATAGGAATAGTTTTGGAATTGATCTACAGGGACAAAACACAGCTGAAACTAGAGCGTGTTGCAGAATTTCTAGCTTAGTTTGGGCATGATACAGTTGCTGCATGTCGATGAAGTAAAACTCCAACCCTCCAACACGGTGCCGGCTCTCCGGGTCCTCAGATTCTATTCCGTATTCCTCTAGCATATCTACACAATGCCAGTTCAACCGAATGACAGAACCACCAAGGGCAAATGACAAATAAACTTTGTGACGTCAGGTGATCTTATCACGAAATTGCATTAATCAGCGGTGCTTATCAACCCGCCAGTGCCCCGAGGTTGGTCTTCTCCCCAAACATTCACCTCACTATGACTGACCGGTCGAGCCCATGAACTATCAGACCATCAGTATGGAAGGCAGTGCCTCCGAACAGTGCCGCAGAACTGAGGGAAGGCCGTCTGTGCATCAGCCGCGTATAGATCGCATCGATGACCCGGCACTAAACTATCAAGTCTCCGCCACGTCCCCTCAGAGCTTCACTCCGCGCTCACTTCTCGTTGGTCTTATTATCGGTGCCCTCATTACATTTTCAAATACCTACTTCGGGTTGCAAACAGGATGGATCAGCACAATGGCTATGCCGTCGGCCTTGATTGGCTTTTCGGTCTTCAAGGTCCTATCTAAACACCTGTCTTTTCCCTTTACGCCAGTTGAAAATGTCTTGATACAAACCGTTGCCGGTGCAGTTGGAACCATGCCACTTGGATGTGGATTTGTTGGCGTCATCCCTGCTCTGGAGTTCCTGCTGAAGCCTGGCGAAGATGGACCTGAAGGCGATGGTGGAGAGGGCGAAGGAGGTCCTTTAAAACTCGGCTTCTGGAAGCTAGTTATCTGGAGTCTGGGGGTATGTCTTTTTGGCGTGGTATTTGCGGTCCCATTACGAAAAGAGGTCATCATTCGAGAGAAACTACGTTTTCCAAGCGGTACCGCCTCTGCGTTGATGCTCAAGGTCTTGCATAGCTCTGGAGGCAACGAAAAGGTCATAGCACCGGAGAGTTTTTGTGAGGGGACTCTGAGCACCGAGCCCGGAGCAGCCGTTCAATTGCGAGAAGACACAGACCTCTTGAAGGATGGCGATGCTGAAGATCAAGCTTCCAAGGAGCAAGATTGGCGCTCAAAGATGCGCATCCTAGTTGGATCGTTTGCATTGTCGGGTGTATATGTGAATGGCCCCGAAATAGATCTTGCGAAAAAAATGTGCTAACAGAATTAGACCCTTTTCTCCTACTTTGTCCCTCTAGTCCATGCCATCCCTCTGTTTGGCGTGGGCATGGCAAAGAACTGGCTGTGGACTCTTAACCCGTCACCCGCATATATCGGTCAAGGCATAATCATGGGCCCATCAACTTGCATGCATATGCTTTTCGGGGCAGTCTTGGGATGGGGCGTCCTATCACCGCTGGCTAAGACTCGCGGCTGGGCCCCCGGTCCGGTTAATGACTGGGACACTGGTAGCAAAGCATGGATTGTCTGGATATCGCTGGCTATCATGCTTGCTGACTCACTTGTTAGCCTTGGGTGGTTGCTGCTTAAGCCCATCGTGAATCACTTTCCAAGGTTGATAGCCTGGTTGCGATCCACTCGTGCCGGTCAATGGATTGCAATTCGACTGCAATCTTCTCAGCACTCATACGTCAACTACTCCACTTTGGAGTCGGAGTCTCATGGTTTGTCTAATGACAACGATGATGCCCACCAGACACTAGTATCTACCAGCGAGGAGGACGATGCACCGCGATCTCAACTCATCTCAACACGTACAGTAGTGATTCTGCTTCCCCTTACCCTCCTCCTGAATGTTATATGCATGCACTTTGTCTTCGGTGAAATTATTTCCCCCTTTCTATCGACGTTGGCGACTCTGCTCGCCGTTCTCCTATCCATAATGGGTGTCCGGGCTCTTGGCGAAACCGATCTCAACCCAGTCTCGGGTATCAGCAAGCTGACACAACTTCTCTTTTCACTCGCTACACCGGCATCTCAATTTTCCAGACGCACTGCACTAGTGACTAACCTGCTTGCGGGTGCGGTCTCCGAGTCAGGAGCTCTGCAAGCCGGTGATATGATGCAAGATTTGAAGACCGGTCATCTTCTTGGCGCAAGTCCCAAGGCTCAGTTCTATGGCCAGATAATCGGCAGTCTTGTCGGTGCAGTTCTCTCAACTGCCGTATATAAATTATACGTTAACGTCTATGAGATCCCGGGTGAAATGTTCCAGACACCTACTGCGTATGTCTGGATTTTCACTGCCCGCCTTGTGACTGGCCAAGGGCTGCCCAGCATGGCTGGACAAGTATCTCTCATTGCTGGTATCGTGTGGGTGTTCCTTACTGCACTGAGGATCGCAGCTGCGTCCCCTGCCTATGCACGCGATGGGAACCCCCCTGCTTGGAGAGCTTGGATTCCCGGCGGTATTGCCGTTGCCGTTGGTATCTTTAATGAGCCTTCATTTACCCTGGCGAGAGCTATCGGTGGTATCATTGCATGGTGGTGGGCGCGCAAGAATTCCGAATCGAAGATGGACCAACTTGTTGCCAATGGAAACGCTTCCAGCATGGGATCCTCTATCGAGACTGAGCTGCAGGATGGGCAAAGGTCATCCGAAACAGCTGAGCAGGCATTTGAAAAAACAGATGCCGCCTCCTCGACTGTCGTCGTCCTTGCCTCTGGTCTCATTTTGGGTGAAGGTATCATGAGCATCGTGAACCTTCTTCTTGCAAGTGGACACGTTCAACATCTCTGATAATGAGGGGCATGTGAAACTGTTTGATTGCAGGTGTAAATTCTGCATTTATTATGACTGAAAGAGAATCTTGGATTAGACATGGTGTTTTCAGACAACGTTTATTAGATTTCAGGTTGTGTCTTCGGGGCTGTTTGTTATTTTCAATCTAAATCACTTCCTCGGCAAGGCTGTGTTATGTCATATCTTAGCTGGGCTAGAATCGGTCCTATTCATTCCACATGTCCAGGACTTCCTCAGAATAGTACTCCAGAGGTGTAGTTTATCTAGAAAAGGTGCATGCTCGCACAAGGCATTGCTACCTCGGAAAGATACTAATGACTGAAGGATTTATCGACCGCATGAAAGTTTGAAACTCGATGTCAAATACATTCCTACGAAGCCTCGCCCGCCCATTGAGAGTGTTGTTCACTGAGTCGACGTTCACTTGTGTTGCTTTTGACGCTTCCCTCATCTACGGCGTCATGTGTTCAACTCTTGAGGTATCCCACTTGTATTCAACTTATCGTAAGATTGAAACTCCCTAGTTGGTTCTTTGGACTGTCGAAAGATGTGATATCTTCCGTGTGTCTCAATATCAGGAACAAGTATCACTATTCTAATTTGCGTGAACCGCTGAATAACTGGATCCTGCAATGTCCGGCAGCTGTCTTTATAGGCATTGGATTCACCTGTGTTTTCCAGAAGTGTTTAAAATTTTTGAGTAACGTGTATATTATCTATGCTGCTAGGACGATCAGGGCTTTGGGGATTGGCTCTGCCTTCTAGTGTTGGAGCTGTAGCTACGGTCCTGTTGTTGCGCCTGTCGACTCATAGAACTGCGGCTTATTGTTTTGTTCAAGAACTTATACCCCATGAAGAACACAGCTCCCTCCCGCTTATTTCCATTTTTATCTTAAAAGAATTTCCATATGCTCTTGTGAGAATAACGGAGAATGGATGGTATTATCCTAATCCTTAGAGCCAGTCACACATCCAGTCATCGACTGTCTAGCAGTTCAACTCTGCGAATTTACTTCTCTTCCTGTCAAGTATCTTGAAACCCGTTTCCTAAAATTAGCAATGTTAGACTCTGATTAAACAAGTAGCTGTTTCCAAAAATTTAAAAGATGACCGAAAAATCCTCGAAATGAGACCAATGCCTAAACACTCCTCAGAGTAACTCAATCAGCTCTGTACAATTTCTGGTTCATCATCTGGGTTAGCAGGGATAGGTTCAATCTCAAATCTTAGCTGAAGTGTCGAATAAGTATTCCAAACGACTGCTCGAGCGATACGTCTTGTACCTCGGGGGAGAGATGATATGAGAAGAATGGCAGTTGCTTTTCCCAACTTTGTACCTAGGAGTTCCTCATACTCAGGAGTGCCACGTTCGATCTTGAGGCACGGCTCGTATGTTGCAGCGTGGAAACTGCGTCCAAATCTGGGATACAGGATCTGCCTGACATAAGGTGCAGTCTCCTCATTGATGACGCAGGTAAACAGAACGTGCCTCAAAGTGGAAATGTCATGGTCATTGACATATAAAGCCCTGGCGATTTCATTCCACTGAAGGTTATCGTACCTAAAAATGGAATGACCAACAATAAGGCCCGGTCCGATTAGATGTGCGTAGCTGTTAGATAATCTTGAACATTCATGTATCTCGAGGATCTCTGGATTTGTGACGATATTCGTGAGTGATGTATAGCGGTACCTGTTATCCTCGGTAGTAAGCCCCGTAGATTCGAGGTCACCTCCGTTCAAAGTATCGCCGAGATCTTTGTGATAACTGTTGCCGACTTCGAAACGATCTGCTGGCGGGGCGGTCAACATATTCTGTAGAGTTATGGTCGCCGGGGCAATATTGCAGTGTGGTTCGTTTGGGTTTTCTAACCAAGCGACTAGTTGAGCTCCTTTCTCTCGATATGAGTTGATTGTGCTATCCGAAGGCTGGAGGCATAAGTCACCATCCGTGTTGATATTGGAACTAGTGGAACTGGCGCCTCTCCAAGGAGAAAGTTCGCGTCTCGGAAAAGACAAGTTTGGTTCAGTAGTCATTTGAGCTTCAGTCTGTAAGCTCGCCACACTGGTACGCAGACGCTTAGAAGGGGAGCTCACTATAGATGTAGAATCTGGGCTCCATTCCTGACCTGAGTTCTCAACATCTTCGACGTGGGCCCGCTTTCTGCTTTCAGCGAATGGCTGGCTTCTTGGTCCGCTTTGATGCTGAGGCTGGAGCGCGGGCTGGGGAGCATTGGGTCGTGCAGAACCGAAGTATAAGTGATTATCGGATGAGGACTCACTTTCAACTGCATTGGAGAAGAGCTCGATAGCCGGATCATCTCGTAGAATCTGGCTCGGGCATCGAGGGTAGGAGAGAAATTCATTGCCAGGATCGGCATCTGGTATTTCAACATCACTAGCATCGTAATCGTTAATATCGATATCACTCATTTCAGGTGTGACACCTGTGCGAGAGCTTTCTCTTGAAGGTGGGAGTGGGGGGTATTCCTCATCGCTGATGTTACCTCTCCTGTCAGTGGCAGCCTTCTTCTGAGGCTTAGTCTCTTTCTTGGATAAAGCTGGCTTTAGGCCATGAGCTGGTTTCTGTGCTTGACCTGGCTTTGCGGCTGGACTTGGCTTTGCTGTGGCTTTAGGCGGTGCTGAGGCTTTGGGTACCAGATGCGTAAGATAAACCATTTGAGGTAAAACTCCAGACCCCGACGCAGATTGAGGTGCAGGTTGAGATAGGGGAAGTCCTGGGTCGTCGGAATCCTGTTCATCGTTGCTATGGCAGGGCCCCAAGCATTGCTTGAGACTGCGACAAAAATCCTTCATTTTTAAGGTTGAAGTTAGGTATATGTCGAACGATTGGAATTGTAGAGTGGTCAGGATAAGATACAAGGCCGATAGGGTCTTTTGTATTGTGGTTGTTCTATGATATTATTGAGATAGAGACCAACAGGCAGATGCAGGCGAAGCTATATACCTTTGACCAAAGCCTTTGTCTCTGCTCACCATGATTCCAACCCCTAGTTCTTGAAAAGTAAAAACAAAAATCCTGCATGAAAACAGACTCATCCAGAAAGAAACGAAATAGAACAAAAGAAGTGAGGATGCGAACAACGAAGACAAGTGCATAGTGAGTGTCAAATGGAAGACAAAGAGACTCGAACTTGGATCAACAATGAGGGTGTGAACTAATTTGGAAAATCCAAGAATAGCACAAGGAACGAATAAAGCGAAGTCTAACAACGTTTATCCTTCGACACCTGCGAAACCGAATGAGATAATAGCTTCGTCAAAGAAAGGACTAGAACGCCCACCAAGTTTACGGTCCTCTATGGCCGCGAAATGATGTAGTCTGCTATTACTCAAACACCTAGGCGATGAACCAAAGATCTCCATAGCTAATTTTGTGTGACCATGTCCTTGAAATCATGATGATCACTTCTTCAGATCTGTGGAAAGAGGTTCGAAATTCAGATCCAGCGCTGTCTAGTATCACATGATAGAGGTATGTTCAACATGGCGAATGGAGAAGCGCTATAGTGTTCGGGGACCCGAAGCAATCCAAGTGGAGTTCTCAGAGACACGATTCAAAATCTACAAGAGTCAGTTCAGACCACAAGGTTAGCTAGGGTAAATAGTCAGAGAAGGCAAATTTGAACGGTGATCTAACTATCCCGGGACCTGATCTATCTAGGCTAGCTGCATGTGCTATGCTGGGCATCGCTGACGTCTTTCGATATATAAATGGCCCTAACCGGAATCTGAGAGCGAAACTCCCCTGGAGCATTACGGAGCACATACATCCTAGTTTTTTTCCCTTGGGGGGTTTTTTTTCAGACCAGTCCGGGGGTATAAAGAGGGTCTTGTATACCAGAACATTTATTGCCCATCTGATGAGCCTCAACAAACGAAGATTTCCGTTACACCCCATCCTATTTTCAGGGTACCATTTTCCAGTCATTCGGGTCCATGCGGCGTATTTGCCGGACTTTGGAGTATATGGTGCGTGTTATAACCAAGACCGGGGTGCTCCCTTCTCATTGGCCCAGAACATGCTCTTTGAGGATATCCCGTCCTATGTGCGGACGGATGGTTGCATCAGTCTTGGCTGGCTTGGTCATGTCGTTTCGCTACCAAATGCGTCTTCTACACCCCGGAATATGTCGGCAATGGCAGTGCCGAGTATTTTAGTAGATGGTCGATATAAAACGGAATGAAAAAGGACCTAGGCTAATTTGCCAGATATGGTAGATATCAGCACGTTCCGTTCGAGGCTTGCGCCATATCAAAGCCATGATGCATGAATTGATCGAACAAAGCGGTTCATTACATCAAACTACAGGGATTGAAGTAAGCGTTCAACTCCGTTGACCAGTCTCATTCGATCAAAAACCGCCCCCCAAAATTTAACCCCCCAGGGAACTTCCCATTTCCCCGCGTTGCCCGAGGCCTTCCCCATATCTTGACCCCAGATACTGGCGAAGACCCCGGTTACCTCGGATTACCGCTTTTGTCACTCCGGGGAAATTCACAGTGGCTATATAATCCGCTGATAGGGATCTTCCTATGATGCCCCGTGTTTGGTTTCGATCGTTTTTGCATGTTTGAACAACGTGTTCGGCATTCCAAAGTTCTTTGGCTGGAAAGGCCGTTCTCTCAACCTGGCTATCAGTTCCCTTGGAAGTCTTGATTTCTTGTATGATAAAATTCACGATTGTCCTTTTTTTGTAAGGGGGTTGAGATGTGCAACTAATCGCAAGAAGGCTCTTTGGTTTTGATCAAGGTGTCACGGGTGGTCTGCTAGACCTGCCCTCCTTCATCAAATACTTCCCCGATATCAGCCCCTTAGACCCAGCCATCGCCGGCGACGAGTTCAGATCTACCCGATCGAAACGCAGTTTGAATCAAGGCATTGCGGTCGCATCGTATAATCTAGGATGTTTCTTCGGCGCCGTCCTCACCATCTTCATCGGGAATCCGCTTGGGCGTCGAAGAACTATCTTCTGCGGCTGTACGATCATGGCTACTGGCGCCCTACTGCAGTCTACCGCGTATTCTCTGCCCCATTTCATTGTCGGCAGAATTATCACAGGTGTTGGTAATGGCAGGAATACAAGTACCGTACCGACATGGCAGTCCGAATCAGCAAAGGCCCACGACCGCGGCAAGATGGTTATGATCGAGGGTATGCTCATCACGGGAGGGTATCACTCTAAGCTACTGGATTAACTACGGTGAGTTTACCTGCACATTTTTTGGTTAACAGACTCAAGGTGGAAATACTGATATCATGAGTTAGGCATGTCATTCATCGGAGAAAAAGAGGGTTGCCTGGCGGTTTCCTCTCGCCTTCCAGATTATGTTCGCTATCATTATTTTCTGCTCGGTTCAACTTGCCCGAGTCACCAAGATGGCTTGTCATGAAAGGTCGGACCGACGAGGCCTTGGAGATTCTGGAGTATCTAAATGAGAAATCTCGAAATGACCCCTACATCAAGAATGAACTCCTCTCCATCGAGAAAACTGTCAAGGAAATGAACAAGGGCTCTTATAGAAGTTTGTTCAAGATGAACGAGCATCGAGAATTCCATCGTGTGGCACTTGCCTACGTCAACCAGATGTTCCAGCAGATTTCTGGAATCAATCTGATCACCTACTATGTGAGGTCCCATCTCCCCACTGAGTGCTAAACCTATACTAATCAAGTCCACCAGGCCCCTTCACTGTATGCCGAGATTGGTCTTGGAGATGGCAATCTACCATAGTTACTAGCTGCTTGCAACGGAACGGAGCATCTGATGGCTGCATTTATCCCCAATTTCATTATCGAGAAAGCTGGACGTCGCCCACTGATGCTGTTCGGTGTATGTCACTCCCTGCTATCCTGCAATAAGATCCCAACAACTAACCAAGTCGTACAAAGGCCGCCGGCATGTCAATTTCAATGGCCGTCCTAGCTGGTACCAACTACTGTTTGACCGTTCTTAATGATAGCCGCGCCGGCATTGGGCAGGCCGTGTTCCTTTTCGTCTTCAACACATTCTTCGCCATCGGCTGGCTCGGAATGACCTGGCTGTATCCGGCCGAAATCGTGCCTCTACGAATCCGTGCTCCAACCAATGCTCTATCTACCAGCGCTAACTGGATCTTCAACTTCATGGTTGTCATGAGCACACCCGTCGCATTCCAGAATATCGGATACAAGACCTCTGTCATCTTTGCTGTTATGTAAGATCAATAGGCCCGCGTTAACCCACAACTTGAACTGACAGACTGACAACCGACAGAAACACATTCATGTTCCCGTGTGTATACTTCTTCTTCCCGGAGACTCGTTACCGTTCGCTGGAAGAGTTGGACGCTATCTTCAAGAAATCGACCAACGTTTTCAACGCCGTAACCATCTCCGTCAAGGAACCTTACCGCTACGATAAGCATGGCGAGCTCAAACCTGAATATCTTGAGGAGGCCATGCGCCATGCCAGCGTTGATGTGCACATAGCCGGCGCGAAGTTCGAGGGCGATAAGAGTGGTAATGAAGTCAAGGCTTGAATGGTTGGAAAATGGGGTTGATTGTATATGTTTGTGTGTGTTGATGGATTTTGGTTATACCCGTGGTGCCAGTGTGATGAGATTCAAGAATCTTTTCACTGATGCTAATCTGTTTTTACAAGCTTCGAGAGATCAAGGGAGGTTTAGGACATACTTTCTGCGACGCTTGTTGACTTAATGGGTATGCGGGGATATTTGAATAGATATTTCCGGATTTATGTGTACGTACAATCCCGTTCATGATCGCAATGCAGCAGTGCTCTTCTAAAGGAGCAAATTAATCTGTCATCGGTGCTCGCTCCTATTCAAGTGATTATACACGCCAGCAAGGAAATGAAAAAGGATATTCGAGAATGAAATGAAAAAATTCGGGAGTATATTGGAAACTCTACATAGTCACGAAAGTAAACTGTGTATTTGAACAGGTTGAAGAATCCGTCCCTGCTCATCTCAGTGTGACAGGCATATCGTTCAAGATCGATGTTGAACCAAAAACTCGAGGAAGATGCTTCCAACTTTGAAATGAAGGGGAAAGAAAGAAAAGAAAATATGTTGCAAAAATCCCAAAAGAAAATGAGGCCAAAAAGAAGAAATTTAGGTGTGAAAAGATGGCCGGCCTTTCGTTAACATTACAATGATGACAATGGATAAAAAAGACAAGACAGCATGACATCTAAGACATCGACGGAAGATTTAAAAGGTGGAAATAAAAGACAGATCAATAATTCAGATGCGGAGATATGCATCCGACACAAAGAATAAATTCAAGGAGGATTCGTTGGTCACGGGCGTGGACTGTAGGGGGATATCAAGATCAAGGCAAACAAGGTGGTCATTCAAGGCAAGCTCATTTCCGTCCAGCGGGGGCAATGACACGTCAGTGGAAATGTCGAGGTTCTGCAAGAGACGGTGCCTCTGGGTAGAGGCGAGTATCATTCAGGTTGAGCGTTCTGGGTGGGGACAGGCTTTCGCAAAATCGAGCCGGACGGAGAAGTCGGCAGAGAGGTTGGAAGGGCTGGAAGCTCGGTGGTGGGAGCAGGGGTCGGAGCGGCCAAGGGACTTGGCATCGGCAGCACTGCAGTAGCAGACGCAGGAGCGGCTGGGGGACTCGGAGCTTGTGGCACAGTGGGACCAGGAGCGAGAGCGGTCAATGGACTTGACACTGCAGGCGTGGCGGGCGCTGCCATGAGCGGAGCGACGTTGCTGGCACTATCGCTGCGCTGGCGTTGGTTGGCGGGCATCACAGGCCGATGCATTCCAGGAGGTGCGTACGGACCAGGGCTCATCGAGCGCGGGCCGGGCCGAGGGCCAGGTATGCCACCAGGTCCGGGAGACATTGAGCGCAGGCTGGGCATTCCACGCGATCTCGGAGACATTGAGCGGGGAACTGGCGGGAACTGGACAGCAGACCCGGGGCCAGGGTAAGGACGAGAAGGCGGAGGTCCAGACACGCCGGAACCACCTGGGTGTTTCGGCCGGGTATCTTGAGGATAGAATCTTGGACCGGGCGGACCTCTAGGCATCACTGGGCGACCGTCAGGGCCGATGATGGGTGGACCGCGAGAGCCAGGAGGGCCCGGGGGTGGACGAGCGCGAGGCATCACAGGGCGAGCCGACAGGCAAGAGCGTGGGACAACTCCTTGCTGGGGGCTGTTAAGGCGCATGCAGAGAGCCCATCCATCGTCGTACTCGTAAACCATGCGTACAAGAGCTCCAGAGCGAAGTTCAAGCTCATCGTCCATTGAGGGGTTGAAATCCATTTGCACACGGTAAACATTGTTAGGGGGTGCTGGGCCAGCAGCCTTGGCACCTGCTGCGACTCTAGCTCCTGCGGCACCAGCGCCGGCAGCAACAGCCGTGACAGCGGCAGCATCAGCAGGGGCTGTGACGGATTGGGTCGAGCCAGTTGGGGAATGGCTGCGTGATTCGGCGGAATGGTACCGCTCAGAATCATTGGACGATCGAGATGAAGGAGCAGCAACACCTGCTGCAACACCCTCGGCTGTAACACCGACCGCGGCAGCGGTGACGGTCGATCCAGATGACTCATAGGTTGATGCAGATGGTCCAGTAGCTGGTTCTACTACCGAATGCGCGGTCTGGGTAACAGAGGTGGTAGCTGGATTGAAAGGATTGACAGGGTCACTAAACGGGTTAGAGTCACTCCCAGCAGACTTTGGCGGAGTGGGAGGTCGGAAATCATCAGTGAGACTACGAGAAGCGCAAGCGGCCGAGCCAGCTGCAGCACCTGTAACAGCAGCAGTGGCTAGGCTCAAACTCTTAGAAGCACCATCGGTGGCTGGATTCAAGCCGCCGCTGGCGCTCAGATCAGGCGCGAATTGAGTCACGGGACGAACATTAAGCTGCGGGGGAGTCGAAGGAGTCTGCGGCTTGGAAGGAGGTGGAGGTGGAGGTGGGAAAGATGCAGCAATACCATCTGGCAGGCCTTCGCTACCGATGGTCTTCTCATTCTCGGGCTGATATCCCTCCTGTCTTCTCTTCTTCTTGTAGACAAAGAAGAAGATCAGGGCAGCAATCACACCAATGCCGAAAATAACACCGATAGCCACACCGGCCTTTGCACCGCTAGTCATACCCTCAGACGTAGTAAATCCGAGCGCAGTTGACGAGGCCGATACAGCAGAGTCTTTGGCCGATCCCGTGGAGGTTGCTGCGAAAAGATCGTTGACATTCTGGGAAGAGTCCGAGGTGGGCGATGCTGAAGTCACAAAGGAGGTTGCTGTGATAGGAGCCCCCGACTCACTTGTAATGGTGATTTTCTTGTCGGTTGTTTCAGCCTTGGTAACCTCAGTGGTCTCCGCTTCAGTTCCATGAGTGGTGTGGGCCACGGTCTCTTTGATAGTGGTCGGTTCCTCTTTCGCCTCGGTTGTTGTCACATCGGTTGGTACCGCCTCGTTTGCTGCCGCATTGGTTGTTGTCGCCTCATCTATAGCTTGGGTCTCGGTTGTTTGTTCCTTAGTCCTTGCAGGTGCGCTGACAGGAGCGCCAACACCAGCGTGCACTTCCGTGGCAACGAGGGGTTGAACGCCAGTTACATAGCCTCCCACTTTTCCTTCAAAGTCCGGAGCCATGGTCTTGTAAACAATCACGACCTCTCCCCTCTCCTCTAGTTCCTCCACCTTGCGCGCATGGCTGTGGTGCGCATGCCCGTGCATGTTGTTGACTCCAGTATCCTAGGATATCGTGTGTTGTTCAAGATTGGGGTTGAAACTGCACAGCGGGTGTTATTCCTAAAGAGAGGGATAAGCCCAGATTCCGAAGCGAGTGATCGAGAATCCGGGTCTCTGGGTCGATTCCAGCTGTATGGAATGTGTATAGAAAGAATGAATGGCTGAGATCGAGCACCGCCGATCGTAAAGTCGAGATTAAAAGAATGGACGTCGACTTCCAGGCCGTTATGAAAGAAAGGATGGGAAATGATAAAGGGCAGGGAAAGAGAAAAGCACCAATTCGAGAGTGCCCTGGAGTACCACGGGGAGCCGAAATGAGATCGACCCTGTATACTCCGTACAACAACATTCTAACCCAAATAGGCAGTGATGATCACTGCTTCCCCGATTTGATTGGCTGTCACCCAATCCCCTAGCCCGAAGTAGTTACCAGACCCACGGCTGGGAACCCTTGCAGACCCACCTTACTTGGCCTGGTCCCAAGGATTTTTGGTGAATTGCACGTGAACTTTTCCAAGGAAGTAATCTGCAACGTATGTGCTGTATGTATGAAGGACCACATTTAGTGTGTATGTATATCTATGACCAGCAAAAAATACACATAGACCATTCTACTTTATATACTCTTGGCAAAAATTACACTGGAAGTCAACAACTTTCATCACCCGGCTCTTGTTAGCTCCATTTGCCCCTCAAACGGCACATTCGCTTAAAGTGTAGCCACGACCCCAGGGGCACAGACTACTCCATGGTTGTTTCACCCTAGCACAACAGCCACATTTAATTGATCGCCTACGGAACTCGTAATTTCCGGTCGTGCCGAAAATTCTATTTAAATCGAATTCAGTTTAATGGAAAACAATGCACCCTTGGACGCGAGTGGTGCCTTTCATGCAGGTCCCTCAGGGGCTAAGCTGCACCTCGGAAAAACATTCGAATTGGGGGTTTTTTTCCACCTACATCACAGTGTTATAGAGGAGTTGATGTCGATGTGTGTTGGTTACTCCGCATGGAGCAGAAATTTAAACTACTCAAGTATGCATCTGTACCCATTGATGTGGGCAATTCAATCGCAGGCTCCACGCTTGTGATTCCCCGATCCACTCGTGCGGTATAACTCGAGGCGCAAGGAAGTGTGGCGTAGCTCCATTCATGCACACATGTCATACTATCGCTTCAAGTCCGAGCAAAATATGGATGGGCAAGGGCCTAAGCCTATCGTCAGAGGTTATTGTGAGACATCAGATCAGTTCACATACCTCTGCCGCCGAGAGTCTTTCGCTGCTCTCGTAGCACAATAGGCGGCTGACTAATTCACGACCATTCGAGGATGCACCCGGGAGGATATTCTCCCAGCTCTGCGAAGGGAACGAGTGGAATTCTACCTTCCCCCAATCTGGCAAGACTTGGACTTCCTGTTCAATGTTGATTAATGACGTATCCAGTTGCAACCGGTGTGATGCTTACAGGCCAGCGCTGTTCATCCGGAGTGCCCAGCAGTTTGAAAATGGAGAAAATCAGTGATAGATCGCTGCCCACGGGCCCGGAATCAAAGAGCTGGCGGTGACCAACGGCAATGGCTTCTGCTACTAAACAGCCAGCAGCCCACATGTCGAGGGATGTTCCATATTCTTTGAACCCAAAGAGAATTTCTGGGGGTCGATAGCAGGTTGTGCCCACATCCGTGATTTTCTGCGTGGGTGGCTCAGATCCCGCGTCGCCTTCTTTCCACGAAACGCCAAAGTCTGCCAAGTAAGCTGGTCCATTGGGGGAGTCCAATAGAACATTGGAGGGCTTGATGTCCCGGTGAATTATACCAATGCTGTGGAGATGAGCAAGGCCACAAAACAGGTCTCGCAGAATCGATCGTGTCTGTGCAGCAGTTACCATGTCTCGCCGCAACAACTGGTCGAAGTCATATCGCAAGAAAGGAAAGACCAAGACAAATCTGCCACCATCAAGATTAAACGTTTCAATCAATGGAATTATATGCGGGTGAGAACCTTCGCGCAACAACCGGGCTTCACGGTGAGCATCATGGGGGGCTGTCATCAGATGGGGAATAGTGACTTTCACAGCCCGAACAGTCCCATCCTCCAACTTTGACCTGTATATAGAGGAGTGGATCCCAGCAAAGTGGTGAAAACAATACCGATATTGACCGATCACTTCCCCGGTTGAGGTATCGTCATCTTCCACATGCTGTGGGCTGCTAGTGACCAGCTCCTCGGACTCTGCCAATTCAGCCTCATCAATTGCCTTTTGGCAGATAGAATCATACTCGTCCTACACGGAACAGTCTCAGTGGTAATGAAACATATACGTTAAATTTTTGAAGGCGCACAACTCACTTTCGAGGTCGCCTTGTTATACGCCTCGGTTTCAAGCTGCTTCGCTTGGGCCATAGCTTCTGCGAATCCGGAGGCAGACGAGGATGAAGCTTGCTGATAAGCCGTTGTTCTACATGGGAATCAATCGAGTGGTCATGTGAATACAGAGGGTAAAGTCACTTACAGAGACTGTATGGCTCGCAGTCGCTCTGTGAACCCGAAATTGTCCTTCCAAGACATGATGGACGAGAATCTCTGCTAACAGAGGTGGTGTGAGCTCTACTTTATAATGCTTTGCGGTTACTAGACCAATGTATAGCCAGTTTTCAAGAAAGTAAATATAGGGGGAGATCTGTTCTAGCATGGAGAGTTGCTGCGAGATGTCAACCTGAGGCACCAAGGCTCCAACACCAACCGGGTGGATGATGTCATGTGATCAATCAAGGAGTGATAACAGTGCTGTGACGTAAATAACTGCCGGTCAGGCAATTTGTTTGGGTCAATACCGGAGATTGCTGTATTCCCATAACGACCTCCGTCATTCCATCCCATAACCGTCGTCGGCCAACATTGAGAGACACGCTACTAACTGACACTGGCATTCGATCCCGATCCCACACTCATTTGATTGGGCTGTTCTTGCCGCGACCACCGTAGGAATATCTTGGTTTTCTTTTTCATACTATGCGCTTCGTGCGCTACCTTGTTTAATACCTCAATACCCCGGAATCTGAATCATGGATCTCTCACGGCAAGAGTACCCAACCCTGGTGGTAAGATTGAGCAACGCGAGCTTTGTGGCTGGCCATCAAAGCATTTAGATACTGACCGTTGATGGTATTTACTCTATTTAGGCCACTCTACATCCCGGCCAAGCTACGACTATCCTGAGCGATCGCATTCGAGTCATTCACAAGATCAATGCGGATATCGCGGATTACCTACAGGTATGACAATTTTTGACCAGATCCGATGAGATTGGTGGAATGAAATCTGCCACGGGGAGCTACATCGATGTTGACAAATTGGCGATAGGAACGACGTCGCGTTGAAGAAGCATACGCTCAAGGGTTACGGAAGCTGGCGCATCGGCCGCAGTTAGACAATGGAGCTGCTCTTGGGTAAATTTGCCTTTCCCTGGAAGATCGAAGCTCTTCTGCGCCCGAAGATGATTCTGACCTGTGAAACTAGCATTTTCCAAATCCCCTGGCAACGCATCATCAGTGCCACCGAAACGCTCGCCGTGTCGCACGAGACCCTTGCAAACAAGATTGAGGAGGATGTGGAACGACCTTTAAGGGAATTCGGCAGCAAAAATCCAGAGATGAACTCGATGCCCGGTATCCAGAGCAATCTGGCGGGGTTGGCGAAGAATGTGGAGACTGCGCAGAAGAAGGTGGATAAGGCCCGGGCGAAGGGTGCCAAAGGTGCAGACAAACTTTCTAACGAGATCGCCAATGCCGAGGAAGTTCACCGGCAATGGGAATCACGAGCTCCCTTTGTTTACGAGCAACTCCAGGCCGCCGATGAGACCCGGCTCAACCACCTTCGGGATGTGCTAACACAATTGGAGACCCACGAGCTGGACCAAGTCGAGCGTGGTCGCCAGGCTGCTGAAAGCTGCTTGAACATTCTTCTCAATGTGGAAACTGCAGATGAGATCAAGACCTTTGCTGCTAAAATGGCGGGTCCACGGGTCCCTGTGACGCAGGTCATCGCCAGAAGTCAGACTGACCGGGCAGAGACACCTTCCACAATTGAGCCATCATCCGAGCGGACACAGTCTGCGCCAGTCGAGCGTCATTACTCCACACCACCAACAGAGGCACCACTTCCGCCCCCTCCACGCATCCAGGATGATGCGGCAAGCCAACTGTCAGAGACATCTGAGAGACCCACCGTCGCTCAGACATCACAAGGTGAGTTTTTCAATCAGGCTACGATTCCACATTATATGCAACGACTACGTTCTGACGCTTTGTCTTGTACCAGAAGCACAGCCATGGCATACTCCCTTGGGGGGATTGAGACGTCTTGGCACTGTCATGAATAGGAGAAAGAGCATTGTTGGACCCTTGACTGGAACTTTTGACCGAAAGGCAGAGAAGAAACGTAGTCCCTTTGCTGCATTTAAGCGAGCCGACACCTCTCGCGATATGCAAATACCAGAATCTCCCCCCCTGACCGCCACCGGCCGTCCGGGGACATCCTATACCGATCGATCATCCTTACGGGATTCTAGTGTGTCGCAAGATCACGCCGGATTAGATATTGCTGCAACTGTCTCTGAAGCGCACCCAGAGAGACCCAGAAATGGAGCTGCCTCAGCGTCTCTTGAGTCGGCCAATAACCGTGTCGATCAGGTAAACTACCAACCAGCGATTCAAAATTTACAAATGCAACAACCACTGACTGTTCTCTCTCACCTTCAGCCACACGTTGATTCAGAAGGTTTCACCCAGCGCCCGGCAACAATTGACGAGATCACGCGTGCCCAGAATGAGGCAGCAGGGTAGGCAACCTTTGAGTTAATTATGATGCATGAACGCTGACCAGTACTATTACTAAAGCCTAGATGAGTCTGGTCTGAATTTGACAATTCGAGATCAGCCCATTTTCGAGGATGAGAGCCAAGCGAAGCAGGCCATGGATGATATGGCAAATACCCTCCGAATGGTTAGTGACAGGTCTCACCACCACTCAAGCAATGTGCACAATACTTACCTTATTATCCAGCGGGCTCCGCAGACAGGAACGAGACGCAATGCAGGTACCATTCGCGGACGCCGTGATGTTCGCAATACCATGTTCATTGTTTCGCCTGGCAATGAGCTTCCACCATCTTCGGCAGGATCGGGGTCCCAGCCACCAAATTCTCCACTCCGGAATATGACCTCCCCCAGCATTGCTCCCAGCACCGCTACGGATGATCACACTATGTCGGATACAACATCTGTTCGCTCCGGACACACTATGCATGGTCCGGGAGCTTCAATACATCCTGATCTATACGAATCGGGCCTCAATGCTTCAGTAATTGAGACCATCAATGCATGGTTCTCAGAGGGTAATGTTACCAAATCTTCTGTCGTTGGTGAGCTTGCTCTAGTAAACAATGCAACACCGGGTCATGCGATAGAGCGTACTCGCATCCGACTCAATAACTTCCAAATGCTGGAAAAGGTAGCGGCCAATCCTCATTTTGTGCAGGAAGTCTCCAAAGACGCTGGCGATGACAAAAGAGGCGAATACGATATCCAGCTGGGCAGCATATCCCGCCCCATGCCGACTGTTGCATTCAAGTATCAACTTCATGTCGACCCAACCAACCCCTCTGCCTACTGCCCCGTGATCTTCAGGCCAGTCTGGAACCTAGAAGAATTACAAGCCAGCGCCATCATCTACTATACGCTCAACCCATCTTTCATGTCCCACAAATCGAAGTCGATTACCCTCAAGAATCTGGTCTTGACCATCAATCTGGACACCGCCACTGAGGACAAAACAACCAAGCAGCCACGCGAGTCAGTCGCCCACGCCATCACCGCCGCCATGTACCCTAATATTGGCGCCACCTTCCGTCGCAAAACCTCCACCGTCACGTGGAGAATTCCCGAGCTGGAAGTCAAGGCTGCCACCACTCCAGACGTGGACAGCAAGTTCCTCGTCCGCTTCGTGACATCCACCCCTGGACCTCGCAAGGGTACAGTTGAAGCGAAGTTCGAGCTCCGCGGCGCTGAATCCGCTTCTCAGTTGGGTATCAGCCGTGCTGCCTCAGACGAAGAGCAGAAGGAAGCCGACCCCTTTGCCGATGGGGATCGTGAGCTCCCGCTGTTCGCGACTTCGTGGCTGGGCGTCCCGACTACACGCAAGCTAATCAGCGGAAAGTATGTGTCTTCCTAGATATGTCTTGAGCAAGGCGGGATGGAGCTACCCGCGCCTAGTCGTATATATTCCCCTCTTTTATGCACTTCTTCTTCTTCTTCTTCTTCTTCTTTAATCTGTCCACTGTTTGGATTACGTGTCAGGATAGGCATCCTTACAGATCGGGCCCCAAACTGGAGCATCACAATCTCACCATGATGCCATTACCTCATTTTCCCCTTTGTTTTCTTTCTGCCTTCCCCTTCCTTGTCTCTTATGTTCCGAGCATTCCTTTTTGCAAACATCGACTTTGTTGCTTACGAATTTTGTTTGTTGTCTTTTTGTTTGGATGTTGTTCTTTGTAGTTGGGCTTCGCGCACATAAGTATGTAGCTCTGTGTACTATTTCAAAGGGCGATTACCGGGCAGTGACTGGGCGCTCTGTTGTGTTTTATAGGCATTCACATGGTCCATCCATATCTACTCAGTGCAACATGCAACCCATGTCCTTTCGTCCCATTTCCTCTTTATTAACCAGTCTAGAACGAGATTGTAAGGGGAAACGCCCACAATCCACATCAAAGCTATGAATTACGTGGTTATATCACGCTGGTATCATCAATTCTATAGACTTAATGCCTGTCTCAGTCTGATTTCTTGGGGGGTTCAAATCAAATATCGCCCACAGTGCCCTTCAATAGGAAATTAGTTGTAAAAGCTAGGGGCAAGGAGCCGTCTGTATAGAAAATTCCGTAATGTCTTTGGCTATAGCCCCAGCCTTCGTTTGACTTCTTAAATTTGAAATTGTAGACTAGCGAGAGTGTTGCATGCTATGAATGTTGAGGCTAGAGCCTTCACCGCACTCAAACGCTTCTTGACTAGGGTTGGGGGATGTAACTACGCTAGGCCAATAATGGAGCTAGTATGGGTAGGTATAACTATGTTGTACATCTAAAATTTATCACCGAAAGAATCCGAGGTGGTGCACTGCTGGAGACTCCCAGGACCCCCACTGGTACCCAGTCTATTGTTCATGGCCATTTTTGAAGATTGAAAGCCTCATTGTCAAGTAATAAAAAAATTGACATTTTTGAGAGCAGAGGTGGCTATCTATAAACATTCAACGCATCTCACATTCACCATGCGCTTGGACGTAGTCCTTTCTTAACGATTGTCATAGGATGCTTTTCTAGAGAGGTAGCTGTTAGTTCGCTACCGCAGTAGATACTGTCCACGATTTCCCGGTTTTACGTGTACGAGATGAGATGGTGATGAATCTCTTCGGGGCTGACAAAATAATGGTTGGTACTACTACTCTTTTAGGTACATGGAACGTTGTTTACTTGTATTCTATGCTCGGCTACAATCCTTACAAGTCCCTTGTGACTATACCAATAACGAATTCTCTCTATGAGATCTTTTATGCCACAGCAGTGTCTGAAATTTCAGCTCGATTGGGGAAGTTTGAACATTACTCGCCGATTGTGTGAGGAAGGTCGATCATAAATCCACTACCCCCAATTTGGCTACTAAAAGATATGAAAAATACAGAGAGCAGACTAGTTTTAAACGGAGCCCAGATACATAATTTAAGCACGAGTGGGCAAACTACCCTGGCATTCTTATGGAAGTATACTAGACGCAAAGAATTCGAGCTGCTGCGGACTTGGCAGATGAGTATACTCTAGACACTAGTGGGAACGTGAAAGCGATGCTTGCCCTCAACATAGAGTGTAAAGGGTCTTAAAAAGCGACTTAATCTAGTTAGCGACCAGAAGCTATAACTGTGGATGGCGTGAAGTAACTTCAGGCGATCGCCATGGTCAAAGCGCTAGCACATTTCCTTTGAGGTGCAATCTTGGGAGAATTGGAGACTGAAGTTCCAAACCTTTTCGAATGGAATCTGGACTTCCAGCTGAGGAACCAGCTGAAGGACCAGCATTCCGGCTGTCGCTTAGGGACTTTGCTCCCACGAGCATCTCACGGGAGTACACCGACCTCGGTCTCAATTTATCTCTTTCTCGTTGAAGAATTCCGTGGCTTTTCGTTTATCTTTCGAAACGGAAAATTGTTTAGAATTCTTTCTCGTTGAAGAATTCCGTGGCTTTTCGTTTATCTTTCGAAACGGAAAATTGTTTAGAATTGCTCTACGAAGGCATTGGTGATCCATTTCCTCTAGGGAAGAGAAAGTGCCGTCCACTTCGAACTCCCCCTAAACACCAAAGTTCGGAAGAAGAAACCCCTGTGATGGTGAGTGCAATCAAACGTGGACGTGGGCACGAGTTTCATCCGGGCTAAGGATCCAAGAGCCTGAAAGCTGAGCTGCGCTAGCTTTTGAATACATGGAAATTGTGGGGTATATATAGAGTCTCGGTGGCCTGTCTGCGAGGCCCTTATTGCCACGAAGAAAAAAAGGGGAGGGATAGAGAGGTATGCACCGTTGATTTTATTGCTACAACAAATGGCAGGTCATCAATGGCAAGAACACACAACATAGCACAAATCAACATGTGCCGGGGAATCACAGAAATACAGATATGGAAAAAGGTAAAGCCTTAAAAGCATGAAGCTGATGCGACGTATCACATCCTAGCAGCGCGGGTAGTCTTGTCATAGAAGTCCAGAGTCATGGCTGCTAGGAAACACGGGATATCCTTTCTTTCTTCAACCCAGAATTTGATGAGAGGTTTGAGCTCCATGGCGAACAGGCTGTTCGGTCCGCCCGATATCTTCATGGTGCCGTTCTCACCATCGAAAACGATGGAGTTTTCTTCACCGTTGCCCATGCTGCCGGGACCAGAGTCAGAAGGCGCATCGCAGTCACCGTGCCGGTATGCAGAGGAGAGGTGGAACATGGAAGTTACTCGCACCCTACCATTTGGCAAGAAATCAAGCTTGAAGCCGAGGAGAGAGGCGACAGCTTCCCGGAACTCAGAGGACTTGGCTGTCCAGATCTCCTTCAGTCGGCGCATACGCTTCTCTTTATCGGCGACGGTGCGCTCCATGTCTTGCATTTCGAGCTTAATGCTCTCCAGCGTGCTAACCGGGATGACTTTGACATCGGTATGGCCCCCACGCAGCTGCGCTAAGAGGTCTCTGTTCGCAGACTGGAGAGTTGCAAGAGTAGTCATCTTAATTTGCTCGGTTTGAGCTGTCGGATTATCGCGCAGTTCAAGAACGCGTGTTCGTGACTGAGCCTTCAAAGACTTGATCTGTGACTTAGCCGCATCCAGCTCCCGGCGAGCGAGAGTCGTGGCCTGGTCTGATTTGGTGAGCTGTTCCTGGAGCTTGCGGTTCTTGCGGCTAAGCACAGCGATACGCTCACTTTCAGCTTCCCTGTTGGTCGGAGAAAGAGGTCGCTTGACGCCTCTTGCCTCTTCTTTCAATGCTTCCTGCTTTGAGAGCTCTTCGTGCACTTTGTGGAGCTCACTGCGGTATTCATCGACAAGTTGTTGCAGCTGGGTTATCTGCTCTGATTTTTGACTATCAAACTGCGAGGGATCGTCATTCATCGTGGCCTCTTCCGCATCGAATGTCTTGAGTTGGGCGCGCAAGTATTCGACTTCCTTCACTGCAAGTGCACGCTGGCGTTCCAGACGAGCTCGAAGCCGTCCCTCCATGGCACCCGGTCCACCAGAAGCGGCACTCGCAGCGCGTAGCTTCTCCAACTCCTGTTGCAGATTAATCTTATCACTTTCCAGACTCTTGATGGCCTCGTCCTTCTCAAGGAGTTGGGCATCAACAGTTCCGAGACGATCTAGGAGCGTAGCAATCTCAATTCGTCCTTGAACGAGCGCCCTCACAATGGCATCTGGTGAGTCAAGCTCTGCAGGCTGGTCGATCTCCTGCAAGAGACTGACCCAGGATTGTCGCTCGTCTTCCAAAATTTGCTTTTGGATCTTAACTGTATTGAGTTCGGCTTCAAAGCCCTTCATCAACTGGAGCTGGTTTTCCACTGATCTCTTTTGCTCCTCAACCACTTCAATATTCTTGGAGACTTTCCGAAGGTGACGCAGCTCTGTTGTTTGGTCACGGTTTGCTGACTCTAATTCCCGGATATGATTGACCTGCTCGGAGAGTTCTCTTTTCAATACGTTTAACGCCTCGGCATCGTTTCCTTCAGCCTTCAATCGAATATTTTCCGCTTCGAGCTCGGCGACCTCGGCTTCACGCTGGGATAGTTTCTGTTGCGTTGATTCCTGCAATGTCCTGGAATTATGAATATCTGTCTGGAATTCTTCGATGGTCTTTTGCAGAGAAGCGCGGACGGTCTCTAACTCGTTGATCTGGTATTGAAATTGTCGTTCCTGGTCAGAAAGTCGGGCTTGAGTGTCGTCAAACTCTTCTTGCAAGGTTTGATTCTCATCCTGAAGCCCTCTAATCTTACGCTCAAACGCAAGTTTGTCATTCAAAGAATAATCCTGGATTTCTTTCAATTCCTTTGCGAGTTCTTCGCTCTTGTGGGTGGCCCGATTACTGGAAGACTCGGCAGCCTGCAGCAATCATTGTCAGCTTTAGTTCGTTAAACGGGAATCTTATACCAACTCACCTGCGCCTTCCGGAAGTCTGCATCCGCTTTGAGCTGTAAGTCGCGAGTTTCTTTTTCATGGCGAAGAGCCTCCAACTCGCGTTCCTGCTTGATATTCTCGAGCTCGTATTTGAGGGCACTCAATTGCACGCGTAGCTCGTCCTTTTCCGCATCTATACAAACCAGTCAGTTTTCCGTCAGAGGCCTCTCAGGTCGCTTTGTGCACGGGATCATCTTACCATGAATGAGTAGATGGGACTGGGCTTGAGATTTTGTGAAACGGCCAGATTGTCGCATAGCTGTCGATCGGCGCATGGTACTCCGGGCACCGGAGGGTGTTGAGGGTGAGCCGAATCCAGCAATGAGCTGGGAAGCCGGTCGGCTGTTCTGGCTATTGTCCATCTATTAAGAGCCAGAAGAGGTTAGTTATGCGCCGGAAAAAAAACTTGGAGATACATCAAAGCTTACGGTGAGTATAGGCTATTGTAAGCCCCACGGAGATTTCTGTCTAATGAGGCATGAGGCAAGAAACACTGCGCAACTTATCCTGGAGCTGTATCAAAGGGAAGATGGTCAAAGGCGTGCACCGCCTTGTTACGATTAGGTCAGCAGTCAACTGCACCCGAAAAGGGGTTAGCGCCGTTTTAAAAAATTATTTCGATTTTGGCATCGAATTCTCAGTCCACCACCCTCACCCGTGACTTGTCTTCTTTCCCCTCGGTCTCTCGTTCGATTTCACTCAATTTCTTCCGCTTAATACCCCACAACCGTCACCATGGGCAAGGACAAGGTCGAGAAGAAGGACCGTGCTGAGAAGAAGGAGAAGCGTGCGGAGAAGGACGGTGTGCACAAGGCTAAGAAGGAAAAGAAAGAGAAGAAGGATAAGACTGCTCTTGTCGATGCAGTAGAGAAGGAGATTGTCTCCGAGGCCATGGAAGGTCTCGAGCAGACCGGCGTTGTCGCCGTCAAGGGCGAGGGTGAGGTCGACGCCGCTGTCGACCGCCCCGTTGGCGCCCTCGTGCCGTTTGCCAACCCATTGGTTGAGGATAAGCAGGCCAAGAAGGTCTTGAAGAGCGTCAAGAAGGGTACGTTAGCTCATTTCTTTTGAAATTTTACTTCACTCCGCCACTATCAGTGCGTATGGTCGATTTTCATCGGATCTTCGGATCATGTCTACTGATCGCACATGATTCCGCAACTTTTTTTTTTTCTGATCTCCAGATCCACACTGACATTTATTCTTCTAGCTGCCGTCAACAAGTCTCTCAAACGTGGTGTCAAAGAGGTCGTCAAGGCTCTCCGCAAGTCTCCTATCCCCGCCGCTAACGCTGCCATCGGTCTCCCCAGCGGTGTTGTTGTTCTCGCTGCCGATATCTCCCCCATGGACGTTATCTCCCACATTCCTGTCCTGTGTGAGGACCACGGCATTCCTTACGTCTTCGTCACCTCCCGCGCTGAGCTCGGCGCTTCCGCTGCCACCAAGCGCCCTACCAGTGTGGTTATGGTTGCCCCCAAGGCTGCCAAGGGCAAGAAGGAGGATGATGAGGAGTTCACCAAAGTGTTCGAGGAGCTTGCTGGATTGGCCCAGAAGGAGCTCAAGAAGCTGACGGTCTAAAAATGTTCTCGACTTGTCTCTTTTTCCTTTTTATTATTTGCTCTTCCCACGCTGTTCACTGCGAGTGGGTTCTCTGGTTGTACAGGTTTCTGATACCGTCTGTTCGGATGGTGCATGTCTTATGGGGTCCGGCCTATGGGTATCTTTCTATATTTGCTCTTTTGTTCCAACTCGGCGTTATTGTAATGGTGTACGAAAAAGGCTAGAATTCCAATGAGATATCACCAACCTCACAGACTGTCCTCAGTAAGATCTCGGTTAAGTTTTATGGACCTCTCATGCAAATTGCAGTCAAATCACTGCCTGTGGGGCAGTGCGACACCCGCATACGTCCACTACGTTCTGCCTGATTGATGTAAGCGTTGAAGCTCTCAGCAAGTCCGAGGTTATCCTTTCCATGTGCGTAAAAAACAACAGGTCGCACATTAAATTGGTCTCGAGTCCGTCCAGCATTCAATAGTGCCCTCACGATACGGAAGGAAATCCAAGACTTTTGCGAACGCAATTTGTCGGACGGCGTAGCGAAGTCAAGAATTGTAGATAACAGGTGGGGGCAGGACATTGAATTTATCTCATGATCATGGATAGAAAAGTTCTCTGGACCATTCATGCCTGTTATTGACTTCACATACATTTAATAAGAAAGTCTGAAAAGGATAGGTAACAAGACTTTCAAACAGGAAAATACAGCAATTAGCCTTGCATCGTAAGATGACTGTGTATGCCCATGGCGTTCTGAGTTCACGCCAATCAACATAAACAATCTCTTCCCCCTTGAATTGTATATCAAATAGAGGGATAAAATGCATACCCCAAGCTCAGCCTACATCGATCTCAGCCAATCAATATGCACGGTGTCCTCGAAAAAAAATCTAATCCTAAGCCAATGTATCTTCCAGCACTAGCCTAGATCCAGGATCAGAGTTGGCATTTGGCACTGGGTCTGGCAATGGGGGGAGGTGTGCCATTTGTCATACACAGCTTCTACCTTGTGTTCAAGGCGTCCAAGGTACGGCCCTTGCTGTTAATTTACTGCCTTTGAAAATTGAGATAAACAACTGTATGTCCTCGTTCTGCATCAAGCAATTCGTTTTTCTCCATTCACTGGCCCATCGTTTAGCCTATGCACACTATATATCCTTGAAAATGCAAATCCATCTCCCCTCAATTTTGATCCTCGCAGTTCTTTTAGCTGTCACTCAATCAACTATATCCCACCCTATCCGAACTAGCAAATGGGTCAAGAAACAGATTCCAGACTCCTATGCTGGTGGAATATGGAAGGTCTTTGAGAAAGAAGAAGATGATCTATTACCCGATCCACCACACGTCAAATATAACGGAGTAAGTCCGAGATCCTACTGGTATATAGTTGACTCGGCGACTTACCAACTTCCATCGATAGAACCCAGCATGGCCAACCAACCAAAATGACGAACCAACAGAGCAAGGCAAGCCGCTTATGCGGCCTTGGGATGTCTTTTCAGCTAGCGTTTTTAGCTAGTCTTTTACCATCGTTCTCAATTTCAACATGGACAGCAGAAGAAGGTAGAGAAAGGCTTAAGTTGTGAATGGATTTACTATGTACAACTAGGGATATGATGCACTTCCACCCAGGTAAGATGATAGGGAAAGTTACAATCCCATCCCTCCAGAAGAGAGAGGCATTTACAAATCTCTAAGAATGGGTGAAAAATGTTGAATGAAGTTAACCTATCTAAAGAGATTGTTACGGAGTTTAAAAGAACGAAAAACGTAGTGATCAGATTTTCAAATACTGCTATACAAAACCGTACGCAATTATAAATTTTGATTCATCGTAACCTAGCCCTGGCCGCACCCAATCAAAGCACGCTGGGCTGCATTTTCCAAAAACACATCTCAGACCAAGGAGACTCAAGCGCGCTGATCACTTTCCAAGTGCTCGTATACAGTCTGAATATCTAAACCCTTCTGATGGGGACGGGCAGACTCATTAGCAGAGTGGGCATTGCTATGCTGGAACTGGCTAATAGCGTCACGGCCAGGGTCCTGGCTGGAACCAATTTCCGAGTTGAAGCTAACATTTTTAGCATCATCGGAGGGAAGGCCACCCGCTTGAATTTCGGTCACGTCGTTAAACTGACTGCCACCACCACTACCGCTGGCGGTAGAGTATTCGCCAGCCTTGATGCCCATCTCCTTCTTGGCCGCAGTTGAGCCACCGGCGTACCCAGAATTGTCCATATGGGTGCCAGGGAAGTTGGCCTGACCAACCACACATTCGGGGTACTTCTGTTCCTCATGGCGGTCCTGGCGGCGAGCTCCAGATGAGGTGGATGGAAGCTTGATGGAGGCGGAGGTGTTGTTGTTGTTAACTGTGGATTGACTTCCTGACATGCCCATTTCCTCGGCACCACGGTTGCCAGAGAAGCCGCCACCTTGTCGGATAGACTCAGCGGCAAGTGAGTCATTGGTGATAGGGCCAGACGGTTCTTCGATGCGCTGCTGTGTGCGAGGATCGGTGGTGACCTTGGTGCCACGGTTACCGGGGGGACGAGGAGTGCCTTGAAGATCCATGATATGGTGGAAAGAAGAGAAAAAGGTATGGAAGCTAAAGTTTCTGAACAGGTATTTGGTAGAGAAGAGATGGGAGGCAATTAAGTAGTGTACATTAGATGGCTGTGAAAACACATCTATATAAGAATGCAGTGAGAACCGTATGTGAAAAGTATGTTGTGCTTTCAGGGAAACCGGTAGTATTGAAAAGATTTATTTGATGTCATCCTTACGTTGGACAGTCACATTTGCAAGAAATCTGCACGCTCAATCTTGTTGGCCAGTCGCAATCGTGTGCACTGGTCACACATGAGACACTCTGTTGTTAGAGAATCCGATAGAATTGAGGGTGTGGAGCACATACTCCCCTCTGATGTATTCATGCTTCTAGAAAGCATCCAAAGGGGAAACCAGGCCGCCACATGCCTATCCAAGACTTGTCTGAAATCTATCTCCAGACCAAAAGTTGTTGTTGCGAGGAGGCAATTGACGTCAGGTCTAGACCGCTGACATGCAAACAATGCAAATATCTTCTTTTGCACTGAAGTGAAACCAGCACCCACCTTGCACAAGTGTCAACTCGCGACTCAAGTTACATTGTATCAGTAAAGATCGTACTGGAGAAGTGAGACTCGGCATCTGATAAAATGCAGCTATTTCGCTGAGACTGCGCGCGATCCTAAATTGAGATCTGTAAGCCCGCACCGGGTGTGGCAGGCTTTTTGGCTAAGCGCTGTGGACGATCTCAGTTGCTTTTTGGATCTAAAATTGGTGGTTTTCGGGCGATAGTCATATATTTGGCTTATTTATGTCCGTTTTAGCCACAATTTTCTTGCATGACAATGTCGGGTCGAGTGAGATGCTTCTTATTTGAAGAGAGCTTTGTTGTCGCGCTGTCGCCTCGATCGTGCTCAGTCGATTCAGATATACCACTGTGTTGATACCTGGCTTTTATGCCAGGGAGGCCAAGATGTGGGCACCAAGGCTTCCGGTAGCACAGTAACAGACACACACTCCCCAGAACCTAATGATGGCAACTTGGTTGGGGGAAAAATGTGTGTTGGAGCAACAAAGCCGTTTGTGTATTTGTGAAAAGTGCCGCTAATCCTCGCTCGGTGCTTAAAAGATGTCTGGCATATCTGACATCATGAGAGTACCATCAGGTTGTAGGATGCGATGAAGATTCTCCAATGATATGGAAAGAGTCCGTGCTGCATGTATACAACTGGTGGCCAAAATGATATGTGGTTCTGCAAGAGTTGGGCTACTGGCTCACTTTCCATGTTCAGAGCTTTGAAATCCCTGAACGGGGACTTCTTGAAACGTTAGCCAGCAGCCGCGATGAGCGACCCTGAAATCTCTGTCATGGTGTATTTCCCGGGGACTGTTAACTGGGCAAGCAAAGGCACAATTCTGCTTGTTGTCCCGCCAGTGCCCCCGCCAATCTTAAGAATGCAGACGGGCTGTCTACCTTTGAAGTTGACTTAGAACCCTGAAAAATCCCTCAAGCTGTTTGATATAAACTGTATTGATAGGGAAGTTCGAATACATGTCTACAGCAGTCTTTCAACTCTCAGGAGTGAAGAAGATAAGCCTCGGGCCATCTTCTCTGTCCATTTTGAGACCTGCAAATTTCTAGCCCACCAGCACTGCGAGCTTATGCCCAGGAGCATGAACAGGATAATTGCATAAGAGGCCGCTGAGTAGTGTGTCCGCAGATATGGTCGGCGGGGCGACAGCTGTGTGTATCATTTTTGAGTCGTTGATCTCTATAAAACGAGCGTCTTTTTCTAGCAACCCATAGGTGATCATGTTCATAAGCCTCTCGTGCTTAGGGTGGTATGTATAGAACGCGCTTAAGCACTTGGCCTGGTGCTGCAGACCGTATTGGACAACTCAGTTATTCGAAGGCACTCAAAACATTCATATGAGCTCCGTGAACCGCTGCACGACATGCCTAGAGTGGGTTCCCAGTTCTCCTTGACAATTTCATCATTGGTGTTTCCTTTGATCTCATGGAATGCATCTAGAAATCTTGACATGGATACGGTGCCCAGAGCATAGGTAAGACTAGATTGAATCCCAATCATCACTCAATTCAAAACCACAATGCATAATTCGCAAGGAAGATTTCGTTCCCTAAGATTCCAAACAAACCGAGATTAGATGATTCAGGACTCACAAAAATCTGGGTGTACGACAATTTATGGTATGATTGGCAGATGTGTATGACTATAACTAAACTGAAAACTAAACAAGACAACAACTAGTCATAACAGCAGATGGAAGGTGATACAGTCCCTCGATGACCTAGAGTCCAAGTTCGCTAGCACTACTACCAATAGGCGCACTCCCACGCAGGCCACTGTTATCAGGAGGGAACTCTAGACGTCCAGAACCAATGCTAGTGATTCGCTGGTCAAAGGAGTTCCAGTCACTGGCGACTGGAGGTTGATCAGGAAGAGGCAGGTTGGCTTTGACCTTGTCAATTTTTGCGGCCTTGTTGGTATTTTGGTCGATGATAGACTATAGTAAACATGTTAGGTGATCTGCATTCTATTTGAGTATTTCATTGCAGATAGCTTGCCTTCATTCTAGAGACATTTGAGTCTGCTGGGGGGTTCCCACCGTGCAACTGGGAAAGCTTGGACTCTGCCCTGCGAATGTCCTGAATGGTGGTGTGGAAGGTGGCATCAGTCATTTCGCGTCTTGTTGTAAATGTGGTGAAGTGTCAGAAGCGGCAGATTATGACGTTGAATTTTGAAATACATGATTTAAAGCAAGGCAACTGAAGGTTTATATATCGTCTATCTTCTTTGTCGATGGCAAGACGCTGTGACGTTTTGTTATAATGACGAAATGGCATTAGGGCTATGCATATTCTCCACCAGAACCAGCTGGGGCTTACTTCATCTTAGGAATTTGGCCTCTGTTGAAAATTCCAGGCTTTAGTTTCAACAGGAGAATAACCAACTGGATCGAACTCGGGGATTGGCGTCATAGCTGGTGGACCATCTGAGGTGGCAAGCCTCCTCAGTTGCGTTCATGACAAGATGCTATGCGCGTTCCCTAATCTTACCACTCGAGTTCTGTCAAGGAGTCAATCGATATATTGAAGCTGAATGGCCAATATGAAAAAAAAAAAAAAAACGATTTGTTCATGCAGCTCTTGGTTGTTCAGTACATTTCGACAACGAGCGGGAACGTTGCATGAATAAATTTTAGAGGGCACTCTCAAAATCTCAATCCGAGTCTATTGCAATCCCGTAGATAAATCAGGCCGCTTTGTCTTTGCAGCGGCATATGTACCAGGCCCTAACAACCGTTAGGACCACACTAGTGCATCGCCAATCTCACGTGATAGCATAGCAATAGCCCATCCCAAAGAGGTTTTGCAAAGACCCGGAATTCATGGACGAGCATTGCGCCGGTGGACTGGCGACGGTTTGCCTTTACGTTTCACACTGGAATATGGTAAACGGACTAAAGCTCCAGTTACAATGATCTAGCAATTTTAGATTGATCTCCAGTGGTGACAATAGACGCTTAGGATTTAAATTAAAGGCTTCAACAAGTTCAGCAGTCGGCGTCCTGAAGCGGCATAAAGCGTGGTGCCATTACCAACACCGCCTTCCCTCCTGACATGGCAGAAAATGGTTCTTATCGAAAGACAGGCAACTCCGCTGTGCAGACTTGGTGACTCTGGTCATTGAATTTCTCGGAGGATATTCTGCTTTTTGACACATCTGTCCTACAATATGCCTCGAGATCCACTGATCGGACTGGTGGGCAAGGTGTGTCGTTTCATTCCATTGTTTACATCACCCCACTAATCGGAGATGCGAGGGGCATGCAGCCGTCTAGTGGAAAATCCACGACATTGAACAGTTTGACCGATGCGACTTCGAAAGTTGGTAAGTATACTGGAATACAGCTATAGATAATCTCGGGAACCTTATAAATCATGCTCTAAACAGGAAATTTTCCGTATGTGTGCCCTTGTTCTAAACGAGCATCTCCACCTTGCCGCAGTTCATCGCGCAAGCCGTGTTGACACCCGACAGCTTCACAACAATTGACCCCCAGCGAGCCATTGGATACCTTCAGATCGACTGCCCATGTCAGCGACACAATGTTTCGGACCGGTGCCAGCCCAATTACGGAAGCTGCCATGAAGGGCGACGTTCCGTGCCGATTGAGTTGCTAGATGTCGCAGGTCTTGTGCCAGGTGCGCATCAAGGTCGTGGACTGGGAAACAAGTTCTTGGACGATCTGCGCAACGCCGATGCTCTAATTCACGTCGTGGATGTGAGTGGGACCACGGATGCAGAAGGTTAGTTGGTTGTGCCCGATTGAACACATTGGGGCGAATTGGGTGTTGATAGAAACCCATAGGAAAGGCTACTCGAGGATATGATCCATCGGTAGACATTGAGTGGTTGCGATCAGAGATCGTGCGATGGGTGTTGGGAAACCTAATGGAGAGGTGGTAAGTTTGCTAGCGCCAATGACCAAACAAGGGACAAGTGTTGATCTATTGTTAGGGGCTCTATCAAGAGGAGACACCAGGCATTGAGTCAGTGAAATTTCGGAACGCTATTTCCAGTGACACAGAACTGACCCTGAGCACAGAGGCAAACCCCATCGACACATTGCAGAAGCAGTTTGCTGGTTATGGAAGTACTCATGTCACCGTTGCACGATTCATGGATAAACTTGCCTTAAAGGAGCCGTTGGAAGATTGGTCAAATGAAACGGTAGAGCTTGTTGTGAATGCATTTATCGACGAGAAATTCCCCACAGTGTTCGCACTGAACAAGATCGACCACCCAGATGCAGACAAGGTACGAGTCATCTAGTTTGTAATCCACATATTATGCTAATGAAAATTGAAGAACATCAGCAAGATTGCGAAAATGCAAGATCCCCAAAGCATCGTGCTTTGCTCTGCTATATCGGAAGTTTTCCTTCGAAGGCTAGCAAAGCAGAAGTACATCAAGTATGTCGAGGGCAGCGAGTTTGTGGACACACGAGAAGATTTGATCGAGATGGGTGACCCAGATGGGGGAGGCCTCAAAGAGATGGACGAAAAATTGAAAACGTATGTTCAGTTCTCAAAGGAAAGGCATAAACTTGCTAACGACTTCGCTTCAGTCGGGTTGAGAATATGAAAGACATGGTGCTTTATCGATTTGGATCCACCGGAGTCGTCCAGTGTCTTTCCCGGGCTGCAGAACTTCTGGGTCTCGTCCCAGTGTTTCCAGTCCGGAACGTGGCAACATTCAACTCTGGCACTGGAACTGCCGTATTTCGCGATTGTGTTTTGGTCAACAAGTTAGCACTCCCTATTCCGAGGCTGACCTGGCCTATCTAACATCCCATAGAAACAGTACTGTCGGTGATGTTGCCCGGAAAGTAATGGGTGATGTACCTATCAACTATGTCGAAGGAGTGGGTGGAACTCGAGTCTCCGAGGATGACATTGTGGCAGTTGGGAAAAACGATGTGAGTGCGCCCTGCTAAATTGTAGAATAGGATTGATTGACTGATTCAAATTGCAGATCCTATCATTTAAGGTTGGTCGGTAGACCAGTCTGTTGATGTACAGCCTCTCCCATAACATGGCATCAGTAATGGAAATGTCTTGTGACCTAGTTCAATGCTCCGATTCCCTATGATCACAAAGTTTTGCGGCATCAACAGTGAAATATCGAGCTCAAAGAACGCCATAGAACAATTTAAAAAAAAAACTTGACTTCAACTCTCCTTCTGCAAGATTGGGACGCAGTCAGCAACATGAACTCCCCGATCATTCATGTGAACTAACCTTTGACCGTTCATCATTCATGCCAATGACCGGCTCTGGTGCTTTAGGGTGCTGCTCTTTAGCCTTCTTCCCATATTTGGTTCCGCCCCTCTCTGTCATTCCCTGTGACTTGGTGTCATCTGCAAGACCCTGGTTTGTTTTCCTTTCCTTTAATCCGGAGGCTGCTGCCTCTGAATGTACATCCTCTGTATCGCCTCTTTTCGATCGCTTGCGTGTGTGATCTTCCGCTGAACTGCCTTTCCAGTCCTCAAAGATGGAGTAATCTCGGATCCCAGGCTGTGCACGGAGAACTGGAGGGTGTAGAACGGACTGCAACGGTAGGATGGCATGCCAACGTTGTCGTGAAGCGGACATTCTGTGCAGCTTTTGCGTGGCAGAAGGGATAAAGTGGTTGCGTGCAACTTGCGAGTAATTGAACATGCTTGAATAGCGTGAGCATTGGATTTTTTTGGGTTACGGGTACTCGGTGCTATGACGTCCCTATGCTGCAATGCCAAAGCGTCCAGAAAGGGTAAGAGCCGGTTCGAACTCGCGGCTAAGCTTATCGATAAGACGACGATCGTCATCGGCGCGGCATTTTTAAGCGGACAACGTCAACCTCTTAACTCAACACAATGAAACGCGAGTACATCACGATCGAAACACTGCCAGCTTGGCAGAGGCTTAACGGGATAGTCACCCAAGGAATCTCAGTTCACAAAATTGGATCTGATCAACACGGCGCAGACAAAGGCAGCGCCCTCATCGCAACAGAAACTCAGATGAGCAGCGAGAACGATGCGAAACCGAAGATCCTCCTACAAGTTCCCCCAGAATTGGTTTTGTCCCTAGAGACCGTCCAGAATCAGGCCAAAACAGACGGGCATTTGCGCGACGTGTTGGAAGCAATCGGCGACTTTGGAAGGGTATGCCTGCTCCTTCCACCACTTCTAGCTGCACTACAGTGGCCAACTGAGGTTCACAGACAGCTAGAGGAGCAATCCTCATATTCTTAATCATTCAAATATCCCATAGCAGCTCCGATCTGCACCCCAAACACGAGACCATCGGCATCTCCAATCCCTGGACCGAGTACGTAAAGTTCCTGCCTCCATCGTTCCCTTTGCCTACCTTCTACACTGCGGAGGAACAAGAGCTTCTTCGGGGCACATCGCTTGCAGAACCTCTGGTTGCGAAGCTTGCATTCCTTGAACGGGAGTTTGAGCAGCTCCGCCAGGCTACGGGGGGTATTGCGTGGTGTCAGCGAAGCTGGTGGCATGAGAGAACTGGCGCGTTGACAATTGATGACTGGAAATATGTTGATGCTGCTTATCGATCGCGCCTGCTGGATCTACCTGGCAGTGGTCTAGCTATGGTGCCTTGCATTGATATGGCCAATCATGTCTCCAGTGATGGGGTCAAGGCGCTATACGATACAGACTCAGAGGGTAACGCCGTTCTTCAGTTGCGATGGGGCAAGACTATTCAGCCAGGAGAAGAAATTACAATTTCGTGAGATTCCTCTACTGCGGACATGGCTATTGAGGACTTGGCTGACACATGGCTTGACAGGTACGGCAATGAAAAGTCCGCATCCGAAATGATCTTTTCCTATGGATTCCTAGAAAGTGGCATCACGCAAGCACGGGAAATGTTCCTCAACCTTGAGATTCCAGAGGATGACCCTCTCGGCCTCGCAAAGAAGATGTTCTGCCAGAACAATTCGGGAGTTCGAATTTCGGTCGTTGATGGCTCCGAAGAAGTGACATGGGAGAGTGGGCTTGCATGGATTGCATGCGTGAACGAAGAAGACGGGCTTCACTTTGGGATCGCACAGACAATCGACGGCGGTCGGGAGTTAGAAACGACCTGGAAAGGCGAAAAGGTCCAATCAACCAGTCATCTCCGCGATCTTCTCGCCGCTGATCCCTTTTGGGAGATTTTCCAGCTTCGCGCTGCGGTGTTGCTTCTCGAACGGCTCGAAACTCAACTCGCTCTTTTCCAAGAGGCTGAAGAGATCATCTCAAATTTGAAAGAGGGTAAAGCGGCCTTGAATTCCATATTCAGACCTGGGATCTTCGCCGCAATTGCCCAATTCCGGACATTGGAAGGGAATCTTCTCGAGAAGGCCATTGAGGACTTCATAAAACAGGTAGGTGATCTGATGTGTCGAATGTCTCACAGGGCCAGATCCTTTCTAATTCCCCACAACTGACCATTACATGCAGCGAACAGAATTGCTGGCTTCTAAAACAGTGGCCGAATATTTCAACGCACAGACAGGGGAGCCGGACGAAGCGGAAGACATTTCATGATGCAAAACTAAGGTCCCAGACCTTGTGAATGGGTCTGATGAAGGCCGGACTACAGACTAGAGGACGATATAGTAACTCTACGGATACGTTGAAGCATCCGGAGCCTTCCTAAATATCCACCCAATTTTCGAACATTTTTATTCGCCCAACAGGCTGCAAGAAGCCAAGTCCCTGCCAGATCATCTCAAAAAAGAAAATTGCGAGCCCCACACCCCCGTAGCGCACCGAGCTATTTCAGGTAAAGGCGCTATTAGCGTTAAATTGTGACGAAAAGACAGGGGGATGACGGCTATGACGGTTATAGTCGAAAATCATGGAGTTGTTTAAAGAGTTGATGAGAATCTCAACGTGTGGTACAGGGTCTGGAGTTACATGCGGGGGAAGCCAGCAGGAACCACGATTTCCGATATCCACCGGGTTGGCCAGACGCAGTACATGGCTTCTCGTATGTTGTAAGTGAAATTTCCCGAGCTTACCGCTGATGTCAATGGGTGTACTCTGTACCAGAAGAGAGCATACTTTTGCCATTGGGAATGACCAATAATGAGGGATGCGGTATGTACATTTTAGTGGAGCGCAGGAACGCCGTAGATCACAAATCCAACAGGCCGGATCATAGTGGGGCTACGAACTTGGAACCATGGCTCGCTGATCTCTCGGCCAAAACTCGCTTTTAGCGGAGCAGAACGGGGTTTTTAGGACGATGCCACGAATACAAGATGTTGTACACCGTCTTAATTCGATTTTATAGAGTGAAACTATATCCCGCATCTTTGGTTGGGCTCTGATGACAACTGCTAATCAGTTCGGTTCGTAGGTGCTCAGGTGGAGCTAGTAGTATAACTTACGCAAATCCTTTGAAACTATAGTTGAGTTTGATGTTTACCCGCGGGTGATCCTCCGTGAACAGTTCGCCACTATGGTGAAATGTGTATATTACTTCAATCTAAATTTTAACCTTGAGAAGATTCCAAGGTTTTTTTTCGGGTTTCTCGGTCTTCATGGTTAGAGTTGGGATTTGGCTTTGATTGTGGTCAAGATGACTTCAGTGGTGCCCTGAGTGTCCAACGAGCAAGGTGGTATTTTGTGTACAAAGTACATGCACTAACCGGGGTGTTCATTATTGCAAGGACTATGGAGCGCTCTCGATTGTTCTCTTTTTGGAAAGTGAGGACATCCGTGGACATTGTGGACTATTGACTGTAGCCAATCACCGGACTACAATCTAATATGAGGCCTATGAGTGTAGGTAGACACGCCGCTGCATGTGCCGCTGAGGAATCGGCGCCGGAGGAGAAAGTCGGAGGCGGTTTAGAATGCCCATTTACCGCAACCGGGTTGGATCCGAGTCCTGCACCTTAGTATGCAGCACTCCAAGGTATAGCTCAGTACGAAATACGGAGTACATGTATTCCGAAAGGGGCGTTATTTTATCATTGAAGCCAACCCACATTCCCACCTTACTTCGTTGACGCTTCCACATCATCCCAAGGGGTTGTGGAATGCGGAGTGCGGGGTCCGGGAAGATCGGATCCAACCGTCAAGCAGAAGAATTGTCGACTGCAGGAAGAATCCGGGGCGAGTTAAGCGGTTTATGGGGTATCGCCTCTCAAAATAGTCAAAATTACGGGTCCAAAAACGAATCAAGGGTACAGTGAACGGAACGAGTACACAGTCGATACCAGTTCCCACCGATACACCGACGGGTTTATTGGCTCTGAAGGAAGGTCAGCAGGCTCCACTTTCAACTGACTCAGCATTTACGTGCCCCCATCCTCCCCGAGGTCCCCCCCCCCATGTTTTTAGCCTTCTTTCTGCATACAACATACTTGTCTTGTTCAAACTGATGATTTTTCAGTTGCATTGTGTCAATATCAAGAATCCTTAACGGAGTGTTGTGCTTATCTTTCTGGCGCCTTTCAAATACAACGAACTCAACCCCCGGCGGCCCGTGTGCCCCTTCTGCACAACATGCCTGGTATCTTGCCTATGAAAGTGATCAAGGTCGGTGGAACTGGCACAACAAGCCGTATTGCCCAAGCCTGTGACCGATGCCGAAGTAAGAAAATACGCTGCGACGGTGTTCGACCTTGCTGCTCGCAATGCGCCAATGTTGGCTTCGAGTGCCGCACCAGCGATAAACTAAGCCGTCGCGCCTTCCCACGTGGATATACTGAGTCGCTAGAAGAACGAGTCAGAACTCTAGAAACCGAAGTTAAGGAATTGAAGGATTTGTTAGATGAGAAGGACGAGAAGATCGATGTCTTGTCCCGGATACATTCGTTCTCGCCGTCGCAACGAGCCCCCTCTGCGCGGTCTCCCTCTGCTTCTGCGACGGTGAAATCGAGCACTTCGGACTCATCGGATGGCGTGTTTCATGTAGAGAGCTCGACAACCAGACTACCGCAGAAGTCACAGAACCCTTTTATCGGGTTTTCAAGCACCCAAGGCTTTGCTGGTATGTACTACGTCTGGTCTCCCTTCTGCGAATTGAAACGTTTAGCTTACCTGCGCAGATGTTTTTACCAATAAGCTTGTTAGTGAGGGTAAATCAGCAGCAAAAGTTTACACGGGCGCGCTCACTGCCTTGTCTACCTCGGTAGTCCAGGGTGCCCCTAACCAAGCTGTGAAAACGCCACCTCGCTTGGTGTCGGACCAGCTGATCAACATTTTTTTCCAAGAGTGGGCGCCGCTATATCCTGTGGTACATCGCCCGACCATTCTGAAAGCTTATGAGCAGTATCTCAACAATGCCGAAACTCTCCAGCGCAATCCGCATGTGATGGCGCAGTTGAACCTGATTTTTGGCATTGCTGCTCTTTCATCAATGTCGCGAGCCAACCAAGATCCGATTTTCTTCGAAGAAAACTGGTCGGCCACCCTTGCTTTGCTCTCAAACGAAACGTCGGTTGCCAGCCTGCAGTGCTTTGTTCTTGGTCAAATCTACTGCATGACCAAAGGCGACTACCGCACCTTGCTTCGCTATCGTGCCCTTGGTGTTGATATTTGCCACCAGCTTGGCATGCACGAAAAGCAAGAAAGTTCAGGCAACCCGCTTGAGGACGAGACTCGTAAGAAGGTTTTCTGGTCGCAATATGTACTTGACCGATTCTGCTCGGCGCTTACTGGACTGCCTATTCTTTTACGCGAAGAGGATATCGAGACTCAGTATCCGGTTGATGTGGACGATGAGAATGTAACAGAAACTGGATTTTTACCGACCCTTCCTGGCGAATCAACTCGCATTTCCAGTGCCATCGCTCTCTTTGGAGCTGCAAGGATATTGAATAAGGCATTGGAATATCTCTACCCTTCAAAATCTGGCTATGATGTCTGTGTTTCGAAGATGCGCTCTGTGACGAAGCAACTGGACGAGTGGCTTCACACACTGCCGCCACACCTTCGTCTCGAATTCAGTCAGGACAAGCCTAGCACTACCATCACGAGTAGTCGATCGCCGCTCTTGGTAAGTCGCAGCATATATGTATCGAAGCTTTCCAAAAAAGATACTGACCACGGTATAGTCACTTTTGTACTATTTCATCCGATCTTTGATACATCGCCCGGCTGTCTGCTACGCCGACGAGAACCTTCGCTCTCCGTCTGTTCTAGCGCTGTCCGATTCGGCAAAGCATATCATTCAAATTCTTGAACTTCTTGATGAAAGACGATTGTGCCTATCTGTTAGTATCAATAGGAAAGAGCTTGTGTTCTTTTCTGGGCTTGGACTCCTTTGGCAAATGCTTGATGTCAGAAACGATAGCAAACTGGCCAAGGATAGTCAGAAGCTGCTTGGAGCCGCCATGCGATATCTCCAATCAGAGTCGAGTGCTGCAGCTGCTGAATTCGGCATGCTTTCCAATACTCTGATCTCTCTGGGCGGCGGAAGACGCCCATCGGTGGGCAAGGAGCAACACCAGGAGATGCTGGCTCCAACACAAAAGCCTAGCAAATCCCCCAAGAAACACTTGCAGGTCTTAAAGTCGCGCCTTATCGCCTGCTCCACCCGTGATAAGCAGCCTCCAACCCAGCCCTCCCCACAGTCCTCTCGCCGAAACACCATCTCCGGAGCCACACCCCCACTTATCTCCCAGTCGCTCCGCTCCCCTAGCGGGAGCAGTCTGCCGCTCACTCAAACTGACCAGCGCCCCGCCCCGCTCTATAGAAGCGATAAAGATCATTCCCCCTTAGACCTAGCCTCGGACACCCGCTTAGCCGCATCTTTGGGTCATGATCACCCACGCTCCATGTCCTGCTCTACGCCCTCCGACCCCACAGCTGGCGCAATCACCATGGCCGATTGGGAATATGTGTTGAGCGATATGGACCGGGGGTACTCCAATATCTTCACCGGTATCTACGGCGGCAAAGAATGCGGCGAAGACCCAGGCCCATTTGCCTCCATTGCAGCAGAATATAACCGCAAACCCAATGACTCCTCCCTCGCCAATCGCCCACAGAGTGAGATGCACGGCCTCTCGCCCGAAGCGTGGTCTGCCAGTAGTGGCGACTTCGTATACAAGCAAGAACAAACCGCGCGGAGTGTTCTGAGCTATTCAAGCGAGAGCATGGGAAGTACGGAGGAGTCTGTAGCGCCCTATGCTGATGCTAAAGTTTTCCATGAGGATATCCACACCATCGATTCCTTCAATACTTTTGCTATGCATGGCGAAGATGAGGTCGATGAGTTTTCTCTGGCCAATGGCTGGGACCGACGCCTGGCCGTCTGAGTAATTATTTAGCGCAGAGTGTCTTTTTTTTTTGGGAAGGTTTAAGGGTTTGGAATGGCTTTCCCCTTTTCTGTTCGATTCATGATACCTATGGATGGGGGCGTTTGTTTGCGTTCATTTCATCTTCGATTTGTATCTGCCATTTTCCACAATCTGTCTTTGATCTTCTTTAATGCTTGGAAGCTTGGTTTTGTCTGCCGTGGCTGGTATGCCTAGTAAATAGTATAGTTTCTTATGATGGGCAATGCCCAAGAAATCGGGTATATATATATGAATTTGATGATGATCAAAACATGACTTGGGGCTAATTCTAAAATACCATAGTGCTGTAAATACTCGGCCACGCCATTTTTCCCCTAATTGGTAAGTTGAATGCTCAAAAGATCTTACTACCCCGATAGGCACGACCATTATGACTGTATAAAAGACCGTATATGCTATACAAAACTATCCCCCGTTAGCTGCTAACGCCTATGAAAAGTGTGAGATGGAAAATCGTTGCCTTGTGTACGACCATCAAAGTATGACAGTTGCCGGCCTTTTTTCCACGTAAAAACCTCATTATAGCCGTAGTGAGCCTCACATCAGTTCCTTCCCAGCAAGATGTATTTAGTCGGTAATCAATTGGGAGTGTTAAGAACTCATCTCACTAATAGCGAGTAAGACTACAAAACTCCCCGATATAACAAGTGCGACCCATCGTAATTGGATCCGTAATTAAGTTGGCGGGGATCTAGTGGGCCATCTAGCGAGTGTGAAAACTGGACCCCATAAATAAATCGGTGTGTCCTCGGATTGATACATTTGCTAAGATACTTCGAATGATGTAACCAGCTGGCGTGACGAAGCTCACATAAATATCCTTGGATACACAGCCAGTAAAGCAATACAGGGATCGGCTTCCGAGATTCCCTATTAATGTCACTTATGTCACTTTTCAGGGGAACATTGGTCACAGTTTACATTCCATTTCCTCGAACCTGAATCCACTACTGAGGTAACGATGAGACGCGAACCCAACTCTTATCCCAAAAATGGGCACATGGAAGGATATCCGGCCTCAGTTCTTGCCCGCTGTGATCACCATGTTTCTCCTCCTTCAGGTCCTTTTCTTAGTGAATATGTGCTATCTTTATGCGACGCAATTCCGAAGTACCACCCGATATCGCAACTTCAATCTGCTTTATGTAGACTATGATGGTGGTGGTGTAATTGGCAAGTCAGTGACAGATGCCTACCAGCAATTGCGAGGAGAAAAATTCCCAACCTTGTTGCCGGAATCTTCTAGTAAATACGCCCAGCCAGAACAAATTCGAGAAGCTGTTTGCCGTGGTGACTATTGGGGAGCTATCTACACCGCTGATGATGGATCAGCTGGTCTAGCATCGGCGCTGGAAAACGGGACCAGCCCGCCGACCTCTCTCACTTATATCTGGAACGGGGTGAGATACCCGGTTTTCTCGCAGGCTGCGGTCTACTCCAACATCTTGAAACTGATTGAAACCACACGGTCAACTTACTACACCAACAACGGATCTTCAGTCGCAGCATCCGCTGACCTCTCTAACGCAGCCACCCTCAAAGCGTTCCTCGACCCCATCCAGGCCGAAGAAATCAACATCAAGGGCACAGAGCAAGGTACAAGAGTCTTCTACAACACAGTATCCATGGTGATGCCAATACTCCAACAATTCTTTTTCATGTTGGCGCTGAATGGGATGTCAACGCACTTCGACACGTTCACCAGATTGTCCTGGAAAGCTAACGGCCTGATTCGCTTAATAGCCTCGATCCTCTACACCCTCACAGGATCACTGCTAATGACCGGCTATATCTGGGCATTTAGAGAGACCTGGGGACAGCGAGAAAGTCGGTTCGCATTGACTTGGGTCACCATGTGGCTTCTGATGCACACAAACTTCCTTTCTTTCGATATCACAACTGCTTTAATCCCAATTCAGTTCATGCCATTTCTTGTTCTGACTTGGGTCATTCTCAATGTCGCCAGCACCATCAGCCCATTTGAGCTGAATCCGAAGTTTTTCCGCTGGGGTTATGCTCTTCCTTCTCATGAGGCATATCAAGTCCTCATACAGATCTGGTCTGGTGGGTGCAATAATCGGCTTTATCGGGCGCTACCCATTATGTTCTCATGGTGGATTGTTCGTGTTCCCATTGCAGTGGATGCCATGCAACATCGTTGCAAAGCGGCTGTGGCTGCCCAGGAAGCCTTGGATCATGCATGCCTGGGAGGTCAATCCGAAGCTAAATACACGGCAACGAACGAGACAGTGACGCCAGTAAGGGGACCGGGTCGCGAACATGAGCAGAACGGGGACTCGGTTGAAGTTGTTCCTCTTCGTGATAATGGCCTAGGCATGGAACCATCCAAGTGAAAATTGGTGATCGTGATCAGAAGCTGGAAGAAGCTAGAATTTAACGGAAAGAGGGAAAGATGAAAGATGGCTTGCTTTGCAATGGATTGACCACTTCTGGAGGGCACCCAGCGTACATGATCTGTATATGTTTTTTTTTAACCAAGCACCCGAATTTAAAGATTTCACATCCTAAATTGTACTTTTAGTGTGTGTCCATGGGGTGAATGTGTTAGGGGCTCCTTCTGCCTTGCAGATTCTTCGAGCCGGTTTACGTTTGGTTGATTAAACTATCTCTAATAAGAAGGTTTTATAACGTATCCAACTCAAGTATTTCAGCATTTAGAATTACACTCTGATCAAGTTGATAGTTGTATCACTCAGTTTGTTAACCGAGTCTTGCCTGAGCTCAAGAGAATGAGGTATAGTTGCTACAATATTTTAAAAAAGAGGGAGCATTCTTTTTAAGCGACACTGAAAACAGCGCAATTCAAGAAACACCTATGAATATCTGCATTTACTGCCTGGCTATCTCAATTGCTGGTGCTTTCATTCCAACCTGATCGATCTGCCGCAAAAGTGTGGCCCGTCAATGCCAAGCTTTGTGGCCATGGCACCGATTGCATCACTACTTCTCCAACCCCCAGGTCATCGCGTGGTAAGTTGCCCCAGAATTTCTATTCGTTCCCAGAAAAAAAGGATCACGAGCCTCAGTGCCGAAGCTTCCGCGCCACTGATAAGTCGGAGGCATGGAGTCTGAAGTTAATATGTTGACCAACAGCAATAATGAACCACCCGGACACCCCGTAGTTGAACCGGCCAACCTGCCAAATTCATGTCAAATTCCCCGGATTATCTCTTTTCTCGCGGATACAAGTGCAGGCCTTGAAGGGCCTATGCCAGGGCTACTGGATCAACGTGTCATCGGTGTGATGCATCCTGCCTGGATTGGCATGAGCTCCCAAAACCCGGCTTTCGTCACTCCGGCATGTTGCCTAGGCTTGGCTTTCTTGGTCAGGGACTGTATAAAAATGGCTAATCCGATACATCATGGACTTTGAAAAATAAGTTGCTCAAGTGCCAAATATCACAGCCAAATAGTACTCCCTGGCGCTATGTTCGATAAGATCTTCAAAAAGCGTCCACAGGACTTCCATGCAGACTCCGAGGCTCCCGGAGGATCGATTTCCACAAATGAACACGAGAAAGGCCCCGGAAATGAGGTTGACACGCCTATTCCGCTCCTCACTTGGCGGTCATTTATTATGGGCATTCTCGTCTCTATGGGTGGTTTCCTTTTCGGTTATGACACCGGTCAGATCTCTGGCTTCCTAGAGATGGAAAATTTCCTCGAGCGCTATGGTATTCTTCAATCAAATGGAACTTATCATTTCACTAATGTTCGTTCGGGTCTCATTGTTGCCTTGGTAAGCGTTGTCCTCGCCACTTCTTGGCCAAATGCTAATACACTACTAGCTGTCGATTGGGACTCTGATAGGGGCTTTAATCGCAGCGCCAATCGCCGACCGCTTCGGACGAAAGTGGTGTATCAGTTGGTGGTCTTTGATGGTGTGTATTGGAATTACTATCCAGATTTCATCGCCTTTTGGCAAGTGGTACCAGGTCGCCATGGGTCGTTGGGTTGCCGGGCTCGGGGTTGGTGCAATTTCTCTACTGGTACCGATGTATCAAGCAGAATCAGGACCGAGGCATATTCGAGGATCGCTGATTAGGTATGTTGGACAGCCAGCTTGATGTTTATTGAAAAAAAAAAATCTAATTTTCGGCTACTAACTCTTTTTAGTACCTATCAGCTATTCATCACACTTGGAATCTTCGTTGCCAACTGTATCAATTTTGGAACGGAAGCTCGCCCCAATACCGGTTCATGGCGTATCCCTATGGGTATTACATACGTTTGGGCCGCAATTCTTGGTGTTGGCATGATGTTCTTCCCTGAAAGCCCACGCTACGACTACCGCCACGGCAACGTGGACAAAGCTATGAACACTCTGGCCAAAATTTATGGTATCCCTCGGAATCATCGCGCTCTCCACATCGAGTTTGAGGAAATTAGACAGAAACACGAGGAAGAGCAGCGCAACGGGAAGGTTACCTGGGTGCAGATGTTCCGTGCTCCGACGATGTCATCCCGGATCGCTGTTGGCGTCGCTTTACAAGCTCTGCAACAACTTACTGGTGCTAATTACTTCTTCTATTATGTGAGTTATGAGATCATGGGTTAACACGAAGAAAAGAGAACTCACTGACACCTGTCAGGGTACAACAATCTTCAAGGGCGCTGGAATCCATAACAGTTATGTCACGCAGATGATTCTAGGTGGCGTCAACTTTGGAACAACGTTCCTGGGCCTCTATCTGATCGAGCACTGGGGCCGACGCCGTTCTCTCATAACCGGTGCACTATGGATGTTTGTCTGCTTCATGATCTTTGCCTCGGTGGGCCATTTCTCGCTAGATCGAGAGTACCCTGAGAGAACAAAATCTGCCGGCGTGGCTATGGTAGTCTTTGCTTGCCTTTTTATTTTGGGCTTTGCAAGTACCTGGGGTCCCATGGTGTGGACCATCATCGCCGAGTTGTATCCTTCGCAATACCGTGCGCAAGCTATGTCTCTAGCGACTGCATCAAACTGGCTCTGGAACTTCCTCCTTGCCTTTTTCACTCCCTTCATTACCGGCGCCATTGACTTCCGCTTCGGGTATGTCTTTGCCGGATGTCTTTTCCTTGCTGCCGGTCTGGTTTACTTCGCCGTCATGGAGGGACAGGGTCGTACTCTGGAGGAGATTGACACTATGTACCGGATGGGAGTGAAGCCGTGGAAAAGCTCAAAGTTCCAATTCCCTGCTGATCCAAGCGTTATCCGGGGCTCATTTGATAAGGATGCTCCTACATCATCTCATGTTGCTGATCCTACTATGGAGTTACGGGAAGATGGATCCTTGGTGCCTGAGACTCGTGCGCAAGCATAAAGGTGGTTGTAGATTTGCGAAAGATAGTGCAGTTGTGCACGTACCTGTAGTGTTGCTTGGGGGTTTCTTCAGAATACCAAGATATATTCAATCGGTTACTTTGCAGCGTATAGCTGTCAATTTAATTTTTAATTTTTACCTTCGGTGTTGCTATTGGCGTGGGTGATTTTTCTCTAGAGGACTGCGTCAACCCTGTCTGTCGGCGACCTCTTCACGAGAATTCCATCCAAGTACCGCGTTAATTCCTCCACATCTCCAAGTTCACCCACCCATCCTATATATTGATCTGGGCGAACGACCACCAGCGCCCCAAGCGCCCGGTCGACCCCCCACTTCTCGTATGCTGTTCCATCACAATATCGATCAAATCGGCAGGCATCATCACACCAAATCTTGTCATATGCCCATCCTTTGACCGTATCGAATGGACGTAGAATCTCTGGAAAATCAAAGAATTCCACCTCTCTCCAGGGCGATGCATGGATGGTGAGTACATCGACAGGACTCTTAAACCGGCCAGGAATCTCCAAGTACCGACTCAGAGGTGACATGTTTGATCCAGACTGTCCAGCCAAGATCTGGCTCAAGGCCTCTATGCGTTGCTTCTGCGTTGGGTTCCGTATATCCCCAGCCAAAAGGAGAATGCGAAAGCGTCCATCGCTTTCCAACGCCCTAGTGGTCCACAGTGTACCGCCATCGGCGTGATTGCGAAGCTTCACCGGCCGAACTCTCTCCCCGGGAATCATGTTCCGTGCAAAATCAAACACGGATTTGTCTTCAGTCTTTCGAACAAGACTGCTCGCAGGGTAAAAGACCTTCCACCCATCCGCAAACTCTTCGAATTTCCCCGCGACAAGAGCCATCTCCGAAGCTTTCGTATCCGCCACTGCAGGTTTCCGATCAGTGAACATGGGCGACCAATGACGATCAAAGTCAAGCAACATTTCCGCAAGTGGGTGTCTCTCCGAAGCATAAGTCTCCAGTATCTCGGGGTTGAGAGTGCCCGCCACTACAAGGGCTATCTTCCATCCAGCATTGAACCCATCCTGCATACTCATATTCATCCCAAGCCCCATCTTGGGAGAGTGCGTATGCACCGCGTCGCCAGCAAGGAAGATCCGGTTGTCTTTCGTGAGTTGCGTAGCAATCCGCTGTCCGACTTGATAAACGGTCCACCAGCTACATTCTTGGAAGTCGAAAGTGAAGGGGGCGAGGATGGCCTGCAGGCGCTCCCGGATCAGCTCAGGTGTGATTTTTGAGCGGTCGAATCGGTCGGTTGTGCCCGCTTCGCAGGTTTGCACGGGGACGTAGAAGCGGACTAAGCCGCGCTCGCGTGGAATCACAAGAGTTGTGCCTGCGGCGTTGTTCACAACGCTTACGCGGCGGATATCCGCTGGGATTTGATTAGTGGGTGTCATCTGGATACAGTAGTGACTACTTACGGAAGTCACTGAGAGGGATCACGTCGATCACGCCCCTGTAGATGTGATAATTTTAGCTGCCATTAGCGCAGGTGGATGATGAGTGCCACGTACCATATATGGTCTGTGTTAGATCCTTCTACGGGGATGTTTAGTTGTTTTCTCGTCCAACTGTGCGCACCATCACACCCGATCAGATATTTGGCTTTGATTGTCTCGACCTGTGTCTTCTGTGGCCTTTCGCGCGGGACTAGATCGGCCCAGTCATCAGGAAACAAGGTATTGTAGTTCACCTCGTTTCCAGCTGCTTCAGACCCCGCTTCGATTTCCTGTCCGCACGGCAAATTCGAGTCTTTTTCACCCAGTACTCGGACCTTGACAGTGATAGGATAAGCGTTGGGATTGCTGCTCAATTCCTCGTCATATTCCAAAGAGTCAGCGATCACACTCCGTTCCACGTCGAGATCAGAGTGTTCCCGAATACTATCGAGAATGAACCGTTCAATGCGTCCCTGGTTCAAGCGTGTATTTTGGAAGGGGGACTCGTCGGTCCGAAAGATGTCAATGAGAGCCTGTCGGATTAGCTTTCCCTGTGGACCGGGGCCCTATTTGTTCGTGGCATCGTCAGGAAAGCCCTACTCTCGACGCAAAGTAAGGTGGTACGCACCCAAATGTTCGCCTCGGTGGAGATAGAGCCCTCGTGCAAAACTCGGTGCTGGAAACCCATACTGTCAAACAACTCGAGTGTGCGTGCACGAAGCCCGTCCGCATGGCCTACGAAGACCTTCGTGTCATGATTGTCGATAATACGTGCGTTGACTCCACAACGAGCCATCCAGTAGGCTGCCATCAAGCCGGATGGCCCAGCACCGATGATGAGTCTGGAAGAGGATATCAGAATTTGTTGATTAATTGTGGTGGTGACTTACACATCGGTTTGGGAGTGAGTAGACTTGTCTTCTGTGTCCATAGCGTGCGACAGGAAGCTCGATCTATTTGAGCAGATACTGAATGGAAAAAAATTAGGAAGATGGCTCTTTTAATGCATGTACTCTTTTATATAACGAAACCTAAGAATGCTGCGCTACAGGATACTAAAACGAGGGGCCAGCCCCATGCAAGCTGACTCAAGTCACAAACAATCCGGGGGCTGTAGGAACCCAAAATCAGTGCTGATTCAAGGGTGTTCCGTGTTGATTTGTACCATTATTTTCCTCGTAAGCTCGACATACCATGACGTTTATCACGAGTTGTACTTTGATATCCAGGTCGTATCAGTCAGATGCCGTGATTTCCTCCATGTTGTGTCATGGAATTCCCCCAGCTTAGTTGGCCCATTCTTAATGTACACATTTAACGCAAGCTGACCTGACTACCATTTTGCACGGCCTGGACTTGGGGAAATAAATTTGAGGGGGGGGGGGGGGGGGTTATACCCGAAATTTCCTCTCACACAGTGGCCGGAGTCGAGGTTCCGGGGGTGGCAATTGTGTCGGAAGGCCTTGAACTCTTTGAATGCTTATATATGATATGGGTGGAAAGAATAGGAATGATTCGATGCAAGCATTACTTTCAGAGTTTGATATTGGACGGGGGGGTTCTCATCTTTGTAATCCCGGGTGAGACAATTGGTTCCTGGGGAAGCACAACAAGGGTCTAGGTTGTATTTTTATGAGCACTCGGATGAGAGATTTGAGGAAGGCAGGCTGATAGCAGGTGGTCGCAGCTCAACCGTCCATGTTATACAGACAACTCATATTTGAACCGCAACCAGGATGCCTGTACGGAGTAGAAGTGTCACATACAACATAGATGTATAATTCAGATATACTCTACACGTGACTCTATCGTTTCGCCCGCGCTACTCTCCTTCGGGCACACCGACGGCGAATTCCCCAACACGTTTCGACACCCTCTGTGGGGGTCGTCTTCGAAATTCTTTGGAATTGCCATTCCCCTTGTGTTGTATGATGTACAGAGTAGTCGCAAATTGAAATTGTCATTGGTGTTTCAATCTTGCCTCGGACTGGCCTGATGAGGGAATCCTATGCACGGCCACGTTTGTAAGCGCTGGGTTGTCAAGGAGCTATTAAGGAGTCTTCAAGGTACTAATCCCATCACAGTTGTTCTTCTGTTGAACAGCTGATCAACGGTTATTGAGGAGCCATCGATGGGATTTCGGCTAATTTCACTCTGTGGAAAGGCCGGTTGCGATTCGGAGCAGGGTCCTCCGGGCGGCTCCCGGTGTATACTAAAAGAACACATGTGGATGTCAATCCAGAAGAGGGTCGGAAAATGCGGGCCATTGAGGTCATAACGGAAGGAACGGCTATTGATGCATTTCGAGAAATACAGGGACCACAGTAGTAGAGATAGCTCGTATGGCCACAAGTTATAAAGTGGTGGCTTCGGATATGGTTGCAGGTGGAGGATAAGCCGATGACTCAGCACCTGATGCAATAAATGGACAGGGAAATATACCAGTTGAAAGGAGGAGAGCAATTAGAGTGACGCCGCCTATGTTGTATCCAGTAAACACGGAGTACAACATACAACATACGGAGTAAATGCTCCCGGAAATAGACTTCTTCATAATTTCTCTGTTAAATGTGACTTGAACACCGTGAGCTAAGTCGTTGAGCTCCAAGCCACCCAAGTCCGCCCCCCTCCCCACCCGACATCATACCCCACCAACAAATACGGTCCCCTCCCTCTTCTCTTCTTCTCTCATCCCATCTTTCCCATATCATTCCCTTCACTCAAAACAGTACGTGCTGGACTTTCTGTGATTTTCAGATTTTCATTTCTAACAATATTAGAATCCGCCATCATGGGTTACACTGATCTGGACCAGTTGGCTATTAACACCATCCGTCTTCTCGCGGTATGTTGATCTCCGGACAATCGCCCCATCCGTTTCATGTCTTCGATTGAAGCCATCTTGTGTTCTTCAGCCCCAACTGAAGCTTCCATGCAGACAATCTTGGAAATCTGACTGACATATCGCCATTAGGTTGATGCCACCTCCAAGGCCAACTCCGGTCACCCCGGTGCCCCTATGGGCATGGCTCCCGTGGCGCACGTTCTGTGGAACCTGATGAACTTCAACCCTCAGAACCCCGAATGGGCTAACCGGGATCGTTTCGTTCTCTCGTATGTGTTTTCTTCCGTCCTCTTGAGTTCAGGCTGGTCCCTTCCACCTGGAAAAGCAATGGCTATATACTTTCTGGAGTACCGGCTAATCTCCAATTGAATAGGAACGGCCACGGTTGCATGCTGCAGTATGCTCTGCTCCACCTATTCGGATACAAGCTCTCTCTTGACGACCTGAAGAACTTCCGCGTAAGTCTCTCCGAGCCATGCCTAGCAGCCTTTTGCTCATTTTAGTAGCAACTCGACAGCATCACCCCCGGTCACCCTGAGGCACACGACACTCCCGGTATTGAGGTCACCACTGGTCCTCTTGGCCAGGGTTTCGCCAACGCTGTCGGTCTCGCTATGGCTCAGGCCCACTCCGGTGGTGTCTACAACAAGCCCGGCTTCGAGCTTTTCAACAACTACACCTACATGTTCTTCGGCGATGGTTGCGCTATGGAGGGTATTGCCAGCGAGGCTGCCTCGATGGCTGGTCACCTTAAGCTTGGTAACCTGATTGCCATCTACGATGACAACCACATCTCCATTGGTAAGATTGACTCGAGTACCTCAGGCTAAAAGATGAAAGGCTGACAGCTCATCTTCACAGATGGTGACACCAAGTCTGCCTTCACTGAGGATGTTACTAAGCGTTTCGAGGCCTACGGCTGGCACACCGAGTGGGTCAAGGATGGTGACAACGACCTCGCGGGTATCGAGGCTGCCATCCGCAAGTGTCAGCAGGTTACTGACAAGCCCTCCATGATCAAGCTGACCACCACCATCGGCTTCGGCTCCAAGCTTGCCGGTACCGGCGGTGTCCACGGCAACCCTCTCAAGGCCGACGATGCTCAGAGCGTCAAGAAGCTTTTCGGCTTCAACCCCGAGGAGAGCTTCGCTGTCCCCCAGCAGGTTTACGACATGTACCACAAGCACGCCGCTCAGGGTGCTGCCAAGGAGCAGGAGTGGAACCAGCTCTTCCAGAAGTACCAGACCGAGTACAAGGCTGAGGGTGCTGACCTCGCCCGTCGTCTCTCTGGCAAGCTGCCCGAGGGCTGGGAGAAGAAGCTCCCTGTCTACAAGCCTACTGATGCCGCTATCGCTTCCCGTAAGCTTTCCGAGGCCTGTCTCGAGGCCATCCACGACGTCCTTCCCGAGCTGGTCTCTGGTTCCGCCGATCTGACTGGCTCTAACAACACCCGCTGGAAGAACGCCGTTGACTTCCAGCCCCCTGACCTTGGAATTGGTGAGTGGGCCGGTCGCTACATTCGCTACGGTGTGCGTGAGCACGCCATGGCTGCCGTCATGAACGGTCTTGCTGCCTACGGCACCATCATCCCCGCCGGTGGTACTTTCCTGAACTTCGTCTCATACGCCGCCGGTGCCCTCCGCCTCTCGGCTCTGTCCCGCGTCCGTGTCATCCACATTGCTACCCACGACTCCATCGGTCTGGGTGAGGATGGCCCCACTCACCAGCCTATTGAGACTCTGGCTCACTTCCGTGCCTTGCCTAACTGTATGGTCTGGCGTCCCGCTGACGGTAACGAGACCAGCGCTGCCTACTACTCCGCCATCACCTCCAAGCACACTCCTACTGTCATGGCTCTGACCCGCCAGAATTTGCCCCAGCTTGAGCTCTCCACCCTGGAGAACGCCATCAAGGGTGGTTACGTCGCTGTCGACACCCCTAATGCTGCCGTTACCATCGTCTCCACTGGTTCTGAGGTCAGCATCGCCATTGAGGCTGCCACTTATCTTCAGGAGAAGCACGGTGTTGCTGCCCGTGTTGTGTCCATTCCTTGCTTCGAGGTCTTCGATGCTCAGTCCAAGGAGTACCGTCTCCAGGTTCTGCCTGACGGTATCCCCATTCTGTCCGTCGAGGCCTGCTGCACCATGGGTTGGGAGCGCTACTCGCACGAGCAGTTCGGTCTCAACCGCTTCGGTGCTTCCGGTCCTTACAAGGAGGTGTACGCTGTAAGTCATCTTCCCTCATTTTTCCATAACCTTTGGCTGATCATCTTCAGAAATTCGAGTTCACCCCTGAGGGCATCAGCAAGCGTGCTCTTGCCACCATCGACTTCTACAAGGGCGTCCCCGTGCGCTCCCCTATTAATCGTGCTTTCCAGCAGATCCTGTAAGGGACGAAACGAATATGACGTAACAAAATGTTTGGGTTTTTTAAACGGGGAGATACGGCCCTCTAGATATACAAGAATGCGAATAGAGCACTCTACAGTTCACTTCTCCCAGTAACCCTAAAGGAGCAACCCCATGCTCATGTCCGCGTATCACTCATCTTCTACCCCACACATCCTGAATCGTCAGCGCCAGTTTCTGCAAAACTACACTAATTTCCACCCTCCCCACCACCAGCTTGAAAACTCTCAAATGCACCACTGCCAGCCCACCGCGGCCCCAAACTAGCCGAAACAAGAGAATCTAAATCCTCTGCTGAAACAGCCCCCTCTCCAACAAAATAATACGCCTCCCTCAGTAGCACAAAAGCAAGCTTATTCCCCACAGCACCAGGAATCTCCTTTATACAGCGTGATAGGCCGGTAATGCTGTGGGCCATGCGGGGGCTGGCGGATCCCCGGGGAACGATAGTATGTTGTTTGACCTTCAAAAGACCAGCGCACTATCAACTATGGCTACCTAGCATATCGGCATACATAGAAACTTTCTCTATACGAATTGTGCTTTTACTGGCTTTGTAGTCGCATATTATTAGCCTTTGCTATTCGAGCCTAGTTCTTGCTGAACAACGGAGCGGGTGATTATTCAATTGCTCCTTTGCTGCAGAGAACCTCTACCGCCTCTACTAGACAGGGACAGATAGTCTAGCAACCAAAATTCTCTCCAATCTTCAGATCGCAAGCTGGTTAAAACTCTGGAAAACCCGGGGGTGTATGAATATTGGAACTCGAAAAGTTCTCGATGAACTCAAAATCAAATTGACGAGCTTGGTCAATCCGTGATGGAATCTTTGGAAGGATGATCGAAGTTGTTTCTCAACTTGATCCCTGCAACAAGAATATTTCATTGGATTAAGACGAATTGATGTCATGCTAAGAACCGAATGAGTGGTGTTCCTAACAGGGTATCTCTGCATTTTGGCTCGAAGACCACTTGTGAAGTCCAAGTCAGATAGTACGTGCCTCCATCACATGCAATTCTAGATGTCGTGCTAGTTCTAGCGTATAACCAACAGTCAATCAACTTCCATTTTGGAGTTGAGTGCAGATGGGATAATCTCCGGAAGCCAAAAGATCAACTCGCATGCCGCACGAGAAGAAATTATAAAGCCCGTGGCAAAATGGGTTGTGGAAGGGAGCTACGCTATACGGAGTGTGGCGAGAAAGAGAAGAAATGCGTGTTGTTGGAATGCAGAGGAGCCTGAGCCATGAGACCCAATCCAAGATGTAATTTTCCCATTTTGTCCTCGTCTCACGTAGCCCCGTTCTCCAAGTCAGCAAATGCAAGCCCCGTCGTTTGATCAAGTTCCATGAGCTCATCCGCGACGGGTAAAGATTGCCCAAAGATATAATCCCATTCATCCCAGTCAAAATTGAGACTTGGATCGATCGGAAAGGGAGCAGACTCAGCATCGGGCAGTAAGCTCTGATCGGCAGGGTCTAGGAAGTTCACCGTAGAAGATGTAACGGGGGATTGATGTGTGGGGATAGTTGCGGCGGATGAGCGAGCAAAAATCAAGTCAGGAGCAAATGCTTTGTCGCATGAGAGGGCGGCAGTCACAGCTGCGCTAGGGGCAGGCGCGTCCACTGTTGCAGATGACTTGGATTTGAAGTTGGGAGCATTTGCAAAATCGAACTCGGTTGGCCACGCTTGTCCCGTCCTGGGCAACTGGGGGCTCAGACCGGCTTTCTGCCAGGCCTTTTGGCGCAGACGACGGATCATCCCCCAGGCCTCGCGGCCTCCATGCCTCAATGGACGTTGTGTGAAGATGTCATCTCCGCCACTGACGACGCCCCCGTCTGGTCCAGAAAGTGACAGGATCCGATCAACAAATCCGCGGGACACGGACGACTCGGGGCTATAGGGTCGTTCATATAAGTCTATGAGAATAATCCTAGATCTAGTTAGCATTGCCGTAAACTCAAGCTTTTTACATACATCATCGCGTGCATGGGCTGATGATTCCTGGGTGATTGTCAGTCATTATTTTTGGATGAAGTGCCAGGATGCTCACCCAGGCCAGCCCCATTGGAATGGCTGAAAGTCAGGATCCGTCGCCAATCGAATAAACTTCTCCATGAATGCATAACAGTGTCGCAGAGCACTATTTAAATTAGATGTAGTTATTCAAGATGAGACCCAACGCTTACCTTTGGCGTGCTACGGGCCAGATTCGACTTCGAGGATTCTTGAGGAATGGTTGATACGCAACACAAAATGCCTACATCCACCTTAGCGCCGAACGGGATCTCTGCATGAAAATTTCGACCTTATCAATGAACAATGACAAAATAATCCTGGCCCATTTATGAAATGCGACGAGGACTACTGAATGATATTGAACTGAACAGCCAGATGGATCTTCAATATGAATTTCTGCCGCGGCGGAAGGAGGAGCTCGTTTTGGAGATGCTGTTGGTATCTCAGTTGCCGTTGTCTCTGGAATCCGGTTTATGATGGAGTTGAGTTTGGCTTGAAGATCGTGAAGGACTGAGCGGAGCTCTACCATATCCCCTCTTGTTAGAGGTTTCGTGCCCAGCTGAATCTTCAGTATTCTACGAACGGACTCTGCGACAAGGTCAGCCCACACACCTAAGCTCTAAACCCAAGATCACTAACGGGCCATTATACATTTGGCCTTTGCGTTCAAATAATACACGCTGACCATTGATGACCCACCGCAGAGAGTTGGGCTGTCGGGATTATCAGGTATCCGCTCGCCGTGGGCAACCGATTGTTCATACCGTTTGGCTTCGGTAGTCCCTAACAAGGTATCCTTGACCTCGCTCGTCTCCCGAACATCCCAGTAAGTCGTATCGGTAAGCAATGGCGGAAGTCCACTCGACATCGCGATAACGGCATCCATGTGCATGATATGCCACCATAATCGGCGTCGAAACTCTGCCTCCCATGGGTCGATATTAAAATGGGCGGGATCCCGATGTAACCCCAAGGTCTGCGCCACTCTCACTGCTAAACTAACAAACAGGCTACTTGCCAACGGTTCTTCCTCTCTGGACAAAATTGTCTGCGTAATAAGATACGCCGCTAGACCGTGAAGTGTGACACTGTGGGGAAATGAGATTTTGGCCAACCAGGAAGTGACCTCCTCGCTATACTTGGTCGAGAGTACAGCGCGTGACGAAGTATTGAACTCCGTCTCCATTGTCCTCATGGATATCGAAACTGATCCTCCAAACCATATCGCGTATAGGAGTGGAATGAAAGAAAGACTGGGGCAAGGCTCCCCTGTATGCCTTTTGCAGTCGTACCAGTCCCAAAACGCAATGTAAAGTTTGAATATCATCGGAGGGTGAATAATCGGACTCAGTGAGTGGACACCAGTCACGAATCCCTTGTAGAGAATATCACTCTGCCATTTTGTCGGGATATGCTCAAGCATATATAACTCGACCGCATTATCATTTGGTGATAAGCAACCCGATGGAATGCCGACAGCTTTTTGGATGGGCTCTGAGAACGTTGTTTGGCTGGTGATTTGGCTATTAATCGATGCTTTGCGCTGTCTTTGCTTGCTGTGAGCTGAATCGGCTGCTGTAGCACCAGCTGCTGCCAATTTATGCGACTGACTCTGGTTTCCAAGCAGTTGGTTGAGCTCCTCCATTTCATGGGAAATGTAAGCCCAATAAGTCGTTCCAACGTACCTAGATCTATGATTAGACACTCAAACGCACTTGAGCCTAGTGTATCAAGACTGACCTTGACCTCCCACCGTCCCCCAAGGACATGTGGCCCAAGTTTGAAGTTTCCAGTGGATCAACCAGATCCGTAGTCTGGCCGTTTGGGATGGGAAATTCATCGCTACTACAGTCAGCAGCAGCGTTAAACGGAAAGTCTGGTCGTATTGCGGTCAATTTACTCGGAAAACCGCCGTCTTCTATCGGCGCCGTTTCCACGCTAGGGTTCAATGCAGCCGCTGGCATGTCCGTTGATTCATGAGCCTCGTTATCCTTTCGTAGCCGTTGAACGAGTGATACAAGCTGAGCCAGGTGGGCTTCAACTGCAAGTAAATCTGTTTTACGGCCATTTGATAACGACGCCTGCTTCGAAGGGCCATAGGTGGGCGGGCGTTGATCTGTATTTTCTTTCGAGGATCGAGTATCTCTCTGCCGTTTGGTTCTATTCACCCGGGTCTGGTTGGGTTGCGTGACATCTTGCTGTATTTCCGGGTCGTAGGCGCACTCCGTACTGTTTTTCGCGCAGTTTCCGCATGCTGGAAGTGTCTAGAAAGAGACGTTCAGTTCAAGCAATTTGATACAGGGTTCGGGGTGGGATCACCTTGTCGCATTTGACTTTCCGCCGACGGCATGTTTGGCAGCTATGGATCACACGTTTCCGAGTGATCTGTAGATTTCCTTTCGCCAAGGGCGACCTTCGCGGTTGGTTAATGCTGGACGGATTGGGAGGCTCCGCCACAGGCTGCATGTTCGGTGTGCTTGGTTTGACAATTTATTCATATCTTTCCATTTGTTAAATCCAGTGACCAATTAGAAGTGATATATGCAAATCTTCAAAGTGTTACGGCGCACAGATGTCACGTACTCCGCAGAGCTCCATGTGTTCTGCGGGAACGATCTTGGCACGCTGACGTCGGGCGGGCCAGATGGATTACTCAGCCTTACACCGCCCGCCACCCACTAATCACCCAAGTGCCTACGATGCCACCAATGCGCTCTGGAACTCAACAAAATCTTTTTCTTGCTAGAGATTTTGGAAGCTTTTCAGAAATAAGAAATTCACTCAATTCTTTAAACAGCAAACCGGTTAAATATACCAGTCGCCATTCGAATTCATGGTCACACTTTATGGTTTGATGCGCCTGTCCTAAGAGGCAGTTTCTAGTCTAGCTTGATAATCACCTCTGGACTTGATGGCAATCAGCGAGCGACGTGGAATTACACCCAGGCTAGGAGCAATGCGAGGATTGCCCAATCTTCTACTCGCAAAGCGTGGTTCAATCGACTGAGCTTATTCCAAAGGCTTTCTCAGTCATTTTCAATGTTGGAAGGTTCAAATTCACTACTTGTGAAGATTAAATGCCACATTTCATAAACGAAGCACGTTAGATGTCCCTTGTCTCCCTAGCTCCGACAAAGCCCCAAACTTACTCACAGCTGTCAGTGGAAAGGCGCTGCTTAGCCAACTTTTCCCATTCCCAAGAGCCAAGTCTAGGGGGTGGCATTTTGTTCGCCAGTCCCTCCAATAGATTTGGGACTCATAGCCAGGGAAGGCGATTGGGTATGGCCGCCAATGCGGTTAAGCGAGTATGGCGTTGCATTATTTATTTAATTGCATTTTGTAAGAATGATGGTCATGAGAAGTTAAGACTCTCATTTTTGCATTAGGCTGTGTGAATTTGTTCCAGTATGCGTCAAGTCCAAGCACTTCTACAAGATATTTAACACAACATTTTAATATCTTGTGTGAGATTTATATCGTGGTTGGTGGGGTGGGTGCCAATCTCCCTCGGAGCCATGTCAAATCCGATTTCACCGCAGATCTTTTTGCTGCTATCCAATCAGAGCCAAAATTAAGAAACGAGTTTTGGAGATGAACTACCCTGGAGAGATCAATTTCACGCGGTGGCTCCACTCTTGGCGATTTCCTAAGCAGATGATTAATCAGCCACTGGAAGCTTAGTTATCTATAAACCGGTCAAGTTTGAAAAGGTCTAGGGCTAGTCAATTCACTGCCAGCGACGATAGCTATAAGGTCGGGGTTTCTATATTGCCCCGCGGATCCTCGCGGATCGAAACTTGTTAAAAGCCCGTTCAATGACATGACGTCGTGATGAATCTCGACCGAACAGGCATGACATTAAGCAACTTGCTACGAACCCCCCCAATTTTATTCAATGTCACGTCCTCATACTCTTTAGCATTGCAGCCTTGCAAGTATAAAACCAGCTTCCATTCTCTGATTCCTTCTTTGTTTCAATTGATCGAATCTTTGGGCTAAGTCTGTCATTCTATTTCAACCTTCCGGCGATTGACTTCATCGATGATGTCATCTCAACAGGACAAGTTGGACACCAGCTCATTTGCCCACCCTCTGGCCCCATTTACATATGAAAATGAGGTATATCAAGCTGGCCTCAAAGGCCAGAAGCCCTCGATAACTTTCAACTGCCTTGAATGGGAAACTCTCGCCAAAGACCGACTCTCGGCAGATTCATACGGATATGTTTGGGGATCCGCCGGAACTCGCGACACAGACAATAACAACAAGAAAGCCTTTAAAAAATGGGGAATCATTCCATCACGTCTGGTCAAGAGCGACTTTCCAGACCTCAAAACGACGCTTTTTGGCGAGACGTTTGAGTATCCGATCGCAATGGCACCGGTGGGCGTGCAGCGGATTTTCCATCCGGACGGGGAGAAGGCGTCCGCCAAGGCTGCGGAGCAGGAACATGTCACCTACATCCTCAGCACCGCATCCGCCACGAGCATCGAGGATGTCGCGAAATCCAATGGGAACGGGTCACGTTGGTATCAGCTCTACTGGCCTCTGAATGAGAACAATGATATCACAATGAGCCTGTTGTCAAGAGCGAAGGCGGCGGGCTTCAAGGTGTTGGTTGTCACCTTGGATACGTACATTCTTGGATGGCGTCCCAGCGATCTGGACAATGCATACAACCCTTTCATTCGGGCGGACGATATTGGTGTAGCATTGGGATTCTCTGATCCTGTGTACCGTCGCAAGTTTCAAGAAAAGCATGGGAAGCCTGTTGAGGAGGATGTCCAAACTGCGGCCACAGAGTGGGCACATACTGTGTTCCCCGGTGTGAGTCATGGCTGGGAAGATCTCACGTTTCTCAAGAAACACTGGGATGGTCCCATTGTTTTGAAAGGGATACAGACGGTAGCGGACGCGAAGAGAGCTGTGGATTATGGCATCCAGGGAATTGTTGTCTCCAACCATGGCGGACGACAACAGGATGGAGGTATTGCATCTTTGGACGTTTTGCCAGAGATTGCGGATGCTGTGGGAAAAGACTTGGAGATTATCTTCGACTCGGGTGTTCGCTGCGGCGCTGATATTGTGAAGGCCTTAGCTCTTGGTGCAAAAATGGTCCTAATAGGCCGTCCATACATTTACGGGTTGGCCATTCAAGGTGAACATGGAGTGAGCCATGTGCTGAAGAGCCTCCTAGGAGATTTCAATCTGAGTCTCCACCTGTCAGGGATCAGCTCGGTGTCTCCTAAGCATCTTAACCGGTCTGTATTGCGTCGGACCGATAACTAAAAATTTGACAACAAGTTAGTGTTGTGAAACTCTTTGTCAACATTTAGAAACGATGAAAATTCCCCTTCGAAAATGCTAAAAGTCGCACTTCATACGTTTTCTGTCTCACAACTACATCGAACTATAAAACTCTCCGTTCGAAGAACTTAAAAAGCAACTGACCGATTCAAATTCAAGAGTATTGCAATGCCTCATTTCTCTTCTCAAGTTACAAAAAGAGAGGAAACCGCGCAAGTGCAGTCAACTAATTCTATGATGCAGTCTTATGAAGGGGAAGAGGTCACTTTTCGGCTACAGCTAAAATGAGGAGGCAGTGTGGCGATGAACGGTTTAAGGGAGGCTCCAATTCGTTGGGATACGTGCCATGAGCGCAAAGAACTTGTGTCTCTATTTTTAGAGAAAAGGACCGACGTCGATTCATAAGCGCCGGTCGTTGCCTGTGGGCACTCAAATGTCCTGGGAGGGACATGGCTTTGGGTGAAATTCGCCACTGCCTGTGCTTGTATCATCATTTCTATGATTCCTAGTGTAAAACTCCCAGACGTCACTAGGCATCTCCAGACGGTCCAATTCGACCGAACACGGGCCTTTCGGTTAGCTGTTATAATTGCAATATAGGCCAGTGATCGTATCTCTCCAACGGAATTGTCCCGGCGTAAATTTTCTGTTGAGATGGATGAGAGGAGTGAGGATGAGCAACAACACCTTCTTCACATCACTGTTCAAAAATTAGAAGATATGCTATCCAATGATTTTGTATGCTTCGTTCAGATCATTTTGGATCTTCGAGATACCGAAGTCTTTCCCAATGGCTGCAATGCCGTAGACAGTTGAATCTGTCTTCTCAGGCTCTTCGTGTCTTCGGCGAGGACAACCTCTGACCAAGTTAGGCTATATATACCCAAGTTGGTAAAGAAAGGAAGATGCTAATTACCTAAATGTCCTGTCTGATATACTCCTGTTGTAGCAGTTGGTCCTAATTTTGCTGCAACAATGAGTAAATGTCTTTCTGTATGCCATACCATAAGCTGTAGGTGGTCGGCCAGTTACGTAGACTTTTCCTTGTGCGCCAATAGGTCATCTCGCTAGGCATTCAGGTTTAAGGTGCCAGTTCTTCAACGCGAAAAGAGGATCTGCTACACAACGTTCTGTCCGTTTCTGACTCCATAGGTTGTTGCTTCCAATGCCCGGGGCTTGCTGCGAAGTATCCCGTATTTTTCAACGTTTTATGTGAAGATTTTCTTTCTGTTGAGTGCACTATTCGGTTGTTTCTGGAAGGGATGTGGGCAACTCGTTTTTGCACTTGTTGACAGGAAATTGGAGATTGGATCGGGGAGTGGAAGTTGTGGAAATCGGCATGTCGCGTTCCATCTCGAAGTTTCATATGTTAGTTCCCCTTCCTGCACTGCGCCTTCCGATCCTGATTCTTTGAGCTGCACTTGCGATCCAGAAAATAGTTGGTTGCCCAGGGGAAGATGTGATGCCTTTCCGGCGTTCCTTCCAACTAGATAACTAGTTAGCCAGATTAGGTAGTGAGGCCTCATGGACAAGGCCGCACATTGATTGTGGCATCGATGAGCTAGGGCTTACGATGCCACACCTATGTAGTCTGTACCCTGAAAATCTGCTGATATTCCCAAGCCAGATTTACTACTTTGAAGCATAGTATCTACAGATCTATAAAAGATCCGACTTTCAATCATATTGCTCCAATATCTATAAAGTAGAGTGGTAACAAGACCCGATAGTTGCATCATTCAACCACATGCCCTCGACTAGCGGCTTCAATCAGTTCAGACCAGCGTCTCGGCAGCCCTATGGCCTGTAGTAATACAAGCCCAAACGTAACCAATGCTATCAACAATCACCCAAGCTCCGACATCATATTGAGCACAGCTCGTCGTGCCAGCATACTGCGCCAGCCAATCAACAATATTGCGGCCCATATCACAGGTGACACCGGGGGTGGGGGTTACAGGCGATAGGACATTGCCCCGACGGTGCAACGCAGACCAGGTCCGTGGGGGAGGATGGGAAAGTCGAAGGTCATATACAGCCACTCATGTCCATTTTGGAAATTTCAGCTGACGTACACAGGTTTGGTCCACCCTGTGCGATGCTGACGAGGTCGTTACCTGTGTCATCTGTGATATTGGGAGTTTCCTGCCCTAAAACGGGGATTGACAGGAAGAGAGGGACGATGAATGAGACACAATGCTCTGAGATCTTCATTTTGATAGATCAGAGGCCAACTTAGAGCAAGTGAAATGCACAAAAATCTACACCTCGAGTACAGTGGCGAATCTTGTTGATTTGTAGGGGAAATAAACAGAAGCTATGATGTAAACCTGCCGTGCAGACGTGTGTCGGCCCCATCAACCTCACATTTAATGCAATCGGCTCTCGTTTCCGTAGAGCTTCCAAGGTTTTCTATCTCGACATCCAATGAACACGCATCTCGCAAAAGGTACATTGCACCATCCGCCGCAAGTCCTTGCCGTCGTACTGGTCGTTGAATGCTGAGATCCGGGTGAGCCGAAAATTAAAGACTTGGATCCGCTGATCGCTGTCTTGTGTCCTGTTGCAAGAAGGGACGGAGAAATGAGCATTGTTAGAAATCCGTTAAAATAGTTCTTCGTTAGCATGAGAGGTCTGATGGAGAAGACCGTTTCGCCAAATTTCGGGCTTCTTAAAAGAATCAGGTATCACCTTCACAATGTAATCTACACCAAAACACTACTACACGCGAGACAAAAGAGAGAAAGAAGACCAAGCTACTAGATAGAATATGCGAAAATCGATGATTTCATTTCAATATCGTCATGAGGATATAAAGACCACAAAAGCTTTTTCAAAGACCACATCGTTTAGTTGCCGAGCTTCTGGCGAGCAAAGTTGGGCAGAACAAAGCTGGCGCGGTGGATGTCCTGGTTGTAGTAGCGGCAGAGCTTCTGCTCCTCCTCAGCGGTCCAGGTGCGGAGGGGCTCACGGACGTTGCGGGTGGCGTCCTTGGAGCAGACCATGAAGCCAATCTGGCCGGAGGGGTAGGTGGGGATGGTGGTGTAGGCGTACTCGGCAACGGGGAAGACCTCCTTGCAGGACTTCTTAAGTTCGGAAATCATGTCAAGGTGGAGCCATTGGTTCTCGGCTGTCAGATATAAAGCACAGCTCCGCAAAACCGAGCCCGTGGAGCGGGTTGGTTGCGGGGGTGGTGCGAGAAAGATTAGCGTGTGATCCAGTTTTTGGAGTGGTAAAACAAGAGGGGGTGGGCAACCAGGACTGATTTTTCTAGGAAAGGGAATGGGCAAGGGAAAGAAAAAAGAAAGTGACGAACAACCTTGGGTAGTGATGACACCTCCCTCGCGAAGGGCAGAATTCAGCAGCTCAAAGTAAGGCTTCTGGAAGAGGCTCTCGGCGGGACCCTCAGGGTCGGAGCTGTCAGTGATGATAACATCGAACTCGTTCTGGCGGTTCTTGAGGAACTCGAAGCCGTCACCAACGTGGGTGTGGGCGTTGGGGTGCTGGAAACCAATGGCCATACCGGGAAGGTACTTCTTGGAAACACGGATGACAGCCTCGTCGATGTCACACAGGGTAGCCTCCTTGACGGAGGCGTGCTTGACAACCTCACGGAGGACACCGCCGTCACCGCCACCAATGACGAGGACCTTCTCGGGGTTGGGGTGGGAGTTCATGGCGAGGTGGGTGATCATCTCCTGGTAAGAGAACTCATCGCGCTCAGTGCACTGGATAACGTTGTCCAGGACAAGAACAGTACCGTAGTCGCTGCTCTCGAAGACGAGGACATCCTGGTACTTGGACTTCTCGTGGTGAATGATCTGGTTGACCTTGAGGCTCATGGCCTGACCGGGCCACATACCGGACTTCTCAGAGAACCAGCCATCTGTAGAATCGCATCAGTAAGTTATGTAACAAATTGACCAGAAGGTGGGGTAGCGGAGGGGTAGGTTGTTAAAGACATACCCTGGATAGTGGGGTGGGTGAGCTCGCTCATTTTGATTGGGAAAGAAGAGAACAGACGGTGGAAAATAGATGATGAGTAAAAAGCAGAAGAGAGTCTGGAGAGACGAAGCATTCGAAGAAAAAGGGCACGGCGGAAGTTTGGCTGTTTTGGGCGATTTTTTTGTTTCCTCTTGGCTTAAGTGGGGAACCGCTGCTGTGCTGCCACCAACAGCCCCCCGAAATACCCTTAGAGACTGAACTAGACCAATTCCATGCATTATAGGTATTAGCTACCTCTAGTAGCCCTTGATTGATTGCAATTCCACCCGCTAAACATGCCCCATGCCTATAATTGCGCATGGACACCTAAGGAACCAATAGAGAGCCCTAGAAAGACGATTACTCAGGCTTGACTCTGGAAATAAGAAAATACAGACCTCTAAGGTGCAAAAAATTGGCTGACAAAAGGAAAATCAAATGGTCGATTGCTTTCTAGTTACTGTACAAGCATAAAGCTCCCCTAGACTGCAGAGTCTTAGGTGTGTCATGCTCTGTTATACCAATCCAACCTCACTCCAACAAACAAATTGAAATAATTTACTCTTCATCACCACCTTCGAGAAGACGGCCGGGCTTGGAGTTCAGGAACTCGTTGCTAAAGCATCACATTAGCGCATCGATCGAAGCAGCTCCTACAGTATTCCTTACCGCTCAATGGCCCAGTTCATGAGGGCGTATGCAGCAATGAAAGGGGGAGCAACGTAGAGAACCTGGTGACGGAAACGACGGAAGACGTTGAAGATAGCAGCGTGGGCGGCACCGGCCATGGGACGCTGACGGTTGGGGGACAGCGAGTAGGTGGCAATGCGCTGGGGGGTCGGGCAACCTGCAAGATGGATATTAGCGATCTGTTTGATTTGCGTTCTCCTGCTCTGTTCCCCCGAGTTTTTCTCCGATTCTTACGCGATTTCAAAGATCGCGTAAGAGGTCGGTCTTTTGCGCATGCATCGGGTCCGTATGAATGTTTTAAGGGTTATCATCAAACGTACCGAACTCGCCCCAGTTGCCGATGTAGCTATAGAAAGAGAAATTCGTCAGTTGACTGAATGAAAGAGAAGTTATTGAGTCTATTGGAGCCAACTCAATTGACATCTTTGGGCAATTGCATTGTGTAGCCGGGCGGGTAACGCATCCGGGAGGCCGGTACTCAACCCACGACACCAGAAGCAAACACGAAACAACTTACTGTCCGTTCTTAGGGTCCACAGAGCCACCCATTTTGAATGATTTCGGGTAAAAAGGAAGGAGTGGGGTGGAAAAGGTATGGATGTAGCGAAATGAGTGAGGAAAAGACGAAGGTCGGGCGAAGTTGGAGGTTTGGAAAGATGGGCACTAAACCCGATTTGGAACACTCAGAGTGACAACGGGAAAAGCAGACATCATCTCCATCATCCATCCCCATCACCTCGCCCTCCACCTCCAACCATGGCTCAAGTCCTCCAAAATGTTTATCGGCTGGCCTTCCCCGTGGCTATTGGGGGTATGCTAATTCAAAATTCCCTTTACGATGTCAAGGGCGGCACACGAGCTGTCATCTTCGATCGAGTGTCTGGTGTGCAAGAGAAGGTCGTCAACGAAGGAACACATTTCTTGATCCCGTGGTTGCAGCGCGCAATTGTCTACGATGTCCGCACGAAGCCTCGTAACATCTCTACCACGACAGGAAGTAAGGATTTGCAAATGGTTAGCTTGACGCTGCGTGTGTTGCACCGCCCGGAGGTGCCGAAGCTGCCGCAGATCTACCAGGTGTGTATCTCAAATGATCCCTGGGCATGTATCAAGCAAATGACTGACTCGGAAGTTGTCTAGTCATACGGTACCGATTACGATGAGCGTGTTCTCCCATCCATCGGAAATGAAGTCCTCAAGGCCATCGTGGCCCAGTTCGACGCCGCCGAGCTGATCACACAACGTGAAGCTGTCTCCAACCGTATCCGCACTGACTTGATGAAGCGTGCCGGACAGTTCAACATCGCTCTCGAGGATGTCTCCATTACACACATGACCTTCGGAAAGGAGTTCACACGGGCCGTCGAGCAGAAGCAGATCGCTCAACAGGATGCCGAGCGGGCCCGATTCATCGTTGAGCGCGCCGAGCAGGAACGCCAGGCCAACGTCATTCGCGCCGAGGGTGAAGCCGAGAGTGCCGATATTATCAGTAAGGCCGTCGCCAAGGCTGGCAGCGGATTGATTGAGATCCGTCGTATCGAGGCCAGCAAGGAGATCGCCGCCACTCTGTCTGCGAACCCCAATGTCACCTATCTGCCTGGTGGAGAGGGAAAGGATGGAAGCAAGAGCACTAGCCTCTTGCTGGGTCTGCGGAGTTAGGGGGGCTTATTAGGCTGTCTGGGGATATATGGGCCCCTTTTCACAACTCATTGAATGTACCAATTAATCGCAATTTGTGCCGCGACTTGGGGCGAGTCTGGCCTCGGGGCGTGAATTTGGAGTGGTCGAACCAAACCACCTTCTATCTGTAGCAATACCATATCTCACTCCACACCACCCTTTTTTGGGAAGACTCAGTCGTATTGCTCATTAAATAGTTTCTACATATCGTGAGATAGAACACATCAGACCTACAAACGCCGGTACACATGCATCTGGAAGCGCATATCTTCCAAACCTGCTCCTTCGCCCACTTCATACCGCAGACGCACTGCGTCCCGTCTCCACCACCTCGAATCCTGAGTGTACACGCACTCCCACTTGCCCTTCGCCACAGATAGCAGCGTGTGGTCAAGCAAGAACTTCATGGGATAGTTTCTCTCTTGTGGTTCACCGTCTGGTCCTTTTCCTAACTTCAGAGTCGAATAGCTACCAGGGCTATCAACAACCAGAAGCACCGCACCGACAGGAAGGATTTCGGTCATTTTGAGCATGAAACCGGTCGTCTTTGGCATAGACGTAGAGAAGAGCTCATTCAAAGTGAACATGATAGGAACGAGGACAGAAGTGAAAGGAGAGGACGAGGACGGACCGAGGAAGATTTCTTTCAGATCCTCCTCAGGAAGAGTCAAAACATCTGCGCGGCGGAAAGCCACCGAGAATGTTTCCCTGGCCACTGTCTCAGACAGCAACGGCGGACGGTATTTAGTTGTCTGCGAAAATGGCACATCGGCCGACGTGATGGTTCGTGAAAGCCTCTCAACAACATCCGACCAGTTTCCTATGTCGACAGCCATGACAGAGAGACTTGGTGCGCTGAGACCTTGATCTTCAACTTCAGTCTTTCTTTCCTCTTGAGGTTCAGTCTCTTCAAGAGAAACTTTGGCAACACGTTCCTCTAACGACTGAGCTTGGGGGCCCATATCTCTCCACGCAGCTGCAAGAGCAGCGATCTCTGCACCGGCTCCGCCACCAATTGACACAACACGGGTGCAGGGAATCTTGCTTCTAGCACGTCCTCGCGTGTGTTCGTCCTCCTCTTTCATCCAGGTCAAAACTCCCTTCAACAGGCCCGCATATCCCAACGAGCGGGACGCACTCCAGCGCAAGGCATAGGCACGCAGCAAATCCTCACCTGCCTCAGTAAAGGCAGAGTCAAAATCGCGTTGGTATAGAAGTCCCTTGATTGTCTGGATGAGAGATTTAATATCTAAAGGTTCATCTTTATTTTCATCTGATTGTGGTTCAGTGGTGTTGTCCCCCTGGCTCGCAGATTCTGATTCCGCAACTGGTTTGCCGAGGAGGGCTGTTTTAAATACATCCAAAACCAGTTGCTGGAGGGTAAGAGGGATTGTGCTGATAAGTTTAGGTCCAGATGACTCATCTTCCTCGAGCTCTTCAGCTTCGGCTTTGGCTTTTTCGACTTCGGCTTTGCGATTGGCGTGCTGTTTGTTTGCTGGTGGCGCTTGCTTTGGTTTTTGCGCTCTCGCTTTCGGACCTGGGGACCTCCTGCGGTTTCCCTGACGCGGGGCGTGAGGCATTATATATAGATACGAGAATGAACTCGTTTCGTCTAGTCTTCTGTAAGAATATGACTGTCTATAATCGAACGTGGGGTGAATTTTTTGAACTTTTTTCTTATCGTTATCGGCGGCTCCACTATAAAAGGTCTATAAAACCCCCTCGAGGTCAGTGGTCGGCTCGATTGTTGAACTTCTTCGAGAATTTTTGTGCGTTAACTGGGAGAAAGTTGAGATCGTAAAGTCTATCCAGATTTGTGGTATTTCAGGAGCTCATATCGACCAAGGTGTGTTGAGTGAAGTCTATATCATAATCATCATGGAGACCCATCTAATCCGAGCATTGAGCGTGTAGAAGTCCTAAATACAATCAACGCACACAATATGTTGATCACAACATTCAGTCCTATGACTGTGCTCTCTGATATCCATCTGCTACTAATAAATTTTAGCACTTCCATCATACACGACGTTGGCCCTATATCCGTCGGCGTCGCCTTTAGGGTTGATCAAAACGCTGCATTTTTTCCCCAAGCAAAGACCGTACCCTGGCAGCATTAGAACTACTAACATAACCAGTGTCTCAACTTTGAAATATCTTGTTTCACTAGTGTCTAGGATGAGACAATTTGCGCCTTGCCAACATCCCGGCTTTGTCTGAAATGGAACAGTAAAGTGATGCTGAATTAAAACACCAAATCCGACGAACAGAATATCCCCTTTCTTCAGTCTCGGCCATCTTTGCAACATTAGGACGGCATTAAGACCCTGTTAGCTACCTTATATTGATAGAAATATAGGACCCTTTGGCAGCCAGTGCGAAAAAACGCTCATCTTTTCCAAACTTGCATGTGACATGCATAGTTGCAAGTTGAGTTGGCTCTTGATATAGAGTTACAGCATGTTACAAGAAACGAAACAGATTAAAACCTGTTATGTTCGCAATCAAGGATGTCAAAACGGAGGATGTAAAACAAAGGCAAATATGCATCTGTCGATCAAGACACAACCAAGGGACTATTTTTCAGGGCTTGATTGCTCATTCACCTCGATTTTGTCTGCAGAACTAATACAGGGGGCACAGATCGGAAGAAACACCTACAAGGATACATGGCGTGTTACGATGTCCGTTCTGTCGTTCTTGTCACTGACAAACTAATCCAAACAACCAAACTTCCACCTAGAGCGCTGCCTGCGCTTTGCATCCACAAGATTCTGGACTCTTAGCCACATGGAGACATGTGGAATGAACGACTGTACCAACCCGAAAACAACACAGTCAAGGCCAACATGTGATATCACGTTGATCCAAGCACCGAACACACGGTCCATGTATGATTGAATCACCGCCTAGTGGTATCAGCCCAGGAGTCCTTTTTCGTCGCCCGAGCGTACCGTGACTGATTTTGACGCCTCACAGATGGTCATGGCGAGCAGTGAGCTCCGTAAGGAGCCTGTAAACAGCGGTCTTGTCTCCCAACTCCGACCTTGTAGATGAGGACACCGTCAGCAGGGTCAAATTGTTTGGTACCGGCCTTGCTCACGAAGACGTCGCCAGCGCCTTGCGGGAATCTACGAGGTGATGAGACCCGGGATGAAAGTGGCGTGGCTGAGATGTCTGCCTGAGAACTATTGCCATCGTGTAGAAGCCTAGGTGCCTCAGGAATACATACCTGTCCCCGTCCCATGAAAATCATTGGCTGTCTTGTACTTCGAGTGTCAACGTGCGTCTCGGATTCTGTGCCACGAGAAACCATCGTATTTGGGTCCTAAGATTTGGCCTCTTCGGGTTGTGGATTATAGAGTAAAGCTAGTATGAATCTGTCAAGCTGATATTATTCGTACAATCTGCTAGTAACCTGGAACAAATCGAACTTAAAGTAGAGTTGAGCGGTAGAAGCGAGTAACACAAAGGATACATCGAACCAAACACCCGGGTATATGAGGCGAGACAACGTGTAAACCGTCTCTGGAGACAAACACCGCCTGGTCCATATGAAACCATCAAGCTAAAACGCCGTAAAAGACTGGGAAGGTCAATCCTTGAAACCTTGCGAAACGCAAAGAAAGCGACTTCTGCTAAGAGAAGAGGAATGGAGACCAACCCCAAATGCTACACAAAACAAGAGAGAAGCAAAGTCGAAGAAAACCACAAGATAAGAGAGGGAAAACAACAAAGCTGCAAGATATTGAAGCACATTGGCTGCTTCGACAAACGCCCACAAGATGCATAGGTCAAATCCGTAGACGTTTCAGTCCGGAAGGAGCAACCCTTAAACTGGAGCCGCAGCAGGCTGGGGAGTGGGCTGGGAAAGATCCTGCAATTCAGGTACGGGAGGAGACTGCTGAGGGATAGCCTGCTGAATGTTGGAGACGATTCGCTCCAGCTCTTCGAGGCGGCGATCTTTCTCTTGGACTTCGCGGCGGAGTCTCTTGACTTCATTGTGCAAATCGATTCCATGCTCATCGGTCCCAGGCAGGTCTCGAAGATCTCCGACTGCAGGAGAGTCGTGGCGGCGCTTCAATCCAGTGATAGGGAGAGAGGGGGCGCGGACGCCCTCGACACCATCGAGTTCGGGGGCGCGGTCCCACGACATGTCAACCATGGCTGGGGCTTCGTCATTGTGCATGTGGCGGCGGCGAAGATGCTCACGAAGATTTTCTTGGCGCGTAAATCCGTTGCCAGTGCTGCGGTTGCAATCAGTGTACGGGCACATCAGGGCCTTCTTAGAGTCGGTATTTTTTTTGTGAACTTCACGCTGGTGACGAAGAAGACCACCAGAATAGGTGAAGCCTTGAATCTTGTCACAGTTTGGTTCATAACACTTGTAGGGACGATCATGTTTATCCATGTGTTTGCTAGGATCATGTTAGCACTGGGCGTGTTTAAAGATACAACAATAAGGTTTTGTACTTACTTCCATTCGCATGGACGGCGGAAAGTAGGAGGTGCAGATTGACATTCAGGGTGATCGCAAAAAATTTGACCTTCGGAGTTCTTAGGGGGATCACGGGCGCGTCGAACAGAAAGGCGCGGGCGCGCCCCGTCAATGGTGTAGCTCATGGGCTGCTGAGGATCGTTCATTCTGGCAATTGGGGCAGTGGATTCAGATGCGGAGGCAAGGATGGACGCAGCGAGAGCACCGTTGGGACCTTCACTTCGTGGGCTAGGATAGTCAGACCCGTCGCCCATATCGCGAAGTTGATACCCCACACTACTGAGGGGATCGTGATAGAATGTAGTAGATACCAGAAAGACGCGTCGTCAATTCACAACAACGGTAAAATGAAGAGCACCGAGTAGTGAAATAGAGGGAAACAACAAGATAATAGTTGTTTACGAAAAAAAATCAAATAAATTGGCGGTGAAAGCCTAGTAGATGTCGATAGGTATGGGATTCGGGAGAAGATGAGGAGTTGCCAAAATTTTCAGGTAGCAAGGCATCCGCAGCCTATTTATACCGCTTGCGTCAGGTGCAAATGCGCCACTTCTGTGGCGCAGTAATCCTTATTCTTTTCTTCCGTGCCCCTGCAGAACCTTGCTTTTCTTGTTTTCTGTTGGAGTTTTCTAACCGCTGGATTATCATATAAATTCATCTCTGGCTCAAGCATATCTATATATCTATATATATATGCAGATTTAGATATGGACAATACTGTTGGCTAATGCCTAGTTCGGGAGATCGAGATGAGGGGGCCAAGGAAGCACAAGTGACTCATACACTAGAGAGACACTGTTGGTATGACTGTATACTAACATGGTACTCTGTATGGAGTCCCAATCCTTTTGTCATATGTCAGGTCCAGTTTAGGTATCAAAGTAAGATGCCTATCAGGCAGCCGTCGGAAGATTTGGGCTTGCCACAGATCTAAGAGATCCAGCGGTGAAATGCACGTGACAGTGATCACCCTGATCGCCAGTCCACGTGCATGGCAAATGCTTATTTAAGCACTCCCGATCGGGCACTAACTAGAAACTGTTATCACGGTGAAAATGGCCTTTTGAAATCTTTACAGAGCAACGAGTGGCGAGAATATGCCATTATCACAGGATATCCCTTGTGTTCCATACAAACAAGAAGAAATCTAAAGAAGATTGAGTAGTAAGCCCAAGTGACACTGCCTCTATCTTCACAAACCAGCCTTTGACACCAACTGGCCAAGCCTCAATATACTTTGATCGGTTTTAGGTAATTTGATCCGTGATCTGAATTTATGTTATCCGGCCAGGTGATGGAAATATGCTCGGCCCTAGGTCTATACACCCGAAAAGATGGTGCCCAAGCCGGCGAAGAAACGCCACCACTCAGCGTGGACCAATAGGCACAGATACATATCGCATGATACCCACCTCCATGTTAAATGGTAGATGAGTTCATGGTGTTGTCAATGTGAGATGTTCCTAATGCTCCCGGGTCGTCCAAAGATACAACCAAATAGCTAAATGTTGGACTACTGCCTCCGTAATTTGTTCTCTTCTCGCTCGACTAGTTATTTCTTTCTGTGGAAAAGTCTAGTAAAATTGTCAATTGACATGTTCTTCGATATGTGTTCTGGCCCGTAAACTGTAGTTAGCCCTCTTGCATTGCGGCATTTGTGCTACAGTTCCGGGATGCTCCACCATCCCTGCCAACCCGGCAACCTAGCGCCCCTTGACCCGTATTCTTCGCATTTTGATGCACAAAGTTGCGTATCCTACTACTCGTGTGAATGGTCATAGGATTTCAAATATCTGGGCTATGAGGAAAATGCGTAACCCCGTTTTACCTCATCGGAGCCAAGGCATTTGCTGGGGTTCAAGACGCGCCATCAGTGGCACCCCTCGTGTACAAGCCTGCCATACAGAGAAACACAAGTGCTCAAAGAGCATTGAATACGAAAGCCAATCATCTCAACCCCCGAGCTGTGCCCCAAAGCCCCCATCCCAACTCCTTACGACGCTTAGTCTGCCATTCTGGACCTGCAGATCCACCTGGAGGCGAGCAGGAATCAATACTCTCCGCTGTTTGGTGGGATGCACAGCCGGTGATTTCTCCACGTTATGGATCCTGCAGACTTACTACCCCGAGGTGGGTATGAGTAGCATGATGGCCTTGTCGAGTGGGTTGCCTCCTTGAACGAATCAAATCGCATCGGGCCTTGTGTGCTAAGAATAAGCACCCAGTGGCATCCGGTATCACAACTTCAATTATCCTCGAGACAGTTCTGCTCCGCCGGGGGGCTGATCAGCTCTCCTGGCCGATGGCGGCTCGTACCGCCATGGGCATGAGTATGGTTTCGATGTTGGCCATGGAACTAGCTGAGAATGCAGTTGACTATCATCTGACCGGTGGGATTGTTGCTTTTGGAGATGCGAAGTTCTGGTTGGCGGCAGTGGTGTCAATCGGTGCTGGGTATTTGGCACCCTTGCCGTATAACTATCTGCGTCTTCGAAAATATGGGAAATCGTGTCACTGATTTCCAATGGACTAAGGATGCTCACCTTTGCGCAACACAAACATCGTTTTAATCGATTGGTAAATTCTACTTTAGACTCTTTGTCACAACACTAGATTTCATGGCAGATTTCACGTAGAAAAGTTGGGCTAAAATGCCCGGGAGTACTTTCAGGGCCAACGTAGATAGAGATCTACGTTGACAAACCTGTAAACACTATATACAAGCAGGAACTTTGTGTCAACTAAAATGTGCCAACATCACCGGACCCAGGATATATTACCATCAATGGTCCTTTTGTTTCTATCCACTACCCTGGCTGATTGAGACAATGCACCCGAGTGAGCAAGACAGTGAGTCTGATGGGGGAAAGCGGCTGACGGGGCTGTTGAGTAGAAGCTGATGTGGATGAGTGGCTTTAGCCCTAATTCGGAGCATCAGTCGTGGAAGATCCCAATCTTGGAAGGGCTTATTTTTAGATTCTTGCCATTTTGCCTGCTTACGATTTCTTTTTTTTTTTTTTTTTTTGGAAAGGGGTGGGATCATAATTTGCCATAGTTTTTTTTTAAGCTAATGCTGAACTACCTAAAAGATAAAGATAGCAAGTATGACACATGGCCACAGGGGTAGGGGTAAATCCACAGAGTTGCCCAGTAATCGCTACCGGGGCTATCTGAATTGGGCATCGGCAATCGACGGGTGAGTTCTCAGTAGTTCCTTCAACCAGAAAATACTGGAGGATCATTGTCTGTCGCCTCATCCCCGAGAGTCACGCCTTGTAAGAATGTCACGGTGACAGTGGTGAGGGATCAGACCCAGGGAACAATCCTTCGATAGACAGAACGGTGCTTTGGTAGCAGGTCAAAAAAACCCGGGTACAAGCATCCGAAAAGTCTTGGGTTTGCCGATCCAAAGTCCTGGTCGGCATTAAAGAAACGGGCGGGCAGACTCTGTTGGAAAGAACCCTGATAGTATGCACGGACATTACTTCACCGAGTGGGTAAGACGGGCGAACCTGTTCGAGGTTGCCCTGGGAAATTTTGGACACAAAAGTCACTCAGTCATAGTTGCCACCGACTTGGCTAGCGAAAGCAGTAGAGACGCTACGGGCATCATCGTCGTCGTGAGGGTTCTGGCCCGGCGCACCGCGTGTCACGCGAATGCTAGCAGAGCTGCCTCCGAAGATGCTGCCGTTGTCCGGAACTCCGCCCCTGTAAGGCTCGCGTCCGCCAGACTCGACGTAGCGTTTCAATCGGTCAGATTGGCTAAGGCTGGGTTGCTTGCCCATGTCATTTATGCTCAGACCAGTAAGACTGACGCCGCCCTGATCAACGCTGCGTCCGTCAGTGACACTGCAGGTGACATCAGACTCGGTAGCAGCGACCGACTCGCCAGCAACACTGGGTGCTCCCTTGGGTCGGCCACCATTTGCTCGCCGACCACTGGAGATCGCAGGCCAGGACTCGCCGAAATTTTGAAACATCGGGGGATAGCCAGATGGAAGGCCAAGACCTCCAAGTGCCGAGCCGTGGACAGATGACACATCGTCAGGGATATAGCCCACCACAGACCCAGAATCATGATACTCGTTACGGTGACCGCCGTTGCGGCCATTCACTGCATTGTTGGGAGCATTACTTGTCTGGCTGAAAGACATCTGGAAGCGCTGCGGGCCTCTGTACGCTTGCTTAGGACGACTGAATTGAATCAAGGACTCCTGAAGATTGGACAGGGGGCCTTCAACGAGACAGTGGCGTTCCTTGAAGTGCTGCAAAAGGCAGTTCCACAATGGATGCTTAGACAAGACCTTGGGGTTTCCGAGGATGACCAGTCCAAATCTGGCACGAGTAAGGGCGACGTTGAGACGACGAGGATCGCTCAGGAAACCAATCCCTTGGTGATCATTGGAACGAACACAAGAGAGGATGATGTAATCCTTCTCTCTGCCTTGGAATGCATCAACCGACGCAACCTCAATCTCCTTGTAATGTTCCTTCTTGAAGGTGCCGGTGGCCTGCATGGAGCTGACGATGTAGCTCCGCTGTCCCTCATATGGAGTGATGATACCGATATCCCTGGGCTGGACACCTGCCTTGAAGAAGCGAGTGACGATCTTCTCGACGTTGGTCGCTTCAGTACGGTTAAGGTACGAGGTGCCGGACGCGGAGATCTCTTCATTGCCCAAATTGGACCAAAACATCATGGGATCATCAATAATAGGCCAAGGGAAGTCAACGTCACGACGGACACGATCAGCAATGGTGATACCGTTCTGCAGCGACCCTTCATAGAACATGTTGGACGGGAATTCCGAAAGGCACGGGTGCATACGATACTGAACATTCAAGCGAATAGGAGAGCAGCCCAAGATGACGAGACGCTCGAACAGAGATTGGTTCAAACCAGCCTTGGCGGCCTTCTTGTTCATGATTACGGGACCAAGTTGCTGGTGATCACCAACCAGCACAACTTGCTTGCAGCCTAGGACCAGGGGGATCATACACTCGGGCTCAGCAGATTGGGTTGATTCGTCAATCAGGACAGTGCGGAACTTGCCCTTTGAAAGACGAGGATCACCTGCTCCAACGCAAGTACAGCAGATTACATCTGCGTTGGTCAAAATTTCACGCTCAGCAGAGCGAGTAAGTTGCTTCAGGCGCTTTTCGTCTTGGCTGGACAACTCCCCAAGCTCGGCTTTGAGCTGGTTGAGTTTGACCAACTCAATGTTGCTATCGTTCATACGAACCTGCTCATGCAGCGAAAGGAAACCAACAGCAGATTCTACATCCTCGCGGGATTTAGCGGTGACTCGCACGGTCTTGAGACCCGTCCGATGGATACGTTCGCAGAGCTGGTCAACGGCAACGTTTGACGGAGCGCAGACAAGAACCTGGCCTCCATTGATCTTGGCAAGGTGATAGATGATGGTAGCCGAGGTAACGGTCTTACCAGTTCCGGGTGGACCTTGAATCAAACTGAGAGGCCGCTGGAGAACACTTTTGACTGCGTTGATTTGACTGCCATTCAGATCTGGCAGACCTGGGACGCTAAATTTCTTCGGAATCTGGGTCTTCATAGGAGCTGCGGCGACCTCATGACCAAGGAGACGATGGAAGATGTAGCCTGAGACACTCTGCTCGTCCACTGCAAATGTCTTCATAGCACATTGCATGCGGTCAAAAGAAGTCGATTTCCAAACATAGTCTGCCATAAAATTGTGCGTGCATTCAGTAGGGACTGACTTGTGGTCACCCTTGGCGCGTAGTTCGATAGTGACTTCGTCAGATTGATTGTTCGGGATCTTGATGACATAGCCCACACCCTCCCACTTGGGACGTAATTCACCATTGTATTTGATGCGCATCTCGTCACCTACGGCCAATTTGACATCTCCTAGCTCAAGCTTGGGTAGCACAAAGCTTGCGAGGTGCTTGTTGTTGAGACCAAGATCCCAGCGGACGATGAGTCCATCTTGGGATTGAGATTCCTTCAACTTGCGGTCGTAATCGGCCTCAATCTTAACCAGTGGCCCGAAAATATTCTGGTATTGGAAAGCATCGTCGTAGCGAAGCAGAACCGGCGCAGGCTCATCATCCACTGCCGTGGCTTTATCCAAGTCTTCCAGGGTTGCTTGAGAGTTATCTTTCCACATTTCCTCCAATTTCGCAATCAATTGAGGACTGAGGTGACGGGCTCGGAGTTGTTCTTGGTCAGTAGGTGCTCCCACGAGCCAGGGGAGGAAAGAACGATCTTCAATGAGAGGCTGCCAGCGTGAAGTGTCCCAATTCATGTCCTTGGAGGAAGGCATTGAGGCACATGGTTGCCGACAGAGCAAAACGACAACGGTATCTGACTTTGCAGGGATGAAGCCAAGTAAAAAGACATTTTTGGTGCCGCAGTTATAGCATTCTAGAATGGTATCACCCAAAGAAGAGCCCGGGTGGAGTTGGACTTCCTTATGACGAGCTCGGACAAGGTGATTGACGATATGGGAAGAAGAGGTGTTGCCACGTGCACTGCAGAACCACTTATTGCACGAAAGACATTTGACGACGCTGCTCGGGTTGTGAATGCCACAGTACCTACAACATAGTCAGTAAATGGGCATCCAAACAAGAAGACATAAGAACTGACGCGCATGCATGAGCCGGGAGCTCTATTTCCTCCTCTCCATTTCCTTGGGACTTCTGATGCCCGTTTGTGGGTGCACCGACTATGCTGTCTATGTCGTCATCTTCAAAGGTATCAGAGCCCTCATCTTCGTCATCATGCCGGCGTGGGCGCGCGCGGCCGCGCGGCATCTCATTTATTTCAGCTCCCGCTGAGGGGTCTTCCGGTTGGTAGCTCATGATGGACACCGATTTGGAGCGCTGATAGGGATGAAAAGAGCTAAAAAAGATTTAAGGCACAAAACAAAGCAAAACGCAGTCGAAATCAGAAATGAGTTTCAGGGTCGTAATTGATTTAAAGAGCGTAGAGGACAATCCGGTCGTCATATGGAGATGTTCAAGGATTGAAATCTCCAGGATATGCCTGAGGGGCAAACGAACGGGGATCTATGTCGAGATGTGGGATTAGCGGAACGTCCTTAGCAAGACCAAATCAGCACATACCACCAGTCCAGCTCTCTGTGTCAGAGGACTGACAAAAGAAAGTCGATGAGTTTGTCTCGAAGGATGGGCAAAAAGCGTTCTCCGCAACTGCCCAGATTCTTTATCGGTGCGATCCCACTACGGATAGGCAAGCGAACCATAAACGCAGCCCCGGAGTTAAGAGAAAAAAAAATAAGTTGCCCGCTCTTTCTTTACTTGAGCCACTTTTCCTTCAATCTCCAAAATGCTGGTAAGTGAAGAATGCATTTGACCTGTTTGACCTTTTACTCACAATCAGTAGCGCCGCCAAACTCGCGAGCGTCGCGATTATCTCTATCGGAGAGCTTTGCTACTCCGTGATGCCTCCATTGCCGAAAAAAGATCGCAACTTAAGGCTTCATTGGCTTCTGGAAAGCCTCTAGATCCTACAATCGCAAATGACAAAAAGCTTCGGGAAGACTTCAAATATGACGAATCAAAGGACAATGAGGATGCTGAGATGGACATCGATGATGAATACGTTTTAACCTCCGGCATTATCGACCCCCGTCCTCTAGTTACCACCTCTCGCTCACCCTCCGCCCGCCTCGGCGCATTTGCGAAAGAAATCCGCCTTCTCCTTCCTACCTCCATTCGCCTCAACCGTGGAACTCTCGTTCTTGGAGATCTCGTCTCCAGCGCAACCTCCGCGGCTCTGACCGACATGATTCTCCTCCACGAGCACCGTGGTACCCCGACCGCACTCACTATTTCACACCTTCCCCATGGCCCGACTGCCAGCTTCTCTCTTCACAATGTCGTTCTTCGTCAGGATATTCCGAATGCCGCTCGCGGTACCGTGTCGGAAAGCTACCCGCATTTGGTTTTTGAGGGATTCAAGACGAAGCTGGGTGCCCGCGTTGTTCAGATTCTGAAGCACCTTTTCCCCCCGCGTGAGACCGGAAAGGTTGGCAACCGTGTTGTGACTTTCGTGAACAAGGAGGATAACATCGAAGTGCGGCATCATGTTTTCGTCAAGACTGGGTACCGAGATGTGGAGCTGGCTGAAGTTGGACCTCGCATGACGATGCGACTGTTCGAGATTCGCGGAGGTACAATGGAGAAAGGCTCGAGCGGCGACATCGAATGGGCCCTTACTCAATACACAAGAACCAGCAAAAAGAAGGAATACCTGTGATTCTTTACGAACTCGCATCACTACGTGGGCTTTGGCGTGGATGGTTATGGCAGAACCTCTCGTCGCATTGGTCGACTGGCGTATTTGGCGTTAGAGGGCAATTAGAAATGGTTACTTTTCATGTTCACTTTTATGATTCAAATGGCAATCTAATCAAAACATTCAAGACGTCTACAGCAGTTTTTGGAGAACCTCATGACCCAATTTCCTGGCCGGAAAATAGATTGCTACTCTATACTTGTCCTTGGCATTTGAAATCTTCCAATGATCAAGAGTATTTTGGATACTTTTTTCCGGTCTTGCACAACTGATGATGCTACATCAAATTTCTCTACTGACAAGCATAAACCATAGGTCAACCTCATACAGTGGTCTGTGTTCTCAGCGGCTTCCTCTTGTATCCCACAACCTTTCCACGTTCTAGCCAGAAAGACGAATTGAGCAGGCATCCAGCAAAATTTTTCTTCTAAGCCCAAGATATTCTAGGGGATTCCTTTCCTAGTTAGCTCCAGGGAAGCGGGAACTTCTATCCTTGGCCTTCTTTTCCTTTTTCTGTACAAGCGGAGGTGAGTACGCCTCAAGGGCGAGTTCCTGCCCTTCGGGCAAATCTTCGTAGATTTTGTGAACAGGGGCCAGGGAACGGTTCAAAGCCCGTGCTGCTGCAAGCTGCAGCAGCTGGGAAGTTCACTTGGTGATTCAAGGGTTGCCGGAACTAAGCAAAAAGTCATTTATATAATCATCTATGCGGGCTTGGATGTGTAGATCAGATGCCATCCCAGTATTCTACACGGAACTCCTTCTCGCCGCGGCTGCGGGGGGAGTAAAGGAAGTTCGTTCGACTATAGTGAGCAACTATGCCAACATTCATGACTCGAGGGACCACTTTCGATTTGCAGATTTATTTTGGAGATGACCTCAAGTGGGTATCCATCATGCTCTCTAGCGAGTTAGTTTAGAACATTAGAGAGGTTTCAAGATCCCTTTAAAGATGGAGCTCATTTTTTAACCCCGCTGAGCTCTGCCATCGTGCGAGTGATTGAAGGGGCACGTTAAGGAGTTGAAAATCATTAGGAATACCCAAAAACCTCCCACGGTTAAATGCATCCATTTCCTTTCCCTTTCGACATATGAATGTAGGTGGCCATTCTATTGCTGCCGTAGTTGCGAAAGATGTATAGTACAGTAAATTCTGTTGGTAGGAACATCCGAGCACGAACTCGAACTTCTCCGTCAACACGCCCACAGCTTCCAGGACAGCCGTGATGACATTGTCGCAGTATTTGACACGGGTTTCAGCTAGTTCTAGAGGCGCTTTCGTTGAACCTAGAAAACATGTGCATGTCAGCAAGGAGAATTACTACCTCACATCCTAACGTTAGTAGCCGGGCGATCGTGAATGCAGCGACAAAACTACTGGAATGAGGCCTTTCAGTGCTAGAAATACCTAAAACAGAATATTGATTCCATATCAGTTCGCCCTACTAGTTGTTGGAATGTAGAGAGTCATTACCCCAGCACATGCCGAGGGTTGCACCCCTCAGCAAGGATGCCCTTGATCAGTTCCGGGTTAAGGATCTTAGATTGTCCCATCTGATAGGGGTAAGGCTCAAGCAAGATATATTTATTGCAGGAATCGTTTAGTGGACCCTTGTCTTGCAGATTGCCAGACATTTCAGGCTTTGGCTAGTAGCTCTTTCCATGCGTTTCTTTTTATTGAGGATGGGATTTGAAGAAATGAGCATGAAGCAGAGACACATCCTTCATATGTGCTATCTTTAAATCTTCGAATTCGAACTTGGCACAAAATGTGAATTGAATGAGGCCTATCCACGCCCACCTGGGAATCCACTCGTGGGTGCAGATGTTGACCACCTGGAGGGGTCCCCGTCATCCTCAGGGATTCATCTACCCATCCATCTCGTCATTGTCAATGTCATCACTAGCTTCATCGGCTTCAGATCCGTCTGCACCCTCGTCTTCGCCATTTCCTTCGCCTCCGCCCTCATCGTCACCCCCATCTTCGACCTGATGGTCTGCCATCTTATCCTCAATTCTGTTCTCCTCGATACCATCATATGCGACGGGGCCAGTGGACTCTTGACAGCCTGGGCTCTGGGGTTCCCGCAGGAATGTACCAAGGATGGTCGCCTTTTCCTCAAGATAGAACCACCCCTCGTGAATAGGCAAGCTGTTTCCGTCCGGGTCTTTCTTTGTGGCTGGCATCTTTCCGCTTGCCCTTTCGTCCCATTCCTTACCAGTCTGTTCCTCGAAGAACTGCTTGAATTTCTCCACAGCGAGCTCCAGATTGCATCTTGGTCCCGCCAGAAGCTCAACATTGGACGCGCCAATGCGGCTAAATTTGGCGTAGGTCGAGTAGGTGGGTGGCTCGGCGGTGGTCTCGAAAAGCTAGACAGGATCAAAATTTCTTTCTCGAAAAAGTCTACGGAGTAGCTCAACATCACTTACAGTCAATTGGCATTTTTCTCTGCTGGTGACTGGTGGTTTCGATGGGCGGTACAAGGTAATACTGTAAACCACTTTTGTCTTTCGGTCCTGGTACACCCGACGCACGGCTGTGATGGGTAAGTATTAGACCTGGATAGGTCGCATGATATGAGGAACATGCTCACGCTTTCTTTTTCCCTTTGGGCCGAGGAAAGGATCAGCTATAGCGGACATGTCAGTACCGTCTGCATAATGGCAGGAAAATGGAGCTCTGGAAAACCGGGACCTATGAGACGTTTTGCAATCTTTGCTTTGGTCTCCTTGCCCACCTTGGTGGACTTTGGCATGACCTTCGTCCTTTGGAAATCCTTCTTCTCGAGTCTCGTCAGACTTTTCAGAAGATATGGCCCCTCAGGCTTTGGTCGGCGAGTGTTTGACAGCAGTGAATCTTCAAGCCAATCGAATGCGACGATCTTGATAGTGCCGAGCTTCTTGGCCGTTTCAACTGTAGGGTTTTGATTAGTTCCTAGGTATTTGGAAGATTCACGAGTCACATACCTGGAGCTGCATGATTTTTGAACGCCTCCTTCGTGGCAATGAGATGGGTAACTCGAGGGTTCACATCTCTCGAGAACTGTCCTCCATTTGCCCGAATCCATTGTGGAATCTTTTCGCCGACGCCATCTTCGAAATTGCCCACGGCAGAGGCATGGACTCTTTGGAACGACTTCCCCATTTTGGGTTCACGAAACTGTCTAAGAGTTGGTTGAAGTAGTCTGGTGTTTCGTTTCGTTTCCACTAGCAGCGGAAATGCCTCCAACAATGGCTTCGTAACGAGATGTGTTATCTTGATAGGAGGTAAGACTGAGATATTGCGAAGACTAGTTTCGTGACCAGAGGTTTCGATTGGTATTTGCTGGCTGTATCAATTTTTCAGAAATGAAGAGTGTATATTGCTGGAAGGCAAGTCTCTGAGAGATGATGAATGAGACGACTAGTTCGGTGTCGCCGAGGCTCATTTCACCTCTGCCGTCTACTGAGACTTCTCTCAGAAAGGGAGAAGAAGAACGCCGGAAAAGAAATGTGTCCGATGCCAGGGGACAATACTTCGAGGCAACACTGTGATATATTGCTCAGAGCTGTCAAGTTGGTGTGCTTTTATAACGTTGATGTGAAATGCACCGAGCACGATGGATTCAAAAGGGCGAGAGGGATAAAAAAGCAGGAAATGGGATTTCGAAAGCAAGTTATATTGAGATCTACTTGAAGGAAAGATCAAAATCAGTCATGCTAGCATATCAAGTATAGCCTTGACCACACCAGTAAAAGTAAGGTGAATGTAGAGAGGACCCTCGAAATGATTTTGATTGCTATAAAAGTTCTTGATTATCGAATATGGAGCCCCGAAATTGGATGAGAAAGGAAGTCATCTCAAGTAGCGTAAATTCACGTTCCTAGCATAGTTATTGCCGAATGCTTCTGGCAGCCTTGACAAAGGCTCGAATTTTCTCCAAATCTTGAGCGCCGTTTGTTTCTACACCTGAGCTGACGTCCAGTCCGACCACTTTCTGGCCCGATTGGCCCAGCTTATTTACCGTGTCGACCACGTTGTCTGGATTTAAACCTCCGGCCAGGATTACCCTTAATCCTTGGTCACTATCGAGGACCTTTTTGACACCGCTCTCCTCTAGAAGCTCGCCAGAGCCTCCGGCACCAGAGTCCAGCAATGGAAGAGTATGGTATGCCCTGCGAGAGATGCCGATGTCACCAGGGGCGAATTTGCGAATGACAGGAACTGGAATCAAACTAGACCACTCTAATGGCTCAGATCCATGCAATTGCACAGCATCGAGACCCAGCTTTTGTTGTTGAGAAATGACATATGATAGCGGCTGGTTCATAAACACACCCACAAGCAAAGCACGAGAAGGGTGACGTAAGATATTAGTAGAGTGGTCGAACCATTCCAATGATGCGTCGTTTGTTGATTGTTGCAATGTCCCGGCCGGACGAGGGGTAGACTTGACCACCCGAGAAATGGCGAGGGCCACATCATCTGGGACATGTCTTGAGCGGCCCTGAACCATGATGATGCCAACCAAATCTGCGCCAGCCTGAATGGCCGCCAGAGCCCCTTCCTCGGTCCGAGTTCCGCAGATCTTCACCAATGGAGAACTTGGTGTTGCACAAGCAGACTTTTGATTAGAACCACCGAGGAGCTGTGCCACAAAGGCAGGGGTATCAGGTGCCCTCATGAGAGCTTCTCCAACAAGAATGGCCTTAACACCTTCTTTCTTATAAGCTTCTACATCCTGGGGCCCCAAGATTCCACTGAGGGCACACACAATTGTGCTCTCAGGGACTTGATCCATTAGACGACTGGTAGTTCCGAGATCAACTTCAAAGCTCGTCAGGTCTCGGTTGTTGACACCGATGACTTCAGAACCTAGGTCAACTGCAATCTTCATCTCTTCGGGGGTATTGACTTCGACCAGAGGCTCCATGCCGAGACTGCGCGAGTAATGGTACAGTCTAGTCAACAGCTCAATATCCAGCATCTTCACAATCAGCAGAACTGTATCAGCTCCAGCCAAACGTGCCTCCAGGATCTGATACTCGTCAAAAATGAACTCCTTTCGGAGGACAGCTGGTCGATTGGTGAGTCCCTCCAGGCTCTGGCGAACAGCGCGCAGGTCATCTATGGTGCCCTTGAACCACTCCGGCTCTGTGAGGACAGAAATGACGCTGGCACCAGCTTTGGCGTATTCCCGTGCTTGAGCAGGGGCACACACGTCAGCCGAGATTATGCCCTTTGAGGGTGATGCACGCTTGATCTCCGCCATGAGTGAAAGAGGATAGTCGGACTGTCTCAAGCGGTCAGGGAATGACAGTTGAGGAGGCGCAATATTTAGATCATATGCGGCTTGAAGAGCCTCTGGCCGCAGAGCCGGAACTTTCTTCTGCTCCTCAACAGCATTTTTCCGGTGAGCGTAGATCTTGTCCAAAATAGATAGCTTCTTGTCTACCGGTGCGCTGGCTGCTGCTGCTCCCTGATTGTTATCCCAGGTCCCAGCAGTGAGCTCCAAGAAGTTTCTGAACATCTTGCGCCCATGTTGCGTCAAAATACTCTCAGGGTGGAATTGTACACCTTCCACCGCGAACTTCTTGTGTCTAACACCCATAATGATGTTCTTCCCACTACCGTCCCCCAGGTCGACCCGCGAAGTCACCTCCAAGCAATCAGGGATAGTCGAATGAGTTCCGGCGAGCGAATGGTACCGAGTGACTTCGAGAGAGGCTGGCAATCCCTGGTAGACCCCCCTGGAGTCATGTTTCAACTCCGATGTCTTTCCATGCAGAATTTCGCCGGTCACGTCCACCTTACCGCCAAACGAGGTGATCATACATTGCTGGCCCATGCACACACCAAATATCGGAATCTTTCCACTGAAATGCTGGATTGCATCGTTACTGATTCCTGCATCGGTCTCGGGGTGGCCTGGGCCAGGACTGATAACCAGTTGAGTGGGCTTCTTAGCAACCAGGTCCTCGACAGTGACTTCGTCATTGCGGTAAACTGTGACAGTAGCACCTTCAAGTACAAGGTACTGGTAGACATTCCAAGTAAATGAGTCGTAGTTGTCGATCAAAATCACGTTGGATGCGCTGGCCAATTTGGCCGCCTTTGTGGCATGGTGAGGGGAGTGGTCGACAAGGTCCGCCATTACCACGAATTGTGGTAATAGATCGGGGAATTGAGGGATTGAGATGATCGTTAAGCCGCAAGCTTCGGAATCTCACACACCTAGAACCGAATCAGATGTTTGCGAATTACTCAAGTCGGATAAAGGTGAGTCAAAGAGTGTCAAGAATACAAGTCGCCACTCACCGCCCGGCAATAAGGTCAGATAGGGCACCTGATTGTTGACCCAGTCGCGGTGAATAATATTCTTTTGAAGCTCGCTCTCAATTCAAGAGCTCCCCACGCTCGCCATCTACCTTTTCTTTTGCGCTCCTGTCACCTCCTATGGTGTCGCCTCGTTCTGCTCTTTCTTTCTATCCTATGATGATCTAATTGCCCAACATGGCTCCCGTCCCGGAGGCCTATTTCCCGTCCCTGGACAAGTGCTTCTCCGGGGACGTTCAACTCTTGTATGTCCACTCTAATCACTCGTCGTCATGGGAGCCTATATGCTGATTAACTGCAGGTCCTGGAAAAGAGCTTTTCTCTACACCGTTGATCCTGAAAGTCATACTGATGATGGAGGCAATATTGATGTCTTCTTTTCGCACTCCGAATCCATTCGCCTACTCTCTGACGGCCTAAAACCATTTCCCTCTCCTTCCGCAAAATCAAAATCCGAATTCGAATCCAAAACTGCCGCAATTCATGTTGAGACCAATGGCCAAAGCTCTTTTGACCTGAAGGAGATCAAGGCCGACGCGCTGTGGTTAAGCAAGCAAGCCGGAATCGACGAGATCACTGCTCTGCGCTTAGTTGTATTGGAGTGGCAGAACCGTCCAGCAGCGCGCCTCACACTTGGGTTTTCCAGCGAGGAAGCGACCAGTTTACAGAGCGCGGCCGGGACCGAGAATCTGCGAGGCTCTCTAGCCGGACCCAACTTCGCCAGCCTATTGAACCAAACAGCTCGAATTGGCGGTGTCCAGTCATTCGAAGAAGAGGAGAAGAGGCGTCTGCGACTCCGCGAGGTGTATCTCTCCGAGGCAAGTCATGTAGTGAAGACACTCCGCAAGTTGCTTGCTCTGTCCCTACACGATGGTATTTCAGCCGACTCGACCGCCTCGGCCAGTCTCAATCGCAAACTTGCTTTGCGAAAAATAGGGTCCAGAATTTTCCAAGACAAGTCAGCTGGTGATGGATTGGACCGATTTCTTCAAGAATGCATTGGCTCGATACGCAGTCGGCTAATGAGTTTGGAAGGGGACGGTGGCTGGCTCAGTGCCGCAGAAGGCAGTGAGGAACTGGAGAACATATGGAGAACAAGTCTCGTGGAGGAGATTGTTCACATCGTGCAACTAATGTTCCACCAGCTTCAAGCCTCGGTGGAATTCCCAACTGCAGACCTCCTATTGTCCTGGCTCCAACTAATGGCTGATTATAGCTTCTTGGAGACAATTCAGGTGGTAAGTGGCCAGTCGTCTACTTTGGGCTGTCGGGGTGTTAACATTATCTTATAGCCTTGTCAGCAACCCGTGGAAGTGCTGTTGCCCCTTCAAGCTTTCGTGTCACTCACCACATTGGCGTTTTTAAAACCCTCTCTCGCCATCTCTTCTATTCAGAATGAGACACACATGAGATCATCGCCCCAGCCTTATTTCTGGTGCAAGGAGAAAATCTCTCAAATAAATGAGATCTTTCTGAATGCATGCGGCGATTTGAACACCGTGAACCCCGCAGCCTTTTCATGGGGTCTGATCCTGTATACCATTCAAGAGATAGCAGAAGACAGGAGAAACGCAAGAGAGCGTGCTCTGAGCCGTGACTCGGCTGTCTCGTACAACGAGCAAACACATAATGCAGGGTTATCTCGAGCATCCGAGCAGTCGGAATATGAAGAATTGCTTGACAGCGCCAGAACCCCGCAAAGCACTGTCGAAGATGCTATTCCCATTCTTACATCCGAAGCCCTCAAAGAATCAGCATTTAACACTGTTATCGCACTGGCTAGTAAGACCGGGTCAATGTCAGCCGTCGATGATGGCCTGACAACCCGATGGGTCCGGCTGTCACTTCTCGACCTTGTCCGAATTGCTGTAATCTTCTTGGACTACTCTCCAGAAATCGTGGGGTCAGTCCTGGCTATCTTGAGTAATGATGACAGCGAGCTGTCAAGAGACTCAGATTCCCTAGGGCCTGCCAGCGACCCTAAATCTCTCTTCGCCAAGGATCAGAATTTGATGGACAGTGTCTTTCGCGTTGCACGGTCCCGTTTCCCTTACGAAACGGCACCATTTTTACAGCTCTGTCGTGCTCTCGTCAGTGGACAATCTTTGAATGAAGAAGGCCTGCCGGCTATTCTTGGGGAGGTGGAGAACATGGAATCCTTTACACAGATTGTCTCGCCCACTTTCCAGGGCTATGCCACCATTCGAGAGGATGAGAACGCCGATTTTGTATCCCTGCTCCAACCCCTCCCCATGTTTGAAACCTTGTCTCAGAACCGTCTCATCGAGAGTGAACCAAGCAATGCTGTAATTGTCAGCAGTTCTTCCGAAATTCCACGCTTAACCGTTGGTCAAGTCATTTCCGATTCAAAACCCGCGGTCATCATGTGGGAACACCGATACTCTTGCTTAAGTTTTCTAGGAAGTTGGCTTGAAGAATGGAGCGAGACCGGCGGGCACTCACCTGGATGGACTGATGACACTGCCACGGAAATCATCGCTCTCTTGACAGACTTGATAACTAACTCCGAGACACAACGTTCCGGCGAGGCAAGCGGCAAGAGAATCTTAGAGATGGCTAGTGATGGGTTGTCTAAACAGGGTGACATAATTTCCGTGATCTTCGATATCTTTGAGCGCAATTTGCACACTATCGGCACCCGAGGAGATTTGGGCAAGTCTTTGGATGCAACCATGGCATGTCTGCGCTTTATCAAGGCACTTCTAAAGATCCTGCCAAATCGAGTATGGCCTTTCCTTGGTCGTAGCAGTCTCATTGGGTCCGACGGCAAGGGAGGCATCATGACAACAATTGTTTCAGCAATGGAAATCCCTTCCGGCGAGTATCCGTTCCTCCTGAGCTGTGTCGACCTCGTGGAAACTGTCATCGATGATGCGGCATCTCGAGCAGTATTGCGAAAAAGCCCGGGCAGCGTGTCAAGCAAATCATCCATTGCGTTTGATTGGAGTGCCGGTATCCCATCTCACGTCATGAGAACCATCATGTTGAACTTCACACGCACAATGGTGGAGATTTTCAACAGCAGTGGAAATTGGAGGTTCAATCTACCAGAACAGCGGTTCAAGATCAACTCGATGCTTGCCACTTCGTTTGAACGCATTCTGTACTATGCCTTCGGAATCAACGACAGCCCGAAACTAGAATCTAAAGTCACCGGCGTCTTCTCTACATCCGCAGCGTACATTCTGGACATGCTGCGCCCTCGGTCAACCGCCGATCTATCCTTCAATCCAATTCTTCGGCTGATTGCCGAGGGTCTCCAGACTCCCCCAACACTCCACCTCAGATATCTTACTCTCTTTGAGAACCAGGTGAAATCTACACTACGTCTCTGCATCAAACTTGTGCAGGCAGCCCAATTGGCAGAACAACCTGGCTCGCTTCTGGAGGAGCAATTGTTCAAGGCCAGTCCAGTCCTGGTCAAACTCTACGCGCTGCATGATTCATACAGGCTGCAAGTCGTGTCCCTTCTAGAGATTCTGATCTCCAGCGCTGCTTCAAATCCAGATAATGAGCCTCCTTCCCTTGTTGGCCACCTTGGAGCAGAGTCATCCTGCCTGTTCCTCGATGTGCTGTCACAACTAGACATGCCGATGTGTGATAGACCTCTACTCCTTGCAGTATGGCAGCTGCTATCGACATTTGTTAGCAAGCGCCAGCAGTGGCTTGCTGTTTTCATTCTCACAGGATCATCTCCTCGCCAGACCCTGAAGAAGGAACCCACCTCTGGAGGGTTGAGTATGAGGAGCGTGCCTTTCCTAAAAATGGCACTTGAGAAATTGTCTCAGATCGATCAGCAAGAGCCGCAAGTAGCTCTGGCGTTGCTCGAGTTTGTTTCTCGTGCGCAAGAAAATTGGCCATGGGCCACCTCCCATCTGAGCAAGCATCCCCAGTTCTTCAGCAGCATTATTAATCACGTCTCAAAGCTGAAGATCTCTTCTCTGCCGGTAATGGATCAAATCCATGCCACGCGGATTGCAGCCGTTGTCGCAGACTTGTGCGCAGTCTACCTGCACTCTGCAAAGGAGGTAGGTGACAGAAGCTTCATAAAGACCTTGATTCCATTAGTGTCGTGGTATGCCAAGGATGCAGTTGAGGTTTCAGCTTACAACTCCTCATTGCATGCCAACTTGAAGAAGAACTTTGAGATGCGGTATTCGGGCTGCAAGATCGTTGACTTCAAAAGGACACCCCTCGAGGTTCGTAACCTAGGGCGGGATTACTACTATGACTTGAGTATGGGGGACAAGCTGCTGTCATACGACTTTGCCTGGGCTGGCACCAAGAACCGTGGCTTTGCCGAGGAGTTTGAGCGCGCCAACATCAATTTGTCTCTTGTCGAGGCGCAGGTGGTAAGCTCTCATTCCGCTTATTCCAAATGCGTTCATTCTCTAACCTGAAATAGAGCCTTCTTCAAAGCTGGAAGTTTTTCGCTATCGAACACTGTGCCGATTTTATGCCCGATACTGAAGTCCGGAAGTCAATGGCTCTGGTAGCTCAAAGTTGTTTGAAGGCCAATCTTAGCAGTGGCCCTCCAGAAGCCATCTTCGAGCGGATCCAACAAGCGCGCGTTGATTTCGCCCAGGCACTTCTCCAGCGGCTTGTCGAAGTACAGGCTAGAGGCGCCGAAGTCTTCCAGCTGCTCGAAATCACCTGGAAGACACTGCGATCCCGACATCTGACATATGAAGACGCTTTGATCAGTGATGATACCGAATACTTCCGGTCTCTCCTTAACGTACTGTTCCTTTCACTTCAGTTCCACCTGGACAGCCCCTCTCGGAGTGCCCCTGAAGCCATCAACAAGAAGGCTGAGATTTCTTCGGATCTGACTGTCATCGTGGAAATCGTGAAAACAATAGTGGCCCAGGGCTTCAAATCCCTCACCAATTATCTTCATGAGACACCAGAGAGATGCGCACCAAAAGATTTCGCCATCATCATTGCGATTCTGCAGACATGCTTACAAGTGAAGAACGCCGATCGCCTCTATGAGCATATCGTGTACCACATTGAGGAACATGACACCGCTCGTCATGCGACTACGCTCTTCTCCTGGGCCGACCAATTAGCCGTGGCAGGCGACCCTGTGTACGCAGAGCTCAGTATCTCCATCCTGGTTAAAATGTCAACCCTGCCCATGCTTGCAGAGCACCTGGCTGTGGAGGCTGTCTTGATGAAACTGTCCACCTGCCGTCTTACAAGCATTCTCTGCCAAAAGAAATCATTCGGACCCTTTGACCCAGTTTCTCGACTGTACGCCATCTGGACTGGAGGATTCCTTCCTCTGTGTCTGAACATGCTCTACAGTGTTATGCGGACCGCGCCCGAGGTCGCTGCGTTTCTTAACCAATTCGAATCGCGTCTGACCCGCGCGACAGAAGCATTCTCCAGCCACATGGCCGTTTCCTCTGTTCCGACATCCAAGTGGATCAGCCTCAGCATGGTCTCCGAGGCCTACTCGCTCGCGCTAATCTCCTTCATCCTGGACCGGCTCCGTGAGGCGGGTGCCAGTGCTGGTGTTGACACACATGCTGTTCAAGATCTCAAATGGGATAGGGTGCAGGTCAAGGAAGATATTGAGGAGCTGCTCGGTCGACGCGCTGCTCTGCGGCCACGCATTGTTGCGACTAATGAGAAGGAGTTGGAGTGGTCCCGACAAAAGCCTGTCGACTCAACTTCCGGGGCCGAGAACCGACTGGAGGAGAAGATTGTTAGTCAGATGAAGGCAGCAGTTACCTGTTTGGGTGGGGAAGATTCATGAATCTCTTTATAGCCTTTATGCCATTTGTCTTTTTTTTTCCGGGGAGCGATGTATTCTGAGTTGGCCGGGGTGTAGTAGATGAATTATCTCATTGCATGGAGCTCAAGTTTTCACAACAGTTGCATTATTTTCAACCTTTTCATCCTTTTCGGTCCTTCGATTTGGCATCGAACATCGTCTATCACACCCAAGTATCCACGCCGCAGCCCTTGTTCAAGACATTAACCATTGGTTAGCCAAAACCCAGCACGTTAGTTCCACAGATCAACCACCCGGTACATGGTGTTCTTAACCTTGGAAGACCGAGGCTCGGGCTAGTCAAGTTCCTCTCAAGTCCTGCAAATGCATCTCACTGACAATTGAGGCCCTCGTCGTCCTGTCCCCTCGTGTCTTTATTTCCTTTGCATTCATCGACACCTTTGGATTTGACCCTGTGATATCCCCAACCTGCGGCAGAAATCCCGCTGGGCAGTTGATATCCCAGATGCTCCTTGAGCCTCTCTTCTCCTAAAATTCCCCACCGGTCCCATCTCGAAGTAGCCCGCCGTACAGTATCTCGTAGGGGTTTTCTTGTCACGAAAATCGACTGCTAGAATATCTAAGCCTTTCTCTTGAAGTGTTTCTCGCTAATTTGATCTTTATCTAGGTACACCTCTTTACTCCGGGTAATGTACAATCTTTGAGAACAGCGGGAAGAGGCCTAGGTTTCAGTAGTCTAAAGGACCTGACCCTAGTCTTCGAAGGTCTAATCTTGTACATCTGAGAATAGTATCCTGGAGAGGTACAGTCACTACGCAAAAGTTTTAACATCCCCTTTGGCCCCACCTACATACAGCCTTCCATTATAGTATACACCGCTCTATATCACGCGCTAGTGAAGCTCGCCCATGGCGCGTATATCTCGCGTTTTTCTACCTCTCTCTGCTCTCTATACCCCTATAATATTCCTATTTTATAGGCTGCCAGTAATGCCTGCTCGATCTGAGCTTACCCCAGCTCTTAGAGAGAGGATATGTGAGCTTCACTCGGCTGTTCACTGGGGTTATAAGCGCATTCACAACCGGTACCCATGGATTTCTCTCTCTACAATCCGGTATACAATTAAAAAAGAGCACGAACGGCGTGCTGGTGTTACGAAACCTCGCTCTGGTCGACCAAAGAAGCTTGATGCCACCGACAAAGTACGTCTTTTGGATGCTATCTCGAATAATCCACGTATTACCCACGAAGACCTTCTTACTGAGGTATCTTATAAAGTGAAAATCGACTCAATTCGACGCCTTTTAAATGCTGAAAACCTCCGGAAATGGAGATGTAGCTGGAGGCCTTTTTTATCTGAGGAAGCTGCACTTAAACGACTCCGTTGGGCCGTACGTTACCGACACTTTACCCCTGAGGATTGGGCCCGTGTTTTTTGGTCTGATGAGTGTACGGTTGAGCGTAGGATTGGTGTTCGTCGAGAATGGACCTTTATTCGCCCGAGAGACCAGCCGAAAGAAGGACAATGTCAAGGATTACCACACCGAGGCAAGCAAGTTAAACAGATGTTTTGGGCTGCTTTTTCGGGGGCTACGCGCCGAACGGGGCTTATCCCACTCTTTGGGAATCCTGAGGCTGAGCGTACGGGTATAACTGGTCTTGTTATTGAAGAGTTATACCGCCGGATTCTACCTACTTTGATGTCCAATGAAGGTGCTATTTTTCAACATGATAATGCGCCTACATATACTGCATACGTTGTTCGGGATGCTTTACGTGAAATGAATATTGAAGTTATGGAATGGCCTCCGTACTCGCCGGATTTGAACCCAATTGAAAGCCTCTGGGCGCTATTGAAAGCTGAAATCTATAAGCTTCGGCCCGATCTCATTCATATGAGGAACAATGACGAAACTAAGGCTATTTTGGTAGCTACAGCGCAGCTTGCATGGGATCAATTAGATCTAGATCATCAAAAGCATCTCTCTGGGACCATGCCGAACCGGGTGGAGACTATTATTGAGAGCCAGGGGTGGTATACGCCGTACTAGTTTGAATTCATGGAGTCTTATTCCGGCAGAAAATTACATAATATAGGGAGTGTGGGGCCAGGGGTGTTAAAACTTTTGCGGAGTCACTGTATATTCAACTTGGCTTACAATGCGCTAAGCGGTATTATACTAAAGCCCAGGAGCCTTCGTAATTTGGATCGTTAAATACTTTTACTAGCGTATAAACAAGATTAGCACCCACCGGGTATTTAGTGAGTGCTAGCTACCGTTCGAGAGGCTCGTGCGGTAGTTCCTAGTAGGGTAATCTGGATAGTCCTCTCTAGTTCGAGGTGAGAGATCCAACCCAGGCGAGGGGAAAGGTAAGAAGTAAGGCATAATAGCTCGATGAAGTGGTTACTTCAATTCATAACAAATTTCTCCATTTTTACACCTCTCGTAGATCAACGGAGCGCAGTACGGAGTGGCCTAGTCTTAAATCGGAAACCCTGGTCTTTATGATGATTGGTCTCTTGTAGAGTAGAAACAAGTTGATAGATCCAATTGCTCATAAATTAGGATAGATGGTATGTGCAATACACCGCGCTAGCACAAAATAGCCTGTTCTTGGTGGAGCCACATTGACAGACTTCTCACGATCAGCCTATGCCATCGACCGAACCATGCCCTCCAACAGTCAATGCGTGTGGGACTCCCCTCGACCCGGATCTTTTTTAGCTCATTAATAGCGTAGTATGAAGTTTAGTATTTTATACCGATCCTGAAAAAGCTTTACGATTTTTTTTCAAAAGAAAAAACAGGCCTCTTAACCCTCATTTGATAGATAGCAGGACCCCCCGGCCATCACTAAGCCACTAAGTCCATCATCTGGCTAGCATACTATGACTTAGCTTCAGAGAATTGTACAATGTGGAAGAGAGCAATTCGAGGAGTTCGACCAGTTCGATAGAATACAAAGTACCGGTTTAATACCAGAGACCGTGATTAGGAAATATAAAGCAGATCCCTGCGCCACAGGAGAAAGTGGGTGAATCCTACAGGTATCGACTATTTTCCGTCCCTGTGCCCGATTTTCACAGTCATCTCCCGTAATCTTAAACTATGTTGTAGCGTAACCGTCTCTATCGCTGCAGTCTACGGCCTTTGCAGATATCGTGTCTGTTGGGCTTGATGTCAACCCCCAAATATGTCTCCCCTAGGCCATAAACAGGAACCTTGGTTTTTGTTATGGTCTATTAAAATAGTACGCTGTATTTCATTCAACACTTTATAATCGATCCTGCGGTGCGAAAAGCGCACCAACCCGAGCGATTGATCTCTTAGCTGCTTGGATAGTGTCATCTGCAAGCAAAACCGGAAAGCGAATCCATCGGAGGCTCTGTGTATGAAAAAACAACACCCTCCAAGGCGCTGGAACCCAGGACATCGTCACGCTAGTGGAGCATCCACCCCACACTCGTCTAGGCTTACGAAGTAGAGACATTCAGAACCGCTAAGACTAGCGTCTCTGCTCGCTTGAAGCCTACTGTGTGAACGGACGTTTGACTGTTTACGGATGGATCCACAGAGCGCAGAACCGAGTTTGGCTCGGCCTTGAAGGGCCGTTTCAAACAGAAACTTACAGCTGCTAGGGAATTGGCCAAGAAGCGAGAGTGGATTGAAAAGGGCAGTTGAGTTGCAGCTTTCTCTATCGACTGCTTCACGGTCATTCAAGGTTTTCAAGCAACCATGAGCTGGCTCACATGGCTTCCCTGTCAGGTATTGCACCATGTGGATGCGAACGCTGTGTTGACCCATTTGATGGGATTGTGTCTTCGCACCTTTCGTTTGCTTTTGGTATTATTGGGTTTCCGAATCCCCTTCGAGGTCAAGACACTCCGAGACCTACACTATCTCCGACTGGGAATCGGACATCCAACATAGCGTGAACTCAGGATGCCCACATCGATCCCTTTGCCTTCAACATGGCGTGGAACGACGGCATCAGTGACACTTCTGTGAACATGGCATTCACTACTACCACTATTGTACCATGCGATGGCGCAGAATGCCTTCGTTGCGGCTACGCTGGTCCGTGCCACGCCGGTCTATTTCATGCTCACGTTTGACTTTGTCTAGATGTTGGAATCTCCGCTGACATTCCGGATTCCCGAGTTGCTTCCCGGGCCGCTAGTTGTCATTGCGTTGGCGACACATCCTGCTGCTACGGACTATGATTTGAGTAATGTGGAGTTGGTTGGGAGGTGCTGCGCCGTTGAGGGAGGTTTGTGAGGTTTGAGACGTTGTGGCCTCTCGGGAAGATTAATAATTCAACAGGGATGGGGGATGACTGAGTGAGTTTCTTGGTCTTTGGTACTTTGTGTTTTTTTTCCCTCTCTCTCTCTCTCTCTCTGTGGCGCCCGCGGAGGTGGAGGCTCTTTTGAAAAAAAAGGATTAGAACGATCCAAAAGAAACTTACCTGACAACTCCGATCACCGATCTGACATGAGTGCTGATTTTCTTAAACCACACCCTCACACCTATATGGTTCGATCGGGCCAATACACCGCGATCGCGCATTTTTTGGACAAGGTCTCCGCGTTCAAGCGGAATACCGGTGGAGTGGTATTCCTTGTCATTCTGAAAAAAATGAAAAAAAAAATAAAAAAAAAAAAAAAAAACCTCCCTTCGGACAAGATCACAAATGGTACGAGCCCAGGAGCTGAAGAATGTCCACCGTACGTTCTAGACGTGTGTGTTTAAAGTGGTGCATCCAGTAAACAGGTACGGAGTAGAATATTCACCTTTCTTATTTCTTTCTTTTGTGTGCTGATTTGCAAGCCCAAGACACCGGGCCTGTCAGGGCGATCACTTGATCCACCAAGATCTAGACAATGCTGATTGGACATCAGATGAACCCCAAGGGAAAGTCGATGACTAGTTCGTATTGCCCCGAGTCGGGGCATCGGGTTGATTCGATGCGTGAAAGGACTTAGCGGGACCCCGCTGAATGGGACGTAGTTCCGCATATACGGAGTACAGTCATCGACAGTATATGGGTATTTTCTCCGCATGGCGTTGGTGGTTCACATCGTAAGATTTCGGATTTGGGGTCAACATGTCAACTAAAAAGGGCGACAAATGAAAAACGAACTGTCAATCGGTGGTAAAAGGTAAGCTGAGTGGGGGCAAGGCTGGCTGGCCTTGTTATCCACCGTGGTTTTGAAGATCCGTTGTTACGATGAGGCAAAGACATCTGGTTCGATTCGGGATGTCTTGTGCTTGGCTTTTCGATCTATCCAGTCTGATTTGCCACTTGAAATCTCCCGGTTGACAGACTTGATGTTTTTTCTTCTCTCCTTGGTACGGCAGAAGCCCTATCCTGCAGATGTATTCCCGTCATATTTTTATAGGCAGGACCGCATGTGCCCCCCAGCATGGATCACCTTCGATCATCACCCCCACTGGTAGCCTGTTTTGGATCGACTTCGCTCTAATATAGGAGCTCCAGCTTTTAAATATGGACCCAAACCCCCCCCCCCCCCCCCCCCCCCCCCCGCTTCCTACACACCGTCCCACTAGTTCCTACCAGTCGCCTTCTCGTCTCCTCCCCGCCAAGTCCGCCCCTATAGTCTCGATACAACACTCGTATCTTTGACTCGCTTAAAATCCTTCCAACACCAGGCCACCGAGATTAACTTCTCCACTCACGCAGTCTTAAGTTGAGCTGTTCCCTCCATTCCGCAGGGGAGATCGGTTCAACTTCTCTTTCGCGAGTGGTGGACGCTACCAACCACACCAACCCCCGTCATGAACACCGGGGAACCAAGATACGACTATCTGTCTTGTGAGCTCCTACAGCCAACTGCAGGGTTCTTTTTGCAGGTGACCAGCTTGGCCAGCCTTTCCCTTCTCGGCCTCATCTTCGTCCGCGGGTATATCAAACATCGTCGTTGGAGACAAACACACATCATCCCTTCATCGGAATTCAAACAACAAAAGCAAGATCTTTGGCTTCAGTCGATCATGGAAAAACGAACCATCATCTCACCGGCCTCGCACTCTCCATCTGCATGCGAGATCCTCCAACCATTGTCCCATTCATGCCTCCTCCCAAGCAGCGGAGCTCTCGCTGCACAAGCTAGAGAGCAGCAAAGTAAGAGATTGGCATCGACGGCGAGTAATCCGACATCTTTAGAGGCTTCTTCGCCTGATGCGAGCGAGGTGCAAAAATGCAACGAATCCATCCAGCAAATGTCTGATGAGCATGCTGACGGAGTGCGGACTTGGAAGCGGGTTGTTGTTGAATATCGATAGTTGGCCACCTGTTTTACCGGATTTTTCACTCTCCCTGGGGATCGTTATTAGGCGTCTTCTGTTTCAATCTCGGCCTGGGGTTCTATACTACCGTTCTCTTTTTTTCGTTCTGTCTTTTTCTCGCTTGTTGTCTGCCTCCCTTTATCATTCCCGCTGCCCATGTGTGTCTTTCCCTTTTGCACGAATTACGTTTTTCCTGAGATAAGCGCGGGCTGGGATTGTCTGCGTATTTGGGTGGTAGAGATGGTTGTTGTCTCAAGTCCAAGGCCCGCCAGAAAAGTGGATCTTGTGCGTGCGACACATCTTGGAAGATCAAAGATCGGCAAAAAATCTATCCGGTCGGAAGAACCTGGTCGAAACTGTCAACTTTGGGGTTTAAAATTGAATGTTCCATGATCTACCGTCTCGATATGACAAGTAAACGCTAGAGCTACATCGTCAATGGCACTGTTGTGTCGAGTGGGGTCTCCTGCAAGCGCGACACTTCTGCAGAAAACCCCAGTCAAGGCCGACAAGTAAGCTCTGGTCCCGGTGGAGAAACCTGCATGGCCTTGGTGACTTCCCACTAAATTCATTCCCCTGGCACAAGATCCAGCTGGAGTCTTGGCCTTGATGGAACGGACTCAAATGTTGACGATGCGCTAGATAGAACACCATGAGAAAGCTCACATGAACTCTTCTGTGCAGTATGACTTGGTCTTGGGATCAGATGAAACAGTGCGTTGTTGAAGTGGGCTGCTTGGTAAAATCATTCTTCTATGCTTCTTCCTTGGTGCATGCCGTCTCGTGCGATGCGATCCGTGACAGAGCTAAACTGTGTTAGCGACAGAGATCTTCTATCATCTGCCCCCAGTGTGTTTGACTTGAGTAGTCACTTGCTGCAGGTGCGCGAAACTGACCACTGCGTGTACATTGCGCAATACCAACGGAGGCATCGTCCCTATGACTTGGTACTTGCCTGTGGCGCTTTCGAGATGCATAGGGCACGGAGTAGATTATAGGATCATTCCGGTGATTAGCCCTCATGCGGACGAATCGACGCCAGGGGACTTTGTCATCCTACAGCCGCATCTGTTTGGCGACAACAGCACGTAGTGAGCCTGGTGGGTTAAAGGGTCTATATCTGTTGATGAGGTCTGTGTGACTCGTGATTGCTACGGGAGGCCAGATGAGTTGGATATAGATTGATCAGATTGATCATGCTAGGATCTCGTTTAGCTATAGACAACCTGTCTTTCTGTATCTCAAGTTATAGAAACAAGGTCGCTATGTGGATTCAAGCCGATCCACAATTCCGGGATGTCGATAATGCCAAGTCATCTCGAAAACGTCTGGGTTTCAGGATCCATACCCTATGCCATGTGCTTCCATACGTCGTTGCATCAACCTCCGCCCACACATGTGACAATTCATCATCCAACGGCACTCCCACGATGTGTCTCATCCGTCCGGCTTTCTCAGCCGCAGGAAATCCTTTGGTTCGAACCATGTCGTCCCTTGCGCCTAGGAATCTTCTTCCGGGGTACCTATTAAAACCATCACGTTCTCAGCCTCCTCGAGGGATGTAAGAAGCAGATCTCTAATGTCTTCAAAGCTGAGGCTTCTCCACATGAAACCCCGTATAACATCCCCAGGTCAGGCATGTTGAACATGTGGAGTAGCTACCACCCTTTGATGAACGTGCCTTGGCCGATGGCAAAGGTACCTCGACTGGAAACATTCGGAGTCCTGATGAGGTCGATATCCATGACCTTGGGCTGCCGTAATTGCGGTCAAAACTCTCGAAGAAACCAATTTAAAACGACAAGCGATCTTACCTTTTAAACGAGGAAACAAATCGATAGAGATACCAGACCAGGTTAAAGGCCCCCTGCTTCATCGGTACTGGGATTAAGGGAGCTGTGATCATTTGAAAACATCATGGGCGCATCCTTCAACGTAGACCGACCTGTGTGAATAGAGTAGGATATTTTCGATGTAGTTAACCCTCAACCCGATCCACTTCCATCCCCACCTGCCCGCGAACCTCCAGCCCTGGGCGCAGGGGTGTGGCGCTCAGGGTTTAAAAGTAACCCTGATACCTGATTTGGGACCACTTCTAGGCATCTTAATGTAGTGTCTTCCATTCACGGCGGAATAACTGCACTCGACAACCCCTGGATCTCCATTTTGGGGGTTTGAACTGTGCTTTGTAAACTAGGCTTTTCATCACGCACAAAATTCCGGCATCACTTTCTATCTCCGGCTACTATGCTTCTATGGAGCCAGCGAGATGGAAAATGTGTTATTTAAAGGGTAGAAAGAGATATCTGCAACTTTTTTATTTTGTTGTTTGAACCACCCTAGTAGTAGAGATATATCACTGGTCCCAAATCATACAGTGAAAAGGTCCTTTCCATAAAACTGAAGAAGGTAGGCAAAATATCTACAAAAAAATAGCCATGTGAAAAGAGGTCACAAGGCCGTATTAGTGGCTTCCTCCTATTCTTATGAATTTCAGCTGGGTATCAAAAGCCTCATTTTTCCTACTCTGTCTAAGACCAGTCATTACTTATCAAGGGCTCTAGCAAATTGTAACATTGGGCATTAACTGTGACTTCTCTACGAGGCCAAATTCAGGCATCAAGGCATCGAATCTGGGGTTGAGCGCGATGCCCCTACGGAAGCCCTGAAGGGCTACGCCAATGCTGAGTCATCTCGAAAGGCGACCCCGGGCTCTACATCGATGCATCTTGCACCTACAGCTCACTTTGCCGATTCCAGATCACAGTCATGGCAATAACCGCATTCCCCTCTGCGGCTACCCCAGATCTCGCTCTTCTCAATGTCGCCCGCCTGTTCACCAGACTTGAGCACAATCTCCTCTCCCCGGGGGCAGACCGGCGCTCATTCCAACAATCAGAATACCAGCGCATGCGCGTGAACAAGGCAAGTATCTGCTTATCGCTACCAAGGCTTTACCTCCAAGGGAAACATTGAGAAGGGACAAATATGTCAGAACCTCGTATCTGACCAATGCCACAGAACGTTGACTACGCCCGCTCACTCCTTACCCAACTCGAGCGCTCCCTCCCACAAATTAAACCGCTCAACCGCAAACATGAAGCACAAGCCGAGATCGCGCGCGACAGACAGCTCCTGAAGCGCATCCAGACCATTCTCGACGAAGAAGACGCCAAAGCCGAAGCGAAGGAAGATGAAGAGGACGAGACCGACGACATCGATGACATCGATGACGAATGGAAGGAGCTGTTCTCCAAGCCTGTCGCCCAGAAAGCTATCTCGCCGGTATCCAGACTGAAAGACCACCGCGCACCAACACGGCTATCAGATTCGCCACCGGAAGTCAAGGAAACGAGCGAAGCTCAACAGACCACGATGGTCTCCGCAACAGCGACTACTACCACCCCTACACCGGTCCCCACATCAATCAGCCTACCAGCACCCCCGACCCTCCGCAACCGCCACACAACCCACCCCGCACTGCCATCATCATCCGAAAAAGCAACGGCGACTGGTAGCAATACAAAAAAGCTCTCCGAGACGGAAGCTGAACTGAGCACCCACAGATTGGAACAGGAAGATCTAACCAGCTCGCTTCTGACGCTCGCTTCGCGATTAAAGTCCTCCACGCAGAGCTTCCAGGCGATGCTGGAGGGCGAGAAGTCTGCTTTGGACCGCGCGGTGTCGGGCATAGACCGCACAAGTACTACAATGGAGGAAGCGGGCAAAAAGATGGGGATGTTGCGCAAAATGACGGAGGGGAAGGGGCTGTGGGGGCGGATGATGCTGTATGCGTGGATTTTCGGACTGTGGGTCGTTGCCATTCTGATTGTTTATGTTGGGCCGAAGTTGAGGTTTTGAGAGGCTGTCATATTCTGGCGCTTCGCCTTCGCCCTTTTTCCTGTTTGCAACAGTTTGAGTCTCTCTGTATGCGTCGATACCCTTTTTTCACTCTGCATAGGTCAACTGTCTATCCCTCTTACTAAGCGATTGTCGACATCTCTAACTTGTGAGTGTACATTGAGAATGCACATTAAGGATATAGAAACAGTGTGGAATTAAGAGTCAGAACCTTAAGAGTCAATCCTTGAACTCTGAAATAACCCAACGACCGACCTGGCATGACACATAAGAAGGAAACATTCAAATCCGCGGATCCTGCCATTTCCCCGTGCCCAATGCCCGGATGGACGCTCTTGGCTTCCAACGGACGCGAGACCAAGGAAAATGATTGGGGGGGGGGGAGACGATATGGTTACATACATAAACAAGAATTGGGGGAGAGAGATGATAGGATATCCAGCATTCAAATCAGAAGGGTCAAAAAAATGTGTGAAAGGAGATAGGAAAGAGAAAAAAAAGAAGGGAGGGAAACACTCCTTGTTTTCTGTAGTGGATATCAGGAGTGAGAAGAGAAAACACAAAAACCGACTAGAGATCGTGTCAATGGCGGGAAAAATTAGAACATGAGCAAATGGAGAATAAAACAAGGGAAATGCAAAAGAAAAATCAACGCCGGGATCTTGAAACGAGCCTTTTTGACCGGATCCGATCAGCCCCAGTTAATAAAAACATGCGATCTAGGTTTGACGCACTTCATCACCAAAAGTTAGGTTCATTAGATCAAACCGCAGAGACGGAGGTTTTCTTGGATGATGATATCTGTGAAACGTTAGACAGGTGTTGCACGCTGGGAGTGGGATGGCTGGGCTTACCGTTCACTGCTGCCATGACGAATCGGATCTGGGTGGTGTCGGTAGCGCAGGTGAAGTGCGTGTAGATCTGTTTTTGCTCGGCTTGGTTCAGAGAAACGAAACGGTTGAGAATGTAGTCGCAAGCCGCGGCGTAGTCGGCACCGCCCTCGTAATCGGGGAAATAGTTCTTCATCGGGCTGACGGGGAGCTTCTCCTTGAAACGATCGATCTTGTTGAGGAAGAGGATAATCGAGGTCTTGACGAACCACCGGGAGTTGCAGATCGAGTCGAACAAAGTCAGGGCTTCTTGCATACGATTGACAGTCTCATCTTCGAAGAGCAGCTGGTCGTACTCGGAGATGGCGACGAGGAACAGAATGGTGGTGACGTTCTCGAAACAATGAATCCACTTCTTGCGCTCGGATCGTTGACCACCAACGTCGAACATGCGGTATGTGAGGTCACCAATGATGAATGTGGTCTCGGTGATACCGGTGGTCTTCACGCGGGAACGGAGAACGTCCTGGTCAGTGGGGAGATAGTCGGGCTGGGCAATTCGCTCAATGGAATCGAAGTAGCTAAGGGAAAACGAGTTAGTCATGTCGCAATGCGACAGGCGAGTGGTATACTCACTATTTGGCAGAGTCATTCAGCTGGTATTCGCGCGATCGCTTGAAGCACTCCTGGACACCAGTATCGCGCCAAAGTTGGCCAATAGCATTTCCAACCTCAGGAGGAATGCTATCACCTTCGATCTGAGCGGGCTGCATGAAGATGGTCTGCACATGGTACTCGTGGCGCGCATCCTCCAGGGGAAGCTCGAGCGACTCCATGGCCTCGAGAATAACCCGCATCGACTGGACAGTGTTGCTGTAGATAATTTCCTTGAAAGACTCTCGCTCATCGCGGGAGTAACCACCCTCATGAATGAGCTTCATCTGCTTCAGGATCGTGGACTTTCCCGACTCTCCGGCTCCTGTATCTCGAGTCAGCCATCTGCCCGTATTTCCTTCAGGGATCGATGGATCATACCAAGGAGCAGCATCTTGATCTCGTTTCTTTGCATCATCTTATCGCGCTTGAGCTGATTCTCAATCTCCTCGTTCCGCGCCTTCCCCTCCTTGTCCTCGGTGCTCATTCCGCAACCCATTTTGACGGTATTAAGTCGCAATCAACGGTGTAAAAGGTAAGGTGAAAATGTTTTTCGTTGGAGAATGTTCGGAAGTCTGCTAGAGGGGCTGTCCCAAGTTGGATAACTGTCAGCAAGCTGGAATAATTTCATCCGAGGAAATATCGCATTGGTGGGCTCGAGGGGGGGCGTTGCGTAGGTAGTACAAGCACCGCTGAGCAGAGGCAGACGACGTTTCAGAATTGGTGTAAGCATCCCGACGCAAGGAGTCGGCACCAAGTTTATCAGAGCAAATAGCCAATTGACAAATATCGAAGGGAAAAAAAGTGTACCCACCTGAACGTGCTTTTGCGAGGTGCAAAAACGAAGGACAACCCGGCAAAAGAGTATAAATGAAAGAAACGAAAGGAAAGGAACAATCAGAAGAATTCGAATAGAATCCAATCTGGCAAAGAAGAAAAGAGAGAGAAGGAAGATGTAACAGGTGTAAAGGTAAGGGGCAAGACTGAGGGGGAAATTGGGAAAGTTTCAGCAGAGAAAGGGGATACACCGAGAATACCACGGCGATTCAGCAGACAATGGCGGGTGATTAGGGGAGCAGCCTGCTTACTGGACACTACGTATTGATTACACCAAATACACAATACAGAACAATACCACCCCGGCAGTTGGAGTTAGCTGATTGGGCGGTGTGGGGACCGGGCCAGGGGCCCATTCAGCCCCTTTTGCTGTTGCTGTTGTATTGGCCAGGTTTTGGTATTCTATCGGCATTTGATCGGTACAGATTCTATTCTCAGAGGGTATCTATAGGCAAATGTATATATGGAACATTTTGTTTCAGACATTCAGCCCTTGATAGTATACTAAAGAATAGACTACCCATGCAAAGTACTTCTCATGTATGAAGATGTCTGTAGAATCCTGGAGGCGTGCAGATCTTGTGGAGAGCAAAACTAGCATGTCAAACCACAACACGAATCACATTTGAAGATACAGGGTTGGAAACCACAGCAAACTTCAGAGGTAATTCTGGCTCGTTCAAGGATTCTGGGGAGGGAACCCCCGGCAATAGCAACTGATGTACAACAGTCTTTCGTGTAGTTTTACTCTCCAAGTGGACGTTCCATAAAGTCTGACGTCTGACCTGACCTCAGCAGCACCTCGTCTTAGATATTTTCAGTCTGAGAGAAACAACGTAACAAAGCAAATGGTCTGTGGTCCTGCCCAATCAGACTAGTCTACGCCTCATCTCATGCATCTATGTCCAGTTCTTTGAGACTTCCTTGAAACTTCTTTGAGGTCCAATGGTACAGACAACCCAACAGGTCCCCAACGTAGACTGCATATGCGTGGATCCTCTGTTTTGTGTTGAGTGGAGCCCATAGTCCACATAAGCGACTGTGCGAGAACATCAAACCGGGAGAAACTCACCATCACACCTTTTATGTTCGCACTCAGTCCTTCTACTGGTAATTTGAGAAGACTATAGAGCATGTCAGGATGATTGAAAAGGGGATTGGTCAGCACAGGGCAATGTCGATATCGGTCAGACAGAATGTGAAAACTAGAACATTTCCTCTTTCCAATCGTGTCCGATGTCGTCTCCTGACGTTTTGCACTAGATGACCCACTACCTAGATAGTGCTTCTAGCCGTTTTCTACCGCCAATTTATATGAGTAGTTCCAGGTTGAAAGTGGACTCCACTCATTACCTCGTGGCAATGGATGCCATTGAAGTCCGAGCCCTGAGCTCTGAATTTGGTGGTCGAGAAGTTTGTTTGGGTCCGAGGTCCCACCTAGGAAGGCGAAGGCGTGATTACTAATAAAATTAAATACACTACTTATTCAAGTCATTACAACGAGGAACTCATACAGGTATAAATTACCTGAAGCTCTCTGGAGCCAGGGTTGAATGATTATGACAAATTGCGTCGATCACTTCCAAGTATTTGTCCAAACCCATATCACCCACTGGAATCGCAGCTAATCTCTCCGTACTCATGTGAAGATATTCCTTCACATCAACATACAATATACCACTCTGTGCTAATATTCCAAACCGCAATGTGAATCCCAATGGGGTGAAAATCTTGGTTCCACCGATCGGGGCAAATAAACCTTCCAAGACCCAAGGAACTCGATCGATCTGATTTTTACGGGTATTCCCCACCTTACGAAGGTACACACCCTTCTTTTTCCCCAGTTCCTCCTTATCATCGCAATCATGTCGCACGAAATGTCCCACATGGGCCCTCGGGGTATGTCATCCATCAATTTCTCTGTACCATTACAATCGCTAACAACACCAGCCTTCAACCACGACAACAGTACTGACGCCGAGGCGGAGTACGATCGGCTCCGCGACCTCGCGCGCCAGGAAGCTTCCAAGCGCGCACAATGTTTCAGCCGGGTATGCGATCACCACAATTCCGTTCGCTTGATTGCAATTGCAATCGCAATCGCAGTTCTAGTCATTTCATCACTGCTAACACTCTCACCAGTCGAAGGAAGCCTACTCGAACGGGGATGGCGCCGGCGCCAAGCAGCTCTCCGAGGAGGGAAAGGCCCACGGCCGCAAGATGGAGGAGTACAACAAACAAGCGTCTGAGTTTATCTTCCGTGAGAACAATGCCAGCGGGCGCGTTGAGGCAGATACCATCGATTTGCACGGGCAGTTCGTCGAGGAGGCCGAGGAGATCCTGGAAGAGCGGATTAAGTACGCCAAGTCGCATGGGCAGAACCATCTCCATGTGTAAGTGGCAGAACAAACTCCCGAGGCCATGTGCTGGATTCAACGCGACTAACACCACTTCACTCTATAGCATCGTCGGCAAGGGAAACCACTCCGCGAATCATGTTCAGAAAATCAAGCCGCGCGTCGAGCAGGTGTGCCGTGAGTTGGGGCTGCAGTATACCACCGAGGAAAACGCCGGTCGCATCTACGTGAACCTGACTGGCGGTGAGGCTGTCATGCCTCCCTTGGGTCACCAAGGCGGCTCGTCTGGGTACCCTGGTCACCAACAAGGGTACCAGGGACACCAAGGACAGCAGCAAGAACAACACCAAGGACAGCAGCAGAATGGACAAGGACAGCAGCAGCATGGACAAGGACAGCAACAGCCGGACGAGCTCGAGGAGCTTGCCAAGGAGATTTTGCCGAAGATTCTGCGCAAGCTCGAGAAGGCTTGCTGTGTGGTTATGTGAGCCCGTATTATTGGGATTTGGGATTTATACATCGATGCATAGCTGTGCTTGTAGAAATCTGTTGGGTTTTTGATGTTCGTGACAGTTTGCGCTTTTGGTTTCTCGTTTCTAGATCATCTACCATCTACATTAGACCTTCAGTCCGGGTTCGGCTTCGATTCGTGACGGCAGGGATGCGGCTATACCCTTATACCCTTACATGAACATGAACATTACCATTTACTTTCGTGCTGTTAAATACAGCTGTTTCGACGATTCACATTTCGGGGCCATGTAAATATAGATCGCATGATCATAAACCGTTTGTAGCTACATAGCCAACTTTGTGAAAGCAAGATAACGGAAACTGGGTATATCCAAACAAGACGCGACACTCACAAAATCATACAAAATAGCCCCCCCCCCCCCCCCCCCCACAATCTGCGACGAAACAACTAGCGCGCATTGGAATCGGAGAGCGTCGACTCCACGATCTTTTCCACAATAGCACGCACCATTTGCCCATCACCAGCTCCATCGATCTTCGGCATAGCATCAATCTTCTCAATCAACGCAAATGCCTGATCTCGCAAATCTGCGACAACCTCACAGGTGTGCGCAAAGCTGCCTGTGTTCTTCATATACTGCACCGCATAGCGCTTGACCTCCACATCCTTGGTATTTTGCTTCAGGAGATTGATTAGCTGGTGATTAGATGGGTTTGAGCGAATGCTATGAATAATCGGGAAGGAGAATTTGCCCTCAGTAAGATCCTCGCAGAACCCCTTATTCTCCGTGTACACTGTATTCGAGAGGTTGAGGTAATCGTCGCAGATCTGGAAAATCAAGCCCATGACATTGACCAAGGCAACGCAGTTCTTCTCCGTTGGGCTCTCTGCCTGCATGAGTTTCACCGCGAGCCGGAAGAGCCCGCCCGTTTTGTTGCCTACCATTTCAAGGTATTCGTCTTCCGTCGGGCAGGTCAGCGTGTCGCGCCAGAAGAGATCCATTCCCTGGCCCCGGTGCAGGTTTAACATCTCTTGTACGTAGATTTCGATTGCGGCTGGGTTTTTGAGCTGCTGAACTTCTTGCAAGGCGAGAAAGTACACGTAGTTTGCGGAGTTGATTGTCTGCGCTGTTCCGAAGATGTTGTGAGCTACGGGGATGCCGCGGCGGAGGACGGAGTTGTCTTCGACGTCATCGATTCTGGCGCCCACGCGGTCAGCATCAGAACGGGCATTCGGCAAGGAGGGGAAGTGATAGTAGAGGGTTCAAACTCACAGCAGTGATGCGGTATGTAGCATCGTTACGACCTTGGTGATGGTCGCCAAGCTCGCCGGCGGGACCTGCAGCCAGGCGTTGAAGGCGTGGATGAGTTGTCGCCGAATGTCTTTCCCTGGTTGCTCGGCCACGTAGTCATAAGGACCCATGAGGATCTTGTCATTCTTCGATGACCAGGTTCCATCCTCGTACTGTGTGTCGTCCATGCTGGACTTGTTGCCACTATGTGCAGTTTTCGTCGGCTCTTCATCTGTCACCGACAACTTGGGTTGGTGGGAGGGGCTCCCCGTGCCATTTATTGCATTGGCTGAACTTGTCCGAGGAGGAACAGGACTTGGTGGTTGGAAGGCTGTCGAGTTCATGGTTGTGGAAGGGAAGATGGAGGGGCATGGTGGGCAGAAGAAAGACGTGGGGACCTAGGGAGCTCGGAGCCTACTACAAGTCCGAATCTATGCGAAGTGCACCGATGACACTCAGCTGCACTTTTACAAGACATCTTCGCATGTAGGCGATCACGCTATGCGAGTTAGATTTTATTAAACATCGTGCAAGACGTATACATATTTTGAAGAGAGCCAGAGGTACTGATGATGAATGTCTGAACACCGAGGTCCATGACTAATCGGGCGGAGCTGAGGTATGACGCTTTCGTTGCACATTGCTTCTTTTGCTACGCCGTAGTAATACCAATCCTAATGGTCGATAGTCATAGATTTTTGGAGCGTAGTTCAAAGCTTCTTCTATAATCAATTAGTGGTCTGAATTTGAAAGAATTACCATATCTAATGCCAGTGGCGTGCATGCAGTAGCGTGGTTCTCGGCCGAACTGGCACGGCAAGGTAGACACTCTTACAGGGATAGTACCTACCTATTGAATTGACAAAGAAATATGTCTATTAGATTAACAAAACTATTCCTGATAAATTCATGGGTAGTGTCGAGGTCAACAAATGGATTGTTCAGTCATTGTGCGTGCACAATGTAATGTTCACTATAGCAACGGGTTCCAGTGTAGGGTTAAAAAAAAAGAGGTCAAAATACGGTGTACACGACTACGTAACTAGATTTACAACCCCTATAATCAACGATAAACTTGAACCTGATTGACGCCAGGGGTCGATCTGTTGAGCTAAGAGTTCTCTAATGTGATGAGTTCCTTGGTTATAGGCCTGTTGTCTGGGGCAACCGCCCTTTATTTACTACGAAACCTTGGAAGGGCCCAATTGACCTCATCCACCCAACCCAGACAACACACAGACACCTTCTCCACTTTCTTTTTTAGCCCTTGGATTTAAGAATGTTCACTGCTTTTCTTTTTCCGAGTTGAATAGCTCACTTTTCATATCTGATTTATCAATGGAGGCTCTATTAGCCCATTCGTTCGATTACCTCTCCTCATATGAGCCTAGCAAGATCCGCAAAGGATTACGCCAGGTCGAGGGACTACTAGCACAGATATGTCTATCGAAACCTAAGCCTGTCTCGGACCGGAGATCACGCTCCCCAGATACCCAGCCCGTGCCAAAGATGTTGTCAGACTTGCGAGATGATCCGGCCTTTCGGGAATTTTCCAAATTGCAGGAAAGCTTTCAATGGAACAGTAGGTCTTTGAAATTCCTATCAGAAATAGTCCCTGAGTGCTCACCATTTGCTTCAGTCGCTATGCGCCTAGTATCTTGCCTCGAACATCTTCTAGGTCGAGGAAGCAACGGCACAAACGACATGTTGATCGTCTGCACACTGGATCTAATCCAAGGTGCCCTCCTCCTCCATTGCAGTTCACGCACCCTCTTCGCCCGTGAAATCTACATGAACCTCCTCCTCGACCTCCTTGACCCGATCAACTGCCCAGCCGTGCAATCAGCAACCCTCCTCACACTCGTCACAGCTCTATTAGACTGCCCATCAAATACACGCACATTCGAGGAACTAGATGGTCTCCTCACTGTCACATCACTCTTCAAACAACGTGCCACCTCCCGCGAAGTCAAACTCAAGCTCGTCGAGTTCCTCTACTTTTATCTGATGCCCGAGACAATGGCCCTGGCACCGATGTCTCCCCCGCCAGGTCTGCATCGCAGCCCGAGCAAACTGTCCCCTGCCCCCTTCTCGCGCAGTGCGCACTCCACGGCAAACTCTGCGAGTAAACCGAGTCGCGATACACGCACGACAGATGAGAAGCAAGCTCTTCTGGGGAGATATCTCAATAATGTGGAGGACCTCGTGGAGGATTTGAAGGAGACGGCTCCGTTCGGGGCGACAGTTTACTGAATGACTTGACTGGCGATAATGGACTCACTGCTTGATGACTAATTATGTGCGATGTCCACTGCGATTATGTGGTGTTTTTTTACCCCTCTTCTCACTCGACCTTTTTCCACCTTCCCTTCTCCCTAACGTCTTGTTATCTTGTTCCCGAGCGTTTGACTAATGTTCCGTCCGGTACGGCAATTATACGATTCCTTGGACTGATGCCTGCCCCTTTTTGGCTTGTCTTTCGTGCTGTCCTTATTTTTTTCCCCTCTCGTTCTAGAACTTGGTCGACCTTTCTAGTATGGCCTCTGCCTAGGTTTTGTTTCGTTATCGCTTCCCTTGTATCTTTAACGATAAGATGAATGTGTACGAACCCTGCTAGCTGTGACTAAACCAACCTGTCATTGTTGTTAAATAATCATTAGCATCCCTTCGTAAATACAGTCCTTCAATGTAGACTTGGGCTTAGTACATTCTGCTTGAAGGCTACTAAGCTTCTTGGTTGTCCTCGGGTCTTGTTTGTCTCTCTTCATCTATGAATCAGGTTTGTAGATTTAGATACTTGACTTACCGTTCACGGATGACACTCGATGTAGCACGGACTCTAATAGATCTTCGTTTAAAGTGGAGAAAAGTAAAACTAGATTTAGCGTGGAACACCATATCTATATATCCCCGCAAACCCACTGAAATCTAGACTCGTTCCACGGTACAACCATATTCCCGAAATACCGCAAACAATTCAAGAACTACTTGCGACGAAGCCTTCCAGAAAGTCACCGCAAATGGAAAATGCGGACACGGTAGAAGCAGACGATAATCGGCAGAGGTGAGTTCTACATTCCAGTTTCTAATTTCTCGTCCATCACCTAGATCATATCTATTACATTCTACACGCACAGCGGCACAAGACAACCAATGTTATAATCACCTTAAAATGATAGTGGGAACTGCAAACGTCCCAAACTAACACGAGATAGGTCTATGATACGGACGGAAACTTCCTACAACGTCTTGACACAATCGAGATGCGCTCTCTATAACCCCAGTTCGTTAACCGGAGAGGCAAACGCGTCCAACAAAATCCGCCAGGATCAGAATCAGAGACCGAGACAACCCGCCCCAGCCTAGTAGATCTAGGCTGCGGCCCCGGCCGCAATACAACCCAGCTCCTCTCCGCGCTAGGCACAGCCAACAAAGCCAGCTCCTTCTCTGTGATCGGATTGGATGTCTCGCACGGGACTTTAGATGTAGCGCGGACTGCGATGCGGGACTATGTGACCAAAAGCACAGCACAGATTGAAATAGAGCTCGGGATCCTTGACCTCCTTCAACCTGAGCTATCGAAGACCCAGCTTCCATCTTCGCTGTAGGAACCGGGTGCTAGAACATAGAACATATTCCGCTTGAGCGCACTTTTGCTGCAGCAGCGGGAATTACGAGATCCGGTGCTTATTTGCTTGTGACGAATATGCATGCCGAGAGGGGGATGTAGAGCCAGGCGCAGTTAACAGAGGACAGGGATGTTAGGGTTCGGCCTAAGAGCTATTGTCATGTTATTCTTGATGTTTTGGATGTGGCCAGGGAGGCTGGGGTCGATATTGAGGAGGGCATTGGTGCAGGTGCGGATGGGATGGTTGTTAAGGGGGTTGATGAGGAATTGGGGGATATGTTGGGGGCGAGGGCGAAGAAGTGGGTTGGGGCTAAGGTTTCGGTTTGGGCTTTGTTTCGTCAAGAGGAGTGGAAATAGATAGTTAACTCAGGAAAGGTATCATTTTTATCTATTCAATGACTTCAGACCCAACGCCTTGTGTTGCAGCTGTAAATTTAGAAGAATTTCAGTAGTCTATCTCTGTGTTGTACAAGATTGGGATGTTCTTTGAGCAGCTGTCCCAGCCGGTTCCGTTTCCATCCCAGGGTATCGTCCAGAATCAGTTGCGTGTAGGCAAAGACGCTGGCATCGAACAGACCTGGCGTTGACCGGCCGAAGAAGTGCTGGTCCTTGCCGAGCAATGTGGATAGCGCCTCGAATGCGCTACTCGCATCGCCTTCTAGGGCAGCGGCGTCGATGTAGCGCGATGTTTTGAGAAGCTCATCACGGGCCGCCTGTTGGAGTTGGTGGCATAGAGCGGCGCGCACGAGCGAGTTGGAGGTTGTGGGATTCACGTAGAGTCGGCGTGCGACGGCGTCAAAGTTCTCACTGTCTAGGTAAAGCATGTATAACTAGACACGTCGGTCAGCTTCCTCGAGTGCCTACGGATTGTTTCCGATGGAATAATGTGCCTACCCAAGCGCTGCGTATCCGGTTGTCCAAAAGCGAGGCATAAACCTCGAACCGCAGGTTCAACTGTTGTTCTTCCTCGCAGTGAACTTGTTCAATGGCCCACTTTTGGATCTTGTGTGAAGGGATCGGATTCGAGGAGTCTGCAGGCAGTGAGGGTAAAAGGAAAGGCAAGGAGCCATTCGGCGATGCGTGATTGTTGGATGAGGTGATCTCAAAGTCAATACCGACGAATTTCAAGTATGCCTGGAACGAGGCAGATCAGTATGGTTCCGAGCGGGACTGCTACGCGCGTTCTTGTACGCGACTATAAACGACACGAACCTGCCATTTAAGACATTGGGGATTGAATGAGGGTCGGCCATGTCGTACACCAGATGCATCAGCGAACACATAGAGCTGGTTGACATTGTCGTGCGGTCGAAAGCGTTGAGGGATCTCGTTAGCGGGATAGTTAGTCAATGGGAACTTGTCGAAGAGGCGCTTGAGAGGGGCGGGGATCGTAAAGAATGGACTGGGACTGGATTCCTCTGGAGGACCATCGGCATCATTGGGTGGCATTGTGGTGGTTTGAAGCTTTCCAAATGTCGCCAAAGCCCAGAAGTGTCCCGAGTGCCGTCATCGAAACATTTCCGACGCGCCAAGCCCGAACAGGCAGGTATTGCCTTACCTAATGGTGGCCAGGTACCGTCCTCCCCGCACCTTTTTTCCGCCTTTTTTCCGCCTTGTTTGAGAATGGTCTGAACTTGCTGTGATCGATGGACTACTGGGACCATTTGAAGTCGGCATCTTAGTGCTTAATCCATGTGTTTTGGTGTTGATGTTGCGATCACATCAGCCCGGTCTCTCCCGCCTCCAATTTTGAAGAAATTCAAACCTCCACTTCGCTCCGTCTCGACTCCACCTTCGACTCTGATCTGCTCCCGAGAAAGAGATTTTGTCAATACGGACATACACATGGCTTAGTTCGTCGCAAAATACGAGGCATCTGACGGTCCTAGCGGAAACGGGCGACTGCATGCGCGGGGTATCGACCAACCGTTTGATGTTCTGCGACTGACGGTTGCGCCACTACGAATCAACCTTACATCTCACCTTGAATTCGACGGAATCATACATATCTCTTCGCCAAAATGCCTCTCGATGAAGAAGGTGCCAAGTGGTCCTGGTAGGATAACACCGTACATTGTCAATGGAACCGGGCTAAAGAGTTACACCAGTGAACCATGCATTCGAGGTCACCGATCGTCTAAATGTCAGCACTTCGATAGACTCATGATGAAGGTACCCAAAGCCGGGCGTCCTCTTGCAAAATGTCCCCACCCGAAAGGAACTTGCAGCTGCCAGAAGACATATGCTGTCATGGTCCGCATCCCGAAAGGTACATGTTTGCCACCACACATGTGTTTGCATTGAACTGACTTGCTCCAGGCTCATCATGCTTATGTCGTCCGCTCTATAAAGTCCCCATGGAAGCCAATGATTCAACTCAGTCTCCACCGCCCTCCATGGCTCCCACATCATCACCAGCTCCAGGCAAGGTTCAAAAGTCTGGAAGAAGACAAAGTACTATGCAAGCAGCACCTGAAAACATAGCACGTGCATTAGAGAACAATATGCTGGAGAAGGTTAAACTCGAAGATGGAATGTCGAACTTGGTTTCAGACTTCTCTCCACAGCTCGGGTCAGATGGCTCACACCCTTCACCCACAACATCTACACAAACCCCAAAGACGCCATTGCCCACAGCAGCTACCAGGCAAGACTCGCAGTCCCCACATGTATCAAGCTGCTGCTCTCAAAACCAAAAGCCGAAGTCACACACCCCATCCCCAGCTCCTGCCGTGGCTGCTGCTCTGGCTCAGATTGGTGGATCCTGTTGCGGAGGGTCCTGCCCTTCCACGACAAATCCTGTTGTGTACCCAGAGGCCGACCAGCAGCAATTCCAACAACCTTTTGCTTGGGATGATCACAGTTACGTGCAATTCCCCATGCCCCAAATGTCCCCATGGCCCAATAGCTCGATTACCACGCATGGAGACTACATGCATTCCGCCATGCACCAAGCACACCCCCAACACCGAAGTCTCCACAATGGGTACATGGGGATGCTGCTACCACACTCTCAGCCTCAAATGGCCCAAATGGGGGTGTCAGTCGATGTAACTTCGCCGCCATCTCTGGCGTATTCTAATCCGATGAACGGGCTGGGAATCACGCAGCCATCTATGGGTCCATACATACTGAACAACCTCGGACCTTCCTACAATGTCTCACCAGTCGGCGACTCTTTTCACGACTGTAGCTGTGGAGAAGATTGTCAGTGTCTTGGTTGCGCTGCTCATCCGTTCAACACCACAACCCGGAAGCATGTCCAAGAGATGGGTGCCATGATCACCTCCAACGGTGATGACAAGAATCCTGAAATCGCTAACCCTTACCGATCCTCATCTTACCAGGGCGGCGCATCTTCGGCCCAGTTCCCTTACTTCATGCAAAGTAATCCGTCGATAGACCATGGCTTCCAGCAGATGCCGTTTGATAGGCACTCGGATCCAAATTCCACTCTACCCAGTGGTTATGCCTCCCCTCTGTCAGCAAACCACCATCTGAACCAGCAGTTGATGCATCCTTCAGAGTATTACACCCTGGAATACCCAGTCGGGCTACCAAGTGCCTGTTCTGACATGACGGGCAGCTGTCAATGCGGTAGCGACTGCAGCTGTGTGGGCTGCCTCACACATAGCGGCCACAACGGTCTTTCTCTGGACGTGCCTATCCCCGAGCCCCCCATTACCAACATAGCGGAAAGCCAAACTCAATCTTCCCACTCTGTTCCTCACACAAGTTCCGCTACGTCTCACACTTCGCGGATCCCTGTGCTGGACAATATTTCTGTGCGCTGCCTGAGTCCGCGCACTCTGGAGACTTCCATGATCTAGATGATCTACGGCTTGATGATTGATTACCGTTTTCTTTCTCCCCTCTCTTTTCCTCCGCGTCGTTTTTGATCTTGCATGATTTATGATGTTCTATGATGATACCCTTTCTAAAATCTCTGCTCTAGACGGCCACAGTAATAGATTGCCTGTTTGAATGTAATCTGTTGTGTCGAATCCTCCCATTTTTTCAGTCATCGATTTTCTTATTGTTCTCTGTAGTGTTTCGCGAATCCTTGCTTTCAATGCTCGTACTTCACCTAGAACTAGATGGGGTGCATAATGGCGCAAAAACCAGAGACACCCGGGGGCCATTTTCGCTCACACCAAAGCCCCAACAGACAACGACATTAGTTTGTTTGTATGTTCTAATCATTTTACTCTGAAATTAATATGATGATCGTCAATGCATTGGGGGATATCATAATTCTGAAGCAAAAGATAGTGTACAAATAAAGGACAGTCACCCACAAAACCAAATCAACCCTTATTCCACTTTCCGAACTTCACATAGTCATCATAGAGCGACTTGAATACCGCACGACCAGAGACATCCAGCGCAGCGTTAAGCGCACGCATAGACTCACGTGACATGACATCTAGAGCCGCATACAGACCAGGTAAGATAGCAGCCTTGACCTCTGGGGACAGCGACCCACGTAGCGAGCACTGCGCATACTCCATAACAACATACTGCAAGTACTGACCTGCGATGCGCTTCGCCTTCTTCGTCTGATCAGTCAGGGCCTCGCGGGATGCACCAGGCTGGGGGCGAAGAACCGCCGAGACAGTGGGGTCGCACAGGGAGGTGAGCAGACGGGTGTAGTAGGTAGCATGCAAGGCATCGAGCGGTGCGAGCCAGAAGGGCTGTGAGAGGGTGGACTGGAAGCGGGAGCGGCCGCGTTTGCGGGACCGCGCAAAGAGACAGCCGAGCAGGCGCTGCATGGCGTTTACCACTAGGTGGAAGCGGCCGCCAATCTTGAGGCGTTGCAGGCTGAGTACCACACCCATGAGTCGGCACAGGCGGGTGTAGATGGTTGGTGCGTAGGCGGGGGAAATCTGCGGACCAATTTTGGAGGAGGCGCTTGCGATTGCGCTGAGAATGCTGTCGATATTGCATTGGGCGAGGCTGCGGGTGTGGCTGCGGAGGAGGTGGTCCAGGCATTCGGAGGCGAAGCAGAATTGGTCGATGCTTGTGCTTTGGATGATGACTTCGGCGAGGGAGGTGCAGAGGAGGGAGATCTCCCGTGCTGTGGCGCTTTCTCTATCTTCGACAGGAGGGAGCGAGGAAACGGCGAGGTAGAGCACGAGAAGTCTGTAGCCGGCGTTTTCGCCAATCAAGCCAAGTCCGCGGACTTCACAGATTGTATGGGTGATTTTTTCCACGGTCATCGAACGGAAGCGTTCCGTGGTAGTTTGGATGAAGAGCTGCTGGTCCTCGGCATATAAAGACTTAAGGGCAAGAGTCTCGGCGCATTGCAGGACTGGCTGAGCGATGTTCTGCTCAGGTCCTTTGCTGGCAAGGAGACGTCGTCGGATCAACCGAGACGGTTCCGAATCAACGGACATTTCCATGTAATTGTCAATCTTAGTCAGGAACTTCTCCACTTCGATGTTGTTGGTGGCTAGATCTTCGAAATCTTCTAGAGCATCAATGGTCTTGATAAGGGTAATCGTCTCCTCCATCTTCTGCTTCCTGCACTGGTCTTTGACATGTTTCATGTCAGCCAACACAAAATCGAATACTTTCTGGCGGCAAGCGGCAAGTTCCTTCTCTGAGAAGGCTGTCTGCAACTGCTTGCGGTGGACCCAAAGCTCTGACAAAGTCAACCTCAAAAGGTAACATGCCATGGAGTCACGATCCACCTGCTTCATCTTAGCAGTTTGCTTCGACGCCCGGGAAAAGAGTTTCTTGAACATCTTGTTCCGCTCATCCTCAGACGAAACTAGGAGCTTGGCCGAAACCGCGCGGTGCAGGCTTCGGAATGCTTTCATAATCTGGAGGTCGAGGTCGGTGCCCTCCAATGGGACGGCTCGAGCAGCAGTCCAGATGGGGTCCCAGTCACTAGTCAGTGTGGCATCACACTTAGGCATAGCAGCCAGTTTCGCCATCATCGTAATAATCCCGATTGTGACATCTGGAGAACTATTCTGTTCAAGTAGAACATTTTGCAACTTGTTCAAAATGGTAGTTCTCAGCCCCCGAGTGATCAACGGGGCCGGAACCCTCTGTAAGCTCTGAATAAGCAGTTTGCGATTGGAGGAGTCTTGCTCGATGCTATCGTTGAGGAGAAGGGAAAGATCAGAGACAATGAAGGGAGCGTTGAGCATATACTCGTGGCAGACCACGCTCGCCCACGCCTGAAGAAACCTTGCTTCTTCTGATACAGCCTCCAAGGGCAGCGATGACGAATGGTATTGAGCGGCTGCCAGGGACAGAATATGCCGGAACAGACGGGATCGATCTTCAGATGAGATAAGAACCCAAACATCCGGAACTCTGACAAGGGCCAGGAAATATGCTAGGCCAAGAGTTGTTTGAGAATCCACAGTATCTGTGCGGCCATTCCAGGGTGCCTTCATCGACTTCTTGGCATCCTTGGTTGAGATGGAGGTGATGAGGTCAGTGACATCCTTGGTGGCTTTAACGAACGAACCTAGCGGCTCATCACTAGCGTGTGCTTTGGCTGTAGCAATTAAGAATCGGTAAGCCTCCCACGACTCCAGAGGGGCGAGTTGAACTTTGGTTAGGTCCTTGTGGTTGCGATGAACAGTCTTGGCGGCGACTTCTGCCAATGAAATGATTGCATTTGCCATGGCATTATCAGCAGACTGCAGTGAGTTGTCTAGGAAATTTCGTACCAACCGCCACAGACGCCATCTCCAGTGCAAAGCCTGCTTTGACGATAGAGTAGAGGTTAAGATTTCCAGGAGAGATGTGAAGGTCGTTTCCGATTCTGGGAATGTCGACACTCGGCCACGGAAGCTTGCCTCCACAATTACGAATTTGGCATAAGACTGAGGAGTTTCAGCAACCTTGCCATTTTCAGCTCGCGTCTCGCTGGCAGCGGTACGCATCTGGGCAGCAATATGCGTCTCAGTGAGGGAGGTTCGCATCAGCTCCGAGTAAGCATCTGCCAACTCATCATCTTCCCACACCGAGAAGAAACTCAAATTGCTATTATCTTGGCGAGCCTCCTCCAAAACAACAAGCTGGTTGTGCCACAATTCCATGAAGCTGGGTAGATCTCTTGCGGCAGCGAAACCTCGTAATAACGGCAGCACAATCTTGCTCTTGATAATGTCGTGGTCCCTTTGTCTTCGAGAACCACTTTCGCGCCACTGCAACATAACCTTGTCGAGCAATGCGTCAAGAAGCTTACGCGAATCACGCAAACCAGAGTTTGGCAGGAAAATATCAACCCCGAGACTGATAAACAGAGCAGTTACATTCCACTGGACCTTCTCAAGACCTTGTTCAAAAAGACCAGTGTAATTGGCATGCGCCAGAATGGTGTGAAGAGAAAGACCAACCTTTCGGTCAAGAGCTACCTGGAGGAGGTGCTCCAATACCGATATGAACTTGGAAGAAAAGGTGGCGAAGTCTTCCTCCTTTGCAGTAGAGAACGCTAGCTCTGCAACAGCGACAAATAAAGTCTCCAACCACGGAGCTTCATGCGTTTGCCTCCGGAACACATCTCTAGGGACAGCACGCACGGCATTGTCAAAAAGCTCAGGAAGAAGCTCCACTGATCGCCAGGGATGCATACAAGCTTCATTGCTTGCTTTGTTTTCCTTGGCCACAGCAAACTCGCGAATGATTGGCCTGAAGGTATCAGTCACTGGTTTGACCGAGCTCCAGTCGGGCTCATCCTGAGAATAATCTATGCCAGAGCTTCCACGTTCAAAGAATGCTGCACGTGCGGGAAGTAAGACATGAAGGGCAGTAATGCGTTCAATCGCATGTAGGAGAGTGGCTCGCTCGTCGGTGTCAAGATTGGCAGACCGAAGGCATATCTGGAGCCTAAGCGCATGGGCGAAACAATGTCTCGCAAAAAACTCGTTGCTAGACTTGTTGTCCATATCATCTTCACGGTAAGACCTCGATTCCCACAGCTCTACCGCCGAGGGAAACACGTACAGCAAGTGCTGGAGATCGGTTGTTTTCCCCTCATGCGAGAACTGCTTGGCGGCCACGGCAGCCACCCGGAATGCTCGGCCCAGCAGTATGGCGACGGTCTCGGGCTCGCCCCTCAGCGCAAGCTTCAAATGAGAGTTTGCCACCCCATCAGTGCCTAGTGTGCGATGCGCAAGTGTCACAAATCCATGTAGACAATCCAATGCGCGGATAAAAGCGAGGAAGCATGCTGCGGGGTTCTGACGTTGCTCGTCCACGTCTACGTCCATGGCGTCTGCATCATTCTCAGTTGTCATTCTCTTGCGTTTTTTCCCTTGGTTCCCTCGGCGGTCATCGTGTGTCGAAGATCCAGACAGTGTGTTACTAGACTCGGAGTCAGAGCTTAGGGTCGCAAGCTCGTTCCCCAGACCGGAAAAGATATCGGCCTCCAAATCCTCGAGGGTGTCACATAGAATCGACAAGAATTTCTGGTCTTTAAGAATAGCAGCGAGATTCTTCGGCGAAATCAGGTCGATTAGCTGTCGCAATAAAAGGAAAGAAGCCGCGTCCACTCTGTAGTTCTTCCCACTTCTCAGTCTCTTCAATAGCCATCGCAGAACCCATTCCTCTTTCGGGGTAGCGTTTGTTTGAATCCGAACATCACAGTGAACTTCCGGGTGACTATCACATAGCGTCAAATCCACGCCGATAATCTGAGCCGCTTCGTGAATCTGGGTTGTTGGACTGGCGGTGCCCTTCTCAAGGCGGAGGAGCGCCTCTTGCGATGAGCGCGGACGCTGTAGAAGCGCAACACATTAGATTTCGCGACAAGACAAGATTTATTACATTGTAACATTTGACATACCTCCGCAATCGACGGCATCTCGAAAAAAGCAAATTATTCGAGAGAGTGGATGGTTATTTGTCGAGGGAAAAAAAAAAGAGAGACCACGAAGAAAAACCGCGGATTGCTCCGACCGCCTTTGGCCAAATCGACTCGGTCCGCTGAACCTCCCAAACTCCTTGCACTCCACACGCCTCCATTCACCTCTATAATTCCACATACTTGCAACTGGTTAGTGTGTTGCCCTTGGAAATAGCTCCGATTCGATTGTTGCTTACTTCTTCCCCGGCAGATTTATCGCAATGGCTGAATCCAGTGAATCCGGGCCGATCGCGCGCGCCACCAGGCCCGTTAGCGAGGCTTTGCTTAACGAGAAGGTATGAGCTAGCTGGATCCTCTATTGGGAGAAGTTGCAACAAATCATCATACCATGATATAAGTTGACGATTGTCTCGTTCTGGGAGCAAATATGGGAACCCCCGTTGGCTAACCGTCAACGTCATATAATTAGTGGGACCGCGCCATCTCCTCTGTGCTCATCAAGTCCTCCCTCGGTCTGTCTTTCGGTGTTGTCTTCTCGGTGCTCCTCTTCAAGCGCCGAGCTTGGCCCGCGTGGGTTGGTCTCGGCTTCGGTGCCGGACGTGCCTGGGAAGAGGCTGATGGTACGTTCATATCTATGTTTACATTTGGTTCGGCTTTTAGAGAGACTCTTGGTGAAGTCGGAGCTTCGAGTCACTTTGAGATAAGCTCCCATGAGCTTGGGCAGAGGCAGCTTGCTCTACTATTTTCCGCATCGAGCTTCGCGTGCCCCTCAACAGTCACCCCACTATCCGCTTTTCACCGAAACCTGTCTATCTCCAAGATCTAAGAACAACTGAGCTAACTTGCACTTAGCCTCTTTCCGTCGTGGCGACTCCCCTATTAGAGATGCCCTACGCCGCTAAATAATGGCTTCCAAGTGTGCACGACACATTGTACAGAAGGCAAGAGGCCATCACTGAGCGGTTGTCTTAGCCCAGAGAAGAATTGGTTTACCGTTACTCACCAAAGAACCATCGACATCGAACAAGGTGTTTCCTTGAGTTTTTTTACCCTCGTCTTTCAAATTAAGAAACATGATTCGAATTGAAAACATGTCCTGGAGCTTCACTTGCAACACTTGCCGTCAGTAATTTCAGACCTTCGCTCCATGTGAGATCGAAGGCACAAGTCGATACAAAAACGTTCAAGTTGTAAATCGGATCTGCGAAGCAGAATTTCTCTCTTTGTGGTCACTATAGATGAGCTTATGTCTATCAATTTAGAAGAAAAGCGACAACACAAGGAGTTCCAGAGGCCCGTATACAAGAGGGCATCTTTTCAAAATACAGGGTCCGCTAGCCTTGGCTCGGGAGATGCCGTCGGGTGCAAATTGAGTGTGACTGGTTGTCCCGCCCCTGATGGAGGTAGTTTCAACCAGGGTTCTCGTTTCCACCAGCCTGATATGTGGTACAATCCACCGCATCTATAGTATGGTTGATGCCGAATTGGGGAGATGGGTGAGTGAGTCCATCTGCTATCAAATGATACTATCTACGAGTACTGACTCGGATAGAACCCTAGTGTCAGTCAGATAGGCGATGACTGCAACTTGGCAACTTGATCTCAGATCTCTGCTATTGTATTCAGGTCAATCATGTCTCAGAGACCCACCGTGGACGGTACCCTCGATAGTCAATCTCAGCCGGGAAGTGTGTCACCACACCAATTCCTACACGGGCCAGGACCGCAACAAATTCTATTTGGTTGTCAGTGGTGAGTTCTGCTGTAATATTGCGACTGCCCAGGGAATATCCCTTGACAACCTTGACGCCTGTAACTCAGCAGCTGGAAGCTCTTGCTCGGCCCTCCGGCATGGTTGTGTCAGTGTGATATCAAGTACCACTACAGCTCCTCCACCTCCTACAACCAAGATGACGACCACAACCTCCGCAACCGCAGATACAGTTGGAAACGAGGCTGTTACTCCTACACCGAATCAGACAGGCATAGCGACAAATCACAATAGGTTTCATCTTGTTGATAGGGAAGATGACTGTTACGATATTGCTGTGGCTGCGAACATCACACTGGATGACTTCTATGCCTTAAATCCCTACCATGGGAAGCATGTGTGCTGGTCTACGGCCTAATCGCCAAGTCTGCATTGATATTTAGCAAGTACGGAAACAGGTCTGCCGGGGAAGATTGTGATAGATCAAAGGAACACATTCCACATTTGGCCTTTGCTAGCGAACACACATCTGTTCAAGGCTCGATATTTATTGATTTTCAAAAGGGAAGAGTGACTGTCAGAACTTTCTAGAAAAGTCCATTTTGAGTACAGGCTACAAGTAAAGTGAAAATCAAGAATGACAGAATGTCGTGATCTAAGAAAATAGCTGAGATCCAAAAACCTGCCACTTTCTTCATGCATTTCGTTCTAGGGATTTTTCCATTCGCGAAAGCATTCCTGCCTTTTTGCTCATAGACAGATGGAACATTTCACGCCTTCTCATTCTGATTGGCTTTGTCACATTCCTTGTTATGATCGCCATGGCAATCAGACCTGCGGTTGGACAGGATGTTAATACTGGCTCGACAGCGGGAAAGCTATGCCTTTGGAATGATAGTTGGGATCGCTATGTTAGTCTGTTTTAGCACAATTCTTTAAAGCCTGTTAACCTATGATCTAGTTCGACTTATATCGCACTGAGTCACTGCCAATCTCTTGGCTTTTTTGGTAGGATTTTCCTGCAGAGAATCATTTGTCGCGTTGTCAGCAGCTAATCGAAGATTTGTCTGAAGTAAATAGCCCAGGCTGTGGAACACCGTCATAACGAGCAACTGAGTTGCAGGTAATGGGGGGTTTTTTTCTGGCCGTTGTTAGATGCTATACGACTGGAAGGTAGAAAGAGTTTTCCTCACACTGATGTAGCCTGGTGACTGAGGCCTGCATTTGCTAACAAGCTTTGTTTTCGATTAACATTCTGGTATTTTGTCAAGAGCAGACGCCCAAAGTTTCGAGTAGAAAGGCGACCGTTTCTAGCCTCAAAAGCGGACATTCCGGCATCAGTTTCACAGGTCCTTAGGTACTAGGCGAAAGAGAATGTGTGGAATTTCCCGTAGATGGTTCAAAGCTCACATTTGAGACGACACAAACAAGGGTTGAGTATCTAGGAACACGCATAATCAACCTCTGCACAATCAAATTGATCGACAGAGATGTTGCTCCCCGCTGTTGTCATAGCAAAGAAGGCCAAATGTGACAAGAATGGGGCATCGACTATGGCTGCTAGTAGACGTGAGAGAATGACTTGACCCTATACAGATATCGAGGTTCCTAGATTTTATTTTGGTACGAGGGCAGGTAGTAGGGCCTTGGTGACAAAAAAGGAATCCTGGTAAAAGGTCCATATCTGGAAAACCAGGAACCCAGAAAGCAATCAACCATCATATCATCGCAAAATACATCCCAGCTAGGGAGTTAATTATATACATTCAAGCCCGCTAGAAAGCAAGAGCAACAGAGAAGACCTATATCCAAAGAAAACGCCGCAGTTAGAAATCAGAATACCCAAGCCCGCTCAAAGCTTCACGTCTGAAGCAGTTGGGCCCTTCCGGTTATTCGACCCAAGCGCACTAGAAAAAGACCTCTGATCAGCATACCCTTGACCCTCCAAGTCGTTGGGGTCCTTTCCGTATGCAACGGAGAAGTTTCCATCATCGATGTCAACCTCGTTCCAAGTAGCACTTGTCTCGGGAACGGGGAAGAACCACGTCAGAGCGAAGTACACAATACCGGAAACAAGGACACCGGTGAAGTAGTTGACATTGTAGACATACTCCGCGCCGATAGGGACCTTGCACCCAACGGCACCAGCGAAGCCAACGATGTTGATTAAAATCCCGCAGATGTAGGCGGTATAAGCGCGCCAGGAGAAACCGCCGGTGTAGTAGTAGCAGTCTGTTTTGCTGGCGCTGTAGAGAGATTTAATGTTTAAGTAGCCCTTGCGGACGATGTAGTAGTCGCAGATCATGACACCGGCGATGGCGGACAGGAAAAGAGAGTAAGCTGACAGGTATGTTGTGAAATTGTTTGAAGTTGAGAGAAGGTTCCACTGTGTAAGTTGTTAGCTTTGGCCATGGTTGTATGAGGGGGTTGAGATAAACAGATGGGACGACGTACCGGACACATGGCTAGACCAACGGCGGCGCAGATGTAACTACCTCGTCGGATGGTCATGTATCGTGGTAGCAGTGCAGTCATATCAGTGCCTGCGGAGATTGAGTTGGCGGAAATGTTTGTTCCAAGCTGAGCCAAGGCAAATCCGGTGGCGATGACGAAAATACCGAAGCGCTGGCCGGAACTGGCTCCATCCAGGAATTTTCCAAGGAGATCCAGGGGGCTCCAGGTGTAGCCGTCGTTGAAGATCACCGATGAGGAGGAAGACACAATGATTCCAATGAAAGAAGTGATGCCAAAGCCAACGGGAATAGTCAACAGCTGGGACCAGAATGCATCCTTTGGCGTTTTCGCAAATCGTGAGAAATCAGGGTTGTTCATGATAAGAGCAGCGAAATTGCCGATGCACGACATGATTCCTTTCACCATCGCCCAAGAAAAATCGCCTCCGTGGACGGTGTTGGACTGGTGGATAATCGGACCGAGACCGTGGGCACGCGAGATGGCCCAGGCAAAGAAAGCGATGGCAGCAATCGGAGAATAAATCGCCTTGGCAGTGAACAAGTGACGGACTTTGTGAACGGGGAACCACAAGGCTGGAAGCGAGAGCAACCAGAATAAGAAGAAGCTGACGAAGTTCTTGGTATCAATGCCGGCACTGTCAGAAAGACCATTGTGAAGATTCCGGTAGCTCGGCCAAATAGCCTCGATCATCAAAGTCACACACTGGCCTATTGTTGTATGAGTAGGCAGGTTTTGCCGGATCGGAAGGATACACACCTCCAATATAACTTTGTACGCCGTACCAAATGATAGCCATCACCACTCGGTTGAGAACAGGCCATAAAGAGCCCCATATTCCGAAAGAAGCTCGAACTGTGACGGGGAAAGAGATATGATAGACAGCGCCAATTCGTCCAGTCAGGCACACGAAACCTGCGGCCACAAAGTAGCCAACCCAGACACAGATCCAGGACTGCCACCAAGAAAGACCATCGACGATCATTGATGAGGAGATCATCCATGTGTTCTACATCTTATGTTAAATGCTTCTGGGCTTTTCCGCGGCACGGTTTGGAGACACTAACAATATTCAACGAGTCTGCAATCCAGAACGCAATAAAGTTGATCCATCTCCATTGGCGTCGTTCCGGGTCAACTGTAGTGCGGTTGTCGTTGATCAGTCTTTGCTTTTTTTGGTCCATAATGAGAGTGATAAACAAGGGAAGGAGTTGAGATCCTATATGCCTGAATAGCCTCACCTGGTTGTAAATCATTGTTGGTCAACATCATCTGGGCATTGGTGAGTCCTGGCTCGTTCTCTACGGCCGCCTTGTCAAGTATCCATTGAAGCTTGGACATCTTGGCGAGTAAACGCGTAGAATTGTAGTTGCTGATAGTTGCGAGCAGACCAATGGAACGTCCAAGCAAAGCGGTTAGGCAACACCAAGGTGAGGAAGTTGAACTAAGAATAAAATCATGGTATAGAGAGTACAAAAATGGGGGATAAGATTATCAATATATCCTTGCCCACCCAGGATGAGTCCTCTTTTCTTTCCCGAGTGCGATAAGAAAGGAGTAGGATGCAGGTTTACAGTCTTGGAGGCATCCATGATGGCTCAGGCCATCATGGGCCTATCATAGCCATCTGCAGGCAGTGGCCGAATGAGCTCAAGTAAGAATTCTCGTTATCTCCAGGAACTGGCGTCAGAATCCGCAATCTTGCAACGTTAGCTCCGCTCGCCTGCACATGTTGAATGTGAGCGTGAATTGTGATTGGCTGCCCGTAATCTATGCTTTGATATGGAGAAAAGCTGGAGATAGACAAGGGAGATCTTGGCGTTGACTCGATGAGATCGAGTAATAAGGATAGGGTCACGTGTTGTAAACGGGAACAGACCCTTGGCTGCTCCTATGTTGTATAGATCAAGGCAGTTACTGAGATTCAATTTCGGTAGATGCAATTACCTGAAATCCAACTATTCTGACTGCAACGCTACCTAGATCTATAAATACCAGGAGACGCGTGGACAGATGATGTTGTCTCACCCTTCATACGGAGGATTGAGAACCGCTTGGTAAAATGAAGTGCAGTGATTTTCTCTGCCGCTTAGTAGCATTTAATGGTAGTGCCAAAAGACAGAAACGCTGGTACAAATAAGCTTATTTACTACTATTAAAAGTCGTGGGATTATTCACTCTCCACAACCTACTAATACACAAACTCCACGGTTACAGTGATAGGTAGACAAGCGCCAAGAATAGTGGAATGATCTTGTTCTTGGGAAAGGATTGTTGGAATAAAGGATGCATGATGTAAAAGAAGCTACCGATAGTTCATACACTCCGCGCGAGTACCACATGGACATTAAAGACGCCAGAGGCGAATGTGCAAGAGTACAAAATTGAATTGACAGATCAACTATGAGAGCCTCCTGAAAATGAAAAATCCCAAGTCCCTATGCTATGATGATAGACGACAAGATGGACGAGAAGAGTCGTCCCAGTGAACCTGTCACTTGTGTAATCCCTGATATGATGGACTCCCTCAAATGCAATGATGATGAATGACAGAACCGAGTTCCCGAAAGATCCTAGGAGGACACATACCGCAATAAAAGAGATAAGACGAAAATTAAAGACGTACATGAGACCAAACAAATATGATGAAAACAGGGGGAAGAACGGTGGGATGGAACAAAGCCCAAACAAACACATCTCCCAGTGGAATACATAGCCGGATGATCAATTTCCGGATTTGTCGCAGACAAATGACAGGAATAGAACGATGAACAAGATAATACCCATGGTAAATGGCAAAAATAAAACTTGAAGCAACTTGGGGGGTATCGCTGTGTCGGAAATGGATGGCAATGGTGTAATAAACAAAACGTCCGACGGTGGAGAAATGCACAGATGAGAGCAAAGAGTGGGATATGATGCAGGAAAGAGACAAACGCCGGGACCTTGGTTGATGCTGACATTGATAGGGAAAAGATTCCAGATTGGGAGAGAGATGATATGAAAAGCCAGCACAAAGCGGCAGTGGTAGTTGTAGAGATGGGGGGACATGAGATGTGGCTCTCATTACACGAATGATGAACTCGACGTTGTTGTTGACACGGTGGGTGTGAGGTTAGGAGAGCCTTCCTTGTCCTCAAGACTTGGAGAATCACTGCGATCATGCGCCTGATCCCTTTCGCGCTCAGCTGACGAGGAGCGCTTGAAGACAGTCTGGCCAATTTGGCGCAGAATACCCATACGCTCGGCGCGGAGCTCTTCGAGGTCCAGACGCTGAACAGAAACAGGCTCTTGCTTTGAGATCTTGCAAAAGAGAGTAGAAAACAAATACTGGTCGCCGCTGGCATCGTAGAGAGGCAAATAACGGTAGCCCTGCGAAAGACTGGTGAGCTTGGCGGTGAAAGTAGCTAGCTGTACGCTGCTGCCTGTACTGCGACCGTCCATTGAACTCCAGACAGTCCATCGCACAAACACAAGATCGGGGTATTTAGTTTCTAGAGACAGCTTAAATTTGTCATTGAAAACGGGGCTGTAGCCATTGCTTTGCTCGATCTTGGTGCGGCGACGGTGCGGACATCCTATGCCAGACACGCCGTTGCGCGCAGAGGCATTCATACCACCTTCGCCGAGGACAAAGCTCTGGCCACGATCGTCAGCGCTAAACATCTCGATCTCGACATAAGGGTTGATGCTGTCGTCCTGTCCGATGGTGCGTGGACGGGGGAGCTGTTGCGCGGAGATGACGTCAACTGAGAACCGAACCAGTTTGCGCTCCATCTTGCGCTTCTGATTTCCATCTCCAACAGCCGGTAAACGAAGGCTTTCGGGCTTTAGGATATAACCGGTACGATCAGTTCCAGCGGCAAACATAGCCTGATTCATCTGCATTCCGATGTCGTAAGTTTGCCAGTTGAGCGCTACCATCTGCACACCACGGCGCCAGAACTTGTTAGGATCAAAGTTGGAAGAACGAAGTCGGAAGCCGGAGGGATACACCCGCGTGAGGTACTTGCGGTTGTGCGATTCAAGTGCAACTTTGTTGTCGTGGCTCTGACAGATGCTCTCGAAAGACCGTTCGGCAAACGAGTATATGTGGTTATATCGTCTGCTCTCTGGGGATGAGAAGCTGTGCCACTTGTAGCCACGAGTGTAGACACCCAAGTCAGAAAGAGGCTTAGTGATCTTGCTTTTCTGGCATCGCTTTTTCTTTGTGTCGGTATGAACAGACACTAGCGCTGCATCACTGTCCTCTGTTGCACTGCTCATGCTCGTAGCAGTAAGCGAACGCCCATCTTGCAAGGTCAAAGGGCCGATGCTGTCGACGGGACCCATTGTGGGAGGACTCGAAAGTGAGGGAAGAGGCTGGGTGTTCATTTCAGGGAGCGTCGGTCGCACAAATGGCGTACTAGCACTGCGTTTGCGGCCGTGGGTACCAACAGAGCCGATGGCATTCTGGCGGGGATCAAACTGGGTCTCGTCACAAGTCTTGACTTTGACCAGAATACGACCCTTGAGCTCTTCGGGCGACGGAAGAACATGGCAGTTGGTCATCAAAGGCTCAAGGATAAGCCGCTCCTTGAATGTCTCCTTCATGATCTTGACCATTGCCAGTTGCTGTTCCGGGTTGCAGTGCACCTCTAGAGAAAGAATGAGAGGGAAGTCACAAGTGATGAATGCGTATCGATTGATGACGGTGATGCAATCCGCAAAGAGGACACTGGTGGTTAGAGTCCGCCCGTGAGACACGATGGGGCGTCCATCTGCGCCATCCCAGCAGTCGATCTCGACACATCGACACCCCTGTTGCAGCGCGCTAACATAAGCCTCGGTGCTTGATGCACCAGCCACTTGGCGGCCCAGGAGGTAAGTGTTGTGAGAGCTCGAGATGAAGTATTCATTCAACGGCCGGTCGAAGCTTGACTGGGGAGCACGTGAAGCGTAGACTCCATTGCTGGATGAAGACAAGAACACGGTAAATGCATCCAGGTTCATCCGCGACACAGGTGGAGGAAGCTCCGATCCTTCTGCAGACAGACTGCGAGATTTAGAGGCTCGCCGAACGTACTTGTCAAAAAGTGTAGCCCAGTAGACTCGGTCAGATTCGACATCTTCATTTTGCACATCAGAAAGGAAAGCCAAAAACTCTTCCCGAGTCATGCCTTCCTTTGAGTCTGCGGCGTGAAGCTTGAAAATGTCTTTGACATCCTTTCGTTCCTTTAAACGCAATAGGAAGTCCTTGAATTCGGAAAAATGCAACTTCCCGTTACAAGCAGCATCAGCTTTGGTGAACTGTGCCCGAAGCATGTTCTTGGAACAGTTAATATGCAAACTGCGGCAGACCTTCTCCACGGCGGCGAGATCAAGACTTTGTTCCTCTACCGGAGGAGGACCCTGCGGGAAGAGTCTCGACATCTCGCGTTGCCAGTGTGCTTGTAGAACTGCTTCGCTTTGACTCGAACCTGCCAGACCAGACATGAGGTCGATTCTGTAACGAGAGATATGCTCAAGGGTAGTAATCCATAGGTCAAGAACTCGGTCGCTAGGAGCGATGAGGTGCAACGTTTTGACTGTTCGGCCCTTAGAACGGTCAGAATCTGCAATGACAATGGTGAACCATCGGCGCTCCAAATCTTCAGGTATCTGATGTTCCTCGCGGTAGTTGCGAGCGTCAGCACCGACTCGGATTTCTTTAATATCATCGATATAGAAGCGTTTGGCCGGGTTGGAGACATCCCAGAAGACCTTCGCGGCATCTAGATCTAGGAAGAAGCGAACTTGCTTCCTGCGTTTCTTCGTTACCTTGGTTAAGACTGTGCCTCGCTGGACAGCAGAGTCTACCTTGGGTGCAACGGCAACTACGGGTATGGGACCAGTTTCGCGAGCCATGTTTATGCGACTCTCGATGCGAAGACTGGATGCTTCCGAGCCACCCCATGCGCCCAGGTTGTCCAAGGCTTTGCCGGCTTCATCCTCGTTGCTCGAATCAAGCGCGCAGTCTCGAACAGGTTGAGTGCCAGTTTTGCTATCACTGCGCCTACGCCTGATGATGGGGCCAGTGCTTCGGTCCCGTTTCTCCTTTTGGGTCGTAGACTGCCTCCGGCGCGTGAGTTTGTTGGCAGCGCCTCTTGAGATTCGTCGCATTAGGCCCGGCGCCTTCGTGGAAGCAGCAGGGTCACTGAAGCTGGAGGTATTTGCGTTTCCGGGAACGGCCATCATGGACTCGCCAAGTTCGAAGGGGCCTGGCACAGGGAGAGAAAGACCATTCACACGGCCAAAGGTTCCCTCGCTGGCAGATTGCAAGGGGGTGCCAGCAGATGTGAGATTATAGGGTGTGCCGGGAGCAGGGAAGGATGGGGTGGGAGTAGAGGTCGGAGAAGAAGCGAAAAAGGGTGCGAAAGAAGGGAGAGGGCCAGATGGCAAGGATGTGACAACATGATGTAAAGAAGTTGGTTGAGAGAGAGACGTCGCAAATATTAAGTCGGATTGGGTATCGGCATCCAGGGTCGGTGAGGTAGTCGCAGCATACGCCATAACTACTATCTATCAAGAAGGACAGCTCAGCTGTCGATAGGGAAAATCCCAGCCTGCGGTATATCGTGCCAACGTCCGAGTCACCTGGACTCGGAAATGGACGAATGGGTAACAGCTTATGGGACCGGCCTGCCGTCAAGGTTCGCAAGACTGCCGCCTGTCAGGAAGGAATATGCGATCCAAGCCAAAAGAGAAAGTAGAATATTCTGACACGGCAAGAAAATTATCGTTCAGCCACGTCCTCAGCAGAAGTCCACCGTTCATGAAATCTGCTGCATCTTGGCCTGGATTGGGTGTAATGCGGAGAGCTCTGCCGGAGAGCAGCTCACAGAAAGAAAAAAAAAAAGTCGCAACAAAAGAAGATTTGAGCGATTAGAAAAAAAAGTCTTAGGTAACAATTGCAAAGGGCACTGGCCCTGTGCAACGGCCAATCCACGAGGGATAATCTCAGCCTATGTTAACCACTTGGGACAGATGTCACAACTGAAATCAACCGAATGGTCTCCAGCCCCAAGGAAGCAGAACACGGGTTCTTGACTTGCTTCTTTCCGAGCCCGGTTGATTCTCTGTAGGTTCTTCCAATGTCACCAATGCTGTCCCTCTCTTATGCGTGTCGATCTGCCGGTGCGTGGGGGAAGCTGCTACTCTGCACCGAAGAAGGGGCGATTTGTAATATGGACCAATTGATCGTGGAATGACCGAGGGGATCGGGGTAGGCGGCGCGGAACCGGTTCGAGTTTGGTGGGCGTGCGCCAAAACGAGTCAAAGACCGAATGCAATGTTTATGCAGGTATCGTTACCAGAATTCAATAAAGAGCCCCAAGAACCGGCTTTGGGTACTTGCGGAAGTAGACAGTGGCAGATATTAAAAGGATGAAAGAGTCAACGATTGTCCTAGTCCGACAAGGGCGGCGCGCGATTGGGTGCGATAGGTGCGATAGGTGCGATAGGTGCGATAGGTGCGATAGGTGCGATAGGTGCGATTGGAGACTAGCTATGCGTCAGGCGAAGGGAGTACCCGTGCTAAAGTGCAGGGAGATTTTTCCCTGGCGCAACGAAGCTAGGGTAGGGGTAAGAGGATGTGATGAAAATCGGGAATTGCGACAGAGTTGCCAACGCAGTGAATGCAGGCGGTCGAAAGAGGAAAGGCAAGCAATCGGAGACTGGGCCGAGTTGGGGAGCTCGCTGATGTTGGATTGATTAGTGCCGTTTCGAGGATTACTGCGAGCTGATCCAGTTGCTGCACGGTTACGTGGTGGCCACTAAATCTGTATGCGAGAGCGGGCGGAAGTTCTGGATGATCATGCGACGAGAGGGAAAAGACCTGCGTTGTCCTTACCATATGAGTATAGAGTTTTCACTTTGGTTTCAAGGAGACAGGGGAGGCATTTGAAGAAGGGTTGAAGGGGGAAAAAGGGAAAATAATTAAATCAATGACCCAATTCCGCAAATTGAAGCTGCAGTGGATACTGGCTACTTACGATAGACGTAGCCCGCGGTATGGGAAATGGTGTACGGAGTACCAGATAGTTGTATCGTTCGGTAATGCTGTTAAAATACTGGTGACCGGTAACAAATCAAAGGAGACCGTAATTTTGATCTCGTTTTTCTTTTATGGTCTTTGCTTTTTCTGTTCAAAAGGTTTTAGAAATTGACAGGTCACGTCTAATTCACGCTGTGTCTGCATCTGTTGCAGTCAGAATGTGGACGTGAGAGAGTATACATGACTGGTTCGGGCAAAATGTTTTGAAGACTCACCAGTGTTAGAAATAAGCCACAACTAGTGTGAATAAGGCTGATTTATCAGGCGAGGGAAAAAAAAAGCAGCAACAAAGAATTCTCTAACATGGGGGGAATGGGAGGGCCTTTGGAATGATTAAATACTGCAAGGTGCAATTGCTCATTTCCTTCAGGCATGTCCCTACAATTAGGTACTATTTCAATGCCGAGCTGCTTGTCAAAATACAGAGAGCTGCCTACCATGAGATGACGATATGAAATGATTGCCGGACAGAATCCCGTTGCTCAGTATCATTGGATGATCCTTGGAATTCCTGGGGTATGTTATCGGCCAAACGGGGTCGATCTGTGTTTCAAGTGTGTTAGACGGAAGCCCCTAGAAGAGACGGGAATTACTACAATTTCTGTACAGGTCACCTAGGACAGACGCTTCTTGGATCTTTCACGGCGTGGAAAGGAGAATCTTCCCCTTTCTCCCTATTCAGTTCTCATCATTTGTAATACGAAATGCCGCGAGTAATTATGGATTACGGTGGATACGAGAACAGCAGTCTATGTCTTGTTTCATTCAGACTTCTACAGTCCGAGACACCGCCGGGCTCCAGTTCCCCCACATCGCAGCTTACTTGGTCAACTAGCCTAGTATTTTAATGACTGAGATTATTGCCCGTTAGACTGTTACACGTTAGACTGTTACACGTTAGACTGTTACACGTTAGACTGTTACACGTTAGACTGTTACACGTTAGACTGTTACACGTTAGACTGTTACACGTTAGACTGTTACACTCATTCTATACCTGTATTCCTTCCCGTGGTAATTCCCGCTTAGCACCGACAGGGCGGTCCGGGGAAGATATGCGGAGCCTTCGGATTCCTGCGTTTTGATCGCGAGATTCAATTAGACTTCCTTGTTCTCACTGTGTGATACACGGTCTTATCTAGTGTGTTTTCTTCCAAGGTTGTGTCTGTGTTCATTGTTGACCGGTCGGGCAACTATCTATGCCCAAGCCCCGAGACCAAAGGTGAGTCGATCACGACGCACAACATCATTTCCATTCACTCGACAGTTTGGTGGGGAGTTCATGGTAAGATAGCACAGTGTACACCGCAAATGTGCTATAAGGTCTGTGTATATAATTGTAAATGCGTCATAGGAAATGTTGAAATTATACTCCCTATATCATCCCTGAACCGGTGAGGCTTGATGTGGCAGTGAAAAATATTTTGGGCGGTGCAGAGGGTGTGGATTTTCCAAAAAAAAAAAAAAAAAACAGAAAAATTCCACATCGAGGAGTTTGAGGTATCTTTTTTTGTCACGAACACTCCGAAAAATTTAACATTCGGAAGGGGTTTAAAGGGGGTTTTGGTCTGTTTAGTCTAGTTGTCCCACCCTACGAGGCCCGCCCGCACTTCCCGCGATTTAGTATCCGGTTAATTGCTGTGTTCTCTGGATTTTGAGGGTGTTTTGGCTTAGTCTTAGCTTTTCCTCAGCTCGACTCGTACCTGTCCATCAAGGCACACACTGTACGATGCAGAGTGTCACCAGTCGCAATGCACAGGAACATATGCGGGGTTGGCAGGCCAGCCCCGCTGCCTTTGAAACTTGATGAGCTGGCGATGCCGTGCTTCACCATTTTCTTGATTATTTTGATTCACAATAATCTGCCGCCACAGCCGGGGAAAAGAAAAAAGAGGTCCCTCGCCCCTCATTAAGTCCATGCTCTCATACAACACAATCCTGCGCTCCTGCACGTCACCCGGGTGGGCTGTTAAATGAACTTAGCGTTGTCCTAGGACGAAAGTTAGCCTCTTTTGGTCTTAACAGCCGCATGAACCTAGCAACTCCTGATAAGGATCTAGTTCAGACCTCATGTGGTATTCCCCTCATGGCGGTTAGATGCTCGGATGCTTAGGAGCTCTGCGTACCTTGGCAACTATTGGGAACTTCCCTCTACTTGCGGTCTTTTGTGCGCCGCAACATCGTGAGGTGCGATGGACAGATGGTGCTATCCAGAAAGGGTAATCCACACACGTCATTTTAATTTTTTATTATTTTCGCATATGTTGAATTTCAATTGATGGTTCCTCTGATGTGGGCTGCAAATACCGTGCTTAAAAAAGAAATGACTCATATCTCCTAGCCGATACACAACTTCAAAACTGCACGTTTTAAGCCGGATTCAGCGCTGATGGTGTCTCCTATCCATCATCCGTGCGCTATCTACGTGATTTCGTGCAGGGCGGTTGTGGCGGGTTAGGAAATAGTACCCTCGGTTCCCAAGAGCGACATCACGAACACCAAAAAACACTCAAAAATTGCAGGGATTCAAAAAATCTTTAGTTTTTTGTTGTTGGATCATATAACTTCAAGCGTCACTTTATCAAAGATTATTAAAGAGATAGTTGACAGTAAAGTCCTGATCTACCCACAAATAGATATTGTAGTTGTAGAGAGGCACCCCCAATATCCCCCCAACCAGCAACGATGCAAAGACAAAGAGCGGTGGCTGAAGCAAGGATATGTGTGTTTGTAACAACCACTTTTTTTTCGATAACCATAAAACGATTATTCCTTGTCGGTCAAAACATCCTTACCGCTAATCAATTTGCCTCAGATGATCCATTACTCAAGTTGTTAACCAGTGAGCGATCTCCACCGGGATGGATAGGGGGGGTTGTGTATCGAATCTCATTTGCCCACATCGTGCTCCATGCTGGGTACATCTGTACATTGTGAGAAGAGCTCGTGCTATCATGCCACGCTTTCACAGATGTAGGTTCAGGCTCTGACGTACGATATGTAACTTGTAGTTTGATAACAGGATGAGTGGCAATTTAATAGGTTAAAACACAGTGGTTTCTCATGATCAGTTCTTAGAAATAATTGGATGCTCTGGACATCGTAATAATCTTGGCCTTGGCGGGGACAGGGCTGTCTCATTTGGAGCATTTCACCCAATCGATGTGTGATTTTCGGTCCTCATGGCTATTAGGGCAAAGACTAGGGTCAAATGATGGACTTGGTAGGACTTTGGTACATACTCCGTACATAGAATGCATGTCTTACATTTTTACTTCCAAGATTCTTAGGGTCTTCCGTTGGCTTTGGTGGGGAACTTGAGGTCCACTTGGCAGGACCGTTCTTGCACAACATACAACATACATTGATGTACCGATGTTAGTGTAACATATGACATGGAATGTTCTTCTCAATAATTCCAATGTTTTCTTCTGGAAGGCCAAAATTACTAGTACAGTCTACGGTTATTAAGACAACAAAACACATAGAACCCACATCATTATCATTCTGTTATTGACTACTCTAACATGTCGGAGAGTCTGCAATTTGAATGGCGCCATGCAGCATACTACCTAGAGAGGTATGTGAGGCGCTCAGCTTCAAAGCTAATCATGCACTTCATATTGATACGCATATTGTAAACCATCATACCAGTCAACCGCGCATCTGTTCCTTGCGATCAACAGCCCTAAATACCCACACCCACTTTTGACGGCGGGTTCCCCCTATGGGACGAAACCTTCGGTGAAAAAGAAAAAACTCTGCCTGGTACATTTTGTTCTCTTTGTGATTTTATAGGGAGTGAGTGCTTTTGATTCCACTAAACTAGTTTAAAAGTAAAGTTACTTCCCGATGTCACTTTTGTAATTTTGATTGGACTAATAGAAAAAAAAAGAAAAGATAAGTTTCTTCCATGCTTCTTCCCTATATGAGAGAATATCTCGTAATTTAACTGGATGACGATTTCATCCATCCTATTCTAACTTTCAAGGTAATCGTGGTGACATCATAACGACGCACCGCGAACCCAACATTTTCGTAATTACGGTATTACCAGTTTTGATACCAGATACAGTAGTACTATTAGGCACAATGAATATTCCTTAGGATCAAGGTTGGAAACTTGGAAACTCCCAAGAAGTAGCAGCTAGGATTTGAGAAGGTCAGCCTGTCAGGGTGCGGGCTGGCAGGACGGTATGATAGGAGATGACTGGTAGGAACAGGTCATAACAGATCAGATTCCCATTGACAGGTACAGGCAGGGGCAGGCTATTATGCAAGACGTAGCTCGAAGAGCTACAACAGGATCTAGAACTGAAGTTCAGATAAACAGGTCGGAGATCACGTGCCGTGATCTTCCTCTAACTAAGCATCACGGTTCGCACCGTGACAGTACCCCCTCCCTTAGAGCCGAGCTCCGTCGAGGCGAGGCTTGTGCGGGTATCTTCGGTGGAAGTTCCGTATGATCTCGCGGGCGTGGTCCAGGTATTCAGCAGGCTCTTCAGTGGGTTCGTCGTAACCAATCCATTTGACGGTGTACTTCAGACGCGGGCCTCCTCGGCCTCGTCGTTCCCAGCGGGAATCTAGGATGTCTTCAACTTCCCATTCTTCCAGTCCTTCGACTTCGACAGGCGGTGCGGGATCAGTAACTTGTCCATTTACCGGGTTCGTGGCGGCAGGCTGGGATGGTTCGAACCCGATGCGGGGGTGGAAACCATAGTTCGCGTAGAACGGAGAAACTCGGGTGCTCTCGGAGTAATGAGAGTTTGAAGTGAATTCGGCCAGCGGGAGCCATTCAGACCAGTCGTCCTGTAAGTAGGACACATACGCTCGGAGGTATTGTTCCAGTACGGCGTTCGCGCGTTCAGTCTGGCCATCAGTTTCCGGGTGATAAGCGGTTGACAGCAGGTTGGTGATTCGCAGGCACTTTGTCAGGTGTTTCCAGAATTGGGCCACGAACTGGGGTCCTCGGTCAGATACAACGGTATTCGGCAGGCCGTGCAGTTTCCATACATGACGGGTGTACAGGCGGGCGACTTCTTCAGCGTTGCAGGTTCCCTTGCAGTATATGAAGTGCTTCATCTTGGTCAGACGGTCTACCACGACTAGGATGGCGTCGTAACCGTAGCTCAGGGGCAGGTGCGTGATGAAGTCCATGCTGATATCTTGCCAGGCTCTCTCAGGTACGGGCAGTTGTCTCAGGATCCCTTGACGGACTTCTCGGGCGGGGGTGATACGGCGGCAGGTATGGCAGTTCTTGGTCCAGTCGCTCACGTACTGGTATACTCTAGGCCAGTAGTATTCTCGGGACAGCAGTTCATAGGTCTTCGACCGGCCAGGGTGTCCCACGGTGGGCTTGTCATGACACAGGCGCAGTATTTCAGCTTTCAGTTCATCGTTGTCAGGGACGTACAAGCGGTTCCGGTAGTAGAGGTAGTTGCCTCTTCGTTCGCAGTCGGCAAGTGTAATCTCAGGGTGACGGCTAGCGTTCTTGTCTAACGCTTCCAGGATAGATTGTACTACTTTATCTTGGTTGTAGGCTTCCAGCAGTAAATCCTTGATCGTAGATGGTGGTTCGGGCAGGTTGTTCTCGATGAATCGGACTCTTGTTTCAGGAGCAGCGGTGATGGGCGGATCGGCAATGTCGGGCGGAACGGTGATAATAGGCGGGACTTCAGCGGTAGCAGGCGGTTCTTCTGGCAGGTCTGGCAGTTCAGGTGGAGTGGTTGTAGTGACTCCGTTTCTCTGTCGTGTTGTGACGTTTATCTGTAGGTTTTCTTTCTTCAGAACAGTCTGGCTCTGATGCGCTAAGCGCTCATCCCCCTCTTTAGGGATATCCTCTGACCTCCTGGTCAGGGCGTCGGGCTTTGCACCTTGTTTTCCGGGACGGTACGTGATCTTGAAGTTAAACCGGGACAGGAATTCAGACCATCGGGCTTGGCGGCGGTTCAGGAGTTTCGTTGTCGTGAAATATTCCAGATTGCGGTGGTCAGTTATGACCTTCACGGGCGAGGGTGTGCCCTCCAGTTCGGGACGCCACTCTTCGAAGCAGCGGATTATGGCTAGCAGTTCTTTATCGTATATCTCATAGTTACACTCGGCGGCGGAGTGTTTTTTCGAGAAAAATGCGATAGGGTGCAGTATTCCAGCGTCATCGTACTGAGACAGTACACCGGCAGAGACAAAATCATACGCGTCTGTTTCCAGGACTATCTCCTTGGACCAGTCAAACGCTTTCAGAACCGGGGCAGGTGTAAACGCTTTCTTCAAGGCTTCGAAGCTCAGCTGGCAGACAGGTGTCCATTCGAAACGGACGTCTTTCTTCGTGAGTCTCACGAGCGGGGCGATGACTTTCGAGAAGTCTCTGATAAAGCGGCGGTAGAAGTTGCCGAAACCAATAAAGGCTTGCACATCAGTCAGACAGGTCGGTGTTTTCCAGTTCACGATCGTTTCGATCTTGTCGGGGTCCATACGGATCGGATACCATCTTCACCGATGATAATACCAAGGAACTTCGTCTCGGACACACAGAATTCGCATTTCGATAGTTTTGCGAACAGGCCTGCCTCTCGGAGGCGCTGGAGGACTTTTCGTACATGTTCTATGTGTTCCGCACGCGTGCGGCTGTAAATCAGGATATCGTCCAGGTAAGCAGTACAGAAACAGTCCAGGTACTCCCGTAACGTGTCGTTGATAAATCGTTGGAAGGATGCGGGGGCTCCAGTTAAACCAAATGGCATCACCAATGATTCGAACAGTCCTAATCTCGTACGGAAGGCAGTCAGGTATTCTTGTCCCTTCGCAATTCGCAGATTGTTGAAGGCGGAGATGATATCAATCTTCGTAAAGAACTTCATCCCTTTCAGGTTATTCAGGGTTTCCTTGGTCAGCGGCAACGGGTAACGGTCCTTAACAGTGATTGCGTTCAGTGCACGGTAATCCACGCAGAAGCGGAGACCTCCGCCGGGTTTCTTCACGAACAGAACAGGCGAGGCAGCGGGCGAGGAGCTGGGCTGAATGAACCCTTTCCTCAGGTTATCTTCGATCCAGTCTTTCAGGACCTCGAGCTCATTTCGGGACATGGGATAGAGGGGCCCAAAAGGTAAGGGTTTGTCCTCTTGTAAGACCATCTTGTGGTCGTATGATCGGTGGGGTGGCAAGCGCTCGGCTTCCTTGGGTGAGAAAACTTCGGCGAAGTCTCTAAACTCTTCAGGCAGTGCAGACACGGGGTCAGGTTCAGTGTCGGTCTTGGGGTTCAGTGCAGTCTCGATGTCCGCGGTTGTAATTGCGAACATGCTGTATTTCTTTCTTGCATACGCAGCACACGCAGCTATCGATACGGCTGCTATGTCTCGTTTCACGAGACCAGTTGGTCGTGCAGGCAGGTTCCTCGGACGGGACTTTACAGGTATCTCGTGGAGCGCCTGGGTCTTCGCGCTCCGCAAGGGTATGTTGCAGTTCCTTCGGCAGTAGTCGCTGTTAAATTCAATGCTGTGTTCAGCGAAACGGACATAGGGGTCGTGTACTTTCAGCCACGGAAGGCCTAACACGATCGGGTAGTGTGCCAACTGGGTGGCCAGGAAACAGGCTTTCTTCTCTCGGTGATCGCTGATGCGGATGTGCATTTGGACATAGTGGGTGATCGGCCCACACTCAGCTTCTTGTCCATCGAATCCTTCCAGTTGGATAGGTTTCGTCAGTGGTATGAGGGTAAGACCATTCTCTCGAGCCCATTCTTGGTCGACGAATCTCTTCCCCTCAGCTCCAGAATCTAGCATAGCATAGCTCGGAAACTCTTCTTCTTTTCGGTACAGTGTAACAGGTAGTATCATCAGATCAGAACGGCGGGTCTCCTCTTCGACGGAGAGGCCGTTCATAGCGGCGGCGGATAGACGGATAACGCGCGGTTGCAGGGCCTGGTCGCGGCTTAGGCCAGGCTGACTCCTTTTAACGAGTCTTCCAGAGATAACGAGCGGGGACGGGTAAAGCGGCCGCAGGGGCTGCTGATCGGAGAGGGCGAACGGGGGAGGATATTCATTTGGCGAGCCGCTAGCGGGCGCTTATCGGCTTGCGGGCAGTCTCGGACGAAGTGCTCCTTCGAGCCACAGCGGAAGCAGGCATTTTGTTCGTAACGAGACGATGGCTGACGGTACGGGGAGAATCGTCGGCGGGTGGTGGACAGGTCCATAGCGTCAGGGTTCACAGGCGGGGTGGTAGCGGTCTGCTCAGGACCGGGTCTACCAGAGTTCAGTTCGGGGGCTTTCGGGGCGGTTCAGACATTTTCAGACAGTCAACTCCTAGGGGTGGGAGCTACGTAGTGTCAGGGTGCGGGCTGGCAGGACGGTATGATAGGAGATGACTGGTAGGAACAGGTCATAACAGATCAGATTCCCATTGACAGGTACAGGCAGGGGCAGGCTATTATACAAGACGTAGCTCGAAGAGCTACAACAGGATCTAGAACTGAAGTTCAGATAATGTGCTCCCGAGAGGATTGCAGGGTTGCATACTCTCGGCGCCTGAGGCCGCTACTCAGCGGCGCTCGGACCAAGCAATTGGTCACAGGAAAAAGGGGTTTCATGTTGGATAAGCGAGAGCTTGGCATGTTATGTAATAACTCTACATTATAACTGGTGTTTAGCACTATCCAATAGAAACCATGCGATCCTTACAGAATCTCAATAAAACAGGTCGGAGATCACGTGCCGTGATCTTCCTCTAACTAAGCATCACGGTTCGCACCGTGACAGATTCGAACTAGATCACCTACTTTCTATTATATCTTACTAAGGTGCTACTAAAGCAGAAGTAGTGAGTGTTTCGGGAGCTACTTAGTATACGTGAAATTCGCGATAAAATTATCCGAGAAAGCGATAGAAGAAGCAGTTCTAAAGCTCTGAATAGCTTCAAAAACTAGGGGGTATATCGAGATGTTGTTACGGACCTACCCGTCACCAATCAGTGGTGACCCACCGGGTACACAGATGGGCCACCGAGAGCCAATCAAGCAACCACGTGATCACAGGAGGAGTATATCCCTGCACGGGGTAGGATATACTCAGAGGGGTCGATCTACCCCGGGGTGTAGGATATACCCCAGGAGCACTGGCGACCCCAGGAAGCGAAGGATATATAAGGACACTCTCTCATGTACTTAGTTTAGTTCTTCGTCTTCAATCCTACATTGTTACTTGTGTTTACCTTTGGAACCACGTTGACTCATTAACTATATTATCACTTGACAACACCTACGAGCAGACCAATACTGCGGTATAGATCTACTCGGCGCTCTACCTGGCATCGTTCCTCGATACCCTCAAAAGGACTTAGGCTGGAATAAGACTGTGCGCAGCAACAGCTCGGTTGAGAGGCAGATCGACGATCTGAGATCGTTGACGTTGGAGGATCAGCACAGGCAAGTATAATCAGGGAAGCTCCAACATAACTGTGACCAGTTAGGCAGTGCGTAACAGATGTGAGGTGTCACCTACGTAAAAGGACTAGGATGTCTCAATGATACCACCCTAAGACAGACAAATTGTATACATCGTTTAGTCAGCCTTGTCCGCATAGATTGTTTAAAAAGGCGCGGATCTTGTCATTCTTCAGTTAGAGAATTTAGAGTATTTTTCATACCACTTCCATTGAACCCAACGATCTCAGTCAAAATACGTTACTAGGAGCAAACATGGAAGTCATGTGACTCCAACAAGGATCTTAGCTGACTGCTAGCTTTGTACACGCTATTTACAGGAAGATCACGCAACATACCTTGAACAGCCGGCGGTTTGATTGGTTTAAGGAAGAGGGGCTTCGCGAGTGAAGAACCTGAGACATTGATCCTCTACACTGTGACTGTACGTATCGAATGATTTGGAGAGGGTCTGGATCTTCAAGTACTAACGAGACCAATTCAGGTATCGCGCAAACGTGGAGTCGACGCGTTGTATCCATCCTGAAAGTTTGCCTGAAAGATCAAACGGGTTTATGCCTTAGGCATTGAAGTGAGTCACGGGGTGAGTAGGTTGGGTAAGCTGCATCCTGGTGCGTAATCCCCTTTGTTCCCCTGTCTCAGATTGCAGGCTCCTTGCTGTATTTGCCTCGAATTTGTTTTAATCAATAGTCTGATAAAACTGCTTTTGACAAGGCATGGAAGAAACAATCGCCGAGCTACGGCGTCAGCTTGAGGAGGAGAGACAGGCGCGAGAAGAGGCGGAGAGACGCCAGGGAGAGGAGAGACAGGCGCGAGAAGAGGCGGAGAGACGCCAGGGAGAGGCGGAACGACATGTGCAGTCCAACACACTATTCACCCTTCTCGATCGCTGCCACAACTATCTGTCTCAAGCGATCAGAGTCGAGACGGATGCAACCCTCACGACTCAGGGCGATGCGACCAACCCGGTGAACAGACTTTACCCCAAGCGCATAGTCCCTTGGCTTGATTTCCCTCAGCTCCAGGAGCAAGTCTGGAGGAAACTCGACCGCACGGCTGCCTTAACCTCGCGCCCTCTCTTCCCTTCTGATACCCAAATCGATTATGTCTTTGCGAATATCCAGAACAGACCGATTTATTCGGAGGCGTCCCTTCGAAATTTCGAGCGAGACACGGTGGATAATTTTGTTGAAATGGTTATCAAGGCGTTGCGAGATGATGAAGTCTTTCGACATGAGTTTGGAATCCAAGGTCAAGTCACCTTTTACGACCGCATGAACCTATCGGAAACTTCGCTACAGAACAGCTTAGAGCAAATGAATCTTCAGGACGTGCGAACACCCCAACGATTCGCGAACACTAGGCCTGGGAGACGCAGAGGAAGGGGAAGAGGAGCGATACAGGGAAACAATAGGGATGGCACTACACGAAGACGTAATCGTCGTGCCGACCAGTTCTGCGTGCACCTTATGGCTGATGAACGACAAATACCAATATATGCGGTGGAGTTCAAAGCGCCGCATAAGGTGACAATCCCCGAATTGGTGGCGGGTCTACACCAGATAAATCTAGCTCGCGATGTCATTAACCAGGAAGGCGATACGTTTGAGTTTCATGCCACCTACCTCGTCGCCGCTGTGGTCACTCAGATATTCTCATACATGATCGATATTGGGGTTCAATACGGCTATATCTGCACAGGAGAAGCTTTTGTTTTTCTCTATATCCCGGAGGATGATCCCACAGTTGTTCAATATTTTTTGTGTATCCCAAACCAGGACGTGCAGGCGGACGATGAACTACGCCTCCACCGGACCGCTATCGGCCAGGTGCTTGCATTCACCCTTCAAGCGCTAGCCGCCAAAGCTCCGTCTCAAGAATGGCATGATGCGGCATACGATAAGCTAGAGACCTGGGATGTCGAATACCTAGATGTGTTGAGAAAAATCCCCGAGACTCTCCGTAAAGACCCGCGAGCCTCCAATTATCGACCATCGCACTGGAAACTAGAGCCGAAGACGCACAATACACGATCCCGTGCTCGCTGCAAACCAGATATCTCTACTCCAAAGCATTCGTCGACCGAAGGCAGCGGTAGTGATGAAGAATCGCACTCGCCATCTATCGCTGCAGCGGCTCGTAGCGGGTCGAGCCGTGGCCGAGGCAATAACCGCCAATCAACTAAGGAAAGCGAAAGCAAACGAGCCGGTCAGAATAATAAACAGACCTCTCGAAAAGATGGGCAATCTACACGACCCTACTGCACAATTGCCTGTATCCGCGGCATCGTTAACCGAGAACCTCTGGATCAAGAATGCCCTAACTGGAAACTCCACGGCGGCCAGAGACACTCTATAGGACCGCAGGAGTTCACACGCCGGCTTCACCGCCAACTTACCCAAAACCGAAACCATGGGTTTGAACAGCTTCACGTCTGTGGTCGGACAGGTTACCTCGTCAAAGCTACCCTTCTATCACACGGGTACACTGTGGTCATTAAAGCTACCACAATGGAGAAGCAGCATCGCCTTCAAGCGGAGGCGAACAATTATCGTCACCTCAGGAGCTTACAAGGAAATCAAATCCCCGTCTGTCTTGGCACATTTACGCCACAAGTCTTATATTGGTACCATGGCGAATTAATGGCGCAGATGATGATACTGAGCTGGTCTGGAAAACGGCTTCAGTATATTATCAACGATGAGAATTCCAGATTCTTTCACCAGGAGCGCGACAAAGCTCTGACCGTGCTCCGGTCGCATGGAGTTATCCACGGCGACAGTGAGTGGCGCAATATACTGTGGGATGACCTAGGTGCTCGCTTGTTTGTTATTGACCTGGAGGAAGTGAAATGGTTGAAGTGCCCTCGGGCTCTTGAACCAACCTTTGGCAACATGCGGCATAGCCATCGCGTCGGGGTGGGGAAAAGTAGAAAAAAGCTCTTGTCCAGCTCAACTGCTGTCTGCTCATGACGGCCCTCAGACCCATAGACCACTGCGTTAGTTAACGTTACGTCTACACCTTAGATCAGTCGTGATACGTGGGGGAAGGGAGTACAGCGTTAAAGTCACAAATCGAACAAGCAATTCAAAGCCCTCGGGATAATATATAAAGACCTTATGTCACGGTGCGAACCGTGATGCTTAGTTAGAGGAAGATCACGGCACGTGATCTCCGACCTGTTTGTCTGAACTTCAGTTCTAGATCCTGTTGTAGCTCTTGGAGCTACGTCTTGTATAATAGCCTGCCCCTGCCTGTACCTGTCAATGGGAATCTGATCTGTTATGACCTGTTCCTACCAGTCATCTCCTATCATACCGTCCTGCCAGCCCGCACCCTGACACTACGTAGCTCCCACCTAGTCTTCCGCACGACCCAGTAAAACCCAGACCCAACCCAGACCCAACCCAGTCTGGGTTGGGTTTTGGGTCGAACCCTTCGACCCAGTAATGGGTCTGGGTCGGAGGGTTCGACCCAGTACTGGGTCTGGGGCCCCAAACTGGGTTACAAACTAAACAAACATGCTAAGGATTCTAAATGTATAACTTATGCATTTATTCGCGGTAATTTTGAGTATTTGCTTTACTTGATTATATCTAATTTTATTTGTAAAAAGGGTAAAAGAGATGCGTATAATTGAGGATTCTTTGTCAAGCAAGCTAATGGTATTCAAATAAATCATCTTCCCTGCTTTTACGTTTTCTCCCTGATGCTCGTGTCTGTGTACAGGTTGGTGGTAATGATGGCGAGCAAGGACGACCATATTCACTTGTAGGTAAGGGCCTCTCCTCCGGTATATCCTCTGGTCTATCCTCAATTACAACCTCAATTGCATCCCCTGGTTTATCTTCCAGTTCATCCTCCTGCTCCTCTGTATCACTAATTGGATCAACCTCAATCTCACTGAGCTTCTCTTCCCTCTCCTCTTTTGCCGCCTCAAGCTCATCCTGGGAGAAAAATTTCTCAAGAAGTGTTGCTTCCTGCTCCTCCATATCAAATTTCGTTGTACAAAGAAACATCATTAATGCCTCGACAGTCTCACTCTTCATTCTACCACGACGATAGTGACAAATATCTCGAGCGGTATTAAAGAGGCGTTCAACTCCTGCGCCAGTTGCTGGAAATGAGAGTGTATCTCGCGCAAGGGCAGCAATGGCCGGAAAGCGAGCCTGGTGCTCTTTCCAGAAAGTAAGCGGCCTAACAGAAACAGTATCTATATATATATTAGTATTATTATCACACATACTCTTTGTATTTACTTACCGCTGTCAAGATATTGACTGATTTCATCAGTAATGGCTCGTGGTTGTATATCCCTTCCATCAAGCATCTCCTCTAGCCTTGAGCTTGGATGGGCTATCGTTAGAGAGCTTTGTAGATCACGACTGCTTATTCTAACTTGTGCTTGATATGGAACAAGGGCTTGTTCAAAAGCAAGTCGATAGGTATCTCGCCATTTCTGATCCCAATCACTGGAGAGGAAGAATTTGAATTTGTTCACCGGTGCAAGCATTGTACTGATTGCATAGATATTCCCTCGAAGATCATCAGCTTGGGAGTAATACTCATCAAGCTTAGACCGACCAGCTTCAAGGGCCTCTAGCATCTGTTTTTTCCATGGGACACGCTTTCGGCGTAGCTGTGCCTGTGATCGCTCAAGATGATCAAACAGTTTGTTGTAGATCTTAAACACATAGTGGGCAGTGACATCTCGAGTCTTTGATAGCTGTGTTGTATAATCAAAGAAGGGCTCGGTGATACAAAGAAGATAGTCGATCTGACGCCACTCTTGCTCGCTGAGTAGCATCTCCTCACAATCATACTCTGTACAGAATAAAGAGAAGATAGCACGTAGCCTCTTTGCCCGGCGAAGCATGAGGAACGTAGAATTCCATCGTGTCTTTACATCTTGGATTGGAACGATCTTGATATTAGTTGTCTGAAGATTGTAAAAGGTCTCTCTGCGCTGGGGACTTGCATTGACGTAAATCGCAAGATAACGGACTTTGTTCAGTGTGGAGGAGATCTGACTTTGCTTCGCATTTTCTTGGGCTAGCCTTGACTGCTTCTCTGTCCACCTTGTCTCGGCTGATTCATTTAATGGAACTGCCTTGATCCGAGCAAGAAGCTGATTGAGGCTGAGCTGGATAACGTGGGCAAGACATGGTATTCGGGTGATAATAGTATCATCTGACAAAGCCTGTTGGAGAGCAGTAGCTAATGTCTTGTTGTTTGATGCATTATCTGTTGTCAACCCGAATACTTTATCTTCAATGTTGTGCTCCACTAGGGTTTCTATAAGAACACTACGCAGGTAAGAGCCGGTATGTGTACCATGAAGCGGCTTAAACCCAAGTAGTACCTCACGATATACCCAATCACTGTCAATGAAATAGCCAGTAATAGCCATAAATGCCTGCGAGAATGGAGATGTCCAGCAGTCAAGCGCAATGGATATCTTTGAGCCAGAAGGCAGCGTACGAAGGATACGCTGCTGCCGGTCTTTGACTAGACTGCCCAATCGGCGACGGATGGTATCGGCAGATGGGATCACTGGAGGGGATGGGGCGGAACGAGCTTTATTGATGATGCGTTTGAATGATGGATGCTCGATCAGATGGAATGGGAGCCGGTTGAGAGTAAGAAATTGGAGGAGATCCTCCTCCCAATCTTCTTGTAAGAAGGGTATGCTTGCTGAAACTTCTCCCTAGAATAATAATAAATTAGTATAGTTACTTGATTTTATGATAGAAAATATACCTCTCGTTGTAGGAAGTTTGTAATCTCCGCTTTCTTCCCCTTTTCCGACCGTAAACAACCAGCCGTTTTCCGATGTTTCTGGATGGTTGATGTGCCATGATACTGCGCTTTGCCTGTGCTGTTCGGGCTTAGTGTATAAGGATGCTCTAGGATCTTCCCACAGCGCTTGCACATAACCTTTGGTGCGCCATCAATACCCTGAGCTACCTGATGGTAGCTATTCCAGATCTCTGTATGGCGGTTCGAATCCCATTTAAGCTTGCTTTTCCTCCCGTAGTCAGTCTCTAACCACCAGTCCACAAAATCGTTATGTGACATTGTATCGTATAGAATAAACCCTTTCCTACGGTCGGGTCCAACGCGTTTCAATAAAGGGGGGATTGGGAGGGGATCATCTGGTCTTCGGAAGTTTGAGTCGATTGTGTGTTGACTTGCGGATGGTGTGACTTGTCCAGTTGAAATATATGAGAGATCGTCAAGATCACCACCATAGAGCGACGATGCAAAGTCGGAAAGTTGGCTTTGAGACATAACATGAGAATGACATATAATATATACAAATGGATGTAAGGGGAGAAATTCTTTAACGTACAAAGGTAGAAATGCACTAAAGTTGTAGAAGTGTCTAGGAATATTGATATATCAAATATAGTAAATCATCCTACTCTTGTTGATTGGTCTATTATACTAAAATTATATGGGTCTAAAGAAATACCCCTGAGATAACCCAGTCAAGACCCAGTCAAGACCCAGTCATAACCCATTTAACCCAGTAAGAACCCAGTAAGAACCCATTTAACCCAGTAAGAACCCAGTAAACCCAGTAAAACCCCAGTCAAACCCCAATTCCCACCCCAGTTCCATTAATCCTTCTCAAAATATTTCTTCCTACCCTCCCTTCAAGTCGCATATACCAAGTAGATTAAGAGGTAGTAAGTAGTTTTGAATATAAAAGTTTACTAGATATCTATCCATAGTTATATAAGCTCTAGAATTAAACAGAAGAAGAGAAATAAATGAATTCAAAAATTATTTTACTCTGTAGATGAAAATATATATTATGTTGATGTGTGTTGAATATATATATCTGCAACTTGGGGTATACTTTGTATTTTAAATGGAATGCAATCCTACGCCTGAGAAAACCAGCAGCCAACACATACCACCTTTCCATATGAAATAAAGCATTTGAAGAAGTAATTAATCTTGAACCAGATATATTACTTTCGAGAACGAGGTTATTTCTTAAAATTTCCTTTGCCTTGTTGGTAGAGAGTGTAGCATTTCGATGTAGAAACCATAACAGGGGAAAATGACAGTATGTTATTTAAATATTTATGCCATAATTTATGCAGAAACTGGGTCGAACTGGGGCTATACTGGGTTTTCTGGGGCCCCAGTCACTGGGTCTGGGTTGGGTTCTGGGTCGAGACCTTCGACCCAAACTGGGTCGTGCGGAAGTCTAGGAACAGGTCATAACAGATCAGATTCCCATTGACAGGTACAGGCAGGGGCAGGCTATTATACAAGACGTAGCTCCAAGAGCTACAACAGGATCTAGAACTGAAGTTCAGACAAACAGGTCGGAGATCACGTGCCGTGATCTTCCTCTAACTAAGCATCACGGTTCGCACCGTGACATAAGGTCTTTATATATTATCCCGAGGGCTTTGAATTGCTTGTTCGATTTGTGACTTTAACGCTGTACTCCCTTCCCCCACGTATCACGACTGATCTAAGGTGTAGACGTAACGTTAACTAACGCAGTGGTCTATGGGTCTGAGGGCCGTCATGAGCAGACAGCAGTTGAGCTGGACAAGAGCTTTTTTCTACTTTTCCCCACCCCGACGCGATGGCTATGCCGCATGTTGCCAAAGGTTGGTTCAAGAGCCCGAGGGCACTTCAACCATTTCACTTCCTCCAGGTCAATAACAAACAAGCGAGCACCTAGGTCATCCCACAGTATATTGCGCCACTCACTGTCGCCGTGGATAACTCCATGCGACCGGAGCACGGTCAGAGCTTTGTCGCGCTCCTGGTGAAAGAATCTGGAATTCTCATCGTTGATAATATACTGAAGCCGTTTTCCAGACCAGCTCAGTATCATCATCTGCGCCATTAATTCGCCATGGTACCAATATAAGACTTGTGGCGTAAATGTGCCAAGACAGACGGGGATTTGATTTCCTTGTAAGCTCCTGAGGTGACGATAATTGTTCGCCTCCGCTTGAAGGCGATGCTGCTTCTCCATTGTGGTAGCTTTAATGACCACAGTGTACCCGTGTGATAGAAGGGTAGCTTTGACGAGGTAACCTGTCCGACCACAGACGTGAAGCTGTTCAAACCCATGGTTTCGGTTTTGGGTAAGTTGGCGGTGAAGCCGGCGTGTGAACTCCTGCGGTCCTATAGAGTGTCTCTGGCCGCCGTGGAGTTTCCAGTTAGGGCATTCTTGATCCAGAGGTTCTCGGTTAACGATGCCGCGGATACAGGCAATTGTGCAGTAGGGTCGTGTAGATTGCCCATCTTTTCGAGAGGTCTGTTTATTATTCTGACCGGCTCGTTTGCTTTCGCTTTCCTTAGTTGATTGGCGGTTATTGCCTCGGCCACGGCTCGACCCGCTACGAGCCGCTGCAGCGATAGATGGCGAGTGCGATTCTTCATCACTACCGCTGCCTTCGGTCGACGAATGCTTTGGAGTAGAGATATCTGGTTTGCAGCGAGCACGGGATCGTGTATTGTGCGTCTTCGGCTCTAGTTTCCAGTGCGATGGTCGATAATTGGAGGCTCGCGGGTCTTTACGGAGAGTCTCGGGGATTTTTCTCAACACATCTAGGTATTCGACATCCCAGGTCTCTAGCTTATCGTATGCCGCATCATGCCATTCTTGAGACGGAGCTTTGGCGGCTAGCGCTTGAAGGGTGAATGCAAGCACCTGGCCGATAGCGGTCCGGTGGAGGCGTAGTTCATCGTCCGCCTGCACGTCCTGGTTTGGGATACACAAAAAATATTGAACAACTGTGGGATCATCCTCCGGGATATAGAGAAAAACAAAAGCTTCTCCTGTGCAGATATAGCCGTATTGAACCCCAATATCGATCATGTATGAGAATATCTGAGTGACCACAGCGGCGACGAGGTAGGTGGCATGAAACTCAAACGTATCGCCTTCCTGGTTAATGACATCGCGAGCTAGATTTATCTGGTGTAGACCCGCCACCAATTCGGGGATTGTCACCTTATGCGGCGCTTTGAACTCCACCGCATATATTGGTATTTGTCGTTCATCAGCCATAAGGTGCACGCAGAACTGGTCGGCACGACGATTACGTCTTCGTGTAGTGCCATCCCTATTGTTTCCCTGTATCGCTCCTCTTCCCCTTCCTCTGCGTCTCCCAGGCCTAGTGTTCGCGAATCGTTGGGGTGTTCGCACGTCCTGAAGATTCATTTGCTCTAAGCTGTTCTGTAGCGAAGTTTCCGATAGGTTCATGCGGTCGTAAAAGGTGACTTGACCTTGGATTCCAAACTCATGTCGAAAGACTTCATCATCTCGCAACGCCTTGATAACCATTTCAACAAAATTATCCACCGTGTCTCGCTCGAAATTTCGAAGGGACGCCTCCGAATAAATCGGTCTGTTCTGGATATTCGCAAAGACATAATCGATTTGGGTATCAGAAGGGAAGAGAGGGCGCGAGGTTAAGGCAGCCGTGCGGTCGAGTTTCCTCCAGACTTGCTCCTGGAGCTGAGGGAAATCAAGCCAAGGGACTATGCGCTTGGGGTAAAGTCTGTTCACCGGGTTGGTCGCATCGCCCTGAGTCGTGAGGGTTGCATCCGTCTCGACTCTGATCGCTTGAGACAGATAGTTGTGGCAGCGATCGAGAAGGGTGAATAGTGTGTTGGACTGCACATGTCGTTCCGCCTCTCCCTGGCGTCTCTCCGCCTCTTCTCGCGCCTGTCTCTCCTCTCCCTGGCGTCTCTCCGCCTCTTCTCGCGCCTGTCTCTCCTCCTCAAGCTGACGCCGTAGCTCGGCGATTGTTTCTTCCATGCCTTGTCAAAAGCAGTTTTATCAGACTATTGATTAAAACAAATTCGAGGCAAATACAGCAAGGAGCCTGCAATCTGAGACAGGGGAACAAAGGGGATTACGCACCAGGATGCAGCTTACCCAACCTACTCACCCCGTGACTCACTTCAATGCCTAAGGCATAAACCCGTTTGATCTTTCAGGCAAACTTCAGGATGGATAACGTAATTCCCAAGCGAGCTGGCCACCCAAGCGAGCTGGCCACCCCAACCAGCCTATTAATTTTAAACGCATTTATTTCAACCAAAACTCCATCAAATTCAATCAGCTAACTTCTAGGTCTATCTGGACATGCATCTCTTCTATGGCCCTGATTTCCACATGCACCGCATTTCGGCAATGCCCTTGTTCTTGGTAATAAAGGTGCTTCCCCTGTGCGCGCGGACCTGGGGGCGGGGAGGTTCAATCACTTCCTCTGGTTGCACAATTAAAGCAGTAGCTTCCTGAACTGATAAGCCCTCTGTAGCAGGTATCTGCTTTCGAGATCGAGTTTTTTTCTGCTTCTTTTTCTCATTTTTCCGATCGTAGATCGTGAACTTCTTTCTCAAGAATCGCTGCTGATTGCATCGTCATTTGGCAAGCTTTCAAAACCTGGTTTATCGCTGAATTGAGTGGACTTGGCGGGCTTCGGGATCTTTGACGAAGTAATGCTTTGATTGAGGATGCTTGTTTCAATAATTGAATGTGATTTGTTGGTGTTTTTGGCTCCCATTCACTACCTCGACTAGAAAGTCGATATTGACCTTTTGTCCGTGAATAAGTCGATGGAATGAATAGTTTTTCAAGCAATCGAAGGCCAATTTCATCAGAGGTCCATCCATTAGGACTGACTTCAAAGCGCCTATAATTTGGAAGATTGTCGAACCAAGATTCAATGAATACTTTGCCTTTGAAAATAATGCATGGAGGTAGTGCCCAACCTGAAGCATTTGTACATTCAATTGCAGTCACCCATTCGGGATTTCCAGGTTGTAAAAGTGATCGCCGACCGTAGTATTCAGATCTCGTAATGACTTTAGCAGTTACGGTTAATGCTATTGCAAAACTAGTCTTATCGATGTTATAAATGTCATCATTATCAATGCCGTATTGAAGAATCGTTTTTTGAACAAGTGTAAACCATTCACCAATGATTTTTGGATCTTCACATTTAGCACGTTCGTAATTGTAACGTCTGGAGAATCTCGAGGATAGATTGGGATGTCGTTTAATGTAATTAGTGACCCAATTTTTGCCGACTGCAGATGATGGGTTGATTCCGCGATGCGAAAGTAGAACATTCGCCATTTCTTGCACCATTGAAGGTCGTGGAGCTGAACCACGAGCGTCCATAGAGAATATCCATTTTTGAAGAGATTCCTCTTCAGTATCGGTCAATTTATGAGAGTTGGCGCGAGAAATCGCGCGGTGTTGTATACCATTCAGGCGGGTAGAAAGGGTGGATCTTGGGACGTTAAAACGGCGCGCCACTTCACGAATTGAAGAGATTTCTTGATTCTTAAAAGCCTGGATAGCTAGTAAGATCCTGCCCTCCTGCTCTATTGAATTTCGAGAGGATTGAGTACGAATTGGTGGCATGGTGGGTGGTTGAACTAACTAAGATCTAATTCATGGACGTGTTTTGGTTGGGGTGGCCAGCTCGCTTGGGAATTACGTAAAATGTATTAATATTAGACTGCGACAACGCCCATTAAAGTGGAGACACTTTTAGCGTCGCCAAGACATATGCGGGCACTTTTGGCAAAGTGGATACTGCCAAGAATTGATTATTTACATGAAATAGCCTAACTAATAGGGTATTTTTGTATTATTTTTGTATAACAGTGGGCGATGGGCGTCAAATTTCAAAAGGCCCACGGGCCGTGGTTACTTCCTAGTGCCCATGGACGGGCGATGTCGCAGTCTAATGTATTGTACCTGGTATTCTGATAAATTACAAGAAAATCGGGTGGGGGTTAGATTCCCATTCTCGGGATGGAGGCGGTGAACTGTCAAAGCGGTCTCTATACGCCCCATCTATTCCGTCCGGTAGAAAAATAGCTGTTGTCCCTCTGTGGAACGAAATACAGCGTACTTTACCACTAGACCATAACAAAAACCAAGGTTCCTGTTTATGGCCTAAGGGGACCATATTCGTGGTTTTGACACCCTCCTAAGTTGTGAGGGATGGATGATGACATACGTATTATTAAGCAGCGTACTTATCCTACGCAACAACTCTATAGTAATAAGATCATCTTTACCACAACCAGCTTAATTCCATAACATAAGTTGTAGACCCATTTTTCCTCTCTCTGTCCACAGGTACTTATCAACTGCGAAAACGAACGAATAGCAGCAGAGAAAAGGCTACAGAGGCTCCGGTCTGGATGAATACTGATACGCAATCACACCGAAGACAAACCTGGCCCAGATCGAAATTTATTAAAAGCTTCGTTCGGTAAGACATGTCAGCAGCAAAAGCAAAGGATCCCCCCCTATGCAAGGGTGAGCCACGTACGCATAAAGTGCGGCCAATGAGACATCAAGTTACACATGGCACAAGACCTGCATCCGAGTTTCAACTGAGGGAGACCCGTTCTGTCAACTTGGCTAATCATGAAGCCGGCTCAGCCAATCAGGAAGAAGACGCACCTTTTAAGATCATCTCTACAACATTGTATTCTCCTCAAGGGCCCTTCATTCTAAGATGTCTTTATTAGACTTTCTTAGGATTAGGGATTTAGGGAGTTTAGGTATTCTAGCAAATTTGCCGAGTCTCAGCTTTTTACGAGTCTTGTGAGGGATGGATGATGACATACGTATTATTAAGCAGCGTACTTATCCATACGCAACAACTCTACAGTAATAAGATCATCTTTACCACAACCAGCTTAATTCCATAACACATTGGTAGCATGTCCTGATTAAGCCAGAGGTCCTCTGGTTAGGCATACCATACGGTCACCGAATTTTCCGGTCGCTAAGCCCCTGGGTTACCAGCGGTGGAAGGGTTCAGATCACCTACAAGATCACCTACGCTTCGCATACAACTTACGCCTCCCTCAGCTCACTACCCCACTAGCCCCAATGCAGGGCACACAGCAGGACGTCCCGCAGGGACCTTCGTCCAACATCACCCTGTCGAGGGCTGAACTGCATGAAATCCTTGATGACGCGCTTACTCGAGCTCGTACACGCGAGGTCGACAACGTTCGAGCAATAGTTGACGAAGTCATCAGGGCGCGTCGTGACGATATCCGCGGGCCACCGGGTCGAGACGGACAGGATGCACCACATAGCACCGCGCACTGGAAGACGGACGAAGGTTACTTCACACCTGACCCTACGTCAGACGTACATGTACGCACTCTTCGGGGAACCACGTACTACACGAATGTTTATGCCTTCATCAACCAGCTAAAGGCATTGATCCCGTTGAAATCTGAGGAAGTGGTCCGAGCGAACCTACCATCGTGCCTGCGGGAGGCAGCAGCTCGATGGTACAGCGCGGAGCTGTCAGACGAAGAGAGGCAGGATTTAAGTGTCCGCTCTCTGCAGTTGGGCTGGTTCGCTACCCTTGAAAGACGGTTCAAGCCGCGCGCCACAGAGGCGATCGTCAAAGTGATGGCACCGTCATCAGTCTACTCCTGGCGGGACGTACGCGCAGGGCGCAGTGTTACAGAATGGGCCCAAAACATGTTGCGAGACACCCAAGCAGCCGAGATAACAGGTACTACAACAGTGCTCCGCCTAGTGTGGACACGTCTTGAACCAGCACTTCAGCGTGACATACGGGAACCCAGCCCAGCTACCACGATCTCGCAGTTCATGGCAGACTTAGATTTGCGTTATGGACAGTGGTATGAGATGTCGCAACGCGCCCGACCGATGCAGCGTCAGACGCAGCCCCAATCAGTTCGTTACCAAGGTCAGCAACGCCAGCCCCAGTATAATCCTCGTAACGCAGGTTACGCCTACGGTCGTGGAGAACAAGCATACCAGCTACCCTTCCGGCCACGGGACACACAAACTGACAATCGCCAGCTTATGTGGAATTCGATTCCCAACGTACAACGTCAACCACAGCAGCGGTTCCCTAGGAACGCTTACCAGCCACCGTCAAATGTTCCTCAAACCCAGGCTCAGCGTACGTCTTACGTACCGCCTCAGCGGCAACAACCACAAGGAGCCTACCAGCCGCGTCAGCAGCAGCCTCAGGGCCAGACCAACCAAGCCGGCCAGCTCTTGCTCTCTGACAAGCCGTGGAATCAAGCCGGTTACTCCAACACAGGCTACGTAGCGCGGCAGCCACGCGCTCGGCCAGCCGCAGCATACCAAGCGGAGCCACAGGAAGTTGCTCCTCCCGACGAGAGCTTGCCAGCGTTTTACGACGGCCAGCACTTCTATGACCCCCACACTGACGCGTATTACGTAGATGAGGAACACAACAGCTATGCGGAGTACCCTGAGGAGGATCCTCAAGCGTACTGGCAGGCCCCTCCTTTTCAGGACAACGAGGACAACGAGGACGACCATGACCAACCATGTTACTCCGTGACAGAGGATCTCACACCTACCACTACCTACCCAAAGCCCGACTGTACAAACGGGCCGGTTAACCTAGTCCATGTGGCCACTATCAGCCGCGGCCAAAATAAGGTGGCGTGCCGATTTATCATGAACAACAATCCGACGGCGTACGCCTTAATCTACCAGACTAAGGCAAAGAAAGACCTAGCATACGCCCGTCTGCAGGACCTCGACGGCTTCCGCGAACGTATCTGTGACACAGCTAACGACTTCCCCTCTACTGCCTTCCCCGATAACAGACCATACGACCAGACCTGGCAAACTGTTCCGGAGCCAAGCTTCGACGGTCAGGCTTTCACCTACGGAAGACCATTCCCAAACCAAGACCCCCCAGCACAGCACGCAGCCAAGCTCAAGCTTATCCCATGGGAAGACATGTACGAGATCCTCGACTCATTCGGCAACCCTACTGCTCGTCAACGACGACGCGCCCGCCGCGAAAAGGAGAGAGAGGAGAATATTACGTCTGATGCACACATCCCTTCTTGGGGACGGGTTGCTATCGCAAAACCCCGCTCTGGACCACTACAAAATACGGACCTCCGTTTTCGAATTAGCCAAATCGATGGCGCCCCCGACCTCGTCGGCCCAGTCATATCTCTGCTGTTAGCTGTCGAGGCACTATGGCAATACGTTGGTACTAGTACAAATCTTACGCGGATTACTTCCCTTGACCACGCTGGACTGATCGATTTCCGCGCCCGCTTCGTTGAAGGGGACCCGCGCGTGGTACGCGCGATGCGGGAAGGGCTCGGAACTTCCCTTAACGCCGTTCGTGATGCCATTGCTTTTGCTGAGGGCCTCATGCTTGTCGACCGATGCTTTGAAACTATGAAGGATGAGACAATTAAGGCGGAAGTGGGGGCAATTGCTACCTTGGTCCGGCCGCCACCACAGACGCCCCTTTCCCCGCACGACCAGCTTGCAATGGACTTTTAGACACACATCCGATGCTACCGAGGGCGGCAGCACGCTTTCAACGGGGGCAGTTGTGAGGGATGGATGATGACATACGTATTATTAAGCAGCGTACTTATCCATACGCAACAACTCTACAGTAATAAGATCATCTTTACCACAACCAGCTTAATTCCATAACAAGTCTCCCTCAGCTGATAGCCCGCCTGCATCATCATCGCAATCAGTTTGTGCCATCATATTTGAATCCTTGTTCTCAGTCGGGTTACTCCATATGGTGTACTCCGTGGGGATCTACATTTACATGTAGAGACCCGAGAGCTGATCACATCCATTTCATCAATAAGTTCGCGTTCGAATACAAATCGAGATAGCATATCCTTTCAGGCCGCACAACCAGGAAACAGAGATTTTTTCTTTCTCCCAGTTAGCTTCTTACTTCTTGACGGAAGTTTGAGTTTCAGAATGACCAGAAACATGTTCAATAACAGCAGATTTGAAAGACATCAATATCCGGCGCGGCTCAAGAGATCAAGCTCGTGGATTAGACATAATCCCGTATCCCGTATTATCAGCATTCCTCATATTTGCCTGCACAGTTCTCACGTTTATGACATTCGGTCACTTGGATATTTATCGCTCGGCTCAAATATTGGAAATGACCACGGATCAAGGTACAAAACTGCGTCACCAAATCCAGTGAGGTTCCATGCTGATGTCAGTGGAAGGATCAGCAGAAAAGACTGCCGCGCTATCTGAACTTGTTAAGAGAACCCAAAGCTACAACAAAAACCTAACAAAGGTCGGCTTAGTTATGGCAAAGACACGATCGGATGACTTAAGATGGCTTCGTGATTATCTCCAAACCCAGCAAGTAAAAGCCCCCATTTGCAGGGAACTGCACCAATTAACTGTTCATTGCCAGAACTGACACCACTCCGTTCATTTACACAATGGATAAAAATCCAGAGATTGAACTACTTACAGCACACTCATCTCGTGGCCGTGAGGCCTCCGCTTATCTTTCATTCATTGTCGACCTGTACGACGAGCTCCCCGAATACTCGATTTTTCTCCATGCCAACACTAACCAGTGGCATAACGATCTCTTTGGCCCCCAGACCAGCCGAGCTTTGCAAAGCCTGCGCCGTGAAGCCGTGGATGCGAAGGGATATTTGAACCTGCGGTGTGCAAGTAACCCAGGCTGTCCGTTTCACGTCAATCCCAATAATCCCACGCAAGCACACATTGACAAGAATGATGCCCGAGCAAACTTTCCGAGAATTTGCAAGGAGATATTTGGGGAAGATGCCTATGTTCCAGAACAAATTGGCGGGATTTGCTGTGCTCAGTTTGCAGTCAGCCGAACACACATCCGGCAGCGGCCCAAAAGCGACTATGTCCGCATGCTAAACTGGATGAATGAAAAGAGTGTGCCACTTGTTGAAACTTTGTGGCATATGGTCTTCGGCATGGAAAGGGTACAGTAAGTGCCTTCTATTCTCCGGGACACGCACTCTTCCGGTAACTTGTGGGTGCACTAACGCTTATATGTCTGGCTTCAGTTGCCCTCTCTATGAACAATGCCGGTGTGATGATTATGGATGGGTAAGTGGGAATCAATGTGACTCAAAGGAGGCTCTAGACTTATTGTTGAACGAAATACAGCGTACTTTTCCACTAGACCATAACAAAAACCAAGGTTCCTGTTTATGGCCTTGGGAGGCCGTATTTGAGGTTTGACACTTATCTCTCTATTCAGTGGGACCATTGCCATCGGGCCAAACTCTTACGGCCATTGCGGCACCGCAAAAGAAGATGCTTAGATTTAAGTAGGTGTCTAGGAGGCAAATGATACTTTCCATATGCATAAACCCAAGCTCCCAGTCTTTTGTTTGGTTTTGGTCATCTTTCTATTGGGAGACATAGCATTTAGGGCGAGCCTGCAAAGAGGAAGCTTTGTAAGCCGGCAAGCGGCAGCTGGATAGAGGAACTGAAGTTTGTCTTGCCTATGTAGACGCTGCACCCATCATACCTCAATTTAGGTGATTTACATAGATCCAGATGGAGTCTTTTCTTTTTGGCCGATGCGTCAAATGTGGGGTCCCCTCGAGGACGGGCAAAATACCACACCGGTGATTAGTGCAAGCCAAGCTAGGCTCGGCTTTAATTGCCAACCCCGATGCTTAGATCCATTCTCCGATTTTGCCTGTTAACGCCGATGCATAGCTATGTTCTCCGGCCATCTCAAGGTACCGGTGACGGGATCCGCTTGCTCCGAAGCTGCCATAAATATTCAAAGGTAGCTGCAATCCGTCAAAAAGAAGCTCAGTTTCATTTCCATCAACCATTTTTGACCATGTCCACGAAACCTATCACTCGAGTTGCCATTGTTGGAGTAGGTCTACAGCCTCATGCCCTGCATTTTGCTGGCCCCTCTTCGAGGAGCAACTGCTGACAATGACCAGGCTACTGGCCATCTCGGTAGAGCCTTTGCTCAGTCCCTTCTGCAAACCGGCCAGCATGAAGTCACAGCTCTCACCCGCGAAGATAGCCATGGAAAAGTCGCAGAGGGGGTTCGAGCCGTGAAGGTTAATTACGATGATGACGACTCACTAGTCAAGGCCTTGAAAGGACAACAATTCCTTGTGATTACCCTGAGCGTTCAGGCCCCCGAAGATCTCCATGCAAGGATTACCGCAGCTGCCGCAAAGGCTGGGGTCCCTTACATCATGCCAAATGCGTATGGATACCCCATTAGCCCGGAGGGCGTGAAGGATGGGGATTCATACGGAAAGCGCGTCCTTAGTCGAATTGATGATGCTCAAAATGGCGGATCGTTCTCGGTAACACTGCCATGTGGTTTCTGGTACGAATGGAGCCTGGCATGCGGCGAGCAATGGTTCGGCTTCACAATCAAAGACCGAAGGGTAACCTTTTTCGATGATGGCACTCGCATCGTGAGCGTTAGCACTTGGGACCAGTGTGGTCGTGCGCTGGCTGCTCTCCTCAGCCTACCGGAGTCGGGAACGACCCCCGCGCTTGCCGACTTCAAGAACAAAGAAGTCCGCATCAATAGCTTCCGCGTCTCACAACGCGACATGCTTGATAGTCTGCATCGTATTTTGGGCACCACAGACTCTGATTGGGAGATTAGTCATGAGACTGTCGCTAAGCGCCTTGCAGACGGCGCTGAAGATTTGGCCAAGGGCGTCTTCACGGGGATTCCCAAAATGCTTTATGGGCATGTGTTTTTAGCAACCAACAAGGATGGCGATTTCGCAGGGACAATGGAGTTGGCAAATGATGTACTAGGGCTACCTAAAGAGGACTTGGATGAAGCGACTAAGAGGGTAGTGGATATGGTGGCTGGAGGATGGACCCCCTTCGGTTAATCCCACCCACGTTCCTGTCCAGATTACTTCTTGGCAAGAGTGTTCTCATTGCATTTGTTGATGTAAGCACATACACTAGGAGCTACGAAATCTACTTGTAGCTATTAACAAGAGAAAATTTCCTGACTACTTGAAGAGACCCCTGTTCTACAATTATTTGCACTGCAACAAGACGTACCGGCATCCCGTGGTGCAAATGTTTAATTTGCGGCTCCATCGGGTAACCCCCCCCCCCCCACAGTTCAACGGCCGATCGGTCAAATTGCTGTGCCGTTCCTAGCGTTCGATTACCGATCCTAAACGATCTCGTGATTCAAAGACCAGAAAATCACTATTGATAATGTGAAAAAGTGCGTAGAATCGCTCTTCAAGCCTTTTTCAAAATGGACGCCAACCGGAAAATGTCATCAGTGTGTAAATGCGACACCTTATAAAGGGTCCCGGTTGATTAGAAGATTTACTACATGAGATCCTTTTCAATTTACCCGTGAAAGTACCTAGCAAGTTGGCAATGCTAGGAAAAACGGCAAAGGAAACAAAAGCGTCGCTTTATACAAGTTTGGCCCTTGAGATACTTTGATTGGATAGGTATATCAAGATGAGAAAAAAAACCCCCTTTCCTGCAGTTGAGCCTAGAGTTGTCTGACGTCAGAACCGGAGGATGACTAACAGTGCTAGGCGGCCCGGGGGTGCAGAATAGTGGTGGTGTCGGGGGGCCGTTTCTGGCCTATAAAGCAGTCATTTTCGGCGTCAATTACGCAGCTCCTCAGCCTCTAGGTTTAATCTTCGTCTTGTCACGATTTCCAAAAGTCATTCTTGCCCACTCTAAGCTACTAAAACTGTAGGCTAAAACATGTCCGAGAAAATCAAAGAAGCAGTGCTTGCCGAGGCCAAAAACACTCAAGCAATTGCTCATGATGTCATGACGTCTGGCGCATACTTGTATCCATTGAAGGTAAGAAGCTGTGCCCCTCAAAATGAATGATTTTTGACCGTCTCTAACTGCAAATTTATGGAGATTCTCAGGGTATTGTCTACTTCGCAACCCACAAGGACCTTTGGCGTCCTTTTCTATCTCGCGCGGGCCGAACGATCACACTGGGAGTCGGCGTCACATCCGTGATGTTCTTCTTCACGTACTTGCCGCAGATGGCCATCATGGCCTTCACTAGTGGCCCGTTGGCTGCTATTTCTGCAGCGATCCTGGTCCTTGGTGAGAGTTCCACCATCACAAACGTCCTCTCACGCTCGTTCCTCGTCGAAGATGCCCTGATCGACACCTTTGATGGCACCCTAGTGGCGCGTGACCAGGAGACACTCGTAGCACAAGGACGCCAGTTGAAATCACGATCGGGAGGAAAAGATGCTATGGCCAGACTGGGTAAGGTTTTTACTCGGCCTCTCGCGCGGTTGAACCCAAGGGCTCTACTGCGATCTTTGCTCTACCTACCTCTGAACCTCATTCCTGTGGTCGGGACTGTTTTGTATATCTGTATGCAGGGGAAAAGAGCAGGACCAGTACTTCACGCCAGATATTTCCAGCTCAAGGGCTGGGACTCTACGATGCGAGAGGAGTGGGTGAAGAAAAACCAGGGCGCGTACACTGGGTGCGTAAACTCCATCTCAGTCTATTTTCTTCCCGGCTGCTGTTCAGTCAAATGCTGACCGTTACCTTAGACTTGGAATAGCAGCCTTTTTGTTGGAAATGATACCGTTTGCCTCGATCGCGTTTTCATTTACGAACACTGTTGGTGCGGCTCTCTGGGCTGCGGATTTAGAGAAGGCAACCAAGTAGCCGATTGAAAATCTGCAGCAACCTCAATTAACCGTGAAACATGTCAAGCTCAAAGATTTGGTTTAGCTGTGGCGCTCCTTGTCTCAATCGTGTAAAAGTTAAGCTCGAGATAGTCTTGGGTAGCGAAGTTCATCTGGGCAGTGATCTCCCATGCTCGCTCAAAATATCTCCCTCACGTCTGAGCTACTCGATCCCACCTATTCTCCATGTACCGAGCTTCCCTACTACCGAGGCTCAGAAAATACGCTTGTTGAAAATAGAAATATCCGGCCGGATCTCTCGTAGTCTCTCCATGTCGCAATGCAGAAAGCAATATTCCTTGTGCATATGACCGTTTCACATAGCTTGCTCATCGGGTGCTATTCACAGAATTTTCTCAATTTCCACAAAACAAAGATCGCCCGGCAACCCCAGGTTCTTAAACTATTCGCAAGGAAAAGGGGTCTTCTCGCCCTTCGCTGTGTATCCACAACGCAAATACCATGGGATAAGTTGCTGGCAGTTTGAAATGGCGTCTTATCCCAGCGTCTTGACACTCCAAGTCCGTTGACAGTCGCTTGGAAGTCCCGATTGACCCGACGAGCGTGTTGTCACCGTTGATTGCCATCAGGATGACGCTGTCTAATTTGGTGATCATGACCAGAATCTCTTGGACCCCGAGGGTGGAAGCTCAACGAGAGACCTAGATCATCTGTCCAGCCTTTTCTGCTGTCCTCGGTGCGGAACGCCGCTTCCACCAACCGCTGAAGTTGGGAGGCGTCCTCTTCGGGCGCGACGCGAAAATTGAGTTCGCCCATCGTTGGCTTGGAGGGATGTTGAGGATTTTTAAATGTTAAAACCGTGAATTGGTGGGTTAGATAAAAAAGTATTGAGTGTTTAAACATCTCCGCAAACGTGGTAATAGTCCAAAATCAAGCCATGTAGCAGGGCGCGAGGTTGGCGTAAAATCCCGCATAGGGCAATCAATCAATCAAAGTTCATTTTAACCTGTTGCAGTCTCACTAGTTGCGTATGACTATGCAGGCGCTTCTCCAACCGAAGCAAGAACTCGAGACCCAACGCCGAGCGGGATCGCTCCCAGAGTATACAGATGATGCCGAAGTGAGGAGTGCAGAATCAGCCCATTCCCGTAACCCGTTCAACCCATACCCGCAAAACCATGCCCAAACCCATACAAAAGAAATCGTTTGATGAACGCCGTGGAGTGCACCCTCTACTTCAATCTCTCACTCCCTTCTCACCTCCATGCCTCGCCTCTCTCTGCTTCCTCCCCTGCCTCAGTTTCGGTTGATGGTGACGTTCTTGGTGGCCAATTCTTTGGCATATTTCGCATCCATAGCTGAGTTTCTCGCGTCTCAGCTTCATTATCGTCGTTGTCTAATACCCATCGTCTTCCACACCTAGATCCATTGCCGTGAGGCCTACCGGTTCGTCGTCGTCCTCGATTCTAGCGTGTCGGAATTGCTGGAGAAGACCTGTTTGGTGCATAAAGTTGACCACGTAGCGGGTGGCCTGCGGGTTCGAAACTATCTTGTCGTAATCCATCTCGTTGATCCCAATATCCCGCAATTGCTTCCATAGCTTTGTACGCGGAATGGTATACCGGGGACACTGCATCAGGATATGTTTTGGCGTCTGCGAGCCCTCGTCGCATAGACACCGGTCTGTCTCAGCGGCCTTGATTTTGAACAAGAAATATTGGAGCCCGATCCGCATTGTACGCATCTGAATCAGAATGGCACATTGCGGCTTCGACAGCCCTTCGTATAGTCGGAGTGTCTTCTTGTTCGGCGCTTGCACTAAGCGCTTTGTCGGCGCGGAAGTTGTCTCCCGCTCCCACTGCCGCTCCCACCGCTCTCTAACTCGTTGGCGTACTGCTCTCTTGGCTGCTGCGGCGAGGCGGATTGTCGGTTTTCCCGGATCGCCGCTCCCGATCGTAGTTCCTATCCCTGCGCCAAGAAGCGCTGCACCTTTTGCTTCAGTGTCGGCATATTCATTGCCGCTCACCCCAACGTGTGCGGGGATCCACCTGATAGTGACTCTCGTTGGTTCTTGTTGGGCTTGGTTCCGCGATCGGATAGCCCGTATATGGTCGTAGATGCGGGTGAGAATGTATTGGCCGGATGGTCGCTTTGGGTTTTGTACCGCTTGGATAGCGGCTTGGCTATCAGAGAAGATGATCACTTCTCGTGCCTGTTCCTTTTTTGCTTTGGCGAGAGCCATCTCGATTCCGCTAATCTCGGCAGCGTATACTGTAGATTGGGAGTCAGTCCCAAGGTATCGTCTCTGCGAACTGACACCTTGTTGGAGACTGACCATTGATGCGCCAATGTGTCCTGCGAATCCACTTCCGTCTGTAAAGAGCATTGAAGCTCGATCCTGTTGGTCACAGAGGGTATCCTCGTATAGTGCGTTGTGAGTTTTGAGTGCGGCTTCTTGGTTCTCAATGAAACATGGGATTGGTGTCTCCCACGGTGCCAGCACAAAAGCTTGCTTTTCCTCCCATTTTTCTCCCAGAAGTAGTCGGAAAGGCTTCTTTTGTGCAATAGCCTCGGTCGGCGCCCATCCACCGAGTCTCCTTTGCGTGGGTTTCCTTGTTTCTTTGGCGGTTTGTGGGCACGCCCACTGCGGGCCGGTGAGGATCCGGATAGCGGTTTCCTCGACGGTTTGTTGTAGTCGTAATTTAATCGGAAGGAGATATAGTTCAGTATCAAGCGCCGCTCCGGCCGTCCCGCGGAACGCTCCGCTGATCAGGATTGCTGCGCGTTTTTGTATCTTGATCAGTTCGTTGGTGAGCTTATCAAGATCCCCTCTTGGCATTGACCTAGCAGCCGGACAGTACCACGCAGATAGACCCCATAGCATCTGTGGAATAATGACTGCCTGGTATACTCTCCGCATTGCGACTAGTGATGATCCCCAAGTGGAACCTGAGATCCCACGGAGCGCTTCTAGGCTGCTGGCTCCCTTCGCAAGTATCTTCCTCCGGTGTGTTGAGAAATCGAGGTATTTGTCGAGCCATACACCCAGGTACTTAGCAGTACTAGTCGGTGCTAGTGTCGTTGTTGGTTCGCCAGGTATTGTCACCGGCATACCGTCGTGACCCGACGGGTCATCTGGCACTTCCCAAATGTCTGTGTCTCGAGGAGGAGTGGTTTCAGCTCGAGTTAATCGCATCTGGTTGTCGTTCTGTCGCATCGGGTCGGGTCTGTTCGTGCCTGTATCGCATCGCATCATGGTTTTTGGGTTCGTGAAGTGTATCAGTTCGAATTTATCAGGTGCGAATTTTGCGGCATGTTTCTTGGCCCATATACTTGCCCTTTGTAGTGCTTTCCCTAGTACCTTGATGTTTTCTTCGTAGCTGTTTGAAACCGCTAGAATACACACATCTTCGACCCACCCGTATGCCTCGCTCTCTCCGTAGTGCAAACCACGCAGTGTACAGGCGCATAACAATGGCGCGTTAAAAAGTAGGAATAGGATTGGTGAGATTGGTGAGCCTTGTGGTATACCGGTTGGTGTAGGAAATGCTTCACTGAGGTAGCCGTTTGGTAGCTTGATCTGGGCAGTCCTACCAGTGAGAAATGACTGTACGCAGGCAGCAAGCGTACCGAGTCCCAGTTGTCGCATATTGTAGAGAAGTCTCTCTTGCGACACCATATCGTACGCACCGGCGACATCTAGGAGCAGCATACTTGCTATCTTACCTTCTCCCCATGCTTGGTGTACTCTCCCAAGAATCAACTGGATCGCATGATCGACAGAGATCCCTTTTTGTCCTCCAAGGTGTGTGTCTGGGAGCAGTTTGTGTTCCTCCACTAGCCAGGCTATACGTGTAGCAACCACTGCTTCGAGTACCTTGCCGAGTGTGTTTAGCAGTGCGACTGGCCGGTACGATTTTGGCGTTCGGTAGTCCCGGGGACCTGCCTTTCGCAATGTGACAGTGATGGATGTCTGGAAGTGCATCGGATTGTGTCCGATCCGGATACAAGCGTTGAAGATAGCTGTAAGAAGTGGAATGAATCTCTGCGATCGTGATCCTGGTTCTGCCAGTATCATCCAGATCTTGTTTGGTATTGTGTCGTATCCCGGTGCTTTGTTCGGTGGTGCCTTCTTGACTGCCGCTCTCACTTCAGTGTCTGTAATTGGCGGTATTCGGTATTGCTCTCTTTGTGTGGTGTTGATGTCGGAGAGATCGGCCTCTGGCGGTTGTGGGAAGAACACCTTGCGGAGTAGGTTGACTTTGTCAGTGTCGCTCTCTGCAGCCCCCCCTTCCGGTGTTCTCAGTGCCAGCATCGTGCTGCCTTGCTGCTGACCCCGATTCTTGGCCCATTTAGCTACCCTCCAGAGCCCCTGGGGACCTTGATCCACTGCTTCTTCAATGAAGCTCCAAAAGCCTCGCCGGAGGGCAGCTTTGATGGTTCTCCCCTTCTGATTTCTTGCCAGTTTATATACCTGCCAGTCCTCCTCACTATGTGTCGCAATACATCGTCGGTACATACGGCGAGAGTGTTTCACGGCCTTCCCGCATTCCTTGGTCCAGGATGGGTTCGCATATGGACTCGGGTTCGCCCACGGAGTTGATTCCTGCACCCCACGTTGTATGATTTCGACCAGGTGGTTTACAGCGTCGTCAATTTGGCGGGGGGTTATCAGCGTGGGTAGTGTTGGTAGGTTGTCAGCTACAAAGACATCGAATTTCTCGGTATCTATAGCCTTCCAGAGCCGTCTTCTTGTCTCAACAACCGGAACTGTGGCGGCGTCGAGTAGTACCCGGATCGGTAGGTGGTCGGAATCTGCGTGACTATCGAGAGCGAGCTCGCATACAACCAGTCTCTCAGTGAGAGCCGGTATACTAAAGAATAGGTCGATCGTCGTGCGCTCCCCGTTTTGATCCCTGGTAATCGTACCCGGCTCTAACCACAGGTCAAGGTCAGCCTCATCGCATAGCTCAATGAGCTTGTCGGAGCCTGAATCTTGTGTGGCATGAATGCCCCCCTACGCAGGGTGGTGTAGGTTGAAATCACCGGCGATCATAAGATGTTTCCGGCTATGTTGTCGTTGCTCGTCGCGTAGCAAGCTAGTAAGAAGCTCCACTGTGCCGGTGGTGCCGCACTCGTTGTATATATTGAAGAATCAGATCTCGCCAACACCGGTTTGGACTCTCGTTCTCCCCCCTCCGGTCTCCACACTGGACGGAAAGAGTAGTTCATGTGTCCGTTTCAGTGGATGGTATGTGGTGTCGTTGTATGGGTTTTTCCCATGGTTCTTATAGCGCAATGATATCCGCCTTAGCGACCTCCGGTTTCGCCAGGAAGTCCGCCATAACGACATCTCTCGATCGGTGCGTGTTATATTGGATAATGTGAGTGGTGTATTATTCATTGGCAGTCGGTGTTGCCATGATTTTCTTGGTGAATTGGCGGGTCCTCCTTTCTTCCTGGAGGTCTGCTCTGCTAGTGAACCTAACTGACGAAGCCGACTTCGTGAAGCTGACTTAGTCGTCAAGCGTGCGCTTATTCCTGCCTCTGGGGCCTGGCTCCCGCATAGGGCGTTAGATTGCGAGATGATTTACTTCTCTTCCAAATTGCAGACGAAAAAAACAAGGAAATTTCCAGATTGATAAAAATTTAACATCGAGTCGAACAGTCCACTGTCAGAAAAATGCGCAGATTCCTGTCCACAGCGCATGGTCCCAAGTAGGCTCTTTCGTGTTCTACAGGATTTTTCGATTTGATATTAAATGGAGGATTCAAAGAGCGGTTTATACTTCGATTCAGAAGGACGCATAAACATCTAGGAGCCTGACCTCGAGAACTGTGAAGAGTGCCCGGTTAGGCATCACTGATGATGTCATCTTTCGAAGTCGGCCCAGCAAACGCTTAGACAACTCTCCCATCTTTTGAATGGTTGTCTCTCATAAGACACTGCCAGACATTGCCAAGATATCATACCTTCGTCATGACTACGGCAGCGATATTCGGCTCTACAGGAGCAGTTGGCTCCCAGATCTTGGCTACAATCCTTGCGATAGACGCATGTTCAACAGTGAAGACGATCTCCAGGAGACTCCAGAATGTGCAGTCAGCTAAACTCGAAGCGCTCGATGAGAGCGACTCCTCAAAACGGGGTGGAATGATCTCGTCTCTGTCGCCCAGGCCATCAGTGGTTTTCAACGCGGTTGGTACCACGAGAGCGTCAGCAGGCAGCGTCACGAATCAGTGGAAGATCGATCATGATTTGTGTGTTGAGAACGCGCAAGCAGCAAAGGAGGCAGGCGTGAAGACGTACATTTAAATTTCTAGTGGAGGCACTAGAAGCCTTCTCTGGGGCCGGGTTCCATATTCAAAGATGAAGGTTGGCGTCGAAGATGCTGCCAAGGAGCTTGGTTTTGACAATGCTGTCATTCTTAGACCAGGAGCGATTATCGGAAGAGATAAATCAAAGTTCTTTTTCTTAGAAAATTTGGTGGAAGGCCTTCAGAAGCTGGGACAAGGTGTCCAGGACAAAGTTGGTATGAGTGCTGACCAATGCTTGAATTCATCAAATATTCAGCGCTCATAAGGCACGAGCAGGTCAAGATCAAACGACAATTGCTAGAGCATCCGTGGCAGCTGCTCGTATGATTGAAGAGGGCAAAGCCCCATCGAACTATTGGGTTCTCGAACAAGCTGATATTGTCTGGCTTGGCAGAGATGACTGGAAAGACTGAGGCGCTTTGGGGTGCCGTGTCTTGGACACAGCAATTTTTTCCAGTTAGGAATTTTTTGTGCGTACGAACGATGTTAAAAAAAAACGACAAATCATTTATGGCAAGAATTGTACCTCAGGCACTTGCCAAGAAAGGGACTTTCGCATGGTATCAAAAGTCATCAATGAGTAAAATCAAGCACGATGGTATCCTGCAGCTTTTGAACTCAGAATCAGCGACATCTCTGCCTCCTGGTCCCTAGATGAATCCAAGATTCAGACAGTACGTCCAAATAAAAACAGCTTATCTTGTAAAGCGGTTGCGACATGATACTAAGAATTTATGTACTAAGTAGCCATACCTAGATCCAACCGCCTCTTGGTAAGTGAATTCGGTCTAATTGTGCCGATATTAATTCCCATGTTGATGATTGTTTCATCCTGCCTATGACCTTGGAACATTCTATGTTTCGAATGAGTATTCTGTGTTTCGAATAGCCAATTTAAATTTGGCTGAGCCCGTGCAAGAAGATGAACAAGATTAAATTAGGGTTGCGGAGAAAGTAGTCCCCATTGAGCGTGGGACGATCTATATCTAAAAAATGACCAGATTGACCACCACCGGACCCATACGGCCACGCTTTCTTGGAAGTGATTCATACAAAATCAATGTGCAGAGAATTTTGAGAAAATCCCGCTTTCAGGACGCCATGTACTATGACGACATGCAATTCGCGCGCGCTGAGCCGTGGTGGTCGCAGTCTTCTGTGTCCTCGTTCTTATCTGGACCCTGCTGAGAATGGTTACAATCGTTCTTATCAGTTCCTCAGAGGCAGATCTCCACTAACTTTTGGTAACGAACGGTACGAGTTCGCAAATTTAAAAATTCACATTTATCGTTGCAGAATCATTCGGTCAAGTCTATCACGACCTGACTCCATACTGTGTTCTCGAGCCAAAGGGACTAGGTCGATAAGCTAGACGTATCCTTGCCCATGTCACAGTTCGTAACAAAACAGCGATATTGGAACCCGATGAGCCCAAAGATAGTATTGACTCATGGGATGATTTAATCGCAAAACTACGGGATGGACTTCACGATCTTGACATGCCAGTGTTAGAAGTCACATGACTTCTTTGTTTGCTCCTAGTACGTACTTAGTCTAGCTAAACCTGTAGACAGCTTCTCTCTTTTAAAAACGCATCCAGAGATCTCCAGTTTCATCTACAGCTTCATCTGGAGACTGAATATCATCTCTCTCAGCCAGTTTATTTCATGGACTGCATGCGGCTCGTTGTGCCATGGGAGCAGATCAACGTTTAGGCTCAAAAGGAACAAGCAAATCGTGTTATGACGAGGCCTAGCCATAACATTTCATGAGCACATGTCTTTGGCAGATTCTGATCACGAAGACGTGGGTTGGCTTTAACCACCTAATTCACACACACGCCTTGTAATGAAGCGGGCCCGACTTGCTCGTACCTCGATCTCTACTTCGAGGTCGTATCTAGCATGCTCATAAAGTAGATATGCAAATTTAAGCATCGACTTGATTAAATTGGGAACCTTTTTAACGGCCGGTACTGCGGGCTCTTGATGATTGAAGGGAAATGGTAAAAGTACAGTGTTTGGATGAAATGAAACGTCTAAGTTGGTAGTTCCATGAATATCAGAATTCTGGGTTGTGCGGAGAAGTGGGTCCACTGGCCGGGTTGATCCTGTGGGCCCCGGTCCATCCCGAGGTCTGGGCTATTGTTCGACACTTTAAATTGAACTGAGAATGGCTCTTAAATAGCTGCTCGGGAATTCTTCACGACTCTGGGCTCGGACTCTTAGTAAAACGCCAAGAGATGGAGACCAAAAATGAATAATGTCTCTTTTCTACACCTTAACTCCTCGCCCTCTACCCTCCATTTCTTTCAACTCTATCTTTTTCTCCTCGCCGGAATTCATGATGGAAGTGAAATATTCTACTAATCCCTCCCCCGGATTAGTCCAAAAAAAGGTACAGCAGACCATCTACTAGGGCGCACTTTGGAACCCCCTGGGTTCCACAGACATCCAATCTTGGATGCCCCCTTGTCTTAAATTAAGCTGCTAACACGAAGCTTGGGGGTTCATACATTGTCCTTCCGAGTTTGCATCTCTGTTTAATTTCCTTTCTCTTCAATACTGTGATGCGGATTTTGTGTCGTTATGACCGCCAGGAAGGGGTTGATGCCTAAGTATTCCTCTGGAACAGAAGAAAAGTGAAGATACTTGAATTGATACTACATTTGCATTGGCAAAAAATCCCCTGCCTAATCTCTGCTAGCGTTGCAGGGTTCTAGGAACATAAAGCTTTAAATCCCATTTAAATCCGTATATCGCCAATTTTCAGATCGCGCAGATGAACCTTTTTGCTCCATGGATATTCAGAAATCTCTATATTTTTAGGATTAGATGTTTTAGAAAGCTTCATTTTTAGATTATTGAATCGTGGACAATGGAGATGCATAGAGTTCTGTGTGATGAAAAGCTTCATGTTGATCTTTTACACTGTAGAGAGCGGTGTACAGAGCGGTACTAGCTCAGACATTTAGCCGCTAAAATGCCCCTATGACTAAGAAAACCTACATTTTAAGAACGGGCAAGGTTCATGTAATTAAAAACTAGGGGGGTCAATGTGAGCATTGACCATGAGACCAACTTGGAGTTCAGGGGCCCCCCTTCCTCTGTAATCTCAGAGGCATTTGAACACTGAGCGCCATCAGGCTGCATAGGGTGCTAGATGACTTGCCAAGCAATGTGCGTTTTAGCCAGCTGGCGTAGTGATGGAACCCAAGCATCACAATCTACCGTGAAAGAAGACCAATGTGATGACGGCTAAATTGCAGGAGCAGCCCAATCCGCACTAGTTATGGGGTGACTTTGTGGCGCTAACCCTATATATGCTTCAAGTTAATAGCTCGGTAACTAGTGATCTAGAGGTTAGCACGAGGATAGATTATTTACTATAGTAAATGGGACCCGTATCGAAAAATAATGCCAAGAGAGAATTCTGCCAAACCGGCTACTTAACCATATTAGTAGTGAGTTTTGCTATGTTTACAGGGCTGAGATTAAAATAGGGGTATCGTAGTATTTGACACACTTCGGTGATACACATTGACCTAAGGAGCCCTGTAGCGGAAATGATTTAAAGGTATGTATGTAGTCAGATGCCATAGTAAGAGGGATAACCGCGTGCTGAACGGTGCTGTGCTATGTCCATCGTTCGCATGATCACAGACATCAAATTGGCCTTCCAAACTCGAAGGGGTTGATTGTTCTTCGCGTTTTCGGTAAATTAAAAACAAGGATGGGCGAGATTGGTTAGCTATTCAAGACATTGCCAGGGGTAATTAATTGGGTCAAGTGTATTTAGGCGGAAAGTAAGCCTTTAATTAGAGATGTATTGTAATAAAAATTCGAAGTCAGAAAAACATGGTCAGAGAGCAGTTCCGATTGCTTTGAGACCGCAAATTTAGGTTGAGAAGACTCCAATTTGGATAATGGTTAGACCATTCCAAAGATCGAAGAAATGTGAGAAGGCAATGGTGTGAATAGATCGAAAGATTGCAACGAGCACAACGAATATTTGGACTCAAAAAGCACAACCGTTTTGGGCCATGAGAATGGGGACCATCATAGCCTTCACATACCTCTCATGGGAAGTAAACATTCTTTTCAACACCCTACTGCAGTCAGATAACCCTTCATTAGTGGGAATGAAAAACGACATACGGCGTTCAAAGAATGGCTGATTAAAAAGGATGCTATCTAGTTACCACATTGAGCTTGAAGAGACTGATTCGTCTCACGTACCTATACCCTTGGAATTGCCCGAGCGAGACAAATGACCATGCGTGCAAGCTTTCCCAGCAGCATTTTGCGTCTTTACAGCTTACTACACTCTCAAGTTTCTTCTTGTACTTCATGATTTCACCTACTGGCTTGTAGACTTTTGCACTTGGCAGTCACCTGTGGACATGATTGTTACTCCCCATTTGACCAATCATAAAACAGTTTGGAAATAGGGTTGAGCCTCAAGATAAAATATGATTGGCTACCTTCCGCCACAACTTTCCCATTCCGTGTCACGGCTTATCTAATATTTGGCCAGGCCGAGGCCAATCTTAGAACCTGAAACCTTGCAAGTCCCAACCTCCGTATCGAAGTTGAGGTGGTTGCCTTCTTTAGCGCCAATTTTGGCTCCCAAAGAGTAATAGAAAGTGCAGAGTCTGAAACGGAAGGGATTAGTACCGAAAGCTGTTCTTTGAGTGATGAGGTCGCACCCAAAAACTCCCCCTGTGGTTCATCCGAGCCTTTCAATCCAGGACAGAAATAAAGTACAGGCAAAGCGACGTTAAACCCGTGCGGCATGCTCGGATTTACCACTTCGAATTCATTTAGCTTCAATGGCTAGTTGATGGATGAAAAAAAACGCACTATCAGAGTCATTTCTTGGTGGCCTTCTGCATCGATATCCTAGAGGGAGAATTTTCAATTTCAATCGATTTTTGTGGCGTCCTAGGGTCAAAACGTACAAGAAAACACGGAAATCTCTTGCTCTCCAGGATGATCAAAACTTGCTTCAACTCGCCCCTAGGTATTGAAGCATCACCTTCTCGCCTTGTGGGATTCGCACAAGGGGTAGATGAATGGTGCACGGGGACTCTGGGGGTGGACAAAAGCACCCCACCGTATCTTCACTTCGAATGATGGGTAAATACTGCTCATCACATTTAGAACTAGTACCGAGGCAGAAGTGCACAGACTTGGTGCTTAGTTCGCAAAATCAGACTTGCTTTCAGGACTTAGTCATGAACTTGGATCGCCTCTGCATGGCATTTTCGGAACAGCGAAACGTTTGAATGGCATTATTATGGACGCGCTACAACGAAGATAAATCTAAATGATTTCGTCTTGCGCATACACACTACTAGGCTCGATCAATCAACTTCTCGAGCATGCTAGTGTCAATGATGTTTGACCAAACGTTGCCGCTAAATCTTTCGATGGCGGTCAGCTCGCCGTTCTTCGCATTCTGGAAAAAATCAACTTAATGCTTTTGTCAAGCATTTCGGAGTGAACTGAATGACCCTAGTGCTGGACAGGGGTATGTTGATGCTTGGGCTGTGAGGCAGAATCACCAAAAAATTTCAATTCGCACACAATGTCACAGCGTAATTGAGTCCAGATGCCAGCGTCCCGTGAAACAAAGAAACGATGCCTATCCCAGTAAAAGTTTCAAATATTCACCTCCCGAACAGACGTAATAGGCAACATCTCATCCTTCTCTTTTGAAGTCCACGCCACATTCTTGCCCCATGAACGGGAGAATCTCTCAAGCACAGCTGTAAGGGCGCCCATTCTCGGTTCTATATGCTTCGTCCACTGCTGAACAACATAGAGCAAGAACACAAAAAACATAAGCAGAATAATCACTAGTCTGAGTGGGCTTGGCGTTGGAATATAAGACTCCGGATCCGGTGTTCCGTCTGCTCTTAGAGTTGGCTCAAATCCAATTGCCATAGGAAGATACAGAAGGTAGACCAGAACAGAACGCATTAGCGGTCCGTGAACGAGATATAGCGGGAAGCTGATAGACCCCAACCACAACAGCACGGGATGGGAGAGCATCCGTCGCATGAAGGGAGAAAGCAGTACCCCAAAGCATATCATCTGCGCCCCAAGACTGGCGTAGTATCGGCTGACGTTGGCATCTTTTGGGAAAATGATTTCGGCAAGTGATGCAAGTTGGGAAGACCACTCGGTTTGATCAGCGTATTGGTCGGGGTACGAGCAGATGTAGAGGCCCAGGGCGACGAAGCCGTAGGGTAGGAAATTAAAGATCAAGCGTGGCCGGAGGGCCGTCAGATTATAGAACGATAGTTCCGCTAGTATCATGCCAGCGAAAATATTTGTACCAACAGTACCTGGAAGAAGTTATTATGGGGGTTTAAAAATCTTGCGATGCCACGTCTCAAAACATACCATCCAGTGTTATCCAGCTATAGGCGTATAGAACCATTTGCGCACAGAGGCGAAAAAGCGGCGTGGTATTTACCAAAGCCAGTAGGGTCATGAACACATATAGAGAGCCACGGAATAGGGGCAGTAATGCCCACTGCGGTTGGTCGTAGGCATTTTCGCCATACATCCAAGTTCCCGCCATCTGCCGTATCAGATCCACGACGGCGGCGCCCAAAGACGGGCTTTGTTGCGGGCTAGTTGTTCTCAGCCAGTATGCATCTACCCTTCTACCCAATTGGAAGACACCGAACTGACATAAAAGCCAAGCTAACATTGTCATCAGGGCAGCGGGGAAAACCAGTCTCCACTTGCGCCGGAAGGCGCCCGTAGACAGCGTAGCGAGAGCATCACTTGTAGCTCCTCGTCGGGCTAGCTGAAGCGGTTTTAGGGCATTCACGAAGCCGAGCAGCACCAGGAAGATGGCTACCCACGCCTGGCCCTGTATGACTAGTCGAAAAAAGGGTCGCTGAAACAAAATAGAGTTTCCTGTTTCCGCAAAAGATGGCGGGATCAGATATGTCGCAAAGGAGAGGCAGGTATGACTAGCGACCACAAAAAGAGCGGCAATTCCTCGGAGACCCTGTAGAAATGATCACGCTAGTGAGCGACAGTTTCACAGCATGCGGGGGATTGGAAATTATACTTACATCTGCCCAGCTACTGGGACGGATGTAAGATGCAGATTGCTTGATCGCCGGGTCGACAATGGCCATATTGGACAGACGGGTTCATTGCTGGTCTAGTCAATAGTATAATGCAGCTTGCTGCAGCTGCCCAGCACATATACATAAATCCCGTTGGTACATCATGCCTTATTCCGGGGAGATATCTATCGAGAGATGAATTGTCAAAATCTGAAAACGTCGAGATGAGATCGAATTGAAATAGTTGACAGTTGATCTCTATCCGAAGACGGAAGGGTTCGAGCGGGCCAACATTCCACGATGAATTAGGAGTTCTTTTAAAAAAGCGGAGAAGCCCAGATATTAATTTGACATATTCAATTGGTTTAGAATTCAGGGGTTATGTGCTCCGTGGTAAAATAGAACAAGAATAGCCCGGCGCTTAGGGGGCCTTGCCATGTAATTTTTTTTTTTTTTCGTAGTCTCTTATAGATTCTTTTAGAGTCTTTTTTTTATTTCTAGATATTTGCCCCTTATTAGTCGTATAGCTAACATCAATCTGAAGAATTAACTTCGACATAGAGAACTACATAGCTAAGATCGGACTAGCAAGTCTAGAGTTCCTGATCGACACAGGAATTTCCGACCTGTCGATTCTTATACAAAGATCAAAACAATGCGGATGTTATAGATAATAAATAGACAACACCGAGTACAACATAGATATCCAACGGCTCAATCCACTTTATATTCGGAATACTATGAACACTATGTACTTTGTAGTTAAGATGCCCCTTTGTCCATATTACGTCACCTGACACTAAACCTGATCAGGGACTTGTTGATTTCGTCTCAACTGCGCCTTTTCTCTCTTTTCTTCTTCCACAGTCCTCTGGCAGGCTGTCTTGCCAAATTCGGTCTCTTACCTTTTGTCCTTCGTTTCTTCCAAATTCCTCATTCATTATCGAACCCTTTGGCACTCCCTTTTTGTTGAAAACCTCCCTATGTCCGGCTCGAATATCCTATGATTATCGATTGATAGCTCTCCATCAGCGATAACCAATGTCCAGCGGGAACTGGGTGCGACATCGTGGCCATGGTCACAGAGAACATAAACCCTCGATATCCGCCTCCCTCGGCAGATTTCGACCTTCCCAGCCGGCGCAGAGTTCCTCACCCACCACGATTGGAGTCTTTGGTCGACCCACGCGCGCGAACCGCAAATTCCGCCTCGAGGTCCTCACCTCACTCCCCTCGCTCTGCACATCGCCAGAGATCGCGTTCGCCTCTACCACGGCAACAAAATCTTCACGAACACCCGTGGCCACTCACTCCATCTCACCATGGTCCATCGCATGGTACGAGGGGCGAATGGCAAACCCCTAGACCCACCGGTCGCTCTCAACTATACGCCACACCGACTGAAATCAATCCCCCAAACTGGCCCCTGCGAGACGAATATGAATGGCCGACGCATCGGAAACCTATACCGGCGCGAGGGGGGCTCCGTATGTCCATGTCAACATCCAGGTTGAATAGTAGGCGCCCAAGGACGCAGGAATCTATAGGGCGCCCACAGGACTTGAACCTCCAGGGACCGTCTCTATCACGCTTCCCAACAAACGGGACCACCGATGAAACCCCTCCCCGACCAAGCGTTAATTCGTCTGAAACCTGGCGCTCAAGCATCGAACAAACAAGCGGGACAGAGCGCAGCAGTGTCCTGACCAAGAGCAGTTCGATCACTGATCTTTCACCGGATACCCCCGACACGCCTTTTGGGATGGACCGTGGGATGAGTGTCGAAGATGCGATTTCTATGTATCTCGATGGCTTCAGTGATGCGACTGAAGAACCTAGCTCGCCGAAATCCCACACAGGGAGCAAAGCGCCATCAATAACGCCTCCTCCATCACGCGATTCACACCTAGGTGAAGCATACCCACTAGAATTTCCGTCGCTGGGCGACATTCCGCCGATACCCCCGATGCCAAAATTTGCTACCTCGCGAGACACAAGGCCAGACTCTTTGTTTTTACCAAACTCGACGTTTTCCGAACACTCTCCCATACCGCCCATACTCCCAGAATCCGCGCCCGAGCTCACCGCTTTGGAACCCACGTTGCTTGAATATCCAGAACCGGACCCGTCAGACCCTGTTGTGCCGGATTCTCCCTACAAGGTCACGCCCTCCGCATCGCCGGTAGCCGAGGCGCCCGAGGTGCATCATGCACACCAACGACAGGCCTCAAAAAAAGTGTTCATTCCCGGATTGGTGCCGCCGCTACTCCGCTCTGGAAACGGCCCTCGAGACGATTACGGATTTCGCAAAGCTACCCAACATGTAAGCCTGGATGAATATGAGACCTGGAAAGGATCCTACTCCCACCATGTGATACAGCGGAGATCCAAATGGTGTGAACTACTGAGGGAGCACGGGCTACCCACATCAGAGCCCACAATCTTTCCCCCGCAGTCTTCGAAAGTCAAGCGGTTTGTGCGTAAAGGAATTCCTCCAGAGTTCCGAGGTGCGGCTTGGTTCTATTATGCCGGCGGGTACGAGCTTTTGAACCAGAACCCGGGGCAGTATGATGAACTTGTTGCGAAAGCCATGAGCTCACCAAGCAACGACGACAAAGAGCACATCGAGCGTGATCTTCACCGCACATTCCCTGACAACCTCCATTTCAAACCGGACGCCACCGAGCTAGCGCAAGATCCCGGGGGCGGCAGCTTGAATTATTCCAATGTCACCACGGAGACGCAGATGATTCAGTCCCTACGTCGAGTGCTCTATGCTTATGCGCTGCATAACCCGAAAATCGGATATACCCAGTCTCTGAATTTCATCACGGGAATGCTTCTTCTTTTTCTTCCCGAGGAAAAAGCATTCTGGATGCTGCACATCATTGCCGCAGACTACCTGCCTGGCACGCATGAAATCAGTCTGGAGGGTGCCAACATTGACCTCTGGATTCTCATGGTCCTGCTCAGGGACTCTATGCCGGGTACATATTCCAAGATCGCTGTTATGGGAGGAACTCCGTCCGGACGGGGCAAAATGCCTCCTTTAACCGTGAACTCTCGGCTGCCAGACATCACCTTGGGATTGACCAACTGGCTCATGTCGTTATTCATCGGAAGTTTGCCCGTTGAAACCACTCTCCGAGTTTGGGATGTTTTCTTCTACGAAGGCTCCAAGACCTTCTTCCGCGTGTCTTTGGCAATCTTCAAATCATGCGAGAAGGACATCCTTGCCGTAACAGACCCCATGGAAGCATTCCAGATCGTCCAAAGCGTCCCCAAAAAGCTGTTGGATGCCAACACGTTGTTGGATGAATGTTTCGTACGTCGGCATCGCGTCGGACAAGGTCGTATCGAAGAACTCCGAGCTCAACGCCGGGCAGCTATCCGCGAAGAGAAATTGCGACGATCCGTGGCCTTTGGGAAAGGTCAACTTCATTCTAAGACGGATGATTTCACCGACCGAAGCCCCACGGCAATCCCGGGCGTCGAGCACCGGGTCGTTGGTTCCTGGCGTCACTTGAAACAACATGCATTTCGATAAGCGAATGATCACCCTGGCTTCCATACCTTTCGGGTGTCTTTCCCAGACCACGGCCCTCCGGGTCATGTCATCTCCTTAATGTCTGTAATCCTAATTGTGACGTTGACGAGGTTTAGCGAGGGCAGCTCTTGGCCTGCATTATAGGCGTCTTGGCTTTGTAGGGCGATATGGGGGAATCGAGCATTTAGAGCATTTATCATCTTGCATATGTATATAAAAATTACCAACCTATCCAAGGTCTGTGCCAAACAGGCACCCGACTTGGCAATTCTCATCTTGAAGCACTCCACCTAGGCAGTTTTGGCCGTATCCCCCCCCCCCCCCCCCCCATAAGGCCGTCATAGCTAGGTCAATCTGATACAGCAAACCTGGGCAAACTATAGATCGTCGTTCGATCCCCTTGGATTGCTGTACCAGGTTCTACGTTATCCAATTGCAACATTCTCGCTTTTTTTCATTGTCCATTCGCCCACATTACTTCTTCCGACCTTTTGAACCAAGAGCACTGCCTCCACTACCACTCTCCAACTGTCTTCTCTTCGCGCATGGCGATCTGCGACTTCAGAATAGGATGATTCAAGATGGTTATGTGTTCGCGATTATCGACTGGGAGCTGAGTGGTGGGTATCCTGAAAGCCAAGAATTTCTCATGACGCGGTTTGTTGACAGTGTATGTGAGAGGTGATAGTTGAGGCCCTGGACACCCGAGTACCGCTTTTTAATGTCATGGAGACGTTCCAACTCCCCCCGCTCTCCAATTTCCACTTCAAGTTACATTGGATTTTGGTTGATCCGCTGAAGAGATCCAAGCCTTGTCAGATCAGGTGCTCAAGAGCAGCTACGAAGTCACCCATATTTTGAGTCAACAATAAAGACCAGCTGAACTGGTGTTTTTAAATCCGCTTTCTTTTTCGTGACTTCTTCTTCGATCGATCGGGCTGGTTGATCTTTCGGTTCGAGACTTGCGCTCGGCTGTTGGGTTCAATGTCGTCACCAAGGTCAAATGCGGTAGAGACCTTACTTCCCCTTTCCTTTTCGTTTTTTTCTGTCTTCTTTTGGCCCTCTCCCCTACTCTAAGCTTCACCTGTAGGTATGAGTGGACAAGCTGCCAGCTACTATAACGAGGGTGTTCCTCAGGGCCAGCCTCAACCAAACTACGGTCATGACCAGCAACATCAGAACTTTCAACAGCCAAATCCTCCACCGGCACCGTACCCGCAGCCAAGCTATCAGCAGCCAAGCTATCAGCAGCCTGCATCTGAGGCCAAACCACCGCCGCAATACCACCAAAATGTCCCAGAGTCCGGATTCAGCTTTGACCAGGCGTTCAAGATCGAGAAGCCTGAGTGGAATGATCGGTGGGCAGGTCTCTTGGTAATTGTAGTCGCGGCGCACTGATGAAAACATCCAAGGCTGACTTGTTACACAGTTGATTGCTGTCTTCCTCGGGTATGTCGCGGTATCTGGACTTACCATCCACAAGTATGCCACCAACAAAGCCTTCAATGGAGGAGGAATCTACGACTCGGCCAATGATTTCTCGCTAAATACCAACACTCTCGTTCTATTTGTCTTTGTCCTCGTCGTCGCCCTAGTCTTCTCTTTCCTCTATTTCATGGGCGCAAGATACTTCACCAAGACCTTCATCTGGGCGACCGGCATTCTCAACATCGTTTTCGCCCTCGCAACGGGAATTTACTACATCGCGCGCAAGCAATATGGAGGTGGAATTGTATTCCTCGTCTTCGGTGTCTTCGCAATCGTCTGTTTCATCAGCTGGATTCCGCGTATCCCCTTCACTGCTTTCATGCTACAGACTGCCATGGATGTAGCCCGCGGCTACGGACATATCTTCCTAGTCAGCGCGATCGGTGGAATCGTCTCAGCCGCTTTCGCCGCCTGGTTCTCCGTCACGACGGTCTCAATCTACGTAGCCTACGAACCCGATTCCACTGGCACCAACCCATCCTGCGCGAACGGCGGCTGCAGCAGAGCCAAGGTCATCGGCCTTGTCGTCTACGTCACCTTCGCCATGTACTGGGTCAGTGAGTGGATCAAGAACACCGTGCATACCACTATTGCGGGTGTCTACGGCTCGTGGTACTTCTTCAGCAAGTCCGCCGGCGGCATGCCCAAGGGCTCGACCCGTGGTGCCTTCCGTCGCGCGACAACATATTCCTTTGGCAGTATCAGTTTCGGCAGTCTGATCATCGCAATCATCAACATGTTGCGACAGGCCTGCTCGATCGCGCAACGACAAGAGGCTGGGCAGGGTAACTTGGTTGGCAGTATCTTCATTTGGATCTTGGGATGTTTCATCTCACTGCTGGACTGGCTCATTACTTTCTTCAACCGCTATGCGTTCTGTCACATCGCCTTGTACGGAAAGGCTTACATCCCAGCTGCTAAGGATACCTGGTCCATGATGCGCGACCGAGGAATTGATGCTCTCGTGCAAGACTGTCTGATGGGTCCGGTTTTGACTATGGGCTCGACTTTTGTGGCCTATGTCTGTGCACTGTTGGCCTATCTCTATCTGCAGTTCACAAACCCCGCGTACAACCGGGATGGTGACTTCACTGCGGTCATCATGGCCTTCTCTTTCTTGATTGGTCTGCAGATCTGCCAGATTTTTATGACGCCTATTGGCAGTGGTGTAGAGACTATCTTTGTGGCTATGGGTTGGGATCCACAGGTCATGATCAATGACCACCCGGACATCTACTACAAGCTGGTGCATCTTTACCCTAAGATTCAACAGGCAGTCCACACCTGAGCTATCTGGATCGAGATGGAAGGCAAAAGGTCTCCAAGTTCGATTGCAACGATTCAACCGCTGTCCATAGGTGGAAACCATTCGCTGTTTTCGCCATGTTGATGAATACCTAGCACAGATTCGTGCACTTTAATTAATTCAAAATAGTTCGCGATCAATCACAATGCCGGATAGATTTCATGTATCACTATCACTTGAGTTCCAAACTATCTGAAGTAACATTTCTCAAAAGAATGCTCCAACCCAAACTACTCCCACGAGCCCAAATGACCCCACCCACACTCTTCGCCCTCCAACAAACTTACAAAGCAACCATCACAGCCATTACTGCCGCAACCCCAAGCACCGCAACACCCACATGAACCGAAGCCCCCGCAGCAGCACCCCCCTGGAAAGGCGAGAAACGAGTAGGATCAGCACCAGCTAGCCTAGCCGAAGGCGTCGCCGCAGAAGCTTGCGGTCCGAACATCACTGACGACGGTGCACTACCCATAATTCCATGCCTACGACCAGCCGGCGTCGACGCCGCCGCTGGTACAGAAGCGAACACACTATGCGCCGGGACATCAACTGGAATCTGCGAGACATGCAAAGGTGCCTGAGAGACAGGCGTGCTCTTGCAGCTGCAATCAGTGCGGGTCTCGGTCACGTAGACGACGTGCAGGGCGGCATCTTCGGGTGCGCCGGCGCGCCTATTGTTGAGCGGCTGCATAGGCTTGCTTGCTTCCCGGGCGGGTGCGGCTTCGCGGTTGCTATCGCTGCTGCACAGGGCTGAGGTCAAGGTGCTTAGGTCCAGACCGGCGCAGGCGGTGACGGAGGAGGTTGTTAGGGTTTCGATGGCAGATTTGTTGGCGCAGAAACATTCTTGTGAGGTCTTCGAGGTGCAAGAGGTGAACTTTGATGTGTCAACGCTGCCGAGGGCGGCGCTCTGAAGGGAAGGGGGGTGGTTTATTAGCTTTGCCTATGGGATTTTTTTTTTTTTTTCGGGTTGGGCTTGGGTTCTTACGGCGCACTTGAGGTAGTCTTCGGTTGATTGAGCTAGAGTGCCGGCGACGAGAACTGTGGCGGTGATGAACCAACGCATTTTGGATGTCGTGTGATTTTTGTTAATTTTTTGTACGAGATTTTGGGAAGAAGAGATCCTAGAAAGGAAGTCTGATGTAGAGTACAACAAAGTTATACAATGACCACCGGCCGGGTAAGAGATGATGCTTTATGTACATTTCGATTGCCCTATCAGATAATTTTTGGAGCCCAGATTTAATTTGACATCACATCCCTTCATCCCTTTATAGGTGGGGGGTAAGGAGGGTTCTAACGTTCAAGAATTCTGACGGTGGATAGTTTCCTATGTAGCCACGGTGCTCGACCTCAGAGATAAGCTTCGGATCTCATTTTTGTCTGATACCTGCGAATATCATGTACTTTTGATTCCCGGTTTATCGCGATGGAATGACGGAAGAATGTGCCAGCGGCCACGTCCCTGTGGCGTTCCTGACTTATCCCTAGGTCCCTTATGCTCCGAGGAATGTTGGGTTAAAGATAAATTGACATTCTCATTTTTGCTTTTCATGAATCTTCATTCTACGAAAGAAAGGAATTTCGCCATTGAGTAGAAAGGGGATCCAAATTTCACGCCTATAGTAGAACTCGATACTGAGTTAGGGCTATGACGACAGTCGCATGTTGAGGTAGAAAGTACCATCACTTCGAAGAATCGGACTTCTAACACTCAGACGTCTACCATTCGCTATCTAGGCTTTCTAAAGTTCTTTGGTACTTGGAAATCAGCATTTTCTTGTTTCATCCCTAATGTGCTTCATTCTGTAAAGATTCAACGGACAACTAACGTGTTAGACCCGGAATAGTCATTAGGGACTCAAGGAGGATCCAATTTGAAGACCAAAAGTTGCAGCTATCTAACTGGGTATCACATTACTAGAATGCTCATTAATGTCCTAGTGTTTAAAATTGGTCGCTGCGGTTCCACTCTGTGGTAGTATTTTGTCGCTAAAAAATAGCAAATTTGCATAACGTGATTTTTTCTTGAACAATGAGCCTTGTAATTCATTCGATCTAACCTCACTGTCCTGCGATTGCTTTCTCCATGGCCTTCGCCCCTCTCTATGTGCCAATTCCTTCAGAATTCCCTCCTTCGCAAAGCAACTGTAGCAAGATGCACCCTTCTCAATCTTCCGTTGATGATATTTGAGTAAAGGGGTGTTCATACTCCATAGCAGATTACATATATCCCAAGGCAGATTACATATATCCCAAGGCAGATTACATATATCCCAAGGTAGATTACATATATCCCAAGGCAGATCCTTTGAAGTTGTGGCCTCAGAAGCTGATGAGTCAGGTAGATAAATTTGCGGACGTCTTCTTTTGGATGAGAATGCTGGGAGCAGTTCCGGGGGCCGTTTTAGTGATGGGAGATCCAGGCGTGAACACCATTGAGAACCGTCAGGTGAAGTTTGATTTCCCGAACGAAAGGTCTTCGGATGATGATCCGCGATTTGTACTTGGGACAGGATTTTGAAAATCAGTTCTTCATCTTCGTCAGCTTTGTAGAAACCGGGGGCGATAGGAACATTTCCTAATTCCCAAAGGATGGATGTCTGCACTAGTGGAGTCACGGGTCGTAAGATTTTGTAGGCAATTGGTTCACTCGATGGCTTAGAGACAAGCATGGTAGAGGTAGGATGATAGAGATCTTTCAGCGGCCAAGCCGCAGCGGGAGCGAGCTTGGAATCTGAAATGCTTCTCTTAATCAATTCGAAATGGGAGTGAGTTTGAAAAAAAGAACGAACTGGACTCAGTTCGTTCTTTTGGGAGACCGAGTGACAGACAACATATTGACAGAAACTTTGGTGAAACGGGAGAACGAAGATTCTTCAGAAATGGAGGCCTAAAGAGGGCTATCAAAAGTAGTTCATAAACAAACACGTAGTTTTTGGTGGATCAAATACTCCATTAGATGTAGCCTGGGCAAGCAACTCACAAAGTCCACATATCTCCAGTGATGTCAAAATCGATTTGGGGTGGAGGGAACAGGGCTCGTGACGATGATTAGGAGGACCAGGAGGGTATACTTAGCTGGTGTTTTTAGAACGTCCTTTTTAACTTGCAATAATCTTCACATCTCATCACTCCAGGAATTAGGTAAGTCCCAACATTGTGCTGTATAAAACGCAAACGAGAACCTCCGTCAAAGAACTACTATGTATTTCTAACACGTGCTGCTATGATGGTCATAACAAACTACCTCAGACATCGTTAACCATTGGATATAGAAGATAACAAGTTGCCGTTGCTGCTGAAGGTGGAACCCCCGGTTAAATCATAAGGGAAATCAGGTAACTCATTTCATAACACTCATTGCCGCGAAGAACTATCACAGTGGGTATAACTCAACATCCAAACCACCAACCTGATCGCTTCCAAGTTCAATATAAAAGAAAAACCAAAGTAACCAACTTATCCAGAAATTGACAAGTCGCAAACTCAGAACTTCTCACCGGTCACACACCGCGTCGAATTGACCAAGAACCAAGCCAAAACCTTCACCATGAGTGCCAATCCCTTCACAATCAAGTCGAAACCAAAGAACAATACACGCAAGATAGTGCGAGTAATTCCAGGTAGCTTCTCCCCCTCTCGGGACGAACCGTTGCCATATCGACCATACTTCTCCAAATCAAACTCCTCAACCGTAATCTGCTGTTTCATAATCTCCTTTGAGCCCCGAGGATTTTCCAGAGGTTTGGAAGATGACTTCTTCCAGAACTTGCAAACTCTCTTCTTCCCCGAAGCCTCTTTGGAAATTTTCTGTGCAGATTCAATCTGCGATGCCAAGTTCTTGCTCTCTGCCGCGTCTTCACACTCAGCAGCCGTCGTCACCAATTTACCCTGGAGCACAGGCATTGAGTAAGGCCCCGGACTGTCGAAAGTGAGTGGTCTGGATATTATTGGTGATCCAAGCACCATCTCTGCCAGGATCGGGTTCGTGGCTTCGTCTGAGACGGCAACTGCCATCAGAGCAGCGATGAGAGAATCAATCGCGTAAAGAGAGGGAATGCTAGCTATAACACCAGCCGGGGAAATTGAAAATGTTTTGGTAGCGAAGTCCAAGGACGCAAGTGGCTCTTCAAAGTCCGTGACCGGGAGCACGGATGTGCGCAGATTAGCAGCTTGCTGAGCGGCTTCCATTGCCGTAGAAGAGACCGGGCCAGTGACGATGATTGTTGGCGGCTGGTGAAGAGAGGTATTACCCGACGGTGCAGAGACCGTGATGTGCACCATCCCTGAAGATTGGGATCGAACGGGTGAAAGTGGGATTCCAACGGCACCGACAAGAGCGGGTGGGTTGTGTCTGGAGAGATAGGGGTGTCGTAGCTCGTACAGTCGTTTATGGCGGTCCCATGAGAGTCGGCAGGAGTCTTGTGCTGCGGCGCGTTTGAGTGCATCGGTTTCTACTTCTGCTGTCTCGGCGGGAGTTAGGTGGTGTTGCTTGCTGATCTCGCCGGCTTGGTCTATGGCTAACATGGCGGCTAGTCGAGAGAAAACTAGGGTTACGAGTCCGTCGTTAGGATGCTCGCGGCGGATGCGGTCTTCGAGGCTCATCATCATGATTGAGACTTCGTGGTTTGGTCTGGAAGGATCGCATCGACTTAGGGCTATTTCGTTGGTTGAAAATGTTTGTAGTGTGTACAGCGGGTTCTGGGAGTTTCCAAGAGTGAATGTAGCTGGTCCCGTCCTGTGAGAGGTAAGTATTGGCAAATTGCCTACTTGGATGGCATGAAATCTTACTTTGTCATGCGTAGGTTCAATGTCCCAACAAGATCTCGCGTTCTCTGGCCGTTGGCCGTTTCCCATAGCATCTTTAGTTCCTCCGTGGACGAATATGTAATCTCCTCGGACTCCAAAGCCCCAGTTGGGAAGTTGAGCACACTCGCAGGCACAGTCTTTGGCCCTAGAACATGGTCAATCTCAGTATCTGTCGACAGCGTAAGCTGGGGAGGTTTTCGGAAAGACTTGACGGGCCGTGAGGCATCTGGAAGTTGTGGATGATACACTTGCTGATTGAGAGGCAATTTTGGATCGAACCGGGGGGAAATTGATCTCATCGAGACCAAAGCAGCAGAGGATTGCGATGACTGCGGAGAAATAGTTGACGCCGTAGTGTGATGACTGCTACTGCTGCTTTGACTAGCATGTGAAGGCAAGAGTTGCTGGTTCACTCTTTTGGCTTGGCGATTCGGACTGTGCATGAACTGGGGGTATGTTGAATCACAAGACGCTCCCACTATAGCCGGCGGGGATTTGGATCTAGAAGCATTCCCCGGTGGTGGAGGTGGGATTCCCCGACTGTCTTCGATAATCTGAAGCAGCAAGGATTCCGTCTTGCCCGGATCCCTGAACTCTTCAAGAGGGATCGAGGATTCTGGCTCAGTGGTGGCTATAGGTTTCTTCCCATTTACGCGAAATGGATTGTTAGACCTCTTTACCTCGAGTGACTGAGGTGGGAATAATTGAAATTGATTCATCTTGTTCTTCATCTTCTCAGATAGAGTATGCTATAAACAAAGACAGGACGTGGAAGCAGGGGGTCTTGACGGAGATATACCCCATCCTCACCGAATATGCACATAAGCCCAACAGAACAAGCAGAGTACATGGTTTGTCGAGATGTGTGACAACCCTACTTGTACGGTGGGCGCTTAGCCGATTGGCGATGTGATTGGTTTATCCTGAGATGGGCACGTCCATCTGCAGTAGCGGGCGCTTCATTGCAGCATTGTGATTGGTTTTTGAAGCACGAGAAATCTAAATTTATCGTAATTCAAAGATTCCTTTGGCTGGTCGTTTTCGAAGTGAAGAAGTCGAGGAGAAAGCTCATTTGATCCCGGTGACCCTGGTTTCTGCACACTTGGTCTGTCGGCCCCGGACTCGCTAAATGGATAAATCCAAGAAAAGATGACAAAATTTTACGGCTGATTTGGTGCATTGGTTAAAATCTTTAGAAGCGCTTGTTCGTTGTTGTTACATTGCACAGCTTTAAATCTCATGTCTATTTCGCCACCCGGTTGCCGAAAAGCGTTCTTGGATGCTTTGAGGGATTGGATATACCACATTTGCCACAGGTCGGTCTTGAAGTAAATGCATGTGGTGTAGAATTACTGTAGAATGCAATGCAATTGAAAGCTCTTCGTTCTTTCTCGTACAACTGGAGAAATTTACATGAGACAATTTACATGGTAGAGCCCTCCAACTCCTCCAAGCGGTGCATATCCATATCCTTCTCCAACAAAGGAATCACGTAGGGGTCGAAAGTCTTCCAGTAAGGGTTGTTGAGGTGGTACTCCTGCGAGGATTCCTGGACGTAACGCTCAACGATGGTGAAGTCCTGCTTGTCGAAAACGGACTGCATGACGAACCAAGAGAGAGTTTCCTTGTCGTTCGAGTAGACATTGGAGGCTTCGACAAGCTTAGCCTTGAGCTTGGAGATGGACTCTTCGTCCGGCTTGGCACGGAGATCTACTGCTGTTAGCGTGAGAAACAGGAAGGGTAGGGGTTGTCACATACGAACGACGATTGTGTAAACCATGATGTTGAGGATGCGGGGATGGATAATGGAGGGGGAAGTGAGGGGCGATGGTCGTAAGACATTTATATATTCAAGCACTAAAAATACTTCTGACACAATTCGATCAGTCATCGGTGAGAGAAACGATCTTTTCATGGTGGATCCGGTGTAAATCCCCGAGGTTTACCCTTTGCGATCCCGGCTTCGGCACATAAAGCTTATTTCTCTATGCATTGAAAGATGCATAGCTTATGCAGTTAATTCACATGGATTTCTATGTAGTTTGAATGATCTTATTTACAGGATAGTATACATTTACTCATTTCTCCCTTGGTCTTGACCCACGGCCTCAGTGTGCACGCTGTGTGTCAGACCCTCCGCCATGGAAATCGCACCTTCCATGTCACCCTTGTTGTATAAGAATAAGCCTTGGAGAGCAGCTGCGCTAGTATTGATAGTCCGATCAGCCTTGTGGCCCGATTCATCTTCAATCAAGCCAAGCTCTTGAAGCCGCCCCAAGAAAAGTTTGCGATAAGTTCCATCGGTATCGACTTCTTCATAGAATCGGTCCCAGAGGCAACCGACCTGATAACGAGTCAATTCGCCTAAACGGACAGTCATATCCACCCGGCCGGGACGGACCAACGCCTCATCGAGTCGTTCAACGTGGTTAGTAGTAAGGAAAATGATGCGCTCCTCTGCACTGGCAACTCCGTCAAGTGCATTGAGCAGGCCCGAGAAAGTTACATTGGCCCCGCGGTAGCCATCTGCGTCGCTTTGCTCGCGTCGGTTCGAGAATGCAGCATCCACATCTTCCAACAGAACTAGCGTTCGGTTGGGAACAATTGTGAGCAAATGATTTAACCGGTCATCGGTTAAGCCGCGCTCGCTCAGGTTCAGAATTGCAATGTCGTAATCCAACTCGCCCGCCAGTGCCTGGATAAAAGAGCTCTTGCCGGTCCCCGGAGGACCGTACAAGAGATATCCTCGTCGGTATGGAATCCCACGGTCATGATACCAGGATGAACTTGAAATGAAGTCTTCCACATCTGCCATAACCCGTTCCTTGACTCCCTCGTGGAGAACAACCGACTCCAATGGACGCTTCCGGCGTGGATTTCCAAACGGTTTCCACTCGGTACCCCAGCTGTTATAGATTGTCGTTTTGCCTTCGTGGCCCTTTGCGGCGTATGCATGAGCTTCGGTAAAGAGATCTTCAAAGATGTGGCGTTGGGAGTAGAGGGTGGTAAGGGTGATTGTCTCCCACGGCTTTCCGGTTTGAATGTCGCGAGACTTCGATTCGCGCATACGGTTGACGAAGACAAACGCATTCTTATACCGCAAAACGTGTTTTCCAGGCCCCGGAATCAGCGAAAAGTGTGTGTGAATTGCTCCGTTCGAATGTTCGATCTTCTGCGTTTGAATGGAGAGGTGGCGCATGCCGGGCGTGAGCTTTTGGAGAAATCGGTCCATGTAGGTGGAGGTATTCGCTGCAGCTTTACCCGCATTGAGTTGTGATTGTTGGTAAAGAGTCATCCAGTGTAAGAACCACGGGTAGGAGTCATCTTTGATGCTGATCTCGACGTCCACCAACATCCGCCGGCGGAGAAGAGCGGCGCCATGTCGAACGCCTTTCTGTGCTAGAGTCAACCCTGCCCCGAGACCTGCAAGGCCGAATCCCTGCCAAGAACAAAAACGTTAGCACATCGTTCCGGGTCGAAATTCTGGTAGGTCTCATACGGCTGTGAACAAGGGATTGCTTGTGAGCTGCGAGAAGAGACTTCCGTCGCCTTTTTGCGCCGACTGTAGTGCCTGTGTTCTCTGCTGCAGAATCAGGTCGCCCGCAGATGGCGCAGCACTAGGGACCGCATTTGGCTCCATACCAAATCAACAGTGTCGTGAAGATCATGAATGTCGAGAAGATCGATAAGCGCAGATATCGGAGTTTTAAACGGGCCGAGTTTTTGATATACCCACGGTCATGCCACAGGGCAATCCATGGGAGAATCAACGGATGAGAAGATCTAGCAGAAATGTAGCCTTCTAAAGGTTGGAATTTACAACAATATGACATATCTCCAAGCTTTAAATATGGGGATAGATGACTTCGCACTACGGTAATCTCGGTGCTCACAATGGTCGGTAATGGCCCCATGTCGGAGATATCGTAGGTCGGAGGTATCGGAATTAAAAGACCTGCGTGCAGCTCGCATTCCTCTCCCCAAACGCCTTCGTATTCTGTGTCCGGACGAGGGGGCTGTGTCCAAAAAGCCTTAAACTCCCATGCGACCTCTTTTCCGTCCCCCGTTTACTCGGCGGGCACAGTCTCGACGCGTTATTCATCTAGCAATCCGCAACATGAGCACTCCAACCACTGCTGCAGTGCTATATGCGCTGACCGTGGCGAAATCCCCGGCTAAGCCTGGCCCAGAAGATGTTTTGGAGAAAAGCCATCATGCAAAAAGTGGATTCCAAAACCCGTGGGAGTAAGTGAGGCTCTGTGACTTGCTGGGCTCTCGATCGTATGTCGCACAGGCTAACCATCAACGCTGCAGATCTTTCCGCGATATGGATTCGAAAGATATCATGCAACTGACGATGTAGGTGATTGTCGACTATCTAAGCAACCCACTCTTTAACGCGTGAAACTTCAGCCTTCGTCGATTGAACGGCAAAGCGAACATTCCTGATACCACTCTGCCAACAGTTGCCGTTCGCAAGCCCGAATTTCTTCCCAGCCGAGAGACTCCCAAGCTGCGCGCAACTTGGCTTGGACATGCATGCTATTATGTGGAGTTCCCAAGCGGCCTCAGAGTATTATTTGACCCAGTGTTTGAAGCGCGTTGTGGCCCACTCTGCGGACCGTATTCGCTAGGTCCGAAGCGCTTTACTGAGCCTGCGTGTCAAGTTAGTGATATCCCTGTCATCGATGCGGTGGTCATCTCCCACAATCACTACGACCATCTATCTTATCCAACTATCTTAAAAATCGCGAAAAGACATCCCAACTGCCACTTCTTCGCGCCACTAGGCAACAAGTCTTGGTTCCACAATTCAGGCATCCAGAATGTAACCGAGCTGGATTGGTGGGATGAGAGTGATATTGCAATGTCACCCACAGAGGGAATGAACCCCCAGGTTGAACCAGCGGGCAAATCCTCTACCACGGCAGAGATCAAGGCGCGCATCAGTTGCCTGCCTTGTCAGCATGTTACTGCCCGCAGTCCTTTCGACAAATACAAGACCCTTTGGGCTTCCTGGGCCATTGAGTCTGGTGGTAGCAAGGTCTATTTTGCTGGGTAATATAAGCTCCCTGGGACCATCCACGTCATCGGATTGCCTTGCTGACCTCCAATCTAGTGATACCGGTTACAGAGCAGTGGATGAGCTACCAGAAGGGGAGGATGATTGGGACCCCAAGTACAATTTCCCCATATGCCCTGCTTTTAAGCAGGTCGGTGAGTTCCGGGGACCATTTGATCTTGGCTTGATCCCCATTGGCGCATATGCTCCTCGTCATATTTTCAGTCCAGCACACTCTGACCCCCATGATGCCGTTCGTATCTTCAAAGACACCAAGTGCAAACAGGCACTGGGCATGCACTGGGGCACTTGGGTACTTACTGAGGAGGATGTGCTTGAACCTCCTAAGAAGCTAAAGGAAGCGCTGAAAAAACATGATCTTGCGGAGAATGGTGTTTTTGATGTTTGTGAGATTGGTGAGAGCCGGGAGTTCTGAACAAGCCCCGTACAAAACTTTCATAGCCTCTGTCAGCCCATTTTAATCCTTGCTTTTTGTTTGTATGACTTTGTATCCGAACTTTACTGTTCATCCAAGAGTGGACTAACCCTATATACGATTTTGATTCCTATCTTTTTTTGTCGTCATTTTTTGCCACCTAAATCCAAAGAGAATTCTCATCGTTAATCAACGTTCCTTCCTTGACTTTTTCATGACCTTGACAGGAAAGATCCTAGCGCGGTGATGGGTAGCCAGTCTGCTACAAGATAGCATCTGGAGCCTCCAACTTTGATTCTGTTTTTTTTTTTGGGCCCGGAGCCTTTGAAAGACTCCCCTTGAGGGTAAAATCACAAAATTCTTTTAAGCCCAAAATTGCGAGTCTACCATGGGTGCCATCCCTTCCGCTTGTTGAAAGCCCTTAGAGTGTCCTAGATTGGGCATCCAAGTTGAGTGATAACGATTAAAACATAACTGGGAACTGTATGTGCTTTTCTGGAGAGCGAAACCAACCCATGGGTCAAGTCAAAGTGACCTTTATGATCCACTACAGTCCATGCTTCTGGGAGGATCACGATCAAAAAAATGAGACCTTCAGTCTATGCTTACTGGTATCAATTCATTATCTGGCCTCTCAATATCAAAGCTTCCTGCACCAGGCTGTAACTTGTCTTGAGCTTTAGGGGCGAGCCTCACGATGCTAGCCTATCTGCAACAGTTGAGTCTGACAGACAACTTTGCTATTAACAAAACCTTTGTTGCTACATAGAAAACAGAAGTGCAGAAAAATTCAGTACCAGAACAATTCAGGTAAAAAGGACCACTCAAGTTACAACTTCAACATCATGTTCTTCGGCAAAGCAAAGGCAAGACACGGCGAGTGAGTTCATCCATCTGCACAGCGATCTAGAGGTGACGGCAGTTTCTATCTGAGATTTTTAGTGTCAGAAAACAAATCAATTGAGGACCTGTTTTTCCAATGTGCACACTTTCACCGTGCCTTCACTAAGCCTTGATGTCAAACCTCAAATACGGCCCCCTAGGCCATAAACAGGAACCTTGGTTTTTGTTATGGTCCAGTGGAAAAGTACGCTGTATTTCGTTCAACACTTGACCTTGTGACTGATCGCGACATGCAGCATGTTGTCCCTATGTTAAGGCCGTGAACTTTTACTTTCGTTGACCATCTACATATCTTTATTGTAAATCTTTCTGAACTGCCTTCCAATAACTCAGCAAGCTCTCTTTTATCTGCCTTCTCGATAATCGAGAGGCACTTCATCAAGACACCTTTTTACATCAACCTCAACATATTCTGCATTGAAAACTATTGGCAGACCTGCAGCGGCACTATCATACTATCCTTTAGCGGTTCAGCATATTCTCATCTCGGGTCAATGTTACTGCACATCCGCTACATTCGGAATCATGGAACGGGCAAGATAGGCCATCGACACCACCTGAGCAGACCAGCTTGGTTTGGGTACTTGGGAACATTCCAGTTTCTCCTAGCTTCAAAATTAGTCCCGAGGACTCAGTTTGTCCTGATTTGTTGGAAGTCCGGCGTACTTATCCCGCGAGGAATTCCCCACGGCCAATCAAGCAGATCTCGCTCCAACAAAGACCAACTCCGATAATTTCCCAAAAGAAAAGCCCTCAGATACTGTTGCCAGCATTCTCACCGGTGAGATAAGGCCACCATATACATTCAAAGACATCTCCAAATGTTCGCCGACGAAAGAGAAAATGTGAGGCTGCTATCCCTAGTCATTGAAGGAAGAGACGCGCAAAGCCCATATTCGGCGAGGACAAACCTCCTGGAACTAAAATCAATCCAAATAGCGATGAAAAAACAAGACACATGAAACTCAAAGCCAGAGATAAGAAACAACGGACCGAGGACGCAGATGGAACGAATGCGACATTTGCAGATTAATCTTCATGGTCGTGTCAAGAATAGTCCATGACTCAAAGCTGGTGCTAATATGCTGCCTTAGATGAATCGCTTCATTCTTCACATTGAATCTTATCTAGCTCATCATCTGAAGCCTCTCAATCAATCTTGGTAACGCAGCCGCTTGGTATGCTGATGTCGGAGATGGCGGTTCTCTAATGCTGACCTTCTTTTTGCAACATAACATATCTCAAAAGGCTTTCAAATCAGTAGAGCAACAAACAATGATATAGACCATCTGGTGACTTGACATCTTGAACTACAGCTTGGTAGAAAGTTGGAGATGTTTGCCAGGTTTGTCAGGAAAACACACTAGCCGTTTATGGACTAGTCCAAGGGAGCTCCCACTTCGCCTGGAAATTTGATGGAATGCGGGCGAACAGCGTTGAAGTTGAAACTCTTAAATTGTCATCTTCGTGCAATATTTTTTTGATATTCACAAGTGATAAAGGCTGCTTTATATCCAATTTCCACCAAACCTACAACAAAACACCGCCAATATGCAGGCTCCGGTGGTGGTGATGAGTAGGTCCCCCCCCCCCCATTGAGTTGATCCCCTTAAGTGCTAACAAATCATCCAGACACCAATTCCGGTGAGCGCCAGGTTGGCCGGAAAGCACAGATGTCTAACATTACTGCGGCGAAGACGTACGATATCCCTCGGTCCTCCAGCGGTCTCCCCTGCTCGATGCTAATTCAATAAACACCAGTGTTGCGGATATCATTCGGTCATGTCTCGGACCCAAGGCGATGTTGAAGATGTTGCTTGACCCTATGGGTGGTATTGTTTTGACCAACGATGGCCACGCTATTCTGCGAGAGATCGAAGTGTCGCACCCCGCGGCCAAGAGCATGATTGAGCTCAGCCGTACCCAGGACGAGGAGGTCGGAGATGGTACCACAACGGTCATTATCCTAGGTACGGCAGGATTCATTTCAGGGAACCCGATCCTAAATGCTGATATTTCGTAGCCGGTGAAATGCTCGCCCAGGCCATCCCCCAGCTCGAACGCAACATCCACCCCGTCGTCATTATCCAGGCTTTCAAGCGTGCCCTCGCCGATGCCCTTCAGATCGTGGAGGATGTCTCGACACCCGTCGATGTTCAAGATGACAAGGCCATGTACAGCCTCATCCAGTCCTCCATTGGAACCAAGTTTGTGTCCCGTTGGTCAGAACTCATGTGCAGCCTCGCTTTGCGCGCTGTGCGAACCGTCTCCTTCGATGTCGGCGGTGGAAAGCAGGAAGTTGACATCAAGCGCTACGCCCGTATCGAGAAGGTCCCAGGGGGTCAAATCGAGGACTCTGAGGTGATTGACGGTGTGATGGTCAACAAGGACATCACGCATCCCAAGATGCGTCGCAGAATCGAAAACCCCCGTATTCTTCTCCTGGATTGCCCCCTGGAGTACAAGAAGGGCGAGTCTCAAACCAACATTGAGATTTCCAAAGAGGATGACTGGAACCGAATTCTTCAGATTGAGGAGGAGCAGGTCAAGCACATGTGCGAGGCCATTCTGGCTTTCAAGCCTGACGTTGTTATTACCGAGAAGGGTGTTTCCGGTAAGCAGGTGGTGTGATTCGGGTTATTGATTGTCATGTTCTAACCACCGGGATTTACTAGATCTTGCACAGCACTTCCTGGTGAAGGCCAACGTCACAGCCCTCCGCCGTGTGCGAAAGACTGACAACAACCGTATTGCCCGTGCAAGCGGTGCCACCATCGTTAACCGTGTTGATGACATCCAGGAGTCCGATATCGGTACCGGGTGCGGACTGTTCGAGATTGAGAAGATTGGTGATGAGTACTTCACATTCATGCGCAAGTGCAAGTCCCCGAAGGCCTGCACAATTCTGCTGCGCGGCCCCTCGAAGGATATCCTAAACGAAATCGAGCGCAACTTGCAGGATGCCATGTCCGTTGCTCGCAACGTTATCTTCCACCCTCGTCTGTCTCCTGGTGGTGGTGCAACTGAGATGGCAGTCTCCGTGAAGCTCAGCCAGCTTGCCCGCTCCGTTGAGGGTGTTCAGCAGTGGCCATACAAGGCTGTTGCCGACGCGATGGAGGTCATTCCCCGTACATTGGCCCAGAACGCCGGCGCCAGCCCCATCCGTGTGCTTACCAGCCTCCGTGCCAAGCATGTCGAGGGTCACAACACCTGGGGTCTCGACGGCGAGTCTGGAACCTTGGTTGATATGAAGGAGTACGGCGTCTGGGAGCCCGAAGCCGTCAAGCTTCAGAGCATTAAGACGGCGGTCGAGGTAAGCTTCCTAGTGTTTTTCCTTACGCGTTATATTCCACTAACATACATCTCTCTCTCTCTCTCTCTCTAGTCCGCATGTCTCCTTCTCCGTGTCGACGACATCTGCAGCGGAAAGTCCGCTCAACAGATCGCCAGCGGCGGCGGTGGTGGCGAGGAATGATTGATAGACGAAAAGGAAAAATGATTGGACTCGACGTCCGTACATAATGTTACACGATTTGCCTCATGGCTGTCTTCCTTCTGTATGAATATCCTAGATTAAAAAAAAAACCGAATCCAGATGGGTATCTTCGTATCGTACACAGCCAGCATTGGAACCCACCTCCACTAGTCCTCATCATGGATAATCACACCAGGAACTTCCTGCTGGGCCACTTGGCCATCCAAGGCGCCTCCATCCTGGTCGTCTTCCATAGTGGCCATCGAGCCTGGGATAGCTGAGCTCTCCACATGAGCATTTTCGTTCTGATCACTACTACCCTTCTTGCCACGTGCATTCTTCTTCTTCTCCCTCCTCCTTCGATTCTTCTCCGTCTTCTCATCATCCTTGCGCTTCCTCTCCTCCCGCTCCTTTTCCCAAATCTCATTATTCTTCTCGGCATCCACCTCGGACTGCATCATCCGCAGTCGTTCAAACTCCCGCCGCCGACTAGCCTTGTACACATGGAACTCGCCGGAGCCCGCACCGGCCGATGATCCCTGCACATTGGTGACTATCTCCGGCGGTGCCGAGAGCGACGCTACGGTGCGTGGCTTCTGGACTTCCGCTAGGTGCAGGTCTTTACTTGGATCTTTGAAGAGTGTCTGGATCTCGTTGGCGACCTCGGAATGCGGTGTCACGGCACGCCGTTTCGTTGGTCGCTTGCTGCGTGGATCTGCGCTTGTAGGGATGGATTCTGGGCCTGGTTCAGACATTGTGCGGGTGTTGGGTTGAGTAGAGGTGATGCGACCGCGTGGACTCGGTGGGATTTGCGCGAGTGGGAGGAATTGATGTCTTCTCCAATGGGGTAATCTTGGAAGGGGATACCCTTTTGGCACTAGGAGATGTTCACTGTGTGTTTTGTGGGGGTTTGGTTGCTCAAGTACAACGAAAAAGACAACGAAAAAGGCGAGTTGTAGGTGGTGACAAGCTTCAGATGTAGACTTGGGCAACCTTCAACCGTTGAAACATCCTAACCGCATTCGGTTAGCAGTACCAGCACATGGCAGATCGCCGTTTCCAACTCGTTGCTTTGCTTAGCTTGCCTTGTTTACTTTTGTGCTATTTGGGTTGCTGATCATGGATAAAATGCCGTAGTAATGACATACACATTACTCGTTCGGAAATATCATAAGTTTAGAATGCCAATTCTGCACATGGTCCAGTGTGGCACTGTGCTCAACTATTGGATTTTTACGACGGATGCCAGTAGTTTATACACCTGTTTAGCGGATCGTCGGTAAAATTGACGCCTAAAGATCCAGATATTACGATGGCATCGTGCAATCGACCCCCAATTAACATCTCCCGGCCGTGGGAGAGGACGCTTCTGGTCGCATCCTCGTACTGCGAAAATTCCATGTGCTATAATTTGTTGTAGTGTCCTTACCTTGACTGGTTTGATTCGCCACGACTATCATCTTGTCTGCAATCTTGTCTGCAATCACCCTTGGCCATTTTGAGCTCTTTTTGCAGAATTTCGAGGATACAATGTGTTTCTTGGAAGAATATATACTTCAAGAAGGTTTTAACGTAGTTCACTACCGAGTGGTCTAGTGTAGAACATTTGGTAAATGGAATGAATTACAACCTGAAATCTGAACAACGATGGCTTATAGAGACTTCTCCTCGGAGATGTATTCTCAAATTTTTGAACTGATGGTTATATAGCCCTCTACTCTGTTTGAAACTGATTTGTGGTGCTGATGAATCTTATCTTTGACTATCGACCAAAAAGAGCTAGGTTTACAACATGGTTGTTGAGATATCCATGCAGAATAAAATACAATCACTCTATATTTGCCGAACCACTCGGTAGTGAAACACGTCAGTTAGCAAGGTCTGCAATCTCGTGATTGCATACAATGCCATACTGGGTCAGCTTGCCGTGACAAGATCTAAAATTGAATCTCTAAGTCTAGACATCATCTTGGAATTTTTTTCCGCATGCTCTTTTCCACCCTATGTCGAACACGGAATACAGGGAGACGATTCGGATGATTAGATTTCACCCCCTCGCTCCACGCTAACCACTCTAACCCCCCCCCTCCCGAGAGACGATGCGCAAGATTTACTAGGCGTACGGCCTTGTCAGCACCGATCTATGTAGCCTAATCCTATTCATTGCAACACCTTAAGGGGACGAAACATTTTTCCAATTGATGGTATTTAGGAGACTTTCTAAACTAGTGTTACCGTCATCTTCGTCGATTCTTTTTTAACTGCCTTTCGAGTACTAAAGAAGTAATCAACTAGCCAAAATGCCAGACCTTTTTAGATCTAATGCGTTTGATCATTGCACCATTGCAATTTTACCCATTGCATGCAGTGCTTCAAGAATGCTGGTACTGGTCACATCGAGTCTCTCACACAAAGCATGCTTTGTTTACCGCTCTTTTCTGCCGCCTATCGATGTCACTGCGAGCAAATTGTCTGTGAATGTCTTTCACAGACAGATGGAAGGTGACTAACTGAAAAGAGGCGTCAAAAGGCCACAAATACGACTGACGATTCTTGTGCCATATTCACAATCTTAGACAAAACAAACAAAAGAGCTAAGTATACAACCATAATACTTCTGATTGGCTCGAAACTGCCTGTTCAAAAGGAGCACAAAGGGATCTGGTCATTTCTTTGTTCTTCGCGTCTTAAGTCGTGAACAGTGAAAGAGTCCACATCAATGATCACTAACAATTAAGTGACAGAATACTTGCTAACAGCTGTCCATATTAAACATTGTGCTGTTTCCCATTCATTTCGCTCTTACAATAACCCCACTTGGCGAACTAGTCTATTTTCGGACTATCATTCACGGTTCACTTTGAGCCAACGGGTTTCAGTTTCTTTGTTCATCTCTTGGGTTACTAGTGAACCTACACAGATCTATGTGCTGGTACCACAACCTTCATTTCACTTCACCCATCGTTAACCTCAAACTTGCATTTTCTTTTTCTTCCACTTGCAGATTGACCACTACCACTCAAAATGCCATACCGTTTTGGTAAGTGACCTCATGTTGTGTTTTCATGTCTTCCTACGGGTGTTCCCATGGTCAATGGATGCATGTCTATTGCGAGTGAGAATGCTTGGTTGCACAACTTGAAATGTGACGTTGTGCCCTAGTTCACATACTTCGATGTCTATCTGGCGTTTCCAATAAAAACCCAACTTCCCATAATCCTAAGAAGCTTTAACAGCCTTCATGAGATCACTGCTGATTCCAGGGTCAGAGATTGCTGCACAAGGCCGTGCTGGCTGCAAAGCCCCCGATTGTCTCAAAGAGAAGCTCAAGATCGTCAAGGGTGAACTCCGTGTCGGTACCTGGATGGATGGTAAGTCCTTCCAGGCCTGGTATTGGCGCCACTGGTGAGTTATGCTTGGTAGAGATACGCGCATGGTGGCCTCAGTATCAATCATGGCCTCTATTAGCGTCCAACACTAAACCTTTCTAGGGGTTGCTTCACCCCGAAGCAAATTGCCAACCTCAAGAATGAAATCACCGGGCTGTCTGTTGAGCCTGATTTCTCTCGTATTGATGGCTTTGATGAGATCAGCGAGGAGGTCCAGGAGAAGATTCGCAAGGCCATCGAAGAGGGTCATGTCGAAGATGACGAATGGCGAGGTGTAAGTTCACTTTCCTTGAAATAGGGTCCAAAGACCGCAGATCAATCGACTAAAACTTCCTAGGAAGTTGAATACAACCGCCCTGGACATGTCGGCATGCGCAAGAAGACTCGCAAGGCCAAGGCCAAGGCCGATGAGGTGTGTGGACGACGGTCTTTTATCTTCATGTCATGGGAGATACTAATCTCCACCCCAGTCCGAGGAAGCTGAGCAGTCCTCTGCCGCCAAGAAGCATGAGCTGACCGACTCCGAGAATGTGGATGAGGAACCAGCCAAGAAGAAGCAAATCCGTGGCACGAAAGTTGCCGACGATGATGATGATGCAATTGCGGGTGCCGCCGTTGCCGACACTGAGTCCAAGAAGCCCAAGAAGCGTGGTCCTCGCGCCAAGAAAATGCCTGAAGACCAAGCTGCCGCCCAACCTGATGTCAAGATCGAGCGTAAAAAGCCTGGCCGTCCCCCACGGAAGGTTTCTGAAGATGAAGGCGCCGAGGCTGACACTGAGATGACCACCGAGCCCAAGAAGCGTGATACCCGTGGCAAGAAGATCACTAAAGATAAAAGTACCTCTGCCAATGTCAAACCCAAGAAGGAAGCCACCAAGCATGAAGCCACCAAGCATGCCACTCGTGGTAAGAACGTCACTACCTCCGCTGTCAACAAGGAGTCTGAAGAGGTCGATCCTACAATTGAGGATCAGCCAACCAAGAAGGCGCCCGCAACCCGTGCAACACGTGGAAAAAAGGTTGGGAAGAAGGATGTTTCCCTCGCCGCCAATGACGCTTCATCTATCGATAACGAGACTGCTGTTGTAATCAAACCCAAGAAGCGTGCCACTCGTGCAACTCGTGGCAAGAATGATGTGAACACCGATGTTTCTCCCGTCAAGAAGGGTGTCTCCTCTGCCGACAACGAGACTGGCCCCGCCAGTGGCGAAACCAAGAAGTCTATCCCTCGTGTCAAGGCTGTCAATGTCACAAACGCCAAAAATGGCGTGAATACCGCTAAGGATGACCACTCTGATGAACCGACTGAGAAACCCAAGGGCACTCGTGGTGCCAACAACAAGACTAACGCCAACAATGCTATCTCTGAAAATAAGCCCGCTGCCGATAAAGTTGCTGAAACACCTGACGCTACCAAGGAGAAGCCCAAGGCCAATGGCACCGATGCTGCCAACGATAAGCACGCCAATGAACCAATTGAGAAGCCCAAGCGCACGCGCGGAGCCAGCAACAAGACTATCGTCGACAGTGCTACTTCTGAGAACAAGCCCAAGCCAACTCGCAGCCGCAAGCCAGCAGCCGCGAAGGTCACCAATGAGTCCGCTGACCAGGCTGACAAGGAGCCTACCGAGACTTCCACTGAGAAATCCGTTGACGGCACCGCCGTGAAGTCCGACGACGCCCCTGAGAATCATTCCACCGAAACTCCCGATAAGCCCACTGTCCAGCTTGTGGAGAAGTCTGGTGAGGGCCCTACCGAGGAGCCCCGTGAGCCAACTCTGACCGAAATGAAGGCAGAGACGACTAATGGCGATGACTTCTAAACTCATCTGCCCTTCTTGCCAGTCCACCTCATAAGGTGTGGAGCATCCTGCACTCTTGTGAAGTGTGCAATACCAACTCTTCGTTTTCATTTTCTTTGCGTTCCCACTGGTCTTTTACCATCGGGTCATTTTGTGTTTCTTTCCACTCTGTACGAACAACCCCGATGAATGCCGGTTGGAAGTCTCCACTTTGCGTTCATTTCAATTCTTCAACTGGTTTTCGTCTTGTTTTTCCTCCGGGCGTGAGATTCGGTTTCCCTTAGCGATGGCTGGCTTGCACAGGTGCACGGTCATATTTCATGCTTTTCTGGGTAGTTCTCACTATCAATTAGCCTGCGAGTTGATATATTGAATGTGATTGTTTTACAAAAGAATGACTTTCAGCAAAACGCCTTGTGCCAAGGCGTTTTCTTCAGTCGGGTTTCTTGGGAAGGTGACTTCAAAGATGAGCACTAGTACGATGCTCTTATAGGTATAGCCTTCGAAAATCACGCTTCATGCGGCCGTTCGCCGACAGTCACGTCTAAAAGGATATGGCTATGAGAATCAGAGAAAAAAAAAATCCGTTGAATAAGAACACCTGCCCTAAGAGAAGCTAAATTTGAGCTTACACGGTCTCCCTCCCCATCCCCCACCCCACGACGGATCGAAGAAAACCCCTTGAAATTCTTCTCCAGTGCAAGATGAAATGATAGGTAACTCCGAAATGAAAAATGGCCAAAAAAAAAAAGGAATCAAAACGCAGCATTATTAAGAATTGCAATGATCCGAGATTGAAACGGTAGAAAACGATAAAGAAACATGCAAGGGAAGATGAGAAACACCCTGGGCTCAATACACATTTGAGGCAATTTTATGAGCTCTCTGCGCTGTTCCAACTCAATTGGACTGCACATCATAGATTTCCCAGACCGCGGCTCTCAAGGAGCGCACGGGTATTGCCATACAACTCGGGGTTATGAATGTGAGCTAGCGTTCGAAGATTGAGAACTTTGTTTTGAAGCCTCGGATGGGCTCGCAACAATGACCAGAACTGATCGTTGGCATTGTATGTGAGCAAATCAGAGGCCTCAGCAATGAAGTGGATGAACCATGACTGGAGGTAATCACAGTCCGCTTCATCAAACTCTGTATGACCGGCAAAAGCAAGAGAAGCGACCTCCAAGAGGGGTTTGGATTGGTATAGCTCTGGGTAGCAGTTCCAGGTGACTTGGAGCTTGAAGGCAATTCGATAGACCAAATCCATCAGGCCGAAACGGCGGGCTTGGAGATACACTCTCCCGAGGACAATGATGGCATTTTCCAGATCTAGGCTGTTGCTCACGCCGTTCAGTTTGAAGTTCTGACCAATTCCCATTTGGTCGCCGACAAGGCGGAACATGGTGCCATTATTTGAATCGAGGGCTGGGAATGGAGTAGGATGAGAGAAACCTGAGTTTTTGAGCGTGATGAGTCGAGGAGGAAATTCTCCATCAGCCAAGTATTCGCGAATCTGTATCCGTTCGGGCTGTCTTTCAAGGTCCACAGCACCCAGGAACACATCGGTTATCTTGGTAGCATCGCGCTGATTCAGGAAGATAGTGTTCAGAGCCTGACTGAGGGTCAAATCGTAGATGGAGAACTCTGGAATGGGTTGCTGGGATGCCACGTCTGCACCATCGACACTTGCACAAGCACTATTGATTTAGAATTTTATTGGTCAGTGGTGCGGATTTAGAATTTCCATCAGAAGTTGACTAACCTAGTATCATTTTCAACCTTAGGTACCGAGCTTTGAGTCATCGAATTTGGTAGGGCATTTCTTGTCGATGCGGTTGGAAGAGAAAAAGAAGAAGTGGGTGATATCAGAAGGGGGCATGGATGGAATTTCCGGGTCATTTCCATACTAGAGTTCTCTCTGTCTGCAAAGGGTATGGATTCAGATACAGATGCAGCGAAATGAGCATCTTGGAACAAGCTCAATGTCTGTCTAAATTGGACGCCCTGTTCAGGATGCGGGTCAGAAAATGACCTGATCGTTGCTTGCTGATTAGATGAGGTAGGTGCAACATAAGCAGTAGGCTCCCCGTAATATGATAGTGCCTCCTGATGTTCATCTTCCGCGTCATCTTTATTTTCATCTTCCTGCTCGGACTCGGAGTCTCCCTGGATTTCCCCACAGGATACAAGGCCCTCATGGCCACTAGGTAAGACGAGACGGAGATCCTTACCTCGGTTTCCCTTGGTGCCTAGTGCCTGGAGAGACATGTTCTTCCAGAACTCCAGCCCTGGCTCGGTCCGGATGATTTCCACAAGATCGTCCCAGATCTTGGCATCTGGTTCTCTCTGGGCGAGCCGAAGAACGTTGATAGACTTTTCGTTGAGTATATAGAGATTCTGGAGCCCAGCCCGTTTGCTTCATACATATTAGTGTTAACCTCAATTTCGTATAGATCAATAAGCAGACAAAGTTTCAGAAAATAACCCATTGGTTGATCACAAGCATAACCAAAAGCCAACGGGCTCATAGATACATCAACTAACACATAACTTTGGGGGTCTTTTTTGATTGCAAAAAAGGAGAGTAAACTTACTACATATTGCGCCCTGGAAGATACATTGAGTACACACGGTCTTTCAGGTGCGTCAGCCAGGCACCCACGGCTGAGTGGGCACCCACAGGGCGGCGATTTATGTGTCGGCTTGGTCCGAATTTTTCAGGCAGGATGACCCCATTCTATACGTCCGATTTGTATTGTCGCAAGGAATTTTTCTACCTGACGATAAAGGTTTCGCCAGGCTCCAGAGTGCGGGGCTTACCCAGGTGTCTCAGGCCAGTAGTCAAATAGCCTCTGGGGCTCATTTTGACGGAGCTGTCGTGCAAAGAGGGATTTGAAGATTCACTGCTCTGTTGAGAGGATGATTGTTGATGTCCGTTACCGGAAGCTGGAAGTGATTATCAGGGTCAGTGGGAAAACGCTTCCACAACTTGAGAGTCTTTTGAGATGCAGAAAGAAGATAAGTTGCAGAGGCGATGTATTGGAAGGATAATGCTCGGGGCAGGAACGAAGAGTTTAGCAATTCGAAGCCACACACCCCAAATTCCAGGTATGAAGCCCTTGAAGATGGTTGTAGGTGAAAATTCTGGTTGGTGAAATTTGAAGAAAAACGACTTGGGCTTCTGATTGAAGATTGAATGATAAGTAGGCCTTTCAAATATAGTTCGTCTGGGGTGTTATACCTTCACCCAATCAGAAAGCAATGGTGTCGAGTCGCGTTGCGTTCTCTCTACTGGGTTATATAGCGGCTTTCTGGTGGACGAGGAGAGAAGACATGATTTGGAAACTCCCATAAATGTCGGGAACAACGTGGAGCTCCAATTCTAAACTGATGCGTTGGTGAAAGTGACAGGGAAGAGCTTCGTGACGCGGAAAACAGACAGTTTTCTCGACTTACGATTGAGACTGGTGATTGGTAAAGGGTTTCATGGCGATATAACACCAGCGTTCGTTTGCAGATATTGTGCAAAAAATTAAACAGATCATACCACTCTGGAAATGAGATCCTTAAATCCTAGATTTACCCCGGTCGTCTCAAGATTCCAGGATTTACCTGAAGGGCTCAACTACAAAATTTTTATTGACTGTCAACTGTACTGATGACTTTTAATCGATGCTGTCGAAATGTGAGGTGTCACCTATGCAAAAAGATCAGGATGTCTCGATGGTGCCACCCTGAGATAGGTACAAATTATTATATATCGTTTAGATCGTTTAGTCAGCCTTGTCCGCATAGATTGTTCAAAAAGGCGCGGATCTTGTTGTTCTTTAGTTAGAGAATTCAGACTATTTTTCGTACCATTTCCATTGAACCAACGATCTCTGTCATTACGAAAAAGTGGGCGTGCACGCGTCAAACATAATTTTAGTCCCCTCGCTTGCCGAATCTTTCTCTAATGTCTAGGACCAAATCAAAATCCTGTGGCAGCTTTAGTATGTTCTACCTAGTAGTAGCCTATTTTGTGATTGAGATAAAGGTCGAGTTTCTTCTTAAATTGAAGAGTTCTCGAGAACTTTTCGCGACCAGAATCCACATCCGAGCTAAAAGCTCTATGTAGGAAGGAGAAATTTCAGCAGTGAAGGTTGAGTAAGGCGTATCAAGAAAAAGACCACTGTAAGCTAATTGAAAGCTACTATCGGCTGACTTCAAGAGTCCTACATTCTGTTTATGTCGATTTGATAGAAACCCCTGATCTCATCCTTTACACGTCTCCATTTTCACGTTTTCGCATACTATAATCTTCTCTCCAGTTTAGTATAACACATACGACCACAGGGTGGGGAAAACAGGGCTTCCCGTCCGCTCAGCCGTACTTAAGCCAAGTATTCTGCACAGTCAATAGTCAATGTGCCCTCAGCACCTAAGCGACACTCTAGGGTGAGTGCGGGTGATATGGGTGAGAAGTCTCGAGACTGGGGTGAGAGAGGTGAGAACGGAGTGACAATTCTCACCCTTGAGGTGATAAGGGCCAACTCACTCTGAACCTATGCCAGTCCCAAGAAAGAGACACAAAGCCCTGAGGCCCTTCTCTTGCTCTGCCATGATTTTCTTTGAATTTCCTTACCATCCAAAATATGTTCTCCGAAAATGATCTCCAGAAAGCCCTCCAGGAGCGTATTGCACGTGCCGCATCACGTGGTTTCACACGTGAATATCAAAACGAGAAGGACTATCTGCCACCGTGAGCTAGCGCCTGCCACGTTAGAAAATAACGACTATGTAGTTGTCACTTGGGCTCTGCAAGTTTGACTCGTATCTCGCCGATCTTGGTTCCTGATTATTAGCAGATGGAGGCTTTCCCGTGACGAGTCCACAGATTCGAATTTTCCCAACTTGCCTGTCCCGACTCCCCAACTTTTGAAACTTTTCGCAGAGTTTTACATTGTATCTCGCAAACACATTCCGGCCCCAAAGTCGGTTTGTAATGTATTCACTAGCTTTACGTCACGGTGGGAGCGAGACACTTCTCGACCCCTTTCCGATGAGGTTAAGCAGGACGTTCTTAATGTAAGAGGTAACAACTATCCTTCTCTGAAGCTAGCTGCTAATAAGAAAAACAAAAGCACATTAGAACTGCCCTGACAGTGAAATACAAACTCCCTACAAAGCCTAGAGAGCGGTTCCTTGTCAACGGAAAGGACATAGATTACCTGCTTCGACACCTGTTTGTGGACGACTGTCACAATTATGTACACGAGAGAGTACGCGTGCAGACCGGAAGTTCTCTTTCGTTATTTGCTGCCTCGGGTGCAAGAGCAGGGGCTGTCATTGAATCAAGTGCTTATCGCAACTCAAATGAATGCTTGCATTATAGGGTTTGTATCTTGATGGTCTGATACTTGATTATATCAAAACTGACGTGTATTTGATGGCACCTTTCATTTCATCTCAAATGGAGCAAGGAAAGGGGGTCTTTGATACGTTGGGTGACAATTGATCCCGAATTCTCGAAAGGCTGGCGTTATCGCGACGATACTACCTTGTGAGTTTGTTAACTGCAATAATTGCATTGGGCAAATGCTTATATAGAAACTTTAGGCCAAAGAATTGGTTCAGAGAACATCCGGTACTTGGAAAGAGTTTTGTCTTCTGGGTCATTGTTCATGGAGTAGCAGATGATGATGATGATGATGATGTGATGTGATGATGATGTTGAATTCACTGACCCGATTTAGCTCGCTTTACATACATGCTGCTATGCGGGGGTTGCGTCCCAGAGCCCGCTCCCGACGATAAATGGTGGCGCATTCCCAGTATGCAGATCCACCCTGTGAGCAGGACTCGATTTCTCGAAGTCCTGCCACCTGAAAAGTAAGGCCACAAACCGGCCGGCGTAATGCAAACAAGACAAAAGAAATAATGTAAAGAAAGTCAATCCATCTGCCCGGTGTAGATGGTTTCCCGTAGTCCCCGCGGGCGCAGAGTGTCCCCTTCTTTCTCTGCAATGCACCTTCCACTTCTTCACTTCTCTACCTCCACTTCTTCATCCAGCTCCCCAAGTCACCGAGTCCCTGTATCACCAGGACTGCCAGGTCTACTTGCTGCATCACTCCGGCAGGTCGAACACGAATATGTTCGGGTCCTGGCGCCATGCCTCGTCGTCTTCGTCGGCAGCGTACGTTGTTCTCCATGTGCGTTGGTGTGAGGTGACCTCGGCAGACCTGGCGCCCGGCCACTGTGATGTGTTCCCTGTTTCTCCAACATTCGCAGTGTCTTGGGTTGGTTTCGGTTTTGAATCCTCCTCCCCCTGCTCCTTGCCCATGGCGACCGAGTCCACTGACTGAAACTGTCCCAAGAGTCCCGATGCGATCATGAACTTCGCCACGATCGGCGCTGCCTTCACTTCTGTCAACATTGCTTGTTCTCCAAGCGTTGTCGATACCCCCTCCATAAACAATTCCTCCACCATCTCCTGGGCTGCTTTATCCGTTAGGAACGAGGCCATGACTGGGTAGGCGTTGTGTGCGTTGTATTGAATCACTTGGAAGTAATTCATTACGACAAGATCGTGAGGTTGGTATCGGTTTCAGTCTCGGCAGTATCGCTATGCTCTGAAGCATCGTGGAATTCTTCTTCCACTTCTGTGACAATACCAGTTGACTGCTTGCTGCTCCCACTCCTGGTCCTCCTCCATAACGTCGGCCGGCTCGGTGATCCGTCTCTTTTTGTGCGTGGCTTGCTGTTGTGGTCGTCTTTCTGGGTTCGGTATAAATCGTGCTAGCGCCTGGTTTTGTGACCGAAGCGAGCGAGCCGACTGGCTCGCTGTGATAGCAGATTCTGGGATAGTCGGCAGGTCGTTGTCCCCCGACGTTCTCGATCTGGTTCGCAAAGCGGGCCCGGCTTCTTTCCGCCGGTTTAATGCTTGTTTTTTCCCTCTCTCAGTGCCGACACTCTCGTCCATTCGCCGGATCTCGCTTGGGGCGGGGACCGGGATGCGCTTAGGGTTTATCCGATTCGATGCCGTTCCCTGTGTGACTTGTTGCTGCGGCGCATGGGTTGAGGTGTTGAGTCCCTGATTAGCGCCTTGGGGCTGGAAGGTGGTGGCGTTGCCCTTCGTAGCCTCCTTTTGCCGGAAGTGAAGCGGTACTCGGTGGTATAAAGGGCTATTAGCCAGCGCTAGTCTCGCCTCTTCCTTCGCCGCCGCTTTCACTTCGCAGGCGTCACTTGTTGGCCGATGGCCTGCGCCACAATTAGCGCATTTGATCTCAGCGTCACCTTGCTTTGGGCACTCCCAGGTCGGGTGTCCCTTCGCGCAGTGGCCGCATTGGTACTCGTTCAAACACTGCGAGTGGACGTGTCCTGGTTTTTGACACTTTAGGCATAATTTCGAACGACCCTCCCGGCAAAAGCGAGTTGTCTGGTGCACTTGGTGCTGCCAGAGCGTGCCTTGTGTGATTGCGTGGTTCGCTACCACCGGATCGGTGAATTCAATCACAATCGATCCCTCACGACGCTTACCGGGCTTAATTAGCCAGCCGAGGTGTAGTATTTCGACATTATCCCGGGAACCACCCCAGGAATGGCTGTTCTGCCGGATCAGCTCCTTCGCTAGGCCTCCCATTGACTCCGGTGTCAGCTGCATCGTCTTCGTGTCAATACCGCGCGCGACTACTCCCCACGTCGGCTTTCGTACGTGTGCCGCCGGGCCGAAAGCCTTCAGCCATTCAACATGCGTACGTAGCAGCTCCGCACCAGAAGCGCTGTTAACAGTCATCTTTACATCGCCGGAGGGGAGAACCTTCGCCGCTACAAAGTAACAACCGCCGCCAAGCGGAGCACTCATCTTTCTCCGCGCGGCCGTTTCGCGTGTCCTCTCGGCTTGCTCGACGATCTCCCTTGGTGTACGACGACGGAGGGTCTCGCGGGTATCGCTATCCCGAATCTTAACGATAATCTCGCAATCCTCGCGGAGCTCAGCCGGTGAGACCCCGGCGGAAGATGAAACCTTGCTGCTGGTCCTCGGGAGGGACGGGGGGGGCCGGATCCGGTGCCCTGTCCCCATTTCTGGAGCCTAGCCCAGAAGGTCGCTGAGTCGTTCGAGCTAGTTGGTGCTGACGGTGCTGCTGCTGTCGCTGCTGCCGTCGCTTTCTCAATGTTTTCCATTCGCTGGTCGAGTCGGTTGAGTGCCTGTTGCACCTTTTCCATAGCTTGAACCTGCGGTTTCTCCCCCATCGGGGAGTTCAGTGCAAATTGTTCGACGGCCTTGACGAAGTTAATTATGTATAACTCACCAACGCCGTCGTTTTCCATGGCATTTAGCACCTCTCTGGCGCCCCGAGCAAGCTCGTTCATGGTGCCAAAGTGGTTGCGTGGTTTCTTCGGGGGCGCTCTTGAAAACTCTGTTTCGGGGGGCGAATCCGGTTTCCTTCCACCACCAACACCAGCCATCCTTCGATTCCTATGAAAATAGGGTCAAAAGATAGAGCCGGAGGTCAGAAAGAGTGTGAACAGTTTTTGAGAGCCGTGCGGCCCTTGGTTGGCGAGATAGAACAAAAATTAAATCTGGGCAAAAAGAGTTGTATTCCATGGAGTAGCAGATGGTGCCTTCAAAGGGCATACCACTGTGACAGAGGTTCCTGCCGCAAAACCACCCAAGGGAAGAGAGTCATGGACCCTGGAATGGAACGAAACTGCAAAAGATCTCCCATTTTTCAGAATGGTCACTTCTGAAGGACCCAAAGCAACAAAGGCATTGACCTTCTCCTCATTGCGGCATAACTTCACTAGCTTGGCTCAGCGCGATGGTTTCAAAGATCAGTTGCGTGTTCATTGGATTCGAGGAGGCATTGCCAACAAGATTGACCGTAAGTGCATATGTGCCGTCACGCCTCAAAATTACTAATGAATTTCAGCCAAGGCTTCTCAGGCTACTCGCGGTCAGGCTCTCGATCACCAGAATCATGACACCTATTTAAAATATCAGTATTCTCTCAAGGCACTGGATATACAGGCCTTATTCTATGATTTGGAGCCTGACTAAGAATGCCGCGATATGGAACAAAGCATGTCTCATCACCGAGACTCGAACGTGCCACTCCAACTGAATGCAGCTACGATCGAAAAATTCCAAACTGACGATGAAATTGTTGAGATGAATCAGAGAATTGCCCACATGACCCAGGAGATTGCTGGAGGATTGGAAGAAAATAGGGACCTCGTGCTTGAACGGGCTCGTCTTTATAGCAAGAAAGCAAAAAGATTGCTAGCCTGGAAGAAGGATTTTGTCGAACCAAGCAATCACACAAGGCACGCTCTGGCAGCACCAAGTGCACCAGACAACTCGCTTTTGCCGGGAGGGTCGTTCGAAATTATGCCTAAAGTGTCAAAAACCAGGACACGTCCACTCGCAGTGTTTGAACGAGTACCAATGCGGCCACTGCGCGAAGGGACACCCGACCTGGGAGTGCCCAAAGCAAGGTGACGCTGAGATCAAATGCGCTAATTGTGGCGCAGGCCATCGGCCAACAAGTGACGCCTGCGAAGTGAAAGCGGCGGCGAAGGAAGAGGCGAGACTAGCGCTGGCTAATAGCCCTTTATACCACCGAGTACCGCTTCACTTCCGGCAAAAGGAGGCTACGAAGGGCAACGCCACCACCTTCCAGCCCCAAGGCGCTAATCAGGGACTCAACACCTCAACCCATGCGCCGCAGCAACAAGTCACACAGGGAACGGCATCGAATCGGATAAACCCTAAGCGCATCCCGGTCCCCGCCCCAAGCGAGATCCGGCGAATGGACGAGAGTGTCGGCACTGAGAGAGGGAAAAAACAAGCATTAAACCGGCGGAAAGAAGCCGGGCCCGCTTTGCGAACCAGATCGAGAACGTCGGGGGACAACGACCTGCCGACTATCCCAGAATCTGCTATCACAGCGAGCCAGTCGGCTCGCTCGCTTCGGTCACAAAACCAGGCGCTAGCACGATTTATACCGAACCCAGAAAGACGACCACAACAGCAAGCCACGCACAAAAAGAGACGGATCACCGAGCCGGCCGACGTTATGGAGGAGGACCAGGAGTGGGAGCAGCAAGCAGTCAACTGGTATTGTCACAGAAGTGGAAGAAGAATTCCACGATGCTTCAGAGCATAGCGATACTGCCGAGACTGAAACCGATACCAACCTCACGATCTTGTCGTAATGAATTACTTCCAAGTGATTCAATACAACGCACACAACGCCTACCCAGTCATGGCCTCGTTCCTAACGGATAAAGCAGCCCAGGAGATGGTGGAGGAATTGTTTATGGAGGGGGTATCGACAACGCTTGGAGAACAAGCAATGTTGACAGAAGTGAAGGCAGCGCCGATCGTGGCGAAGTTCATGATCGCATCGGGACTCTTGGGACAGTTTCAGTCAGTGGACTCGGTCGCCATGGGCAAGGAGCAGGGGGAGGAGGATTCAAAACCGAAACCAACCCAAGACACTGCGAATGTTGGAGAAACAGGGAACACATCACAGTGGCCGGGCGCCAGGTCTGCCGAGGTCACCTCACACCAACGCACATGGAGAACAACGTACGCTGCCGACGAAGACGACGAGGCATGGCGCCAGGACCCGAACATATTCGTGTTCGACCTGCCGGAGTGATGCAGCAAGTAGACCTGGCAGTCCTGGTGATACAGGGACTCGGTGACTTGGGGAGCTGGATGAAGAAGTGGAGGTAGAGAAGTGAAGAAGTGGAAGGTGCATTGCAGAGAAAGAAGGGGACACTCTGCGCCCGCGGGGACTACGGGAAACCATCTACACCGGGCAGATGGATTGACTTTCTTTACATTATTTCTTTTGTCTTGTTTGCATTACGCCGGCCGGTTTGTGGCCTTACTTTTCAGGTGGCAGAACCTCGAGAAATCGAGTCCTGCTCACAGGGTGGATCTGCATACTGGGAATGCACCACCATTTATCGTCGGGAGCGGGCTCTGGGACGCAACCCCCGCATAGCAGCATGTACGCAAAGCGAGCTAAATCGGGTCAATGAATTCATCATCATCATCATCATCATCATCATCATAGTCCAATTCTCACCATGCTGGAGGGTCTTCTCCATTTCCTCCTCGTGGTTCTCTGGTACCTCTTGGTGCTAGCATACTGCCTTTGAGGGTCGTGCGAAAAGGCATTTTGGTGCTCACAGCCCGATCCTCTTAGTACCAAGCTGCACACCATGCGACAACATTCCATTCACTTGTTTGGCTGCCGGCCAAGCTGTGTGCGCCAATTCAGACACCGCCAATTTATTCTCAGTCAACAATTCTGATCTCACGGATGGCTCGACAAGCAGCGCCGCGTGGAATCTACGGTCTCTAACAACCACCGCCCGAAAAAAACGAGGCTGGCTATGAATGAACTTCTCCATTACAACTGGATTGTAGCTCGTAAAATAGAAATAAAGCACACTAGCGCCGTTGGTGATTCAGAATTTAGAGTAGTAACATTGGAAATATCGACGATCGAGGGTCGATGTTGGCACAAAAAGGAGTTGGTTTATTCGCTGAAGGGATCTACACTAGATGTTTTCGGCCCTACTCTCATGTATAAAAATAAAAACAAAAGCGCCATGCCTGCTAAGAAAAATGGCACTTAGCCAAGAGGCGTGAAATTTCACATGCTCACAAATGGTAGTGACGGTTGAATGGCCACGATTGTGCATGGTGTTCAGGGGGAGAATAGTATGATTAAGATTGATACTTTGCTTTTTACTTAGCTTGAATCAATCGAGTACCACTTGTTTCATTAATTGATCTTAGCCGAGTTCGCTTTCCAGCTCTGCTTTACGCCTACAGAAAAGACTAAGCATGCTACACAACGGGCTGCTATATGTAATGTTATTAATTGAGCAAAGTTATAGTAACAATGACGTGGCTAATTGAAAATGATTGACTGGACATACATGGCCAGGCACTGATATTGAGTGACAACTTTTTTTTACCACCACAGCAAACGGCCTTGAGAGTCTCCTTCATTTGGGTACACGTTGTAACCTCTTCCCGACGAGAAGTCTCCTTCAGAGACACTCCTGCGGAGACTCTTGTCGATCAAGACCGTTTCTTTTCTTTCCCCCTCTTTTAAAGTTGAAGCGTTATAGATAGTCGAACTTGAATGTTTGGATTTGGATATTTGGATTTGGATATTTGGATTTGGATATTTGGATTTGGATATTTGGATTTGGATATTTGGATTTGGATATTTGGATTTGGATATTTGGATTTGGATATTTGGATTTGGATATTTGGATTTGGATATTTGGATTTGGATATTTGGATTTGGATATTTGGATTTGGATATTTGGATTTGGATGCTTGTTTGATGCGGTTTATCGAAATAGTGAAGTGGACGTGGCCAAGGGCTGATATTGAGCAACAACTTTTCTTTACCACCACAGCAAACGGTCTTGAGAGTCTCCTTCATTTGGGTACACGTTGTAACCTCTTCCCGACGAGAAGTCTCCTTCAGAGACACTCCTGCGGAGACTCTTGTCGATCAAGACCGTTTCTTTTCTTTCCTCCTCTTTTAAAGTTGAAGCGTTGTAGATGGCCGAATGTGGATGATTGAATGATTGAATGATTGAATGATTGAATGAATGAATGATTGATTGAATGATTGAATGAATGATCGAATGAATGAATGAATGATTGATTGAATGGACGTAACAAAGGCTTTACGGATGGTTGAATGTGGTTTGTTGAAATTGTTCGAGGCTTTGGTTTTCTTTTTTTTTTCGACCATTTTTTGACATTTTGGGTTTGTTGTTTTATTTTGATTTTCATTTTTGATTTTCGTGTTGGTTTCAAGTTCCCTGTCGTTGCAAGCCTACCAATTATTCTGAAGCCGAAGGCTGTCATGGCAAGGCTGGACGTGACTTGGGTGGACGTGACCTGAGTGGACGTGACTTGGGTGGACGTGACCTGAATGGACGTGACTTGGGTGGACGTGACCTGAGTGGACGTGACTTGGGTGGACGTGACCTGAGTGGATGTGACTTGGGTGAACGTGACCTGAGTGGACGTGACTTGGGTGGACGTGACCTGAGTGGACGTGACTTGGGTGTCAGACATGTTGAAGGGACATGCTGTGATATGGTTGGGTCGTCTGAAGATGAATGTAAGTGAGTAAAGAATAGAAAGCTGGAAGTGGACAGCATAACTGACCAGTCATGTGATGGATGTGGACGTGACAAAGGCCAATGCATTGAGCATGGTGATGGTAGGCTTCATCTTATCAGATGTGGGAGTGGAAAGATGGATGAAGTGATGTGATGGAAGACCTAATGGAAGATCAAGAGTGGATAAAATTTTTGATAGAACGATTTTTGTTAGATGGTATGAGAAGTTGGGTAGAGGAAGAAGAAAGAAAAAAAAGAGAGGGGGGGGGGGAAGTAGAGGGTATTTATACCCCAAGGGTCGGCAGGTACGTTTGTAACGTTTGTACCTGGGGTGTCCTTAATTGGAACCCCGTTTGTCAACTTCCCCTCTTCAAATAATTGCTTGTTGAGCGAAACCCACTTCTCATGGTTATTGAGGTAACATTGTAGTCCTGGATAGTCTCTAGAGTCGTAAAAAGAAGATACGACAGTGTGTACACTCTTTAGGCTTATACCCCTGGATAATACCATCGCCGCTCCCATCCATCGACTTAGACACATCAACAGTATCATACCTATAAGTCTGTTCAGCTGAGCCTTATAAAAGTGCACCATTTTGCCAACTGAAGATGCAGGTCGTTGAGAGGCCGTAAGATTTATAGATCATTAAGGTTACACGCTAAGCCATGTTTAGTATGGCGTGCGTGCACGGTCCTTGCATTATGCAGTGCAGCCTTGGCACATGGATACCCATCCCACATGGAGATTTTGATGGATGTGGCATGCGGACACACCAGCAGCACAAAAATTAAGATGTCCAGATAGTTTTTGGCCATCTTGCGATCCAACACAATCATCTCATCCTCAGCTTCGCTTTATCCGCCAGTGGATTCTCCTAATCGACCTTCTTAGGTGTGATCAGTTGGTGTTATGGAATTAAGCTGGTTGTGGTAAAGATGATCTTATTACTATAGAGTTGTTGCGTAGGATAAGTACGCTGCTTAATAATACGTATGTCATCATCCATCCCTCACAGTTGGCCCTCCGACTAAAAGCCAGTGGTCTCGATTGCTGAAAGGTGCACAACTAATTTTGGATTTGTCTAACCATCGGATACCGAGCTGGATCACTTTCATTTGAGCCTTTATGCTAAGCTGGATTGCCTGGATATATTGACCGTCCCGGGTGGGCTGGATGATGAATGTAGTCTCCCACAACACTATACATATCACCAACATAGGCTATGCATGGGTTGTACCTAACATTTAGTAGAAGAGAAAAATGGGCCGAATCTAAGATATCAATAGTCTTTGGGCTCTTTCCAGAACCTTGACGGCAGGGTACCCCAGAGGGCTGCACGGTGCCATCAACTTGAAGTGTTATGAGACCGAGAAGTAATAAATGGCAGTCTACAAAGGGTAGTAATCTAGATGGATCATGAAGCTGTTGATCGTTGGGGGCCACTTGGGTACCATAGAGGGCATGAAGATACAGAGGATCTATCCCCGCGCGAGGTGACGTTACAATCCACTAGCCAGCTCCCGAGGGTTTCTCCCCGGGAGCCGTCGCCAGCCTGTTGAGGTGCATGGCCCGAAGGCCTATTTGTATCCAACTACAACGTACGGGGCAAAATAGCCGCGTTTCGACACGAATTCTGACTTGGGGGCATTTGTCAGCACATCAAATAGAGTGTCAAGTTCATGGAGATCAAAGGTCCGTATAAACAGGAAAGAGTTGCAAAAAGCACCTTTTCACTGAGGGACTTTCCACATTCTGCTTCATCTTCTCCTTAACAAGCTCGTCGTACTTCTTCTTAGCAACCTTGACGGTTCTACCCGCCCGGTCCTTAGTTACGAAAGAGCGCTTGAACATAACAGCACAAAGAAATCCTATGGCCGAGATATCTCCATGGAAGATTTTCGAAGTTGGCAAGACAAACTTGTATTTATCGGAAGGCGTGATACGAGTTGGTCGAACGAAAGACGGATTGACGCTGCTGGTCATGCACACGAAGCATGTGAGTCTTGGAAGTTCCCCACAAAAACGGTCCTCCGAGTCTTAGTTAAAAGACGAGGAAAATGCAGTTCCGGGATGACTTTGCATTTGAGAATCTGAATTGACTCTCTTAGCGAACAGTTGTCGACTCCGGCAGGCGTGGAAGGAAGAAGAAAGAAAGAATAGAAAACGGGAAGAGGGGGCTTAAATACGGGGGTCAGGTGATATCAAATGTGACTAGAGACGAGGTCACCTGTTAATTGAGGCTCAGGCTCAGGTGAAATTCCTTGTGGTTGGTTCTTTAGGAATCCCCGAGGGGCTGTGCATGTTGGAGCTAAAATCTCACCTCACAGTAATCCGGCTAGATGCGCTAGGTCCGAACCTATGAACATATATGACATCTTTCTGAAGATTGATCCTATCGATTGTTTATATTCTTATTGGGCCGTGATGGGGTTTCATGAAGTCCAGTGATATATTCGTACAAAGCCGACCATGTCATTGATCAAACATCCAATGTAAATAAGAAATTCTGTACTTAGTCGAATATTAGATGATCTTTGGATTATCTGACATTGCTTTGTTCCCAGAATGAGCAATCTGAGCCAATGATTTCTCCTTTTCATCGGCATCTTGTACTCAGCCCAGGAAGCCACAACCAGCAGTAAGCATGACGACGCCAAAGCTTGCTAATTGACGGAAGGTGAAGGTGTACATGCCGTTGCCAGCAGAACGGGACTTGTCTCGCTGACCCTCACATTTTACAGTACTAACATCCATTTCGGAGCTGTAGTATTCTTGCGATTTGTTACAGTCATGAGCGATTGAACATTGGTATGAAAGGGCCTCAATGTAGGATAACTTACGGTTCCATAGTCCTTAAAGTCGACAAACGCGCTTAAGTTAATGTTCTGTGTCTGAAGTTTAGCCACTCCAATACGTTACTTCCACGGTACAAAGTTATGGGCTGCGAAGTGGCAAAGCAAGCCCACGCTTCATTACCGATGGGGAAGGTATTGAGTGCATTGCTGATGATTTCTATGCTCGGGAAGTTATGTGCTAGTGGGACGTGGGCAACTTATGTGAGAATCCCACGGTCTGTGGACATCTCTCATTATCTTCACGTCTGAAGGGAATGGAACATCTGAGACTTTGATCGGCTTAGCAGTCTATATCAATTTCCAAGTAGGCAGCCCATAGAAACCCTATTCAACTGATCTCAAACTAGATCTCTGGATACAGTAGTGGTCTGAGGATAGCCTCAAAGGCTCTTATGCTGTTTTTCTACGCTACTAGCTAGGATAATACGCTCTGTTACAGGTACTACCTCTCATAATAATGGCAATTTATCTGGGGGATATAATGTTTGATTTTCTCCCATGTTGTTCTTTTCAAGCTGACTTTTTCTCAGTCCAAAATGGAAATTGTCCCTGCATCCGGAGTTGCGCCTCACCGTCAATTAATTAAGAAAATCATGAAAATCCAAATTAAAACCCAAGATAACTAATGCAGAATAGGCTAGCCTTATGGTTGTCATACTGTTTGTTTTACAGAACCTAGCTAATGTACAGACCGATTGCAGCATGGTAGCCCTTAGCGCATAGATCTCGATCAACTTCAAGACTAAGACTACATTCTAGATCGTGTAACAAAAAAGAAGACGGCAATGAACGGTACTCTTGTTTTCAGGATGTCTTTTCTTTGAAGATCTTGTGTTTTTTTTTCTTGATCAACTTCTGGATCTTTCGGTCTCAGTGTCGGCAATTTAAACATATCTCCGCATTACTTGCTAGCGAATCAGTGCATGTATTCAACAAAAAAGGATATTTTGTGCATCAAAACTAATAATGCCCATAGCGCGAACGGGGTCGATGGGATCCCTGCAAAACAAAAAAAAAGCGCCCCAACATAGTGGCGGCTAGAGGAGGGTTCTCATTCGTGCGGATGGAACTAAAACTACCATTTCCCACCCATATCCACTGAATTTGCTTGTTTGCCATTAAGAAATATTCTTCTATGTCAACACATCTCTGATCTGTTTCCCGCCAGCAAGCTTGCCCGGGAGGTCTGTGACATGAACACGTTGTCGAGCTTAGCCTTGCAGTGATATTTAGCGCTTATTTGATCTTTTAAATATGTCGGCTGATGCTTTCTTTTTGGAACGCAACCGATGATATTTCTCTCATTTAATCTATGTACCATTTCATGTCATCCCCTGACTCGAATCGAATCGCCAGAAGAACCCACCTGTTTCCGACCCACTGAACGTCTCAATGACGAACCAGACATGCTCCAATTGCAGTGTTGGCTCGTCAAACGACAAAAGATTAGTTGGATGGGTCTGGAACAGCCCCGGTCGTGGCACAACGAATTTGATTACAACATGCTTAGCCACAATATTTCTGTGCACCTGGGTTGTGATCCATCCCCGAGTCTACAAGCGAGAATCTTACGTAAACCTTCATAAGGTTGGGCTTTTCATGAAGACAGTATTTGCACCAGAGGTTATTGCGGTGGAAGGACTTAAAGAATGGGCACAGTGCCGCAGGATACAAAGAGAATGTGCCGATTCCACAGAAGGCCAATTCAAACTTGTCCATGCCTTCTACATCGGCATGCTTGCACTGAGGTACCAAACACTGAATGGTAATCGTGTCATTTGGCCCAACCAGTATACCTGGCTACTAAGAAAAAACATTGTTCGCTGGGAGGACCATCCCACATGGGGCCTGTCTCTTGAGGATATCTGCGACAAGAGCAAGTCTGACAACGCTGCAAAGCTACTGGCTTTGATCCAAGTAATCTGGTTCTCAGCACAATGCATGTTCCGTATCTCTTGTCATCTACCCCTCTCGCAGTTGGAGTCAATGACCCTTGGCTATATCCCATTGTTCATCGTGACATATTTCTTCTGGTGGAATAAGCCCAAGGACATCAGATCGCCATCTCTTGTTATGCTTCCGGAAATGAGCCTGGAGCAATTCAACGTTTTTGATTCGATGGCTGTCAGTAACAAGTTTGATAACGAGGGGACGAAAAAACAAACGTCATATTGGAACATGTGGTATCTTACCCCACGTGTTTTTGAGAAGGTCGAAGAGGACAGACCTGTGCAGGAGGCCAGAACAAGAGCCCGAAACGGCCTAACTCAAACTCCAATCGCTCAACCACCACCTGAAGCTACAGTCAACGAAAGCAGGATTCGAGATCTCGAAGATCCATATGAGTCCCGTAAGGATATCGTCGTAGCTCATTGGGATCCCGACCTATATAGGTCAAAAATCTGGCCCTTGGCGTGTCTGTTTGGGATTTCATTCGGCGCCCTTCACCTCGTATCTTGGAACACCATGTTCCCATCAATCGTTGAGTTGTGGCTCTGGCGTGCATCTGCATTCGTTTCAATCGTGTCGATGCTTATATTTATGCACTTTGAGAAGGTCGTCCTCCGGTGGGATGGCTTCTTGACGATTTTCAGTCTCTCGTCACCGATATTTTATCTTCTCAGTCGTATTGTGATGATGACAGAGGCTTTTGCTGTACTAAGAGCAGCAGACCCGGTTATTTACGAGAGTTGTGCTTACTGAGTTTACTGGTTACCTTTTTTTTTTGAGAACCTCGGGTTTACGTAGAGTACAATTTTGAAGACTACATGGGCTTCATTATTCGATACTCATGTGAGAAAGCTAAATTTTTGTAAAGCTTTGGCTAACGTTAAAAAATCAACACTGGGGTTTTTTGTGTGTTATTCAGTTCTTTTTTTGCAATGTGGTTATCAGCAGAGAGTGGTCCCACTACAGAGAAATGCACTTCGTAGGCGCCCAGTCCTGAGGTACATGTAGGGATGGATGTCCACTCGTTTGTAATCCAATCAACTCACTATGATAGCCGCTATGTCAGACTCCACATCGCTGGGTTTATTCCAAGGTGATGAGGTAGAACAGATTTGCCAAGCAGGATGGAGTTTCCAGGGGCCATTGAAACAAATACTCATCCTTATAAGCCTATCAAAAAGCATAGTATTCGTAACCTGAAGATGGCTTTTCGCCGAAAAGAGCCATCGTAGTGGGAGGAGTATGTAGGCCCCAGACAGGTCAGCTTACCCACTCTCTTAGTGTGCTGCACCAGGTCCCCCGTCAGCGTCAAAGAGTCTCCTCGCTTTTCCTTTACTCCTGTGCGATATTCTCATTCTATTTTTTTGGCCCTAATGACAGCTAGCGAGATGTCTGGTTTTTTCTTTAAACATGCGTCAATACTAGTCGCTATTGCAGCTGTGTTGTATGCGATCCTCCTAGGGATACTCACCACGTCAACATTTCAATCACACGTCGTTTATCTCCACGCAATTCAGATGACATGGTTCAAAGATCTCAATGTCCCCGAAAAATTTGGGTTCCTGAGGAACCAGGTCACTCCATTCTCCATCAGGACGACTGATGGTGAATGGCTGTTCGCTTGGCATATTCTTCCCGTGGAATTATATCGCAAGCACCAAATGCCTCTCATCAATGAACCAGTAGGCTTTGTATCCGACATCAAATCCCGACTGGCATTTCAGTTGTTGCGCGAGGATCCGGACGCTCGTTTGATTCTTCATATGCACGGCGCTGGGGGAACCGTCGCCTCTGGTTATCGGGTCCCAAACTATCGTGCCCTTTCAGCAGGCAATCCCGAGAAAATTCATATTCTTACATTTGACTACAGAGGATTTGGCAAGAGTACCGGGACACCATCTGAGACTGGGCTTATAACCGATGCCCTTGCCGTGGTGGACTGGGCAATGAATGTTGCACGCATCCCTCCGTCTCGGATCTTGATATTTGGTCAATCTATGGGCACAGCTGTGAGCATTACTATGTCCAAGCATCTTGCTGTACAGACTCCACCCATAGTCTTTGCAGGCACTGTCCTAGTTGCGCCATTTGTGGACGTGGCGACATTAGTCTCAACATATCGAGTCGCGGGTACCGTGCCAATCTTGTCACCAGTTGCGAGGTTCCCTTTGCTCTTCAATTATCTTCAGAGATTTATTCGAGACAAATGGCTGAGCAAGGATTCTATTGCGCAATATGTCCAGGCTAACGAGCTAACCGGAGAAAAATACCGAATAACAATTATCCATGCCGAGGATGACTATGACATTCCATGGCACCATTCTCAACATGTGTTTTGGCATGCGGTCAATGCTTCAATGCCGGCGGGGATCAGTTATGACGACCTTGAACAAAAGAAGCTCGATTCGAAAGTAGATATGGGAGCTTCCGGGTCCATGATGGAGTTAAAAACGGACAACGGTATCATTCGCGAAGAAATTTTGAAAACTGGATTGCATGATGTGATCATGGGATACCCAGTGGTCACAGTGGCGGTGATGCGAATTTTTGAAGCGGCAAATCCATCATTCAGATCCTCAACTCAACCATCTGCCCCTGGATGAGATCATCTAGGCATGGGTTTCCTAAAAACGCGAGCACACTATGCAGAACGAAAAACATCAGTTGCATTCCCCTGAAAGTATATTTGCAAGTGGAAATGTAAACCAACGAAGTCCCGCTCATTAAACACAAAACGGAGTATTTCAGTAAATAACTAGTGGAATATAATGCTTAACCAACAAATGAAAATAGAGCTCTTGTCCTGATTCAAAAGACATTCGAGGGTGTACGGCCGAGTCGTAGACAGGGCATATGTGGCGGTGCTGGTGATGCGGTGGCACATGCGGGGTTGCCAAGCCACCGGTGATATCATCACTAAAGACAGGCTGGGTGAGCATGTGAGCGAAACAAAAGCTTGGTGTTGGCGTGCAAAGCTGTTCTGATCATCGAATCATTCCACCTGAAAAATCACATAGGCGCTTGGGAAAGCCGATCTAAATATCACTACAATCTAAAGCGCGCGCACCCCCCTACATTCAGCACGCGCCCCGATTCGTCCTACTTTTTATCCTCGTACTTCCCATCGAGGGACCCGAAAGAAAAGCTTCTATCTCCATCATTAGTGTCTTGAATGCCTTCATTATGGCCATGCAATATCTCAGCCAAATTAAGAACCTGCGGCGTTCGTCGCAAGTGACCAGCGCTCCAAAGCCTATACTGACGGCGGAAGATGAAGCCTACCTACGCGAAGTCACTGCCCAGCCGGAACTCGTGCCCATTAAAACAAAAGAGAAAGAACAAGACCCAAACGAAAGCCCTGCTGGAGCGTATCTGCAACCTGCAATAAGCGAACAAGCCGAAAACATCCCTCTACCTATCTCGCCAGGGGAAGAGTTGGCAAAAGAGCTTCGCGAGAAGGGTAGACAAGAGCGGAAGAGCTCCCAGTTAATATTGACAAGATCAGAGGCACCAAAGTCGGAAGTCTCAAAGCTCCCATCGAAGAAGAAACGATGGAGTGCCCTGTTTTGGAAGAAAAACACAGAGAAGGTTGGTCGCTTATTGGCCTGATGGTTCGGATATTTGCATCTGGCTTGAGCGTGTACTAAAATAAGACTTCCCACAAGTAGGACAATGATACCCCCGATGCAAACAAATCGCAGACTGAAACGGCGAAATCTCCGACCACATCGGAGACAACAAAAAACGGAAAAGACGTATACAAGGATAAAGATGCCGAGGACATGACGGATATCCTTGAGCGATTGAACCTGGCAGCGGACAACAACCGTGTATTTTCGATCAGTGAGGAGACACAAGAGCTTTTGCGCAAGTTCAAGCTCATCTTAAAGGATCTGATCAACGGAGTCCCAACTGCCTATCGTGATTTGGAGATGCTGCTGACAAACGGGAACCGCCAACTACAAGAAACCTACACGAAGCTGCCTGGTCCCATGCAAAAGTTGATTGAAAAACTCCCCGAGCGTTGGACCGAGACCCTGGCTCCGGAGATGCTGGCGGTTGCTGCTGACCGCGCCAGCAAAAGTGGTGTCAACGTAGAGAACGTTGGCAAGGCCGCTGCGGCTGCAGAGAAGATAGGAGTCAACATTCCAAATCTAAAGGAACTCGTGTCGAAGCCAGCTGCTCTTGTGGGCATGCTGCGATCCATCATGACATTTCTGCGAGCTCGATTCCCTGCTGTTATGGGCATGAATGTGCTCTGGTCCTTGGCAATGTTCAGTAAGTGAAGCAACGCACCAAGTGCAGGAGCATTTTGCTGACTATAGCAATCTCTAGTTCTCCTGTTTGTACTATGGTATTGCCACAAGCGCGGGCGGGAAGTTCGTTTGGAGAATGAGCGTCTGGTGACGGAAGAAGAGATCACCAGGCTTAACCAGGATACCTCTGAGGGTCTAATTCGCCCTACTGAGACTTTGACGACTACCGCCCTACCGGGCGCTACGTCTGATGAAATACGTAAAGGCGTTAGGAAGGTAGAGGAGGCCCGCGTCGCTCCTTTCGAGCCTGCTGTCCCCACCGAAGTGGGGAGTGAAAGCCAAAAAAGTACGCAACAAAGTACCCGGCCAGCGGCGATTCCCACCCGGTCAAAATCACGTTTGTATATGTTTGGTCGGGCCAAGACAGAACCTGTGCCTAACAATGTCGCACCTTATCCTGGCACTTGATCTCCCCTTTTGTCAGCTTTGTCCAACTTTATCTTATTTGAAGGGATGGAACCATGGTTGTTGACTCAATCAACCAAGGAAATTTGGATTTGAGTGGGCGACCCAGAATCAACGGATTGCTAAATGAAACCTCTCGCCCCGAAATATGCTCGTCTAGAGACTTGTATTAATGCTATTTTAATCTAATCAACATCGGTCGGTGTTGCGGAGTACAACCCTCGGATTTCATGTAGTTAACCGCTTTCCTTTTGATAGTTCGTCTTGGCAGTCTCCACTTGTTTCCTCTTCGATCAAATATCCCGCATTTCTTCCTGGTAGTTCTTGATGCTCACTGCTCCGGTGATAACAGCAACATGCATTTTCTCTTCTTTTAGACTATAAATTATGGCCGTGGTTGGGCCTTCTATTAAGTGTTGTAGAGAAATATCGCCCCACCTCGTGATTCCTAGCGTCCCTGGGCAGACACGGGAACCTCCTCGCCAAACCTGGATGACACTGACCATCTCCTTTTGTTCGCAAATCACTCTACTAGGTACACTATGATCACGCTTCTTAACCTCCCAGAGGAAACTCTCTGCCTTATTGCAGAAGGTCTGGATCACCAGCGTGATCGCTATCCCCTAGTTCTGTCATGTCGTCGCCTGTACACAGTTCTTCTCCCAACTCTCTACTCCCGGGTTATTCTTGGTGACGTTAGCAAGCATACCATCGGCCAATTCAGTGGATTTTTCAACGCAATCGCCCGACGGCCGCAGTTGGCGAGCGCTGTGCGAGCTTTACGCTTGGAGAATTGGGATACCGAGGATAGCACTGAGGACATCGACTGCGAATTCGAGTATGATGGAGAGCTTATTGACGGGCTTGTCGCTGGTACCTGTTGGTCCACGCAACCAAACGAACAGCTGCGGCGCGGAAACACCGATGCTTGGTTTGGCTTTGCTCATCCCTCAGCTGAAAGGCCTGAGACAAATCAGCATATGCTACCCGTGTGGGTCAGAACACGTCGAGGGCATGTTCGCGAAGGTTGCCAAAGAGAATATCACAGCATTTACTCGCCTCACTGAAGCTTTCGCGGAACGGTTTGACACGGAAAACTCCATACATGCAAGCTGCATGGAGCCGTTCTTCAAATTCCCGGCGATGCGCAGGATTGGAGGATCCTACATCCTCGACTCCAATCGTGAAGAGGGAAACCCCCGCATTGCACCTTTCTCTGGAGTCACAGATATTGACCTTGACATGACCAACACCGAGTGTGGATTCGGTGTCTGGATTGAATCTTGCAAGGCTCTCAAGACTTTCCGGTTGAATGTTGGCGGAGAGATGATCTCCGACGGTCCTGATCTTGTATCTGCTCCCCTTAGAGAATCGATATCCCTTCACAAGTCATCACTGGAGGCGTTTTGGCTCTGTGGCGAATCGTATCAGCCTCCAGAAGACGACGACGGATGGATGGGATCGTTTGCCGATTTCGACATGATGAAATATCTACATATTTCTATATCAATGCTTGCCAAACTTAACGACGACTTGGAGCCCACACAAGAGATCGCATCACTTTTGCCGCCGTCTCTTGAGACTTTGTATCTATGTCATTGCCACAACGAGCTCCTCGAATGGGCTGTCGATCAAATCGAACGCTTGCTAGATTCGAATTGTCTGCCACGTCTTACTTCCTTGGGGCTTGAGGATTATGGACCTCCAGAGGTCCATCAGAGTTCCTTGAAGATTATGCACAAACTGAAGGAGTTGAACAAAAGATGTGCAGATGCTGGCGTATTCTTTGCTACTTCGATTGGAAGTCACAGAATGGTCCCCAGCCATTTTGTATCTCTTTGGCCTTGCTCTTAATTTGAAGATTGCTAGATAGGTATGTTTATGGAAACTGGCATTGTTGGCGATTTTCGGGTCCGTAGTTTATAATCTGGCAGATCACTTCAAGTTTGGATTGAGAATGGTGTGATGTGAGCAGCTAAATGATCTTGCCACCTATATGGGGCCATAAGAGAAAACCAAAATTCCCCTCCTTTCTAGATTTAGAAACTTTTTAAACAAAAATTGGACTTGTTTATGAGCTCGTGGTCTCTATACTCAATTCTTTCTTCCGCGGGGTATGGGTTAACAAGTCCATTTTCACAAGTCCAATCACTCAGCTATCCAAGGTCATAGCTTAGATGCTACTTTTCTGTGCCTGTTGTTTCTAAATCCCATTCTCAACACCGGAATCACGTGAAGTATACGTACCGGATGAAAAAAAAAATGCAGAAGTGGAGGCTCCAAGCTAGAAGACCATCGAAGTGGCCAGGTGGAAGATTGACATCCAAACGGTGAATGATCCGCCTCAACTGAAAAGATGCTAGGGCTGAAGACTTTGTTTTTCTAAACAGTATGATTGGTGTTCGAGAGAAGTAGAAAAATTTTCATCTCAGCCACTGCGGGGCAGAAAGATGATCTTGCATGCTTCCGAACTTCAGGTGGCAAGGGCACTAATGTACTCAGAAAGAGAGAGAATCGGAAATATCTCTCGTTCTACATTTTCTGCTATGATTCTTACTTCGTAATGTTATAAATTACACGGAGCAGAACATAGGTAGCGATGTTACAAGTTGACGGAGTATAGAGCTGTCCCCTCGACGATTGGAAAAGTCAAGAGATAGACCCATCTCAAGCATGTTAGACGCACCCAGCTTTTGCCATGTTGTCCTTTTACCGCCTCCAGTCTTTTTTTTTTTCAGACAGTTAGGGCCACGGGGGCGAAAGTAGAAAAAAGACCTGCAGGTTCCCGGCTTGGGCCACGGGCATAATTGCCAAGCCGGTCGGAATAGAGTAGAGCGCTTTGCCACCCCAATTGTAAAAGTGGCCGGATCTATGGCTCGAGCCAATCAGCCCATGGCCTGGGTGAAAATTTGGGTCATGGTGAAGTCCAACAAAACAACATGATTCATCTCAGAGATGTGTCATCGATCCAAAATACATTCCCGATCCGAGGATGAATCATCGTGCATACCATACCGTGCACGGGTCAGTCTCTGCACCGTGGATATTCTAGTGCAGACGTCTCCTGCAGACTGATGTTCTGATGTACTGTGTGTGTCAGCGAGTCGAAACTTGAGTCAACCTAAAGTTTGCAAGAATGATTGTAATTTGCAAATGAAGATGTTGCCGGGGAGGATTGTGCCGAGGATGTTTAATGACGTGTTGTTTTGGGGGGGGGTGGTGTTTGTTTCGATTACAACATACTCCGTCCCTCTGCCGGGACATGTTACTTGACAACCAATTAATTGGAGAGATGCAAGTACTCCGTACTGCACACCATCAGTAGCCCAATGCTAATCTCGATGAAACCACCTAATTTAAGTAGATGCCTAGGTGGAGATCGATTTCATGACTTTCCCGTTGCAACTTTCGGCGATCGCTGATTGGCGCGAAAGAGTCGGTGAGCGGCGCCAACGAATGGGCGATCGTGTTCTGCAACCAATCACAACCGTTCTCCACTTGGGGGAAAAAAACGACCTTCTCTTCTTCCTCCCCTTCTCAAAGCACTTCCAACTGATCTACTTCCAATTTTCTTGAACTTATTGAAGCCCCTCTCGATAAACGCACTACGCACCCACTACATATCGTCAAGAATTCAGCCAAATGGCCTTCGTTGAGCTGTAAATGCCTCGCTGGGGAGCCTGTCCCTGCCGGCTCCCCAGTCCTGCAGCTCCGATCTTCAATTCTACTTGACGATATTAGTTTCTCTTTCGACGCCTCATACAAAGGCGTTGGAATTGCCCCTTAGCAAACTTCCAGAAGGAGCACTAGAGCGTCCGCAACGGACTGCGGGTGCTTTCGTGGCTACGAAAAAAAAAATACAGTTCGGGCTCCTCTCCTCCACTCCGCTTCTCCAATCTCCTCCACTCCGTCCCACCTCTTTCCGACTCATCCCCTTAAAACGGATCAACTTTTTGGGCAAAACTACGACCATCCTCTCACCAAAAGAAGATCTACCCCTCTTCCTTCATTTCATCATTGGATCCTCCCGGGCCATTTGAACAACAAGACCCAAGGATCAAAGAAGTCTACCCTGACAAAATAACCCCTATTCACTCACACGTGTCTCCTACAAAATGCCTCAAAGTTCATACTCTTCTAAGCGGGCCCCTAAGAGCTCCGCTAAGAACGCTCACCCCCGCCCCTCAACCCCCGAGTCCAACATCATGCGAAACCTCGAAATGTCACCCAAGACCAATCAGTCTCGAAAGTTATCCAATACCCAAGCATCCGATAAAAAACGGAGAGCTTCACCATCGTCGGTCTCAAGTGTCTCTTCGGTTTCGTCCCTTGAGGATCTGAGTGACGAGGCAGACGATTCAGAAGAAGATGCAGACGACGAGCAAGAACCAGCAGTTCGGGCCCCGTCTTATGGTCGTCGCCGAGACAATAAGGCGGGGCGCCAACCCACAATCAACAAGAGAAGACATGTCCTACACGACAGCAGTGACAGTAGTGACGGCAATGATGGCAATGACTCGGATGTGAGCTCAGATGATGTGTATGCCGCTGTGGACTACATCACAGATGCCGAAGATGAAGAGCAAGACGTTGAGAAGATGGAAGAAATGATGATCGTGGAGTCTGAGAAAACCCACCGCCCGTTGCCTAGCGCTGGATTTGCCGATGATGAGTGGGCTATCAACTCCTTCGACGATTTCATGTTCCTTCCAGCTGCATCCTTCTTCGATGAAGAGCAGCTATACAGTGCCATGGAGACCTTTGGAGAGCCTCAGGTGACCAGTGAGGCCGCGGAGACACCAGTCGCTCGGCGTGTTCACTTCGAGGAGCGATCGGATTCGTCCTCTGATAGTGACTCTCACAGTGACGACGACATTCCCGGTGACTTCTTACAGCAGGACAGCCTGGACCCACAGTTGCGTCGTATGATCGAAAACGACAACGAAAGCTACCAGAGAAATACACGCCGGCAATCGGAAGAGATGTTTGGCGATGCAGACTACGGCCATGGAAGCATCTACCACGTTGAGTCTGAAGGATCCTCCGAGGGTAGTTTGAGTGGTTACGAGAGTATGATAATTGGTTATTCGCCATTGAAATTCTGTTTTGCTAACCCCTTTGAACAGGTGATGATGGTGACACCACAGACGAGGATCTTCCCCCACCAGCAACTATCACCCACCCTCGATCCCTTCTCCGCCGGGATTCGTCCGACTCTTTGGCCCCTGTGGATGAGAAGAGTGACTGTATCCCCCGCCGCCGTGGGCCCATCATGGGAACCTTTGTAGCAGACCCCCACAAACCCGTAGCCTTGGTCGACTGCACTGGCAAGCATCTCGTCATCATTCCCGCGTATGCCTCCTCTCGCCACGACTGGCTGGACTCTGCCGCCAACAGCATGCCTGGAACTGCCAACACCAGCCCTCGCCAGACTACACTGCAATTGGTTGATGAGAGCGACACGGATGCACTCGCCTCCCCCAATCAGGTTGATTTCAGCCCAATGCTGGCTTCGAGTGCCAATCTCATGATGACTGCTCTCGGCAATGATCTCAACCCAGGAGGCCAGGTCATGGGTCCCCCCGAGGCATTCTACCCTTCTCAGGACTTCACCATCGACAGCTCGTTCGAAGAAGATGAAGAAGATGACCCGGAATCTGCTCTCAACGTCGACGACTTCATCGACTTTGGCAATGGATCCTCCGATGAAGATGAGGACATGGGTAAGCAGTTCGACGATGATGCCATGGGCTCCCCGATGCCCTTTGCCAAGTCCAGGGGTACACCTACCCCCAGCCGCAAGTCCGAGTCGCAAGCAGCCAACAGCGAGGAGCGCTTCCTAAATCATCTAGACAAGGGCATTGTTACCGCCTTCCGTCGCAATCACAACCGCTACCAGGCCCTCCTCCGCCTTCCCCAGCACCGCGAGTTCATGCCCGCAAACTCTCCTGCGCGTCCTGCCAGTGTCTTCAGGCACGCCAAGAACAACGACCAGCGCACTCCCACCCGCAAGCGAAAATCAAGCAGCATTGCAGGCGGTGAGGCTGTGCGACGCAAGCTAATGGATGCTCAGCAACGTCGCTCTCAGCTACCCATCCCAGCACCTCTCTGAGGTCTCACGATTACACGACTTTGGATTTCCACCAAGATCATATGATAACCACGGCCACAATTTATTCTATCTGTTTCTAGTCGCTGGCAGACTCGATATCAGAGTCCTGAGCCTTTGGCCCTGTCGACCTCGCTTTGAGCACATGGGCTCTTGGCTGTGGTCGTATTGCATCTTGCTACCAACATGTCACTTCCAATGATTTGAGTTAAAAACATGTTGCGTTGGCTTGCGAAAGATCGATGTTGGTTCTCAGAACCCCAAAGCGATCCATTTGACTATTTGATTCTCTTTCCTGTCCTTCAATTTCTTTTTTTTTTTCATTTCATCATCATGTCATATCTATTGATTGGCCAATTTTCTCCCTCGCCTGTCGCGGGGGACGGGGATACCTTAGGATTTCTGGAGTTGAAAACTTGCAGTTTTGCGTTTTAACGAGTGATGGCTGATTAGATTGCCTTTTTTAAATTTACCCTTGCCAATATCAAAAACATTCGAAACGTTTCTTACATTTTCTCCCTGGTACTCATGAACCACTTGATCTCAATCAGGCTATCGTCAAGCTCTGACCTCATGAGATGCAACCCCACCATCCCCGGACCCACCTAAACCTTATTAAAGTAGATCTCCCAAGGTCCAAAATTGTCCCGTTTACTTTCTTCAAACCATTCGCCCCTCTATCCCAGGTTTTCCTTGCGAGATTGACGTCAAGTCCAATAAAGCTATCGCCTTAATCATCCACGCCGAGAATGGCTTCGTCTAGAATAACAGATTAAGGAAGCCTAATCTAGATAAATTGGTCCAAGTTCGATCTTTGAGGTGTTACCGACAGTCTTCAGATTCCACCTCAACTACCACCTCAACATTCCTTACCCCACCGATCCAATCCTCGACTCTTTCAGCTCGAACACCAGCCAAAAAGTCATCCGACTCATGTTCATGCACTTCCTCATCCGAGTCTTCCGCAATCACCACCCACGAGTGCTGATGTATTTCCTTTTCATTCGCCGGAACCCCACCCAAGGTGAGCCAGCAAAAAATGCCCCTTGTAGGATTATCTGATTTCTGATCTACGAAATAGATCAAACTTATGATCCTTCGGTAGAGCAGCAAGATCCGCAGAATTGACCCCTGGTTTCAGGTAAGAGACACACATCAAAATCGCTGCAGATGCAGACGCACCCTTAGACGTTGAAACCAATGAGGCGAAACCGCGTCTCTATCCCCGTATCCTCAATCCTCGACCCATCCCCAAGTTCCCAATCCCAACCTTCACACTCCAAAGCAGGGCATCCACAAGACAATTGCTCTCGAAGTAGAATTTCCGTGTCACAGACCTTGGTACTACCAAATGGCTTCCACTGCCACACAGGCAAATCGCCATGGTTATAGCTCCCGTTAGTGGGTGTCGCAAGAAAAGGCAGCTAACACTCATCCTCGCGCTGGACGGAATCTGCATCTGCATCGTAGATGCTTGTCATTGCTGTTTAGAGTCATCTAGTATGGGAAGGGCTTTTCGTATTCGGTGATCTGAGCTGAGACGGATTGGGGGGCTTTTCGAGGGTGATTGGTACTCGGAGTTCTTGGATGGTTTTGGGATTGGGAGAGTCGGTGGCTTACGGAGGAAGATATCGCGTGTGAAAGTAAATGCTGATAGTGCGACTGTGCATTGCGCGTAGATCTGGTGGTGCTTGCAAAAGCGGGTGAGATATTGGAACGCAGTTGATGATGGAGGGTTGCAGGTGCTCGACTCGAGATACTTTTCTGGTTTCACTTGCATTGATATCGCTCCGCCTACATGAAACGGTCCACGGGGAGATGAGTCTCTCGGATTCGTACTCCAACGGACATTTCTCATGCTGGTGTTCCAGAGAGCGTTCCACGAGATAACCTTGACTCCGCTTGCCGCTGACCCTTCAGGTTCTTGACAGATCTCAGTTGAATTTTTCTGGCATTGAAACGGGTTGACCATAAATGATGGCTCGCGCGAAGTGTGTTTTCAAAGACCTACGAAGATCGTTGCTTCAGCTTTCCCGGTGGATTTGCAAGTGTTCATTCCATCGTAGTGTCTAGTTAGGAAAATCAACCTGATTGACTTTATACCCGTCGGCCTGGATATTATATTCCAAGGCAAGGATGCTGGGAGTACACAAGGACTAGTTAAAGAAGCCGATGGGTCCTTGCATTTCTAGAGCTTGGTCCTGAATGAAAGGAAACAGTGCTTTTTTTTGAAGTGAAGTCCACTATTTTATACTCTGGTAGGTATCTATAATGATTTCTTACTCACCAGATAATGACATGTGTTTGCAAGACGCTAGAGATCCAGCGGTTGCGACAAGTAGAGGCAAATGTAATTGCTCCCTACACATAACACTCTCTCATTGCCCTTGGCTCCCAATCTACCGTCGAATTTTGACACATGATCATGTAACGTTCCCTACAAGTGGTAGGCGATCACCGGAGAGTATTCCACATAACAGGAGATTCTTGCCAGAACTAGTTGGCACCTTACGTTAATTCACAAGTTTGGCCTTAATTGTCGCGGGGAATCCCACTGCCTCTGATTAAATATAGCTCAGGCGTAGTATTCCCCATGCGGCGCTAAAAATCTCATTCGTGGGTATTTTTAGTTCGGCGGTTCCTGTTAATCCGGATTTGAGCCTACGGACAAAGCCATCGTCCTCCGCGCCGAGATGGGGAGAGGATTTGCATTTCGGATCTCTTTCTGAGAAACTAAAAAAGAAAATTTCGAACTAATGGAACATGACTGAAAGAAACGTAACATCGGCACTTGGGTATCTCAACGCCGGAGTTCACACGACCCCTATTCTTTGCGTAGTAACAGTTTGTTCAGGAAGAAGAAATCCGCCCAGACTCCGTTCAGACTAAGCTAGCTATATATCAGGACAAGATTCGGATTTCGATCGGAGATGTAATAAGAATGGCAGTACATGTCTAGAGCCAAGAGGGGGAATGCTGATAAAAAAGCAACCCTCGAGATGTCTACACAACCCCAGTAGTCTCTTCAAACAGGTTCGTTGGCGCTCAGTTTATTTAGTACGAACCGTATGATTCATTTGAATTTTATTAAAAGGTGAACCCCAGCGTGCCGATACCTGATTGTTCGACCGTTCAGAGAGTGACCCCTGGGAACTAAGATTGTGACAAGTTGGCAGTGCCGTTGGCCCGAACGTCGTACTCTATTTCTTCTCTCTAATTCGCCAACCCCGGCGCTTCGAATGCCATGAAAGATCAGGTAGATCTATCATAGGCACATATGTCACACAGAACGACGACAGATGGGCGCTAAAGGATAAATTTTTTTTTTTTTGGCTCGGACCGATCGCATTGTTCGACTGATGTTATACAACAACACAACATATGTTGAATCTGTGATAGCAAATCAGAAGTAAGCAGTTTCATTGCGAGGGCAGCTTGAGCCAATCAAGAGATTGGAATCAGCGCCGAACTCTGGATGGATCCCCAGCTCTCCCTCTTTTCAGCCACTGCCGTTTCATCAAGACCATTCGAGATCTGCTGATTGGAGAGAGGTTCGCTTTTCTCTGACGAAATGTCTTACCAGGATCTTTGACGCCAGGATATTTTGGATCAGCAGAAACAGGCTTGCAAGCTGCAGCCAAACTCTTTTTCTGCAGAGGTTCATGGCATAGCCGGCGTTGGACAATGGTTTAAAAGCACGAATCTATCCAAACCCGGCACTGATTTGATTCTCATCATTGTTGTATTTACTGCCTTTTACCCATCTTGGTTTGTCCCCAGCCAAAGACGCTCGTTCAGGGATACGTATTTCCTTGCCCCACCCTCTTTCGGTTGATATTGATTTATTTTCATTGAGGCTTCTTTATGATTGTCGCTCATCAACAATCCTTATAAGAAGTGCCGGTGTGTTGCCTATACAATTGTGGCTGATAACACAATATCAATTTGGGGCCTAGCTTTCTGTCTCGCAGCCTATCCACCCCGAACCTTGAGATCACTCTATTTTTTCTTCTTTTATCAACAATTCTTCTCTCTTCGTTGTTTTCTTCCATTCCATCTTCCGTTCGTGTCCCAACTTCCCGTCACTCGTTGCTGATATCCTTCCACTATGAAGGTCACTTCGGCTATTGCGTTTTTCTCTCTTCTGGCCTCTGGCCAGGCCACCGGAGCGGTAGGCCTCAACTCATGTCTTTCCATCTTTGATAGATATCCTAACGCAAATTATCTTAGTACTGGGGCTCTGACAGACACTATTCCAGTCCGGGAAGATCGCCTAACAAGTGTAACGCCTATCAGATCAAGGGCTTCAGCTGGGCTGACCTCGCTGCTGGCTCTTTCTCCGAGTATGGTGGCTTTTCCTTCTCTGGTTTCACTTGTGGCAATGGCTTCGGTTCTAGCCTTGGCAAGCGTGGCGTAAGTGATGCATCCATATCGTTCATCTGCAAAGACTGACAATGACTATAGACCCAGAAATGTATTTCCGGTACCGTCTCTAAGGGTGGCTCCCCCAGCTCTAGTGCTGTCTCCGGCTCTCAAAGCTCCAGATCTTCGGCTCCATCCTTCGCGTGCGGCTCGGACGAGAGCGGCTTCTCTGTGACTAACTTCCACATTGCCACTGAGAAGGATACCGAATTGTACATCATCTACAGCATGCCCGATGGATCCACTTGCAAGAACACTGCTTCCTGCAATTCGGCTGGTACTGTCGTCACCAACGACCAGTGCGGTGGTGCCAAGTTTGTTCACTTCGAGCTGCCCGACGATAGTGCACATGAGAGCTGCGGCTTCGGCATCTACAGTGTTGGCTTTGACTGCACTCCTGGTTCCACAACCACTTTGCCTGTCCTTTCCAGCACTGCTCCTGTGACCAGAGTTCCATATGAACGGATCTCTGTGTCTGCTGCCCCCAGCTCTATAGCCGTGCCTTCGCTCTCTGTGCCAGGTTCTATTGCGGTTCCAGTCACCACCTCGGCGGCTAGCACACCTCTTCGGATGACTACATCGACTGTGTTCACCACCAGTTTGCTCACTATCACCAGCTGTGCTCCCACTGTCACCGATTGCCCTGCTGGATCAGGTTCCACCACTGTGGTGACTTCCACCATCGCTCTTTCCACAACAATCTGCCCCGTCACGGAGACTGCTCCTGCCGGGGAGACTACTCCTGTCGCTACAAGCTCGTCTTCTGTGCTTGCAACTGCTAGCCCCAGCGGTGTTTTACCTGCCAGTTCATCGGCTGGTATTCTCTATCCAAGTGACACATCTGCTCCCGCATCTTCCGTTTCAGCTTCTTCATCTCCTTCTTTTTCGCCTACTAAAAGCGGGACCCCCGCTGGAGCTTCTACCGCTTCGACCCCGCTAATCACAACTCCCGTCCGGATGACTACATCAACCGTGTATACCACCAGCAAGGTCACCATCACCAGCTGCGCCCCCGACGTTGTGAGCTGCCCAGCAGACTCAACCACAGTCGTTACTTCCACCATCGCTGTCTCGACCACTGTGTGTCCCGTCACTGAGACTACCCCAGCTGATGTCGGCTCCACGCCTCTGTCTACAGGCACTGGCCCAACTGGCATCTTGCCCGTCAGTTCTCCAGCTGGATCATCTTTCCCCAGTGGCACTCCAGCTGCTTCTACGTCAGTCGAGACCTCCTTGGCTTCCGGCGTGATCTCTTTACCTTCTGGTGTGACCTCCGATGTCTCGTCCCCTGCACCTTCGTCTCCTGTCGGCACTACCCCCTCCTCTGGTGAAGCTATCACCACTATCGTTACTTGGGAAACTGTGACCACTTGCCCGGTGACCAATACCGTTACCTCCGGTAGCTCCACATTTGTGACTACCTCAAGCACTATTTCGACTGTTACTTTGACTACTGTCTCTACAATCTGCACTGATTGCTCTACTAACGCCACCCCCGTTGCTGGTCAAAGCACAGTTAACCTCTCTGGCACACCCGGAGCTTCGAGCACTGTGGTTTCCAGTACTAGAATATCCGGTACTCCTGAGGGATCAAGCCCAGTCTTTTCTTCGTCTGCAGAGGCCTCCAGCCCCCTCCCCAGCGGGCCTGATGTCACTAGCTCGATCCCCTCTAGCGTGGGCGCTGATACCACCCCTACGATTCCCCAAGCTTCGACTGCTACTGCTATAACTTATGTAACTGAAACCAACAGTCCTGTGATTGCCACCATCACTTCTGTGTCATCGATATTTGCCACGACATCTAGCTCGGTATTCACTGTTACTCTGACCTCCACTCCTTCTCTCTCCAGCTCTGTTGCTGCCGGAAGCACTCCCGCTCCCTCTGAGGTAGGGGCTGGCTCCATAACTGCTCCTACGGGCCCCGTTGTCACGATTATCAGCTCCTCTAGTGTCGGCGTGAGCTCTGCACCCACTATTCCCGAGGGTGCCACTACTACAATTGTGACTTATGTGACCGAGACCACCTGCCCTGTCACTGCCACTATCACGTCTGGATCGTCAACTTTTGTCACGACATCCAACACAGTTTCAACTGTTACCTTGACCTCCACTTCCAATCTTCCTAGCTCTTTCGCTGCCGGGAGCCCTCCCGCTCCCTCTGAGACAGGTGTCACCCCCACGACTGCTCCTGCGGTTCCCGCTGTCACCAGTGAGATTGTATCTAGCATTGGTGACAGCTCTATTTCCACTTTTCCCGAGGGTGTGACTACAACTGTTGTGACTTATGTGACCGAGACCACCTGTCCTGTGGCCAACACTATTACTTCGGGTTCTTCCACATTCGTAACCACATCCAACACAGTTTCCACAGTGACTCTCACCTCCGTCTCGACGATCTGTACCAAATGCACCGCTACCCCTACTGCTGTCACCGAGACTAATTCTTCTTCAACCGCCAACACAACCCCGGCAGTCCCCGGCGGTGTTTCCCCGGTATCGAGCCCAGCTCCCTCGGTCCCCTGCCCCAATACCGTGCCCCAGTGCATCAACACTTGGCTCACCCTCGCCCCTAAGTGCACATCCAACAGCGATGCCTCATGCTTCTGTCCCAACAGCGAGTTTACCAGCAAAGTCATCTCCTGCATCCAAGCCTGGGGTGCCTCCAAAGCAGAGATCCAATCTGCCCTGTCCTACTTCACCGGTATCTGCGCCAGCTGGGTTCCTCAGAACCCAGGCATCGTGACCGCCATCCCCTCAACAATCACCCTTATTCCGACAGTCGCTCCTTCCGCACTTACATCCAGCCTCTCGGGCGCCAGTGTCACGGCGACTGCCGTTGCCCCTATTACTTCCGCCCCCACTCCCCCCTGCACAACCATCACCTACTCGACCTACACCGTCACCGTCCCGCAAGTCAGCTTCGTCACAACTACCGGTGCTAGCTCCGGCACCGTCCCCACCATTGGTCTGGTCCCGGCTGGTCCCAGCGGTGCTTCCCCAGCACACAGCGGTAGTGTTCTCCGCCCCGCAACGGCGGCCTGGTTGACCTCAAGCGGGTACCCGTACGCCAGTCGAAGCGCTAGTAGGAGTACTTCGCCCACCGCATCTCCGGTCTTCAACTCTGCCTCAAGCTTGTCTATCGCTTCCAGTCTGGTGCTGGCTGCTATCGTTGCCTTGTTCAGCTTGCTGATGTAGATGCATTTGCCAGCGAACAAGTCACGTCTCCCTCGTGGATTTACCTACTTTTCTTCTCTCTTGTGATTACAGACCTGCACAGTGCGGATTGATTTCGTGTTTTTGCTTCGTGCGTTTCTTCGCGCCGCTGGAGTGGTTCTTCTTGGTTGCGGTGAACTATTGACTGCGAACTGACTCAGATCGTTAATCCCCTAGGGACTTTTTTGTACTTTAATGACTCACTCTCTAATTTAACGCGATAGACCTCGCCTTTTTTTTTTGACAGTTTCCGATCTACTCATCTTCCGCTCTCCATCGATATTTGCTCTAGATGGGTAGTTCTCTTTGACTCTGGTTTAAAACGTTTGGCTACATGAATAAAGTCTGCAATGCATTGTAAGGTTTTTCCAGTCTCTAAGCCCCTGGCGCTTTCGTGAGACAATTTGCATTTATATACCATTGACGTTTTCTTTCGGGTTCAAAACGTGGAATATTGTTGTGAGATGTAGAGATCGACGTCGTCCGTTTTGCCTTTGGTCTTTGTAGCTTCTAAAGCTTTACTTTGCCTTCCGAGTAGCCCGACTTTTGCCATGAAAGTCATCAGGCATTAAACATTACTTTTCTTAGATGTCACTCGGGGGTCTAAGTAATAGTTGGAGATCTAGCATTGTAGTAAGACTTGACTTTCAGTGGTCAACCTCTCGAAATTATTTCCTACCTTGTATTTCCCTGGTACGGTGCATTGCTTCATTCCGAGGGCTTCTCGCTATCCATCCTTCACAGATTCCCAGGTGGTGGTGGAATCTTTCTCACGTCGCAATTCGATTTCTTTCTGCGGCTTGATTCACTCTTATTCCGCGGAAAGTACCTAGCTTCGCCCATTGGCGCTCAGTGCCATTGTGCTTGACTGCCGGATCGCATTGATCGCAAAAAGCACATGGCGAAGAGGACGAAAGCTTTTTTTTTTCGAACAGCAGTGTGCTTATTGAGCCCATCATTCTGCACTCATAAATCCTCGTTCGACTTTCGGCTTCCCCAGCATTGGGACAAACACAGCTCTGGTCACGATGTCTTTCGAGAGGCGCTCGGAACTATGTTCAAAACAAGAATTCTGGGGTTTGATCTAGCCGTCAGGATCCTCTGGCAGATTGGAAAAACGAATGATCTCGAATTGTGTTTGCAGAAAGAGAAGCTCGTTGGGATGTGCCCGTCACCATACCGCCATCTCTAGCTCGTTGGGCAGAAGTGGTCGACGATCACGTATCTTGGGGATGTTGGTCAAAATGTGTGCCTGCAAGCTACCCGGTATGCATTCCTCGTGGGAAGGATTGGATAGTTGAATATGAGGAAGCTCAGGCTGTAGGCTACACCTTGGGTGGCGATGAGGGCGTCAGGGGGGGAGGGGACGAATTTGGTTGTTAGTGCGACTATGCAGTTCAGACCGCAGTTCGAAGACGTCAACGTACTTCGGATCCTGGTCATCTACCGCTTGTGTTTTTGAAGTGCTCGTGTTTCTGTACACAGGGCTCCTGGATAGGAAACCTCTGGGTTACCGGCAAATTCGGGGATCTTTGAGTAAATATCCTGGAGGACTCCGAATTAGAGTGGGAACCCTGGAATTCTACTAATTCCTATGGCTTATGGTGGCTCAATTCCACGCTGTACTCGCCCCCAGGGCAAAGATTCGGAGACCAATTCTGTCTCTAGTCATTTTCAAGCAGGTCCATAGTCTGTTGGCTCAAGCTCTTGGTTGATAAATTCCGCGCTTTCTGGCTCCTCTGGTTCGAGCTGGTTGCTGCCAGGGTTATTGGTACCGTGCAATGGACCGTGAGTGGTGCAATATCAAGATCAGGATGTTCTGTAAATAAATCATCAACTCCACAAGATGGGTGCCACTCAGTGCTCCACTAGGATTTATCAGCTGCGGAGATAATGTCGAGATATAGAAAAGGATAAAGTGGACTACCTGAACACTCAATGACTGCAGTATCGAATCTTGCGTTTGAGAATCTCTGTTCCATTTTCCATTTCTTTGATAGAAGATCTGACTCCCGAGTTTGTCGGGGAAGAGGCTTGTTCCACAGCGTTCGACGAACCTCACTCAATTCAGGCATGGCCACCAGAGGTGGACAGTTTCGAATTTTTGTGGCCAGTTTTGGGTCGTTTTCCGGCTGTAATTTTTTTTTTCCTATCTCGTGATGTTCATAAGCGTATTTGGTGAACCCAAAGACAGAGAGATTCCTGTAACCAGAAACAAATGACGGCCCCATGTCGTGTCGAAGAATACATTCGTCGCAGAATGGAAGATGGACCTTCAAAAGCAGTGTGAGGGCTAAATGTAGTCAATTTGTGCCAGACCTTCCGGGCTTTCGAGCCACTCCATGTAATCCTTAATGCCCTCCTTGATACCACGGAACCGCAGCATAGAGCCAGCCCGACGCAGCTTCGAGATATTAGCGCAGGCATAGCTCTGGTGTTTTCCTTTCAATTCGGTGGGGAAGGGAACAAATTTGATGTACCCCTGGAGATTGCCAAAGTGGCTGGCAACTTCGGTAGCGACATCGTGGAAGCTGCTAGCAACACCAGTGCCAACATTGTAAATACCGCTGATCTCGGGGTGATCCAGGAACCAACAGTTCAGACGGGCGACGTCGTGAACGTGGACAAAATCGCGCCTCTGTTGTCCCGCTTCGACTCCAGCGTACTCCCCAAAGAGCTCAATGGCTTTAAACGACTTGCGCTTTTTGTAGAACTGGTAGACCATACTAGGTGTTGTCCCACGACTCTGTTCTCCGGGTCCATAGACGTTGAACAGGCGGAGCCCCGCGATTTGAGGGGAGCGAATGTCGGTGTTCTTGACGACGTACTGATCAAACAGCATCTTTGAATATCCATAGACGTTCAGCGGGGCTTCTTGGAAGTCTCCCTGGACGAAGGAGGTGTTGTTTCCATACACCGCAGCGGATGAGGCGTAGATAAAAGCGAACTCGTTGGTCCTTGCACCAATGGAAGAGTTCCTTGGCGTAGGTGAAGTTGGTATCAAGCAGTTTCTTGCCATTGGTCTCGGAGACGGAAGAGCTTGCACCATAGTGGAAGATGACGCGGGGACGATGAGGAAAAGTTTTGGTCCGAATCGCTTCACGGAAGGTAGTGGCATCGATGTAGTCAGCCACTTTGCAGTTGACCAGGTTGCGGAACTTGGATCCATCAGTCATGTCGTCAACAACCACGACATTAGTGACGCCCCGGTTGTTCAACTCCTTGACGATGCTTGAACCAACGAAGCCGGCGCCCCCGGTGATGACAATCATTTTGGGAGATTCAGTTGAAAGGGAACAGGTGATAATAATGGCTGGGAAAGAAGGACGTTCCAAGTTGCGACTTTGGTGATCAGTGAGATAGCTCCAAATGAGAAGGAGCCGAGTGAGGCCATCCATCGTCGGATGTTCGGATGTTAATCGATGAATTGAGAAATGGAACGTTTGACTTTCGTTCTTTTGTTTGGATTCTCGTAGATTGGGGCCATCTCTCACGGTTATTAAGCTTGTAGGCTTGACTTGAAGCCCTTGCCCAATATTCCTAGAACCCCCTCATCCATTGAGGCTTACATCTGATGAGAATCAGAAAGATTGCTAGGCAGATGGAAGTGCCTCAGTACTTCGTATTTATTTCCTACTCCTTTTATTTCACGGGTGTCAACTCTTTTTTGAGCCTAGATGTTTTGGTTCTTTTCTATATCGTGGATGTGATTGTTTAGGTAGCGCAAGGGGAACTTTGGGACATTTACCAGCAGAGTCGTTCTTCAAACCGGGGAGAGATCCCAAGGTCGGCATCCGATCCCGACCAACATCACAGGCACAACGGCGACAACCCTCCGATTATCATCTCGCTACAACCGAAACCATGGGAGTCATTAATCTATGTTGTATTCGAGGAACTCTCCGAGCTCCGACATGTGATTAAATATCCTTGGCTGTCCACACCTCATTGGTACGATCTTGCAAAAAAGAACGGGGCTCCGGCGTTCATGAATGTTTCACAGGCCATATCCACCATCTCCAGAAAACGCCATGTGGCACGGCGCTGAGATCAGAATCGGGCTCAACTCCGATACTTCAATCTAACTGAATGGAGCCCTTCACCTGACCCAGCTTGTGCAGTTATCAACACCATTCAGTTCCTATCCGCACTTAGGGGAGTCAGTCTAAGAGATACCCCGTCCAATTGTATGTGATCCAAGGACCCCCGACACTCTGTTATCCTTTCCTGATGGCCTAAGTTACAAGGAAATGAGATTGTGGGGACGAGAAACGGCGGAGGCCGGTGCGGTGCATTGATTCCGGTTCCTGGCGGTTCTTTACGGGGGGGGGTCTCTATCTACAACGGGCCTGGTCAATGTCATTATCGAGCGCCACCTTACGAATCGCTCCGGACAAATCCCGGCTTTTTTTTTTAAAAAAAAAAAAAAGGATGCAATGGAAACAACGACGGAGGATACGGAGACTTGTACGGAGTACACCCTGCAGATAGATCAGGTTCCGAGCAAAGGGAGCACCATTTATTGAACCCTCCTTACGATTCTATCACAATTTCCTCAAATACGGAGTATAAAGTACAATAGATCTCTTACAATGCATATGACTGTTGACATACGATCTCTTATCTGGTTGGTAAAAGATAAGCCCAACGCCCTAGATTGGCTGACAAAGAGTTCAAGACCGACCTGCAACCTTGGTGACTTAGTCCTTTTCGATATGGATCCCAAGTCAACTCTAAAACCTGAGACTACCATCTGATTCTCTAGTCTATTGACCACTACCCATCCTCCTTACTGTTAAGATAAGGTTTCCACCAGTAGGCATCCAATCTTGCCTTGTGTTTACACGTATGGAGACATGGAGATGGACAGCCGCAATGTCCAGAGGGACATGGTGCAATATATTAAAAGTCGGGTCTCCCAGTGATGTGTGATCTGCAAACCCCATTCTGCAGGGCATGCTAGCATGGCTCAGTCTGAACACACCTCACTATGGTGGCCCGAAGAGCGCATCAAATCCACGCTCGATGCAAAGTACATCGTCAGTCGGCTCCGACCGGAGAACATCCCGCGCCTGTTTGAATTGCCAGACTGGGGCGAAGGCTTGACCAGCGAGACGTACATGGAATGGATCCTCACAAAAGCCGGCCGTGTTTTTTTGATCCTCAATGCTATTGGCATTCCCGATCGGATCTTCGCGCTAGTCGACGAATCCTGTGACGATGACGATCTACCGATCGCCGAGCATAGCGTCGATCTCCTACACTTGTCCCCCAATGGAGAAGACGTCGCCCTCGAGACGAGTTTCTTTCATGCGCAATGGCGCTTCCTGGTGCGTGGAATAACGGAGGGGGATCATGTCGTCTATACCGAAAATGAGGGCGTCCCAGTTGAGGCGGTCCACACCAATACTAGCAGTGGAATACACGGGCATGATGACACGGTCGACAGGGTCGTCCTCGCCGGCTCGGTCTGTCGAGTCTACTTGCGGACCCAAGTGCAAGTGGGCGGCGCACCACATTTCTTCTCGTCTCACGAGGTTCTCGCCGAGATTCGCAATCTAAAAAGCCTGTCACACGAACACCTTATCTCCGTCTTTGCCTCGTATTTGAAAGACGACAGCGTCTCCGTGCTCTTTACCGGTGGCACAGCAGATCGGAATTTACACAGCTTCCTGACAGATGAGCCGATATCCTTTAAACGGCTGGACAAAGAGCAACGTCGCCAGACCTTGATCACCTGGCCCCACTGTCTTGCATCCGCAGTCTGCTGGCTGCATGCATGCGGCCACTCCCACGGCGCAATCCGCCCATCCAACATCTTCATCGACGCAAATTTTCACATCTGCCTCGGCCAATTTCAAGCACTCGACTCACTCCTGACCCCACCACGTGTCAACGACCTCGAGGCATACAATTACTCTGCCCCCGAGCGCTGGACTCGTCCCGCAGCTCCAATGCAACAAAGGTCCGCCCAGCCAGCCCAGACCCTGCTCCAATCGGGAGGACGTACAAAGCGCAGACAACGGCCTGTTCGTCCAGCCCTAGCCCCGTTGAACGAAAACCGACCTGTATCTGCAGACCACACAAGACCAAGCTCAGCCGCCTCGAAAGGGACAGTGACCCGCGTCGGCCGAACAGAGTCACCATCACGTTTCTCCCTCGCCTTCTCATCCTCCTCTTCCTCCTCCGGGGCCTCCTCAGCAGCCTCATCCACCCACACAGACGCAACAGCAATGTCCCCACAACCAATGAAACAACGCATCTCATCCTTCTGGTCCCGAAGAACAAAGAATACTCCCTCAGCGCCATCAATCCTTTCAATCTCTACTTCCTCCTCAAACCAATCAACTTTGGCATCTCCAAACTTCCATTCCCCCGATTCCTCCACCCTCTTCTCAACCCCACCTTTGTCCCTCCGCCACTCCAAATCCGCCCACTCCCTCGCATCATCATCATCCACAAGGCCTACCCACTCCACCGAATCACCGACTGATCCCCACAACCCGGCAGATATCTTCTGTCTCGCAGCAACAACCCTGGACATCCTAACCGTCCTACACAAACGAACCCTCACATCCTTCAGCACGCACCGCAGCGCCCGAAACCGATCCGCAGGTCGCGGCGGCGGGATAGCAGATGCATCCTTCCATCTTGCCAAAAATGCCGTGCAGGTTCAGTCTTGGATTGCGTTGTTGGAAGGCGATGCATTGAAGCGTTGTCGACGAGACCGACGCTCCGATCGTGCATTCTGGGCTGTGCCAAAGATGTTGATCGTGATTCGGTCCATGCTTGATTTTGAGAGTGTGAAGAGACCGCTTGCGAAACGCGTTCGGAGAGGGTTTGCCGATGCGATCACTCGAGAACGGGGTCGGGGGAATACGGATGGGATGGGGACTTTGCATTGTGTTAAGGGAAAACGGGAGAATGAGGAGGGAGGGGAGGAGGGGGGACAGAAGGGGTATGGGGGATTAGAGGTCATTCGGGAGATAGGGGCTGGGAGGAGCGCTGTTTCGGTTTCTTCTACTCCGTTGGAAGTTTCCAAGTGGTCAGTTTGCGAGTCGGTTTCGGAATTCGATTTTGGGTTTGGGGATGCTGGGAGTGAGAGTGAGAGTAATGTTGAGGGTGAGGAAGAAGATCTGTCGGAGTTCGAAGAACCGGAGATACGAGTGGAACAGGTCTCGCCTCAACTGTATCTGCCAGAGTTGGATATGAGCATCACTGGAATTGAAGAGCTGACGTTTAAGACTTAGATGGAGATGTATGAGAATGTATTGATGGTCTAATGACCAGGTTTTCCATGCAGCACTAACAATTCATTTCTTGTGTACAGTTCATGCTTCGTGAAAGACAGACTGGAGATAACATAACCTGTATGCAAATTCAGCAGGCCAGCTGAACTCGTCTATCCCAAATGGTTGACGCTATCAATACAATGGCTCGAGGCGCAATCGTCCAGGGTCGAGTAACAAGACAGCAACATACTCAAAGCCAAATAGCGACGATACCCAGCAGGCCAGACAGCACCAAGGATCCAACGAGTAGGCGCTCAGTCGCTGGTGAGCCAACGGTCACAGCGTGAGCACCGCCTTCCTTTGTTGCCGATGCAGAGGGGGATACGCTTGAACTGACATTAGTAACCTTGCTGTTCTTAGCGGTCGCTGTGGAAGCAGAGCCCTTCTTAAAGGTCTGTCCCAAGGTAGGAAGCGGCGAGCTTGGGTCAACTGCCCATCCACCAGAGGTCGAGGCAGGGCACTCGATGGCGGTGAGGCTGGATGCGCTCTTGCGATAGGCGGAAAGGGCGACTCCGGTCGGGTGCAGAGTAGCCCACTGGGACTTGAGGTTGTTGAAATCAGGCGACACGGGCGTCGGGGTGCCCTTACGGGTAAAGCCGTCCTCGATGCTGCTGGCGGTCGCGGTCGCAGCGTCAACGGACGGTCCATAATTGATCAACCCATAGTCATTGGTTTCCTCAATCCACTCATAGATGATCGATCCAGACCAAGTATCAGACATTTGGTCACCAAAGATGGCAGCCTGATCCTCAAAGGTGCGGGGTGAAGGGGTATTGCACCCGGTCTCGGAGAAGAAGATGGGGATGGGGTAATCCGTCGCGTTCTTCTGCAGCATGTTGTATCCAGACTGCTCATAGCTGGATGCACCGCACCATTCGTAGGCGTTCAGTGAATAAAAGTCCAAGCGTTCGGATGCGTTCTGGGCACAGGCCATATAGTTTTGCAGCATGGGTCTCAGATCGGCAATATCGGCTGCAGAGTACCCAACGGGGATCTCACGGTAGCCCTTCTTATCACGATAGGCCTTGATGTCGCGAGCAGCCGCCAAAACGTAGGGAGCAGCAGCCGAACCATCGGCCGTGGTGAGTACCTCATTTCCGACCAAGACGCCGGCAGTGTTGTCGAACTTTTGGAACTCATCGAGCACCTCCTTGAAGTGATCAAACTGGGTCTGATTCCAGTGAGGCTCGGTCTACGATCGTCAGCAGATGATCCACACGAAGACAAAGTGGACCTGCCTGTTCAATCTGGGTATTGAAAGTGTCCAAGTCGACGAACAAGTGGATTCCTAGATAACGCATGAGGATGAAGAATCACTCCGGGAAGTGGAACCGATCGTACCAGCATCTGCGAGCGCCGACATACAGCCCTTGTGGTCAGCATGGGGGTCCACGTGGTACACGCGGATCGCATTGGTGCCCAGTTCGGACATTCGGGCGATGTCACGCTTGCATTGGGCAGTGTCGACGAGCGGGTCACTGGGAGTAAGCTGATAAGCAATGCCTGTGCGAGTCAGTCGGGCAATCTACAGTGCAGGATTTCTGGGTACCTTTGATGTAGAACTGGGTTCCGTTCTCGTAGAAGAACTTGGAGCCGACAGCCGAAATCGGTGAGATTGCCACTGCCGTAGCCTGTAGGCCAACAAGTAGCAATGGCACTGAAAATGCCAGGGATGATAACATGATTTACTTCTGTAAACGTAACAGTTGGAGGATGCGATCAAATAGGAATGACTTGGTAATGAAGAGGGAAGTCTGGCAGTTTGACGCTCTTGCCAGGACGAAAGAATCAAGGCAGGTGCAAACGCAAAGAGTTACTTCAATTTGAAAGGGAACTTGACATGAAACCTGAGAATAACACAACAGTTCCTTGATTTGGAGCTATAGCAACCAAATTATCTGCAGGGTGCTCCCAACTAGCGGACTTCATTCCTAGCCTCATTTCCGACATTCCAGGTAATTTCCTAAAGCTTTCAAGGCACACAAAGTGATAAGGATGTTAAAGTATACAACACAACGTATACAACGTAGACAACGTCTACAATTGGAGTACCTGGGCAAGTTCCAATGTTGATTGTTGACTCCAGCCACCTGAACCCGAGCTGTTGGGGCCCAGCCCTAATTCTCCATGCAGATCTCACACACATAGCGGATGGAGTACTCCGTAAATCTAGACTATGGAGCACTCCATGCAAGTAAAGATATTTAGGTACAGAGTAACGGAGTGGAAGATGTGCAGTCCCCATTAAAAAAAAACTTCAAATTAACAAGTTCTGTGTAAAAGGAAACCCTTCCAAGATTGTTCTCTTGTTGCCCCCCCCCTCCCCTAACCCCGAAGATACCGAGTTCCACAACACCCCCCCCCCCCCTATGCTATAATTACTACGGAGTACTAATAACTCGTACCTTGGGCGGCTTGAGACACATTGATGATTTAAAATGCTTATTATTGTCACTAGTCTGACGGTGCCACGACGCCGGACAAGTATTCTCCCATCTTAAACCCTGTCAATCACTGCTGTTCTGGATTCGACCCTTATCTCCACTCTGACTGGACATGGGAAAGATGGTCCAACCTTCAAACCCTGAACTGCATTCCCACACGGGAGCTCATCGATCGACAGAATATTGGGTCACTTGAAATCTTTGGTTCCTTTCAAAGTCCAGTAGGGAACGTCTTTTTATTCACGAGACGCGTTGGGCAGAGATCGGGTGAGGAAGATATCAGGGATAATCTCATGGACCCCTAAGCATATCACTGTGTATTCTACTAGCAGTCACGCCAACACGATCCTGGAAAATATTCTTCAATTCCAGACTGCCACGGTACCCCACTGGGCGGTTTTCGGCGGTCAACACGAGGGGCTAGAACGAGGTCCTTGCTAGCCAAGGAGGTTAAGTACTACTATGGCAAATATCTCGATATTGACAGATGAGGGTGGAAACAGTAGGAACCTAGCAGGAATCACGTTGTATCCATCTAATATCTATGTAATTGGCGTAGGTCTGTGACAAAATAAAGATCTATCTGCATCCCTAACTTGCTTGGATGTGCGACAGTCCAGACTTCCAATCTCCACTCCTCCACTTCGTTCCGAAATGTCCGCCAATAATCGTCCCCACACGCAGTGTGTTCGTCAGCTAGTGGATCCGTCCATTAGGATCGTCTGGGCTTTCCCTTGGACTTGTTACCCAAAACGGGAGAGTCTGTAAATGACGTTTCCGCAAAGGGGAGGGGGGAGTGGAAACACCACCATATAATATCCAGCCCGCATCCGGTCCTAGACTATTTTCACTAATGGACTATTTCTACGCAGCCCTACCCTTTACCTGGTTTTGTCAATTTTCCGAGATGGTTCTATAACCCCCTATCCCTATACTATTGCCCCCGATCATACGACCCACCAAATCCACCAAAGAAACATCCGACATCATACAATTCGACAGATCATCCACAATGGCCTCCCCGTTCCACATCTCCCGACATGAACAAGTCGAGCTAGAGCGCAATGAAGCCTTTCAAGTAATGCGCGAACAACTTCGCCGCCAGGAATGCGGTATGGAGCGACCGAGTTTCTGCGCCGGCCACCGACACTCCTGCACTTCCACCGACCAAGAAACCTTCCGCCTCCACCGCGACATAATCCACACCCTCCTCGTGCCCCTCTTCCTCATCAACCACCAAGCCGAGCGCATCGCTGCCCGCGCCCTCCCGACTCAGAAAGGCGCTGAGCCCGAACGCGCCTTCCGCGGTGAAGCCCGCAGCGCCTTCGCCTGGCTGAACTGCATCCTCACCGAAGAACACGACTGGTACCTGACAGCTCGCTGCCCAGCCTGCATCGTCCAGCACGTGCTGCACTCGGAACCGACAATCCGATTCGTCGCCGTTGCCTCTCAGCTTGCAGGACCCCGCTCCGGATTCCAGTGCTGGCTGAACGCCCTCGAGACAGCCGTCTGCGAAGACCCTTTCTGGGGCGATGCCTTCTGGCCGGATATTGAGGAGCGCGCCTCTCGTCTGACTGACGGCGTGCAAGAGCTCGTGCGCCAGTGCTACGAGCTCAGCGCGACACTCGATAACCCGTCGCTCGCCAAGACCCCCGTGCCCGTCTACGGCAGTCGCTCCGCCTCCTGCACAATTCCCCTGAAGCCATCTAGTTTCGCGCGAAAACAGGTTCGTCTGACGCGCGAGGAGCAGAGATATCGCTCCTCGCTTTTGTGGAATTGCTCGCCGGAAATGACACAGCCCCTGGCTGGCTGCACCACTGCGACTCAGTCTCGGCGTCGGTCACTGACTTCATGAGGAATCTCTATTGGGCTATGGTGGCGACTCCCACCAGATGCATTTTTCTCTCAACTCTCAACCAACCGGTTGCTTTACAAACACCGCCGACCGGGACTGTTTTTCCAGAAATCAGCCCTTCTTTGTCGATTGAAACCACTCGGGGTTCTACAAGTGTGTCTACGGACCTTGGGGAATCTACGTTGTACAGAGAATCCTATCCGGGATGTCACGGGTGCCAATTCCCTAATCTCACGGGACACTTGGTACTCCCCAGTCTACCACGCGACCGAGACCAAGTTCTCGATATGCAAGGGTCTCCGCGGATCTGGAGTCCGCTGTGATGATGCAATCAGACCCAGAACCATGGGATGAAGGAAGTGTCCCATCTCCTCGGGTCGATGGAGATAAACCCCGCGGTTGAATTCGGTCTGCATGGCCAACAGTAATGAGGTGATTTTTTTTTTGATCCTGTCGGATAATGGTGGTCATCGTGATGGTCTTATAATTCAATCTTCATCGTCAGTTTTTCTCTCTTTCTCATGGTTCCCATCCAAGTAGCACACGCACGTAGAATCAGTTGACGTGTGCTCGTCCAATCGACTTCGACTCCCGTACATACTAAGCACAAAGTAACCAAAACTCCACTTCGCAAGTCAACGAGAATTAAATATTGCTAATTGGAGTAAATCGTAGGAGGCACTCGAAAATGAATTCAACGCCGTGGCGACATACTCAGCGTGAGACGGTGGAGCAAGCTGGAGATGGGAACAGGGAAGTGAACCAGATCGAGGCGCACAGTGGAAATTAAAAACGGTCCCAACGCCCCTCGCGCGATCCGGACTAAATCTGAAGCTGGATTTATGGGGTCGCCTGTCAGAGTGCCACTCAGATTCCTGGATTCTATGATTCAAGGATCTCCGGAGTGCGAACTTGCTGCGAACTAGACATTGCATAAAACTTAGACCCGAGTATCGAAATGCTTAGATCAAACTACCTGTGTAAATTTAAACATTGTACGGAGTAGCCTGTATGTTCTATGCGTTGGCACACAGGAGCATATGCCGATGCCCAACCCCTTTCCGGAAACGGAAGGCGCTACATTCGTGTGCGCATAGTCTCTGGGTACGAAGTACGGAGTACGGAGTACTCAGTACCTCATCCAGGCCCATGCTCCACATGCGTTCTATGGTACTGACAACTTGTGAAACCAAAGGCTTGGGCCGTATTAGGGGGGGGAAGTGATGGGCAAAAGCATAATAGGGTAGTCTTATGCTCGACTCTGGTTCGGGTAATGAAGCCTTCATTTAAGGATACTCAAATAGATTCAAATAAGATTCAAATACATTATTTTAAAGTGCATTCTGGTCTCAACTTGCACAACCCGAAAATGATCGTCAGCCCCCCGTGGAGCCCAGACGGGAGCACATCGGTCGCTCTAGACCGGCACCCATTTTTATACACAATTTCCCAATTTCACAATTTCATCTTCACAACTATATTCTTGTAATATTTTATATGATTTAGCATCTTACGGAGTAGTTCTATCTGATTAATTTAAATAAAAATAGTCTAAATAAATTACCTACATCCCTTACAGCCAAAAAAAAAAGTTAAAAAAGGAAGCAAAAAGGTAGAAACCGATGACTCCACGACTTGGAAGGTCTAGACTGTCCCGACCTGAAGAGTCTGGCCCCAACCCTTGCCCCAGCTAGTACCCAGTACATGGTCTAGTGTCTAGCATCCCATGCTATGGCGAAGTACCTAATACCCACTTTGCCCTTCCCGTCAATTTCCATTCGATTCACGCCCTCTTTTGCTTCTTCTTATTCTTCTTTCATCCCTTCTTCTTTTCCCCTCCAAATATTCCAATCCTTTCCCTCTCTTATCTTCTCTTTTTTGAACCTCAACTTTTCATTCGATCTTCTAAACATCCCTCCCACGCTTGGACCCGAACATCACCTTTTAGTCATCCTTTGACGATTCATGACGGCTGCCATCTCTTTCCGTCCAATAGAAAAAACAGACTGGATGACACCCTCATGCAATGGACAGTGCTGGCCTGTCACTCCTACTCCTGACATTCACACCATGCATGTCCCATCAACAGTGAAACTGGATACCAGAGACCATCTCCCCCAGAACTCAGATACACAGGAAACTATCAACCCCTCCAAGATTCGCCGACGGGCTTCACAAGGATCTCTTCGAACCAGACCATCCCCGGTATCTCGCTTTCTCTCCAAAAGTAGTGTTGCCGTGAACTTCCCATCGTGGGATCAACGTGCCTCTCCCGGTTCGCCTGGTTCGCCCTACCGTCTAGAGTCTCGCACGCGGTCGGTTGACTCTCGTCTTCGCCTTTCAACCACTGTGTCTCGCGGGCATAGGCCTTTGGCTGCTTCGCCTTCTTGGAACTCACACTATCAGTCTGAATACCCTGCCACATTGCCCCCTACGCCGCCAGAGGAAGACATGCACGTTGCGTGGAACCCCAAGTCCGAGATGATGTTGTTCGATACACACCCCCACCCGGGATCTTTGGCCATGATGAATGACAACCCGAGTGTGGAAAACTCCTCTGCGACTGGTGCTTCGGACACATTCAGCAGCCCATCGGATGGGCTTTCTCACAGGTCGTCCAGCTCTGGAGGCAGTCCTGGGCCCCCCGATGACATGGATTGTCAGCAAGACATTGGCTCTTGGCTGGATCATGGCATCGATCTGACTGGTAAGCTTTCCACACATCCGTGCTTCATGGCCAATCACTGACTATTTCCAGCTTCATCACTTGCCCTCTGCAAGACACGAAGCGAGGCCGTCAAAATCGTTTCCCAGACTCTTCCATATCCCAGAACATCTGACCAGGCGGCATCAGTATCGAAAGTTGACAGCGTATTTTCCTCCATAGTACAGGCCGTCCACAATCACTTGCAGCCTGGCCAGTCACCCTATATCAATGTGACCCACGCAGTACCGGAGCAATTTAGCCTTTCGAATCTGCCCCACTCTCCTCCCAGCACTCCTCGTTCTCCCAATGCTGCTGAGGATTACTTCAACGCCACGGTTTTCTCCAGTGCAGCAGTTGTGGGTGCTTATCATGACTATCGTGGACCCCTCCAACGGCAGATGTCTCACGCCCCGGTGCCCATTGTTCCCCCTGGCAGCGTCCACATCTCGGTCCTCGAGCGCTATCTCCCCCCAACCTCTGCTCAAGAGTATCGCGACCTGTTTTGTCGTACACGACCATCTTTCCTTGTTGATCGTATGAGCGAGCTATCACCTAATGGCGGCTCTCTTCTCTTTGTGTATCCAACCAAGAAAGGTGCATCAACCTTCAAGTCCCAGTACCTGGGCCCCATCCTCGACCCCCTTCTCCGCCAGCTCGTTGTAGTGAATGAGTTGTCCGCAGACGTGGGGCGCTACCTCGGCAAGGTCTCTTCTGTCTCTCAAATGGACGACTTCGCCACCATGAAAGCGAACATCGTGGCACTCTGTGAATCATTGAGCGATAACGATTCCTCCTCCCGATACCATGTGGCCGATGCAGGGCGTGGAGACACCCACCTTGACCGCAGCCTCTGGGCCGAATGGTTCATCCACCAGGAGAAAGCCCGCATGAAGGAAGTCCTCAGCCTGTACTGGCAAAACGGCCGGCGCTCATCTAAGAGCGCAAGCTCCGGATGTTCAGGCCTGATGGGCAACAAGGAAGTCACATCTTCCGGGCTCCTAAGTGAGATCTGCGATGGCATCCGAAAGCGGCGCTATTGCGAGGACAGTGAACCTCGTGATGGTATTGAGCTTGGTGTCTTTGTGATTCGTCGAACGAATTAGATCATTGCAGCATTGCCAGATCGCTTTTTCTTGCTCCTCCTGGCTCTTTCTCGAATCCTCACCCCCTTTTCATTCTTCCACAACCCCCTCTTCCGCAATAGCATATTTTAACAAACGGCCTTTACAAAAGATGACATGGGACCCATGGAGGTGTCCCCGGCGTTGGATCTCGATTTTTCGGTGCGAATTGATTCTTTCGCACACTTGCATGACTCGCTTGGGGCTCTATTTCCCGCGTGGGCATTTTGAATGAACTATGAATACCCCGGTTGTGATTGGCGATTCGGGTTTTATGATAATTTTTGGTCTGTCTTGATGATGGACAGAGATGTACACAATTTTAGTGGGAACATATCTGCTATTAACAACATCTTTTCGTTGTCTGCAATGTTGCATATCATCTGGACTAAGTATATGTAGTGATCACGATTGTGGCTCTATCAGGCTCTCATTAGGCATCACCGAAATGTCTGGGCAAAGGGTCAACACCCACCTTACCAATTTGGTCCTCTGGCTTTCATTAAAGAAGTGTGACCATCTATGTATAGCGTGACAGTGAATTGTGTCAGCACTTCTAGTCTCACGTTATTCGTGAAAATCGTACTTTGGACACCTTTCGACAGTTTTGAAGCTAATAATTCTGAACAGGCATTCATTAGTGCCGAAGTAGACAAAGGCATCTTAAAAAGACACTTGAGAAGATTCTAATAATTAAATGTCATTTATTCCATCTTCATCTTGAGCCAAATGGATCAGATTGCTCAACTACGTCATTAAGAACAGGGGCTGTTAGATTCTAGGTACTATTGAGCTACTGCACACTTCTACTTGGTCTGGTGTCATATCTAGATGTAAGGTAATCTTTTTGGTCAATGGTTTAAATGGCTGTGATCTGAACTGTCCAAGTAACCGTCATTACCAATGTATATCGCTCAAGATAGCTGTGGTCCGAATTGAAAAGGACACCAATAGAAATTGGGAAAACCCATTTCTATTAATTCATTGTGCTCCCCTTTCTACTTTCTCCACACAGTTTCTCTCAAACTAGAACCAGGAACTCCAATTCCTATTCACCTCGTCTCTTGCACCTCATTGTCCACCTTCGGGGGCGGCCAAACATTCTGCCGTCCATATTCGACTGTGACCCACCCCTCTCATCTCATCTTCCTTTAAATCACCTACCTTATGCAATCCACCACCCTTTCTCGCCCACCCTCGCCATATACAATGTCCTACCCAAACCCTCCGCCCCTCAGCCCCGGTGGCGGGGCTGGCGGAGCGCCTTCGAAACGCGATAAACGGCGTACCGCGCTCCAGGAACGGCTCCAGGAACTGACAGGTCAGTTCAGCAACAACCGGGACATCCAGTTTCGTCAGCAGTTGCACGCACTCCAGTGCGATATGACGCTGATCAACAATGCTGATCCCTACGTGACTGGACCGCTCCCAGACTCTGCGGAAAGCATTGCAGCATTGATTGAGGAAACTGTTGGTGGAGGCAGCAAGTTTGCGAAAGAAATGGCTGGCCTTGCTGGATCCTGGTATTCCAGGTTTGTGCAACAGGTTAATGAGATCAAGGAGAAGAGGGACGCAGAATTGGTCATGGCCATGGTGAGTTTTAGGTTTTTCTCATCTATAAGGAGATTTCTCTAACCAGTGCCTTGTTTTTTTTTTCTGGTACAGAACAACTACAACAATGTTATGGAGAGACAACAGCGGGACCGTGACTTTCGCACTTACTTCGCACAGGAAGAATTCCGTCATCTGTCTTCTACCCTTCGAGAGCGATTGGTGCAGAATATCTCCGGCAAGCGTGCCCGTCTGATGCGTGAAAAGGAGCAGCTCGACATTGCCGACACCAATGCCCTCCTCCTCCACCCCAATCAGTTCAGCATCACAAACCCTGCCAGCCCTGGTGGTATCCACAGTAACCGCAAGACAACTCGGCACACCCGTCATCGCGTTGACCTCGACGAGCTGGGCAATGGTTTCATGTCGGAATTGAACAAGCGCAAGCGGAAGGCTCCAGAGGAGGAAACTGGATCGCCTGCGCGGGACGCGGGCGATGCCACTCCCGCGAAGCGCAACAAAGCCGAGGTCACAAAGGAGCAGGTGGCACCAACCTACTCGATCCACTCCCTCTTCACCGACAAGGAACTTAATGCACACGCAAACCAGGCACACCTGGCGGCTATCCACTTCTTCTCTACTTCCAGGCGCCCAGACCACGGATCCGGCACTGTGACAAACGGTAACAACACCGACGCCGAGGATACCCCCGAAGGCACAGGCCACGAAGATAACGGCACCCCGAGTGCAGCCGACATGATGCGCACCGCCAGCCACAACTTCCACGCCACCAGATCCACCCGCACCACCGCCGCACATAGCGCTCTGAGCGCCCTAGCCGACCTGGCTGATAAGCCCGCCACCCGCCCAATCCTCCCCTACCACGTCCTCTCCAACCACCATGCACGACCCAACGGGAACGCACCCCCATTGACCTCCCTCATGAACGAGGAAGTCGACGACGACTGCGCGCGTATCAGCCGTCTCGCTAGTAAACCACCCAATTGGATCGACGCATCTCTCGTCGAACTCGTGGCCGCACCCCTTCCTACTTCCGCAGAGCTGGTCGATGGCCACCCTGCCGATCCCGCTGTCTTCGGCCAGCTACACCCGGATTTCTCACCCGCCATGGGTATTGACTGGACTCCTACCCTCCACCACCCGGGCTTCGAGATGTTCCAGCCTGCTGCCATGGAACGCGAGCGCAGTCGAAAGCGGACCCGCAACCACTAGGGATATGCATATGAAGTCTCGGATGTACGTTAAGATGGGTTGGGATGGTGTTTACCGCGGGACGCGGTTACGGATTACCCTTTATCGTTGATCATATTAGCTGTTCTGAGGGATGGACCTCGGAGGTGTTTGGGATTTCATTTTCATTTTTTTTTCACAATTTTCTCCGTGGATTTTCTTTTTTCTTTTTTTCTTTTTTTCTTTGAGGAACTATGATTGCCCTGGCCTGCATGATGTTGTTGGAAAACACACCTATCGTACTTTGTTTCGAAGCTTCGTGCTTGGCCCTGTAATGGGTGGTACAATTTACATGGATTCCTTACTCCTGAGTCTTCTGTAATTTGATTCTACCTGATAGGTCTATCTATGTATTAAAGCCTCAGCACGGGGATATCTCCCTCCCTGGGCAGCATGACAGTCAACAGAACAGGCCAAATGCCATTTGAGGGTATACCTCAATTGCCTTGAGTGTTTGTTTCCCATATCACAAAAGTGTCGATGAGCTCAGAGATATCATTTCCTCAGGGGTGACTGACTCCGGTCTGTATTCTGACTTATGAACTGTGCGATACTATCAAGGTTGTAAATTTTGATGAAGTGATCTCAACTTGGGGCTAACATCCACATCATCATTATGACCCAAACGGAACTCATCGCCGGCCATTCTATCAAGTAGATTCTCAGTTAGTTTCTTAAGCTACAGCAGTCACAACATCCCAAGCAACACAGCACCATCCGTCCTCATGCTCCGGCGCGCCTTCGCTATCCTCCCTCCCATCCCCAAACCACCACTGATGACCTCCCCATCCCGACCAAAAGCCGAATCCCCCAAACCACTCTTCAGCGGCAACATAAAACCAACCCTGCAAACCTTCACCGAAGAAGCCGCAGCTCCATCCGCACACAGCCGCATCCTCCCCGCCATTAAACACGACCATTTAGAACTCGAATCCCACAGCAACAAACTCCTCTCCTCAACAGACCCAGACGAACAAACCCGATTCCAAAACCAGTTCACCTGGGAACTAGCCCGTCATCTAATCGGCGAGGAACTCGTCGTCTATCCCGCGCTCATCGAATCCCTCCCGGACGGACAGGGACTAGCAGATAAAAACAGACTCGAGCATCGGGGTGTTAAGCACCAGCTAAAAGCATTCCAGGGTCTTTCCTCTACAGATCCGAGATTCGTGCCTACACTGAAGGGGCTCATGCGTGATTTGGGGATCCATGCCAGACATGAGGAGGATGTGGATTTGCCCAGACTTGAGAAGTTGTTGTCCAAAGAGGAGAGTGTGGAATTGACCAAGTCGTTGGATAGGGTCAAGATCTTTGTTCCGTCGAGATCGCATCCGCTTGCGCCTACTGAGCCGTTCTTTGAGACTGCCGTTGGACTTTTGACGGCGCCGATTGATTTGTTGGCAGATTTGTTTCGGAAATGGCCTGATGGGAAGGAGAGGAAGTGGTAGGGGAGAGAGAGGAGGACTAGGTAAATATGATATCTATGGAAAGGTTTTTTAATCATCTACGTTGGAGATGCCCATTCGATCCATCCACGAATCAGCATACGCTTAGGCTAAATGAACACAAAAATCTACTATCTTTTCAACTCGAGCACTGGAAAAGCCATCCTCGTCACCATCCCATCATCCCTCCACGGCCAAAACCGCCGATCCAGCGCCCAACCGCTGCCCTGAATAGCCATGGCGCTGCACGCGACGCAACTTCCCTATTCGATTCGCAGTTTCGATTGCAGACTGCTGCACCTCATCGTCACCTGACGAAGATCGTCGCCGCTTCCACGCCTTACGGAAATGATGCTGTTCATCATCCTGCTGTCTTTGCCGCATAGACAGGAAACTAGCATGTGCATCCTTTTCTTCGCTGAGAGCCTGGACCTGCACCGCAAAAAGAATCAGTCCTTGATTCGTTATACTTCCAGGTCAAATTCAGAAAGGGTGATGGCGAACCCGACTGCATAGAATGATAAACAGCGTAGCAAAATAAACAGCAAGAGAAACCCCGAAGAAAAAAGAAAAAAAAAGAAAAAAAAAAAAAAAAAAAAAAGGAACGTGGTGTTCACATACATGCGATAACCAAACTTCCTGTTCAGAACTCCACGCCTTCTGACACCTCCCCAGCTGTCTCTGCGCATGCATAAGCTCCCTCTCCTGTTCGACAGTCCACCGATCCCGACTGCGGATAATACTCGCCCAACTAACAGCGCGAACGAACTGGGCCGGCGTCGGACGCGTCTGGCTGGAACAGTGCACCCGGTTCTCGGAAGTCGAATCCGCCACTGGATCCGGGAGATTTGCCGATGCAGATTGTGCTGATTGGGGGGTGGAGGGGTTGTAGTTTGGGTGGGTGTTCACCGCTACCTGCACGGGTCCGTGGACGTCATGGTGCATGAAGATGGGTTCAGTGTTCTGGTCGTGGGGGATGTTGGAGTCTGACCGCATGGGATTCTTTTCGTTGAGGTGAACTTCCGGTTCGGGGGATTTGCCTTTAAGACTTGTTCGTCGTTTCCAGGGGAGAGAGAGTGGTGGGAGGGCTCGTTGGACGCTTGTGAAGACTGGCATCGTTGGGATCTGAGATGCACATATACTTTATGTATGGAAAAGGGATAGAAGAGAGGATAGACGTGTTATCTTGTTCTTTGGGAAGTCTTTCCCCGTATTGCTACCAACCTTGCTTTTATAAATGTCCCGGTTCGCGTCCCAGGTGGTATTTCACGATCTAGCCCAAGTACGAAAACGCGTGCAGGGACACCTCGCAGGCACCTCGCAGGCACCTCGCAGGTACCTCGCACGGAGGTGGGGAATGCGAGGCTCTCCGGCTTCTGCTTGGCTGTCCACGCGAGAAGTACACGATAGTGCAGGAGGCGCGGGTTATCATGGTTGGTCTAGATGGTGGAGGCCTACAGGTTTAGTTGAAACTTCAATGTAGGTTGTGCTTGCTTCGGGCACGGTTTGACAATTTGAGGGGCTTGGCTGTACAGTCTTTTCATGATGACGAGACAGAAGCGGGTTTGGAGTGAACATTGACGTTGACTTGACCGGTGTAATGAGCTGGACTGAGTTGAGTGCTGGATTCAATCGGGCGATTTACGTGTCTGTCTCTGCTGTGAGATACTTACTCGGGGAACTAAGGGATCGTGATGCATGAAGCCTCCCTGTTTGGCTAGATACATATTTACAAGACACGATATACACAGGATGTTCGCAAGTGAAGTCAAGGATCCCCTTCCTGGATTTGGTACTTTGGCCACATCGATCGAAACTTAGAAGGGATACGCAACATGCAGCACCTTATGAATGTTCCACTGATGAGGCTGAAGGCTAGAGAGGCCTAAATTAACGGGAATAAGAAACACCTCCAAAACAGCCCAATGCTGCACACAAGCCTAACCAATAACCGTGAGGGAATCATAACTAGAACAAGAGCCGACGCATTGAAAACAAAACCATGACGCCAGGTACTCGTTGGATATCCAAAAAAAAAAAAAAATTCATAGTATAAGAAGAATTGGCTGAAAAAAACTAGACGTTCATCGCCATGTATCCACAGAAGTACCCCGGTTGGCCTTGGCCTTTCTTTCCTCTCGGATCTGCTCGCCAATAATGATGCTAATGAGTCTCCGATGCAGGTCAGCTTCCGTCCAATCGATCTGTCCGCTGCCACCATATTGGATGTCAGCCCGAGCAAGGTCCTGGGCAAAGCGATCGATGATGGCAAATTGGATCTCGGTGATGGGCACCCCGTGATGACCATCGGAGGTCCATATCCAATCACCGATGATGGAAGCCCGCCCTGGAGCATCATAGTATTCAAAGTGCTCAGGGTAGCGCTTGGCAACTCGGTAGATACGACGAAGCGTGGCGTAATGCTCGTCGGAAAAGTATCCGAAGACAGCAAGTGGCCGTCGTTCTGGAGGCGCTCTATTTTGGTGGTTAACTGGCTCTGCATCTTTGTTCTCCAAGAGATCTTGCGAGACACTCCGCTTAAAAATGGGCGCCTCCTCTTCTTCAAGGAAGTCTCGAGAAATGCTTCTTTCCTGTATCGGACCCTCCTCCTCCTCTTCTTCCATTGTGGGCAGAGGATCTTGCTGTCTCTGTGGAGACTGAGACGGCGATGGCTGCCTCCAATGGCTCGCGGGTGATTGGCTCGCTTGCTTTGAGAGAGGCTCATCTTGGAGGTGTCCCTCAAGTTTCTTCGCAGATTCAATGCTGGCCATTTCCTCTTCATCTTCAAAATCAGACGCTTCCTCCGGAATAGTACTAACACTCGAGCTTCGGTCACGTGTAGGGGCTTTCAGCCATTGCGGAGTGAAACTGGTTATTTTACTGAACCAGGATGATCCTGGCTGCTCTCGATTGAGCTGACGAGGCTGCGGGGTGGAGGTAGAATCAATGTTGGCAGATTCGGATTGACTGAGGGCAGCATTGGAAACGCTGCTGTTGTCAAATTCATCTTTCAATGGTTCCTGCATGGGCGGGCTTCTTTGTACAATCTTCGGGGATTTCTTCTCATCGACAAACGCAACTTTTGGACTGGGGACCCGTGGATTAGGAACATCAGGGCTGGACTGGGAGAGAGGTTGTAAACGAATACGCGCTGGAGTGCGCGACACTGGGCCTTTAATGGGAGAGCCATTGATGGATGGATTATGTGTCTTGAATGAGCGAGCTAGCACACCCCGAGGAGTGCTCGTTCCATTGTAGTACCGTGCACGGTTTGGTGTATCCTCCTCCGCAAGCAAAGCAGACAAATCGACCTTTTGTTCACGCAACTCGCGAACTTTGGACGGTCCGAAGCGCGCTACATAGTCGTGCTCCGAAGTAGCATAAGGAGATGAACTTAGGTAGTCTTGACCAGCAGAAATTGGAGCAAGGTTGCCCAAAGGACGTGCAAGCGGCTGCGGATGGGACTGAACATCATGATCCTCCAAGTGTTGTGAGATGTGGCTGTGGTCGTTGGCTTCAAGTTGCCAAATATCATCATATCCGTCATCATCATCTTCCGCGCTTTCCACGGGCTCGAGCTCGGGCTTAGGTTTGGGTTGAACACCTTGGGGCATAGATGGTGCTTGTTTTGGCATGGTATCGGGTGTGGAATCATTGAGCTCTTCCTCAACCCCATATCCGGTTTCAGATTGAAATTGTTGTTCACGTTCAAATTCGATGTCCCCATCATCTTCCGCCGCATCCTCATCGCTATTGATGTAAACGACGGACCGTAAGTTTGAAGCCATCTGAGCCTGACGGCTGACTGTTTCTCGCTCAAGCTGCCATTGTGCTTCCCGTTGTGTCTTTTGGTGGGAAATTGGGCTTTGCTGCATGGAGTTATTGGGATTGGAATATGACGTTTGGGTGTATTCTGTGTGCTGCTGAATCTCGTCTTCAAAGGGTTGACCATGCTCCTCCTCTTCCGATTCTTCGTCATTGAATTCGTCATAGTGGTGCTCTTCCTGTACTTCCCGTTCTTCCTCAAGACGTTCCTCCTCGAGAAGAGATGCTGCATGATCTGCTGCTATAGCCGCAGCCTCATCTTCCTCGGCGATCATTCGACGCAGAGCAAACTCCTGTCCTAGCCCCATGGCCGCTCGGAGTTCTCGCTGCGTGTCATCGTTGAAAGTACCGAAAACACCCTCCAACCGACGTCTTTTGTGACGAGCATTACTCTTGCCTGACCACTCGTCTCCTTGGGGACTAAAGAGACCTTGTAAGGCCAAGCTAAGACGAACAAGTTTAGCCAAACTGATGAAAGTCCTCTTCTTTGGAACAAGAGTAGGTTTAACTGGGGACGATGCGGCAAGGAATTCAGGGTAGGCGATCTCATTAACATGGTTGACGGATTGCCGCTCAATCGAATGTACATTTTGCTTCTCCGGCATTTGTTTGTTTTGATTTTCGTGTAACCCAGGACCCAGGGTCGAAGTGACTGGACTGGATGACTTTTGAGCACGAGAATCGCCTCGGAGGTCTTCGATCGTCCCGGGAAGCTTGCGTCTCAACCGTCCTCCAACATCCTTTGGTTTGGTTACGCCTTTCGTCATAGCGCTGGAGCCGAATCCATGCTGCTTGGCTGATGGGAGTGTATCAAGGGAAATCATAGTGAATCCTTCACTTTCCATGATGGTGTCAAATTCGTCGTACTCGTCCACCGGATCTTCAACGGCATCAGTCTCAGCATGCTGGATCTCTGTCCTTGGGGAATGATCCCCGTCAGCTTGTTGGGTTTGATTTTCTTCATCGACCAGCGAAGAAGTGGGGGTTGGAGTCGGATATGTGCGCGATTGTGGGCTAGCGGTATTGTGAGAAGAAGCCCTCGATGACAAAATTGCTCTCTCACGTGTAGGTGATGGCCTTTTAGAAGGGGTAGAGTTGATGTTCTCATCATCTAAAAAGTGGAGTTCCGTGGCTCCGATAACAGGCGTCTCCAAACTCGCTCGGCCGTAATCCCGGCGAAAATTGCCTGGATTTTCTGCGATGGGCTCTGTTGGGCCAGGAAGCTCTGCAATTGACATTTCTGAGTTTCCCCAAGAGTCATCTTCGGAGTCCACATCCCCTACGAGATTCAAGGGACTGGCATGCGCATTACTCCCAGCGAAAGAATCCGTCGGACTAAATCGCTGTTGGTCTAGGCTAACGTCGCTGCTTAGTGCATCCGTAGAGCTGGATCTTTGGTGGCCCAAACTAGCTTCACCAGCTATAGTATCCATCGGACTGTATTCATGTTGGCTGCGGCCAGGTTCATTGGCCATGGTGTTCATTGGACTGAATTGCTGGTCTTGGCTGGAATCACTATTGGGAATGATATCCATCGGACTAAAGAGATGGTCATATTCGACAGTCGGCGTTTGTTGATCATCTTGTAGCTGAAAATCCCGTGGTTTGGGTTTGGGCGTGCCCCGTGGTTGGACTCTTTTGCGTGCTTGATAGTCACCAGCTCGGAGCCCAGGAGTATGCCCCGGGCCTGGTGTATGTCCAGGGCGAGGGGTCTGGCCAGCGCCCCCGACATACGGGGACAAGATCATGTCAGAATTTTGTGGACGCCCTCGCCGCCTTAAGGGCGTCTTCTCTTTTAATGGACTCCTCTCATCTTTTAATGGTATCATTGTTGTCTTAGTCGAGGGTTTTAATCGTTTGCGCGATGGGCTACCCCGGTTCTCATCCTCTTCGTCTTGTGTCGCTTCGAGCGTGAGTCGGATGCGCCACGGGCTGACATTTCCATCCTGAAGCTTCTCCGGAGAGAGTGATCTCTGTCTACCACCATTGAGCTTGAGTGTCGGTGACCCGGGGAGTAATACATCGCTGAATTGAATCGAATGCGCGCTTTTCGCGGGACTGGGACTGATGCGCGGTCGCGGTCGCTTGGCCGGAGTTCGTGATTTCGCCATCATAGGGGACATCCAGCTTTGGCGCCCCGTGAAGGGTTTAATCGGTGATGAGATCAAGTACTGGGCATCGCCTGGAGGTCCCAGTATATCGGGAGAGGAGCTCTGGCTGCGCGGCGAGGCCGACATGGCGGACTCATGTGATGGGATCTCCGGAGGCACGCGTGCCGCCAAAGGGGTGGAAGAGCGCACTTTAAGGAATGCAACAACAAATAAGTGCGGTCACTCTCGTAACTATTCACGGGCTGACTGTATGACGCAGAAATAAGATAGAAAACGCGGGGCAGCCATAAACAAGTCTCCCGATGCGGTTACGAAAGAACGACCGTCGAGGTGATTAGGTAAGCAGCTCCCAAACAAACACCGAGTCTATTTTCGGACACTCGTGAACTTCTCGTTCTTCGCTCTTCGTATCTTGAAACGTGCGGAGAGATATGACAAGGGGCAAATTTGTTCGGCTTGCCATCGTCTCAATTGTCTACAAATTTCCATCGGTATCATCCACACTGTGTACTGGCTTCAACCTCACGCCGCAAGCTTCAACTACCACACTCTGGTACCATTTGCACATATTCCTTGTAAATCTCTAACCGCCTTGTTCCCCGTTTATGCCAATATACCACCCGTGGCATCTCCGGACCCATGACAGCCGGGATAGTCACGGAGTCAGTCTTCACAATGGTCACCAGGAGCCCTAGGAATGGTATGCCCCTGTCTCGGCCACGCTGTTCGTTTGCTGGCGAGGCAGGATGGGAGTCTCTGAGGGGGATGCTGGATGTTCAAAAGAGGTTTCAAGGAAGTTTCGTGATGGGCTTTCGCGACTATATCGTATGATTTTACTTTTTGAAGCCTCCGATTCTCTTTTATTAGGTTGAATACTACCTTACATGTAGCCTGGTGGGATCGTGCAGGCGTAGCACGCGGCGATAGCGGCATGCCTCAACTCAACCTCAACATAAGGTGATTATCACTTTGTGTCAGAGCACAATGTTCCCGACGTGACATTTAGCCGACTATCCGATTACCCCTATATCCATTCTTTCGTATCGTAAAAAGACAAAGAAAAAAGCACAGCCGAACTCTAGTTGGCAATTGTCTTCACGTTATTTTCGTTACTGACTTTGGCCACTTTGGTCGCAACGGCCACAAATGGGAGCTTCTGCTATGTACTATGTATTATGTGCAACATCCATAGTACACGCTTCTTTACTGCTCTCTCGCACCAATCTATCTGCCGAAAACGCCCCAGTCACCTTGTCCCCAAGTAGTCTTCAGCGTCCAGTGCTTCATCTTCCACAGTCCGTCTCCGGCATTTCTTTCTAACTCGACCGCGTACAATCCACCAGCAAGCAGGAAGTCGGAGCCGGGCTTCATGCCCTCTCCACCGCGATAGTGTTGAGAAAGAGCAGAGCATGCTACCTGAGCCCTTGATTCTTCGGTAGTGTTGATACGCGTTGGTGAGGAAGTGGTTGGTGTCCATTTTGGCGATGTTGGCGTAGCATTGGCTGTAGATAGCGTCGTAGCCTTCCATGACGGTACCATTAAGTACCAATACGGCGTCATCAGTCAAGGCAGATTTGAAGAGAACATCATCAGCTGTGTCAAAGGCGACAACGCCGCGGTAGAGGGCGTCAGCGACGGCATCACGATCACTGAGGGCAGGCGTGGGGGATACTGGGAGTGTGGCTGCGGCCATGATGGGTATCTTGCATACAATGTGTGCTGGATTGGAGGGAGATTATACAGTCTTTTTGGCTTCGTGTTGTTTTAATGCGGTTATAGCATAGCAATGGATTGAACCTTTAAAGGAATTAAGTCACTTACACCAAGCTGGAAATCTCGCGCTTCATGCCATCAAATTGAGACACGTTACCTACATAGGCAACATTCGGTCTCTTTCCAAGGTTATCTCCGGCAGATGGGGTTAACGGAGTTACGGGGGCGCTCGGCGCAAACGGGGCCCGAGGATGTTTGGTTTGCGGGGAGTCGCGGATGGTTCAAGGTTAGCGGGTCGGCCCACACAACCGGGACCCGTTCCCGCTCAGCCTCAGCTTAGCAGTGCGTTTAACCTTGGAACAACGCTGTACATCGCGATCCACGCGAAAGTCTGCCGTATATCCTTCATCTGCAAGAGTTTGAAATTCGGCCGCTTCTGGAGCTTTGTGGCGTCATTTTGGCTTTTCTTTGCTGATGTCTTTTTACCTATTTGAAAGCGGCGAAAAAAGTAAACTTTGTGAAAGTGACTTTTCTACCCGAAAATGCATCCTAGCTGCGACGGCCCGTTGGCCTAATAACGGAAACTTGGTAGGGCTGAATAGTTTATGAAAAGCCTTCGATTCCCCAAGCTTTATTTCCTGCCCCATTTTTCCATTTACCTCTCCACTCTACCCTTTGCCCACCATGGTTGACCCCGAGATCTTCACAAAGTACCCGTCCCTCAAAAAGATGCAAGGCCTGAATGACGAAGATATTTTTGAATCACACGATGGCCGCGAGTTGACCCTGCTCAGATACATCTACAACCACCCTGACCTCGACCCCAAACTGCGGGGTTCCCCATCCGCCATCCTGGGTGCCCTGGACGAGTTCGCCTCCTAAGAGGAGTTTCTTATCAACATTTGCTCCAACAAAGCTGAGAAAATAACTGGCGTGATCTATGATTACTACCCCCGCGTAGTGGTGGAGCTGGGCGGTTATGTCGGTTACGTGGTAGATTCCACGGTCACAATGATCCACTGGAGATTGCTGACCATGTATGCATGATCTAGATAGATGAGGCGCTCTGCGAGTCGGATGCGAAGCTGGCCGAGAAATTGGAATTCCTGAACAAGGAAGGCACGGTTGTGGTTGCTGACAATGTTGTAAGGCCCGGTGCGCCGGAATATCGGCGCTACATGCAGAGTAACCCGCGTCTGAGCGAGAGCTGGGGATTGCCTAGTTTGATTATCCCGGTCGGCTTTGAGGTTAGTTGCCCGACCACAGACCAGTTGGAACTGTGCCCGGAAGGCGCGATCTGTCCTTTCACTTTGAGACATTCCACTGATTATTTTGACCTTAGGATGAGTTGGAGATTAGTGTGGTTGGCGCGTGAGAGAGGCGGGCCTGAAGCCTACGTCGACAGAACCTAGTCAAGCTACGGAGGGGAACGGAGTGCGAAGGAATGGAGGCGAGAATTTAATTAAGAATTAAGGGATACCTGATCGGAAGAGGGAAAGCAACTCTATTCTACTTGATGGACACCCCTTGCACTTAGTTGTAGATGATTAGAAATCCAACCACGAATTCCACAGCCTACAATATCATAAACTTAGCAGAAAAGTGGGATCACATAGGAGGAAAGAACAAAATAACGTGGGAAAAGCCCTCAACCATCAGCTTCTCGAAGGTTGTAGTTCTAAAGCGAATGTGGATCCTTACAGGTTATCATCCGACAGTTTCATTTGCGCTCTTTCCCTGTTCCACTCCATATTCAGAACATGACACAAATGTAGTTTGTCTCCTGCAGTTACTTCCTGTGCAAGCATTCAACACACCTTTTCTTACAAATCTTCCTGGATGAAATGTACAATTGACACAACACAGGGAAGGTGGGCGTTTGGCACTAGCCACGAGAGCTTCAAGAACGGATCCCTCTCAGATTTGTCACGTCCACATATTCATCTTCCTACCTGCGCAAACTGACGATTATACTCAGAAGAAAAAAGCAAACGGTTCAAGCAATCTTTGGCGCAGTAAATCTAGTATAGCCCTTAGGCGACTGCGAAAAAGACCCGTTCGTCTGATGTCAGCTGCGGGGAAGGTGGGCCCGGTGGGACATTGCCGACGGGCTTTTTAGACAGCCTATCATGCACGGGCTTTATCCTTTGGTTGTATGTTGTAGAGTCGTCTGTCGGTAAGGATCCATTCACCGATATCTACTGTCTTACCTATTTTCTCAGATCCAGCTTAGACCTGATAGGACACCCAAAAGCAATTCCTCATCGGAATACTTGTTCAACAATGCCTACAACGCCATGGTAAACGTTACAGCCCATACCTTCTTTACCGGTACTGGCTTTCAGTTAGCTCAGATTGAAGTTTGCGGTGTATTTTTTTAGAGCGAATTTAGATATCCACAATGAAGCCGGGGTACGCTGTCACACTTGAGCCCTTGGGACATATTCATGTTCCGTCGGCCGCCCCAAAGTCCCTTGTTCCAAATGCCACTCCAGCGATATTTGCGAGCGGTTCGCGATGTAACATCTCTATGTAAGCCCATCTGCGTTGAAGCTGATGTGGGTTATACCAACGCCATCCAGGATTTGTGGACACCCTTTGCACGTACGGGGAACCCAAACATTGACCAGTCATACTTAGCAGTCGGGGGGGGTATAACTTCACTTTGGAATTCATCGTCGATTTTGTCTGGCCTTCTTGAGATACTATCACTTCCCAGATAGCCTCACAACAGTTCCCAAATCTGGCAATCACAGAACTACCAGACCACAAGCGCATCGCGGTACTAACGTCGCTATTCTTAGGGCTAAACTACGGTAGAAATTCGATTGGGATGTTGTAGCGAAGTGATGCAAGGGCTATAAGGGTTGAAAATATAATGTTACTTCCATCGTCCGTACCGTAATACGTTGAAACCAGCACGCACTGCTATATACAGTCAGCCGGGCAATGGCCGCCTACAAAGTTTTGAATGGTGTTTTATTTGGCCTTAAACTAGCTCTTTTCCTTGTCAGTTAAGGTATAACTGCCCTGAAAGGGTCCAGCTTTGGTGGCCAGATGAGTGGATCGGTGCCGGACCAGTGGCGAATTGTGCTGACCTATTTTTTATTTCCGATGCTAATTCAAAGATCAATCATTAGGGATTGTAGGCAATATTTCAACCAATCGGAAATCTTGAAATGAATCCTAAATCGTTCGGGTTGATCTTAAGGTTGGGATGAAGTTGGGAGGATTCCCGGAACATATGTACCGGATAATGCCTGGCGCTTGAGACTTTTCCCTTTCCATTTTAGTGCTCACCTCTTGCCGCTTTTTGCTCTCAGAGTAAAATTGAGCACGCCTCCGAGCGCCCTGATCCGCTCACTGAGTATTACATAATCACACTGATCTGCTCACTGAGCATCACCTGATGGTCACCTGAGCACCCTAGATCTACTCACTGAGCATGGGCTGAGCGTAAATATGAGCGGCCTGAGCTACATCAATAAAATGCAACACGCTAGTCACATCACGTGCGGCTTTTCTCTAGATCACCCCCATTGTCCCATCAAAAAAAAAATTGCGTCGTCAATGCGACCGTACGCTCTAGACCTGTCGACCTCCCACTTCCAGCTTTGCTCCCAGGATCATTTCATTAATTTGCCCCACAATGACCCTTCGGGCTTGAACCTCCGGTAGGACGATGGCGAGTTTGCGAATCTACTCGAGAGGTCTACAATATTGTCATGTAACAAAACAAACTGAGGGATTTCATGTTCAGTACAGCAACGAGATGGATCAGTTTGGTACTTCCTCTTTCCAACGAGTGCACAAATGAGAAGGCCTTTCCGAGCATATACTGTCAATTCTTTTTCGCTTTTGTTGAATGAGGTTGATTGACCACCACACGCTCCCAGGAGCCTACTAGAATACCAGGTATGAGCCTCACAGGCAATTTTCTCAGCCAATCATGTACTTTGAGCTAGAGTTGGAACTCAGGACTCCCAGGAGCACCCACACCTACCCGTCTCATAATTCAGCGTGAAGTGATATCACCGCAAAGGGGTTATATATTGAGGCACTCCTCCTGGAATAAGAATTTCAACATCCTTCTGTCGTGTGTACTTAAGCAGAGTAAAGCTCTGCCTTGAGCATCTCACCATGAGTTCGATCTTCGCACCCCTTTGGCTTCCTTGGTCCATACTAACTGATCGTACTTAGAGAGAGTCAGTCCTACCTTTTGCGACCTCGAACCGGTCATTATCATAACTTTCACCACCCGGGTCACACAGCGAAGCATTTCCACCCATCGGGAAGCTCCCTAGGGCACTGAATATACATCCGGCGCTTCCAGCTTGAAAGGGCTGTACCGTCGTTTGTTGTCCGCCATTCATACTGCCTTGAAGAGATTGGCATCACCATGAAGTCAACCAGAGCCCAGCAGGCTCAATAGTGAATCACGACATCATCCTCCGCGAGAATGCTGGCGTTGGGTCCTGGAACACCCACGAAAAGATTACTTCCTATCTGACTGACGGTATTATGCGCAAGTTGGACGGTAATACTCTTGATTATCTCTTCTTCGGTGGCATGGCAGTGCGTTTATTACCGCACCTATGGGAAAGCACCGCCAGATACAACGATGGAGAACCCCGATTCGTGCGTAAATACTGAGCCCTTTAGCACGCAAGCCCCCCCCCCCCCCCCCTCCTCTCCTCGAATAACGACCGGCTGACTAATTTTATTCACCAGCAATGGTTTCTGACCAGAAGACAAACGCAGGGTTAGCTGTGGAGAGTGAGATCTTGCCAAAAATCGTTGAAAGTAAAGAAAATGCAATATCAAGTCTGACATGGAAAGCTCGCTTTTGGGACAACATCATCACGGCAAGCCTCCAATTGTGGACTGATCATTTCCTTACCCTTTGGCTCCTGGAATCTATACTGTACGGAAAATATACGTCAGTCAGCATTATTAAATGCCTACGAAGATTGGCAGTCTTTGCTCTATGACATAGTCCCACTCTTTCTTGCTTTTTCTTGCAGAAACTTGCCGGACCTTGTCAATCGGCACAAGTTTATCTTTTATTGCAAGCCACCGCATCTGCAGATTTCTTTTACCAAATTGGGACGTGTACGCCCCATACAGCTTTGGATTTTTCATAAAAATGAAAGTTCCATATTTGCAGCGTGAAGATGTTTCCAACTCTCCCCCCAGTCCAAATCGCTGATGCCAATTTCATCACTCTTTAGATTTACATTACTGTATAGGATAACAATGCAGCAAGAAAAGCGAGGTCTCACCAGAATTTCGAGACCATCTTTCACAACAATTCGACCGTCATGTCTTTTGGTAATTTCAGGAGTGACCTACTCAACTACAATCGAACGAGAGAACCCTGCATTTGTCAGACAAATGGCTCTAAGCGCAAGCGTGTACTATGAGTTCGAAGACCAAAAAAGACGCATATCTGTCTACGTGCTTGAATAATTACTTTGCTTTGGCCAGAGAACAGCCGCGAATCCCCAGTCCATGGCATCAGGCCATGGCATCTCTCGATCCCGGAAGATTACTTGCGACCGAGGTGACCATCATTGCCATTCCAATGAGGTTCTTCGCAAAGACCGGGACGTGTTTGATTGAGCAATGAACGCCCGTACTCGATGCGAAATGTGGTAATCCACCGATAGTCGAAATCAAAACCGGCTCAAGTACTTCGTTACTATACTGTAATTCGATATCATTTTCGCGCTTCGTCATGGCTGCTTTGGGGCGTAAGGGGAACACGGCATCGGTATCTCTCTCTCTGTAAGGTTATTACAAGTTGAAATAGGCCAGCACAGCCACCGTTTTAATACAGACAAGCCACAGTGGACTTTATTTTTATTTTTTTTTGATACATGAAACAAGGTCAGTTCGGTAACATAACTGCATTATACAACGGTATTTGCCTAGGCCCTTGTCTTATTTGGTATGAAATATTCAGTCATATGCTAAATGACCATTTTCTAAACAATAATGGTTCAAGCCTACGCAGGCTTAGACACGTCTTTTTCGCAATTGAGCTGTACTGTAATGATTATTGGCCACAAAATAAAAAGGCAACCTGATGTGATGCAATTTCATTGACGCGGTTTCATATGGAGGGTATGTATCCACAATAATCTCCATTGTTTTTCATGCAGACCAACAGGGACAAAGTTGATTCTCGAAACCTGGATTTGGTGTTTCCTCAAATACTTGAGATCAATGATGATGTTTGCTAACAGTCTGTCGATCAGACAAAATGGCAGAAACGCTCCTAGTTACATTTTGATTCCACCCTACGGCTCGTGTAAATATTATTATTCTCTTTTTAGCTAACATGGATCCGAGTCATTCGCAAAAGCACGCCAATCCGCGCGGAAAAGTCAGTATACGTCCAAGTGGTTACCCATCAATTCTATGAAGTACTAGCGGACGAATCTACAGCAGAACAGTGAAGCTAAAGGTCTATCCGAAGGCTGTCTTTACAAATGGAGATATTGGCTCGTACTCTCATCCCACGGATAATGTCCAGACAAATCATAAGCGATCAACTCATGATAGGCTCGGTATGAGGCAAAGCGCTAGTCTATCAAGGCCAATTTCAGTATGGAGGAGAGTTTTTTTGGACGTTATTGGGACATCTGCCCTCGCTTCGACCATTCATCACTTCTCCACTCACGTCCTTTTTTATTCTTAACCGACTGTTCTTAATTGACTGTGCTCGACCATTTGTTCTTAACCGTTTGTTCTTAACCGTTTGTTCTTAACCGTTTGTTCTTAACCGTTTGTTCTTAACCGTTTGTTTTTAAATTTCTGGCTACACATAAGGCCGTGAGACGATCCGACGCAGTTTGATGAAATATTCGGGTTCCTTGTCACATAAATGGCATTGTTTTTTGCTTTCGCTTGGGGTTCCCCGGCTTGCATTCCCTGCGAAGTAGCTTGATTTGAATAGGCCGACGGAGCATGGACATAATTGCTCTCAGAGACCCAGTTTGAGGTTGGAGTGATCAGCAAACTAGCCACGGACAGATTATACGACTTTTCTGGGTACAAAACAACACCAGAGCCTTCCGTGGCATCGTGAATATCCTCAACTCCGAGTCCTGTTGGTTGCAACTTGCTTTGAATGCCGATTTTTGATTCCACGGTATCGGTCACAACCAAGCTATGGAGGCAGCATGTGCCACTGAGCTTTTGTGAATCTTGATATACAAGTCCGCTGCTGTCCAGCTCATTGTCGGCTTTGGCATAGGTTGTTGTAGGCTTGATCGTTTCTGTACTTCCGGTGTCCGACCAGTCAGAAAGGAAACTGTGTGTTGCTGTCTCTGAATGAGGCAATGGAAGCGACGAGACCTTGTCGAGCCTATGGTCTATTGGGCCAAAACGTAGAGCTGTCGACGGTAAGATATTTGATGTTAGATGACGCCATTCTTCCCCCATGGCACATGAGTTTCGGGTGCAGTGGCTGGGCCAGAAAATGTTTTTAATTGTTGGCTATAGCAAATATGTTAGCAACAAGCTCAAACTTATCCAATCAAAATCAAACAGACCTCGATAGGCTACTTCCTTGGGTATAGGTTGTTGGAGCACTAACAATATTGCCTCCTAGCATTGTCAGGCTAATGCATTTATGCCGTCAATTGCGGGCTTTGCAATGTTAATTTGTAAAACTTCAGGAAGCATGCCAATGGAGAATAAGTTTCGCAAAAAAAAAAAACGTCGAAACATGGGTTAATAGGTGATTTAAGGCAAACTTCATAGGGCTATTGTGGTGCTCACTTTGAACGATTTTGCTTAGCTTGAAAAATGGCTCCATTGAATCTTGAGTGTTCTGATTTTGACTTCTGAAAGCCTTTAAGTAAGTTTTCATCTGTTTGAATCAATTAATGGATGCCCAGAGAAAGGCTGGGTCTTCGATGAACATTATACCTGGCGCAGTAATAATTTGCGATGAGGGGCTTTGTTCCTGTTCAGCACTTACCTCATGTTGCAACAAATCATGAAACTGCATCTAATTGTGATTTTGAACGGCAAGACGTCTCTTTGAAAGGGGTAGGCAATTTTTCTCAATATCCTTAGATGTGTCAGAATGTTGAGGGCCATTACTTTGTGAAGCTTTGGGGAAGCTCTTGGTTGTCGCAGGGAATTTCCCGTACTTGACTTAGGCCTTCAGCTATAAAGGCCTCGTCAGAGTGGTAATCTAGATCTGTGCCCTTTGCATATAATTCTGCTAGAGAAAGCGGCAGGAACCATGCTTTCAATGCCGGTCGTTTTGTTGGTCCTAACATTGGTCTTTTCTTTGGTGAGTAGCTTCCATTCAGCCACTGGGCCTAGTATTTAAGTCACCCTCTGTAGGCCTGCGGTCTCGCCATTCGACCTGCTGGAGAAAAGAACATTGTTAGTTGCCTTGAAGAATGGTTGCTACGATGGCCTTTAAAGACCGACCTAATCAACTTGAAGGTACTTTCATTGAGCACCCACTTTGGTGAATTCTCTGGTGTAAGTCATGGTATGTCCCACCAAGGCCCTGCATTGAATCGTCTTATTGAACAGCCCTTGCCATTCTGCAGTCTAAGCGAAACCACATTTCACATAGACAACACCACAAACCACATTAACTGGAACACTGATCATGAGTTACGGACCGCACCAACGTGCCTTTGCTCTGGAAAACCAGAGCATTGCACTTCATATTTTATCTGCCGAGAAAATTGTGGAGGTTTGTGTCGGACTGAGGGGTGGTATTTTATCACCAAAGACAGGGTTATTCATCAAGTACCCATACACTCTTTGGGGTATGTGGCTGGACGCAAGAATGATCTAATCGGTTGGAAATCCAAAGCCGAGCAAAACATGAGTCCAGACTAGACATGAAAATCAAACCAAGATGGCAGGTGAAAGGAGCCAGAATCAAGGACAGATGCAATCATCCACGCGACAACTCGAGAAAGTTATATTGACCTTCTACGACGTTCGTGATAAACATCTAGGGACTCTAGTATACTAGTTCAATGATGAGTCCAGTGTCTGAAAATTGACGTAAATCAGAACTATAATTCGAACAAATTGTATCGATATTGCCACAACTTAAATTTGACAAAGCTCGATCAGGGGGGAACCTACAGAGATTTGTTTTCGATGGCCTACTTTTCCCAGTAGCTGTTGGAAAAATATGCGGATATCGGACAGACCTAGTTAAGGCTCAACCACGGGCAAATACCATCACAAACAATTTTAGGATCCATAAATAAGTGGTTATCGGTCTCCATTGTGACGTACCAAGCTTTATAACGCCGAAGTTTGAGCCTCGCCTGATTGTCTATTCTTAATTTGACCTTTTACTCATCAACAGTCAGAACCCCAAGCTGTTGCACAATAGTTGTCAAAGAGTGTACCTTGTGATTACTTTCATCATTTATTCTTTGTCGTCAAGCAAGAAATGAGCGGATGCATAAGAACTTCCGGGACACTGAGACGGCTTGCGTTATCGACAGGTCAAGAAAAAAAGCAAATCTAATAAAGAATCCGACATGTGCTCTTAATACTCAGTTATATTTCCGCTTTTCTGTGGTATTTCTCGTCTTTGGCGAATACCCTTCCTAGAAGCATTTTTTATGGTGAGACTTACGGCCCTATTTCATGCGTATAGGTAGCAACTCCGGCGCACAAAATGGCTCGCGCGAGCATGACGAGATCATCAGTGGGTCGATAGCTCGAAGCAAAAAGAGGGTGCCATCAGTTTGTCAGCAATGTTTGGCGGAAATACTATGGCAGTTTATTGCTGCTTTACCACTCTCAGGGATGCTAGCGACTTTGTTGAGGCTGCAGATAAGAAGCCGAAAGTATCTGAGCCAACTGGCCACCGGTTCAAATCGTCGACTCCCGCAACCCCTGCGTCTTTTTCGTATTTTTGCATAAGCTCCATAGTTATTGCGGGAAGAGCTTTGAGGTATTTGGTTTGAGACTCATTTGGCGAACACTCCGAGCACTGATCCAAACAAGCTACGGTTGACATGTCAGCGGCGCATTTACTCATAAAAGCCTAGGACCAACCAATCTTTATTCTTCCATCTATGCCGAGTAGGATTTCACGACACGACAAAGATTGATACGAGAGCCCAAAACTACCGAGATAGCATAGGCCATCGAGAATCTTGGCTGTTGTTATTCCGGTGAAAAGGGACACGAAGGCACGTACGTACCTGCGACATTATTGCAGCCATTTCTACCTCCGTAGGATATATGCCCGGGGCAGAAACAAGGTTCCCCAATGTGAGCGGAAAATCATCGACTAAAGCATACAAATGGTTTGAGTCTATGTAACAGTCCCGAGATGACAGAATATTGGCGTGTCGAAGGCAATTAAATCGTTGAATCAGATTTTCGGCGCCAGACTTAGGGTATTCTCGAACAGCTTGCACCCGTGATGGATTGGAACGCTGAGTCGCTATGATCACTTCACCCGCAATGTCGCATTTTAGGACTGGCTTATACTTATTCCATGGTGACTGTTGCCTTATAAGTAGCACTGAATAGTCCTCATTCAACTTACAGAGCTGGGGGAGATGTAAGGCTTTGGGGGGGCCATTGATTGTCCTTTTTGTATGTTGACGGGGTGTGGGGTCTTCTCTCTTCCCCGAGTCCCTCAAATTAAAAGGAAGCATGGCTTGTTGGTAAGAAACCAAAATTGCATTTCAGCAGCAATGGGGGGGGGGGGGGGGGGGGGTTGGTAGCTTTAAGTAAAATTTCAGTAAGCGAAAACATGAGGACATTTTGACATCGCCCTTACCATCGTTATGTCCTCTAAGGCAGAGCATCTGGCCGTATATCTTGAGTATGACCGCAGATCACAGATTTATGAGGGCCGAAATAAGTTGTATTCCCGCGCAGTCCGTTCAATTACCATGTTCTCCTTCTGCACGTCGGCCTTGCAGGTCTAAGGCATCTTTCCGACACAAGCCGCCCCAAGAAAAGATGGAAGAATTCATTCAATTCTACCGTAGTTTCGCATGCATAGAATATTGATACTGAGTCTCAGATCTTGTTTTGCCAAACAAGTAAATTAGGGTGTGGTGTTTCGCGTGGGGACATGGTACATCTGTAACATGGATTGCCTGACATTCCCAACGGTTCAACAATTTCTTGCTGGGAGCAACACAACTGACGATGCATTCGTTTCCTATGATTCAAAGAGATCGTTCTTTGTGTTAAATAAGGTCTTTGGATCCAAGGTCCGTAATTTCAAAAATTTTCACATTCTCACATCAATTCATTCTCAGAATCTCAGCATCTTGACCTACGATTTGCAAATCCACTACAAAAATGGCCAAACCTGAGCCGAGTAGTGGGAAACAGCATATTAGCGAGAAGCCTGTGACCCTCAATAACTGGTACCAGCATGTCAACTGGGTCAACACAACTCTGATCCTGATCGTGCCCGTCGGTGGCCTCGTGGCTGCATTTTATACACCGCTGAGGGCAATCACTGCTGCTTGGGCATTTGTCTACTACTTCTGGACAGGACTGGGTGTGACTGCCGGCTACCATCGTCTATGGGCACACAGATCGTACGAAGCGTAAGTCTACCCACTGCCTCCCCTCCTGCTTGGCTTCGAATTAAGCACCGACAATTGACATCCCCAGTTGTCTTCCAATTCGAATCTTCCTCGCATGTGCCGGCGGTGGGGCTGTCCAGGGCTCAATCCGGTGGTGGAGCAGTAAACACAGGGCACACCACCGATGGACCGACACAGTCAAGGACCCATATAGTGTCATGAAGGGTCTTTGGTATTCACATTTCATGTGGATGGTTCTGAATCAGAACCCAAAACACCGTGGTAGGACCGATATTTCAGACTTGAATGAGGATCCCGTCGTCGTCTGGCAGCACAGGAACTATGGATCCGTCATCTTGGTGTTCGGCATGTTGTTCCCTATGCTCGTTGCTGGCCTGGGATGGGGTGATTGGAAGGGGGGTCTTGTCTATGCTGGAATTCTTCGGTTTTCATTCGTGCAGCAAGCCACATTCTGTGTCAATTCTCTCGCTCATTGGTTGGGTGAGCAGGTGAGTCCATTTCCACATTCTAATTTTCCGATTCCCGCTCATTCTGACACGCATTAGCCATTCGATGACAGGAACTCACCTCGTGATCACGTTGTTACTGCTTTGATAACTCTCGGTGAAGGTTACCACAACTTCCACCACGAGGTAAGAAGATTCTCCCCTTTCATGTACTTCATAACCACTAAACCTTGACCAGTTCCCCTCTGACTACCGCAACGCTATTGAATGGTGGCAGTACGATCCGACGAAGTGGTCAATCTGGGTGTGGAAACAGCTTGGTCTGGCTACCAATCTCAAGCAGTTCCGAGCCAACGAAATTGAAAAGGGCCGTGTGCAACAACTACAGAAGAAGCTCGACCAGAAGCGTTCCAAACTAGATTGGGGTGTTCCCCTGGACCAGCTGCCTGTTGTGGACTGGGATGATTTCATTGCAGAGGCTCAGAGTGGCAAGGCTCTGGTTGCCATTGCTGGTGTTGTTCACGATGTGAGCACATTTATCACGGAGCACCCTGGTGGTAAAACGCTCATTTCATCGGCGATCGGGAAGGACGCTACTGCCATTTTCAACGGTGGTGTCTACACTCACTCCAACGCCGCCCACAACCTCCTTTCTTCAATGAGAGTTGGGGTGATTCGCGGTGGTGGTGAGGTGGAGATTTGGCGTCACCAAAACTACCAAAAAGGTGTTTATGTTTAAGCTTTGGCGGAGTTATTAGAGATGGTGGTCTTTTATTTTTTTTTTTTACGAGAATATGAATATCTGTTTTGACCACAGAACTTAACTTGGAAGTAGCCCCATGGAGCCCAGCAGTCAATTGGGCTTCTTGACGTAGCCTTAAAAGGAAGGCAGTCGCAGGTGAACCTTTTAATAACATCAAAGGATGCGCTGCAAGTCCCGACACTTACCTGACGCTATGCAGATCTCATCGTCGCGTTGTTGCATGGGGTGAGAATCGATGCCGCCCGGCAGTTTGTACGCGACATCCCCCTTCCCTTCACCCAAAACCAGCCAGGCTCCTAGGGAAGCGACTATGGCCTTACACCATTATCAGTCTTCTTTGAAGAGAATTTAGGAGTCCACGACACCCTCTCCGCTAACATTGCAATGGCGTGAGTCGGCAAATCACGTTGTGAATGAGCTTTTGCGACACTATGGCCCCTCTTCATTTTTGGGGAATTTGTTTTTCCACTTTATGCCTACAACATACCGATCTTATACTGGGCCACAAACTCGCCATCGATCAAGTGTGTGCAGATGTCATTTGGGTTATCGGAACAATTTCTTAGATATTCCTTATACTCGCTGGGGGGTTCACGCACCAGTTAGCTCTTTTGCTGGCAATACTTCCTTTTCTCTTGCCTCCCTCCCTCGCTCTCCCCTTGTCTCACTATGTGCTGGGGAATATATCGAATGACTGCCAATGTGCTTTTTCTCGCTGTAAGTTTTCATCCATCATGTCCTTGATAATGAATCTAATCTGACTTTCAATTGGATTGTTCTATTCACGTCATTCTGGGTCCTTGCTGGTTCTCGCGAGAAATGGAGGGACACGAGCATCAATGGCCCAATCGCAAAAAATCCATCGATGGCAATGGCACCTCAATATCAAATCAAAACAGCCGAAATTTGGTCCAACCTTAGAATCTCAGAAGGCTCCTTCCAAAGATTACCTCGGAACTTACCCAATTGGGAGAGATCCACCGGACAAATGTAGCTGACTAAGGACCTGACTAAGGACCTCGAGGCGGTAAAAGCTGTGCTCCGTACTCCACCGGAGTTTTGCCGTTCGGTCGATTTTGTTCCGGTGGCAGAACGCCTCTTGAGCTTGACTGGAGACCCGCAAGTTACCTTCCAAGTCACGCCCGAATAGGGGCTCGGATCTCCCCCCTCATTCTCCTGCGTTCGCATTGTCTAATAGGCCAATGATAGACCTGAATGTCAATTACACCACCTGCATTCGGATAAATTCTGGTCTTACCAACGCCTTTTTACCCCGGTTTCCGTCCACTGCCCCCGCCCCCCCTAGCGTCAGAGCCATGCGGAGGTAGTTTGGCGCAACTTGGGGAACGTTAATCGCGATCCGAACGGAACTTCTCATAAAATGCCTATACCCCTTGGTAGGCTCCGTTCATTAGTTTGCCCTTTCCGTATCGCCCTTCGTTATCTTCTCCTCTTCTGTATTTTGTTTCTCTCGGTTACAATTCTCCTGGGACTCAAAATGCATCTCAAGTCTTATGTGACAGCCGTCCTATACGGGCTACCCGTCCTGGCCAATGCTGTCCCACCACCATCTCTCTCACCATCTACTGCGGGCTCAGATGCCGATCACTTCAAAAGCTATACGATCAAGGCAGAAAACATCACTGCCACACTGATTCCGTACGGAGCGCGTCTCACGTCCTTGCTAGTTCCAGATCGCGACGGCAACGTCCAAGATGTGGTCGTTGGCTACGATGACCCTAAAGAATATCTGCATGATAGTGAGACCAATCGCACGTTCTTTGGCGCGGTTGTCGGTCGCTATGCCAACCGTATCAAGAATGGTTCCTTCACCATTGATGACAAGAATTATCACGTTCCTGAGAATGAAAATGATGGCGTGGACACCCTCCACGGTGGTTTCATCGGATACGACATGCGCAACTGGACAATCACTTCACATAGCGATTCCTCTATCACCTTCACCTTGCTCGATCAAGGCTTTGAGAAGTTCCCAGGAGATGTCATTACTCATGCTACTTTCAGCGTGTCCGCCGAGAAAACTCAATCCAATCCCAAGGGACTTCCCCAGTTGACCTCAAAGCTGGTGGCTCTCTCTCTGACCGAAAAGACCCCCATCATGCTGGCCAACCACATCTACTGGAACCTGAACGCGTTCAAAGAATCCGACGTGTTGAAGGACACCACCCTACAGCTTCCCCTCTCACGGCGGTTCATCGGTGGAGATAGCATCTTAATCCCGAACGGCACCATCCACGACGTTGAAGACACCTACCAAGGAGCTCTGGACTTCACCAGCCCCAAACTAATCGGCAAGGACATCGAGAAGACCTACGACCTCTGCGGCGCCGGCTGTACAGGCTATGATACATGTTTCCTCGTCGACCGGCCCTCAACATACGCGTCGAACTCGCTGGTCATGGCCCTGAGCGCCTCATCCAGCTCCACCGGTATCAGCCTCGACGTCGCTACCAACCAGGCCGCACTGCAGATCTACACCTGCAGCGGGCAGAATGGCTCCATCGCCACCAAGAAGTCGCAGGCGAAGCGCAACGAGGCTAATGGTGACGCCGGTGCAACCCACGTTAATAAGTATGGATGCTTCGTCATCGAGACCGAGGACTGGATCGATGGTATAAATAACCCTGAGTGGGGTCGTGTTCCCTACCAGGTATTTGGTCCTGATGATGGGCCCGCCGTTAACTGGGCTACGTACCAGTTTGGCACTATCTAGGTTTCACAATTCTATAGTACAGTATGCTGCCCATTTGAAGTGTGTTATCTACGTGCATATTTCCAAGTTTTGTTGTACGCGCAGCCTTTGTCTTGGAATTCATTTCCTTGATATGTACGAATCAGAGCCATCTATGGCTAATCGAATCACAGAGCGTGATGCTAAAAATAGTTAGGATGAACATTGGACTTTTGTACCACCTGTGCAGCAAACAATATACATCTACAACTTCGAAAAAATACCACCTTCATTGTCCCCCCTATCTCCTTGACAATCTCATCTTCCAAATTATCCGGATTGAAAGTAGTCCGATTCAGCGGACTCAACTGTTAACCGCGAATAAATAGATCCTCATAGAAACGACCATGAAACCGGCCCAGCGCAGTATAACAAAGTCAGTCACACTTTTCCTGTATCAAAATGTCTCGAACGACTTAATAGCCACTCGTTTATCCAATAAGTAATCAGGAATCATCCACGAATCGACCAATCTCATGGCATGTGGTCGGATGCGTGCTATATGCTCTAGAACTAGACTGGTTCGGCCATCCAGATCTGCTTGGGAGACGGCGTTGGTATGCATTAGGTTGTGGGTATTATTAATGTTGGGTTTCTCGTTTGTGGCGGGGCTTTTGTTCTCCATGCTCTATAATGCGAACTGGCGGGATCAGTCCCGTGGGACGGTTACGATGACAAACAGAGACATAAAACTCTCCGTTGGGAGGATGTTCTACCTGGTCCAGAAATCTTTCAATTTAGTAGACTTCAAATAATCTCATAATCTCATAATATCGTGGTACATCGTGGTACTGCTGATCCGCACGATAGAAATCTGATTTACGCTTCGACTTTTGAGTTCACACAATTAGATAACTATGTGCTAATTTTTCTGATGACAAACGAATCTTCCAGTGTTGAACAGAAACACTCGAGGGTCGTACTTGTGGGTCTTGATCACATACATATATATGGTTCCAATAACGAAGCACGGGAGATGTCAAATGTTACCGCGCAGAAGTATAGTTTTGAGCAGCAGTATTTGCAAACCCATGAATGAATGTAGTCTCTAGTTTGGCAGTGTTTGCAAATATTTAGCCCGAAAGTCTATAACAACTGCAAGCATGAAGGCAACGTAAAAAACGAAAGGCCCGAAGCGCGATTCGAACACGCGGCCTCTCCGAACTTGAGCTGTGGACCCAAACGGAGAATCATACCACTAGACCATCCGGGCAGAAGATGTATTAATAAGACTTGGCACATGTTGTGACTAGCTTTGATCATCACTCCAGTTGTTCTATTATCACTCATTAAACTCACTTGTAATTGTATGTTGTATGAAAGTTCGCAATGTCTTGGGTACGGCTGTTCCACGTGTTCTAGCCTGGAGCTCGAAAGCAGGCGAGAACGCTGTTGGTGCCGAATATATCATCATGGAAAAGGTTGCAGGTGTCCAGCTAAGTCATGCCTGGTACAATATGGACATCGAAGATAGATTTGAAATTGTGAAAGCAATCTCAGGATACCAAAAATCTTGGTTGTCTACCTCCTTCACCAAATATGGGAGCCTTTACTATCCATGCGACATCGACTATCAGAAAGAATGTGTTTTAACAAAGAGCGATGAAGTTTCGGCAGACCAAATGCTTCGAAATGTTGCTACTTGCGCAGAATCTCTTGGTACACGGGGAGGCATTGTACCAAGTCAGCCAAAATGAGCCGCGCAAGACAGGAATCCCTCGAAAAGCTAAAGAACTGGGTGCTCGGACGAAATTCACAAATCACAAAGTTGGCCCAAGGTCAAGGCATCGGTTCTCGTCTTGATCATAGCGAAGAATTTGAGATAGATGGAAAGAAATACAGAAGATTCAAATGGAAAATCAACAAAAAAGCAGCGAACGCGACTTTGAAAGAGCTGGCAAACAAAGACTCCCACAAGGTCTGGGCCGAGGCAGACGTTCCAGTTGATTCTGATGCATCGAATGCATCCGATGAGGGTTGAAAAGCTTTTCAGTGATTTGAAGAAGAATATGAAGAGCTAGGGTGGTGAACCGTTCATCTCTGAAAAGGCAGACAAATAGTAGGGTGGGGTTGCAGTTTGAGGGACGTTTATTTATCTGCCAATTTTATTGAAAACAGTACGGTCATGGCATTTCAACATTAGATTTCCTGTAATGGTGCTGATCCACGGACGCACCAAGAAGGCGTTTTAGGCCAAATCCCAATATAATCTGCGGAGGAGTTTGGTATTTGAAGCCAGAGTGCACTCCTTTTAGGAAGGACACTTTACAACTGATCCCATGAGCAGAACGCAAAACGTACTTTGCAGGTATAAAAAAAAGTTATTTATTATATAAAGTTAGCGAGTTATATATCTATTTTAGGAAACTTTGTATAATAGTGGGTATAGTAGGTATACCCGGGATAGGTATACAACAGTCTACCCTATAAAGATTCACCACCTCCACAGTGGCGGTACTAGCGTATAAATTAGCATAGTATTTAATATTTAGTATGGTATTTTACAAATTGATACTACAATATTCTTTTAAAAAACAGGGTTCTCAACCTTTCAACTCTCCATTTCTCTCACATACAACATACAACAATTTCTCATATACAATACCACTACTATATACTATACTTAGTATTCAGTAGCACCCCCCTGAGCATCAATAACCGCCTAGCACCGAGTAAGTATACTCTCAATCAGCCTATTTAAGAAATCCTCCGGTATAGTATCCTAAGTATCACAAACAACCCCTCAGAGTATAGTAGGCGTCATATACTGATCTCCATACTTCTCCTCTATCCAATCCTTCATCCAATTCCATACAGACAATAGGATTCAAATCCGGTGAAAATGCAGGCCACGCCATTATTTGACCAAACGTTGTACTCAATTTATGTGAGATACACTATTATAGTGGTCCGGATGTTTTCGGGTATTTTGCACTGTTTTCAGCCATTCCAACCTTGGAAACACCCTGTTTTCGGCATAGGTTACATCCTTCGTTTCGACAAGATACCACAAGATAGATACGAAAAGAAATTAGTTATATTAAGATAGTCATTTTAAAGGATAGTAGCAAAGTATAAACTTATTAACGTAATTCCCAAGCGAGTTGGACACCCCACCCAGCCTATTAATTTTAAACGCATTTATTTCAACCAAAACTCCATTAAATTCAATCAGCTAAATTCAACCAAAACTCCATTAAATTCAATCAGCTAAATTCTAGGTCTATCTGGACATGCATCTCTTCTATGGCCCTGATTTCCACATGCACCGCATTTAGGTAATGCCCTTGTTCTTGGTAATAAAGGTGCTTCCCTGTGCGCGCGGACCTGGGGGCGGGGAGGTTCAATCACTTCCTCTGGTTGCACAATTAAAGCAGTAGCTTCTGGAACTGATAAGCCCTCTGTAGCAGGTATCTGCTTTCGAGATCGAGTTTTTCTGCTTCTTTTTCTCGTTTTCCGATCGTAGATCGTGAACTTCTTTCTCAAGAATCGCTGCTGATTGCATCGTCATTTGGCAAGCTTTCAAAACCTGGTTTATCGATGAATTGAGTGGACTTGGCGGGCTTCGGGATCTTTGACGAAGTAATGCTTTGATTGAGGATACTTATTTCAATAATTGAATGTGATTTGCTGGTGTTTTTGGCTCCCATTCACTACCTCGACTAGATGGGGGAGTCGGAGTTCGAAGTTGAATATTGAGCTTAGATAACACTCGATCTGGATAAAGAGGAACTAAACCAGCAGCTGTAAAGCTGTTTTGAATAGTTTCTGATTTGAAAGCTTCAAGTCGTGCAACTGGTAATGCCTCAAGAAAATCAAGTTTGTCGATATGGTTGACGCCAAGACGCATTTTCTTTTCAACAAGTTGACCGTAAGAGCGTTTTAATACCGCAAAACACCCAATATCAAGTGGCTATAAAAGATGAGATGAATATGTAGGCATATAGATTGGAATGATATTGTTTTTTTTCGCAAAGTTCATCGAATTTCGGGGTCAAATGACTTCCATGTCCGTCAAGTATCAAAAGTCGATATTGACCTTTTGTCCGTGAATGAGTCGATGGAATGAATAGTTTTTCAAGCCATCGAAGGCCAATTTCATCAGAGGTCCATCCATTAGGACTGACTTCAAAGCGCCAATCATTTGGAAGATTGTCGAACCAAGATTCAATGAATACTTTGCCTTTGAAAATAATGCATGGAGGTAGTGCCCAACCTGAAGCATTTGTACATTCAATTGCAGTCACCTATTCGCGATTTCTAGGTTATAAAGGTGATCGCCGACTGTAGTATTTAGATCTCGTAATGACTTTAGCCGTTGCGGTTAATCCCACTTCAGAATCAGTCTCATCGAAGTTGCAAATGTCATCGTCGTCAATGCCGTATATGCCGTATTGAAGAATCTTTTTTTGAACAAGTGTAAACCATTCACCAATGATTTTTGGATCTTCAAATTTAGCACGTTCGTAATTGTAACGTCTGGAGATTCTCGAGGATAGATTGGGATGTCGTTTAATATAATTAGTGACCCAATTTTTGCCGACTGTAGATGATGGGTTGATTCCGCGATGCGAAAGTAGAACATTCGCCATTTCTTGCACCATTGAAGGTCGTGGAGCTGAACCACGAGTGTCCATAGAGAATATCCATTTTTCAAGTGATTCCTCTTCAATATCACTTAATTATGAGAATTTGCGTGATTTTGAATGCCAAGAAGACGCGTAGAAAGGGTTGAATTTGGCACTTTGAATACCCGTGCTGCTTCCCGAATAGAGGTAATTTCTTGTTTTTTTATAGCTTGTATAGCTAACAAGATCCTACCCTCTTGCTCTGTTGGGGTTTTAGAGCTTCGAGAGCGTATTGGTGGCATGGTGGATGGTTGAATCAATTAAGTGCTAATTCATGGACGCGTTTTGAGTGGGGTGTCCAGCTCGCTTGGGAATTACGTTACTATAAGAAAGATAGGATCCCTACTAGGAAATAAGCCTTTTGTCCCCTATATAGTCGTCCTTGTCCGCATAGATTTTTAAAAGAGCGGATTTGTCAGTTTAGTTAGTTAGAGAACTCAAAGTATTTTTTATACCCTATCTGTTAGTAGTTCCATACATTGTTGAAACCATAGATCTCTGTCATATCTTATTCATGACGCTTTTGAATCTGAGCATAGAATCCCCTTTGAATGAAGAACCAGGAATTCTCGACCTGAAATTTCTCCTTGTCAACCAGCCGCATCTACATGGAAAGCAGTCAGATCAGTGGGTTGCACTTCAAAAAAAAAAAGGGAAGAAGAAGGAGCGCTTACATCATATGTCAAAACGAGGAATGGGATCAGTTTCTTGATCTCCAGAATACCAACATGCCGACCGAGACATACACGTCGTCCAGCCCCGAACTATAGCACCGTTAGCCCAGGCAGTGGAGAGCCATCGAGAGCAGGGCACAAACAGTAAGCAAGCTTGCCTCCAGGTGCCTCTTATGGACACTATCGCCTTCGAGCCAGCGCTCTGGTCGCCAAAACTCCGCATCATCTCCAAAAGTGTTTGGGTCCCGGTTCACAACATACGGGTTTCCACCGATAACCGTGCCCTCAGGCAGGTAGTGCCCGAGCACCGTAAGACCGCCCCTGGGGATAACACGTTCAAATGGCAGTGCAAAGGGGGGATGGACCCGCGCTGCCTCCAGGACACAGGCGTCGAGGTAAGGCAGATCGCGCACCTCGCTATACCGCGGAAACGGACGTGAAGGATTCGCATTTTCGAGCTCTTGTCGGAGCTTGTACATGGTATTTGGGTAGGCTAGAAGATTGAAAAGCACGGTGCGCATGATTGTGCCGACTGAGTCGGAGCCGGCAATGACGTTAGAGAAGGTCCAGGCCGTTGGAGCCCAGGCGGGGATGCTGGGGTTACCCTTTTGTAACTGTATGTAGCGTGTGAGAAAGTCGGTGTGGCTGTGGTTGTTTGGTGCTTTGTCTGGCTCTATGTCGAGCTTCTGGGTCTTTTCTTTTATGGCCTGGGCCACGAACGACATGATTGAAAGAGACGGAGTCGGCCGAAAAGCTTGGCGCAGAATGTCGGCGATGATGTTTTTGCGTAAGATACGATCGAGAAAGGGGGATTGGGTCATCTAGCATTGATTTGATCAGTTTCTGCTTGGACCTGGGCACATGCAGAACAGAGAGAAGTTGTGTTACTGGTGCGGAAGTCCTCATGAAATCAATTATCGTGGCGAGCATGCCACCCACATCCTTTCCTTGGTCGAGAAATCCGTATCGCTTGGAGAAGGTCATGGTGCCCATAACGTCGAAGGCAAAGAATTGCAGCCACTGGCCCATGTTAATGACCTGCTCCGTCGCGCAAAATTTTTGATCGAATTTATTATGAATGCACTGTAGGACCTCGTCGACGAGTGGCTCGAAGGTGACAATATTCGAGAGGTTGAAAAGTGGTGCAATTGGAGACTTGATCTGCTTGAGGATATCCTCTTCAGTGGTGTTGAAGACTGCATGCAACGACCCTCCACTCCTCGTGTATGGCCGCAGAGTCATATAAAAGTCGCCCTATTTTTGTGTTAGCACTTGCCCTTACTAAAGAAAACTGATTGAGAACCTTTGGTATGCCTGGCCGCATGGGGTAGACCGCTGGGATGGCCTCGGGGTTACTGAACGACACCATATTTGGCCCGATACGGACTACCTCGCCATACTTGCGGTGCGCATCTTGCAAGATCAGATGTGCCCGGGCTGTTGGTACCCAGCTCATACGATGCAGATCTGTAATGCAAGCTGGAAAGGGCCCGGGGATGTGCTTCAATCGCCACCAGGTCCAACCCAAACGGACAAGAACGACGGTTATAACCCCGATCACCTGCCAAACCAAGTTGACAGAAACAAAATTTGGGTCCATTGTATTAGTTGGGTTGCTGGAGGGAGTTGTCGAACTCGGTGGGTATTAGACAGGGTCATGACAGCCCTAAGTGCATCGGGTACTCGGGGCTGCGCTGATCTCACACTTGGGGTCAACCCCAGCACTCAATGCCACTTGAAGCGCAACTTATTATCCTCGCCTGAACGTATTAATCTAATTGCAGTAAAAATGTCAGTCGCCGAGTCTCAAGGGCCCGAGGTTCAGGCTTATTGGTGGACAACTAGCGGGCGCGACCTCTCCCGTATGCTGAAAGAGGCACAGTATCCCGAAGATGCACAGCGCCAATTCTTGCATTTCTTCAAAGAAAGTATCTGTCCGCAGTTGGGTGGTCCTCCAGCAGAGAATTCTGTTCGAAGCGGCGTCGGCTGGGACGGCAATCCCTTCGAATACAGCTTCGAGCTGAAAAGCTCCAGCGACACCCAGGCGGTTCGGTTTGTCGTCGATCTCAGTCCCCTACGACCAGCCGACGAGACCAATCCGCTTAGCATCAAGAACTTCGAGGCGGTCCTGGGCGCACTAGTGGAGCGCACGCCTGGCTTTGACGACACCTGGTATAGATCACTGCGTGAATGGTTCGTACATGCACACCGGCCCACTATAGTGCAGAAAAAGCTGGTGGCGCAGGTGGGATACCAAATGCCCATGATCCTTGGATTCGACATCTCTCGACATTTACCGGTACCAGATGCCATCCCCGTCATGCCTAAAGTCTACTTCCCTCCGTGTTTCACTGCGGCTGCAGAGGGTATCACTCGCTGGGAGGCTGTGCGTCGGGGCGTAATGCAACTCCCCGATATAAAGTCTCATCCTAACATCCTGCTCTCGCTCGATTTGATCCAGGAGTACTTGGATACCAAGCCCAAAGAGTACGAGAATGGGCCCCGCTATCTCGCAACTGACTTTGTGACTACCGAGAAGGCGCGCCTGAAGATCTACATGCGGCATCCAGCAGAGTCATTTGACGATATATGGGACTACTACACCCTAGGTGGCAGGATTCCAGGCCTGGATGAAGACAGGGACCGCTTTCGTGAGCTCATGGCATTAACCTCATACAATCCTGATATCAGCAAAGCCCAAAATGACCAAACTCCCTACACCGCGGTGCAGAGGAAGATGACGGCCATCTATTTCTCACTTTCCACGGATCATCCCGTCCCTGCGCCGAAGATCTGCTTCTATCCTGCCAATTTTGCGGCCAACGACGAGTCTATTGGACAGGGTGTGGATGAATGGCTACAGAAATACGGATGGAACAAAAGGGGCAAATCGATGACAGAAAGAGTGCAGGAGGTTTTTACGCACCGGGAGCTGCACAAGAAGACAGGCATATTTACCTTCTTAGGGCTTGGGCGGAAAGAGGACCCGGCAAAGAGAGACTTGAGCATGCAGATATATGTAACAGGAGAGTTATATAGCATGCTACGTCCGTGACCCAAGTACGGACACCTAGTGTAGTACTAGGTACATATATATCAAGTTAGTCCATCGCACGAAGAAAAAAGCGTGAACAATTATTTCAGAAAACATAGCAATATGGCATCTTCACCTGCACTGAAGATTCCCCCCTCATCTTTCACCGTTGACGTGCGAGTCATAGACACGTAGGTTTTTTACAAAGTCCGCCTTGGCTATAACTAACATCAAAAAGACAAACTGAGCTCTACCTGAATTCCAGTCTATTCTGGCAGCCTCCACTAGAGGGATTTGCCGGCCTTAACGCCCCTGTGTATTGCTTCCTAATTACCCACGGCGACACACAGGTCATATTCGACCTGGGTGTCCGCTCAGACTGGGAAAATTACGCACCGCACATTGTCTCGCTCATCAAGGCCACCACTACCGTCACCCGTGGCAAGGATGTGGCCGCCATCCTGGATGCGGAGGCCAGTTCCAGTGGCATAGCCAATGTCCGCAGCAGCGATATCCGCGCAGTTATTTGGTCGCACAACCACTTCGACCACATTGGCAACATGGCCACATTTCAAGTAGCCACAGATCTGGTTGTTGGACCCGGGTTGCGCGCCGCCTCGATTCCTGGCTGGCCCGCAGATCCAGGGAGTGTAGTGTTAACTGGCGACACAGAGGGTAGGACGGTCAGGGAGATCTCCTTCGCATCTGGGCTGAAGATCGGCCGGTTCGATGCAGTAGACTACTTCGGCGACGGGTCGTTTTACCTACTTGACGCGCCTGGCCACGCCGTTGGCCACTTGTGTGCTCTCGCGCGAACAACTCCAGACTCCTTTGTCCTGATGGGGGCTGATGCGTGCCATCATGCCAGCCTCTTGCGCCCGACAGAGTACCTACCTCTCCCTGCGTCTGTGCCGGTGGGAATACGTGGCTCTTGCCCGGGCGACGTGCTAGCTGGGCTTATTGTATCGAGGGGTGTTAGCCCATGTAGCCCGCTATTTACAGTGGCGGGGGGGCCTGTGTTTCACAACCGGGGAGAGGCCGTGGAGACTGTGCGAAAGATTCAGGAGCTTGATGCTGAGGATGGGGTCTTTGTTATTTTAGCACATGACCGCTCGCTCATGACGAGAATCCCGATGTTTCCGAACAAGGTCAATGGCTGGAGAGAGATGAGCCTGGGCTCGGCGACCCGATGGATGTTTTGTGAAGACTTGAAGCATGTCAAATTTTGATTCTTCGATATTAAATGAACTACTAAACGCGCGCGCGAAGAAATTTGTATCCCTCCTGGATGGCATCCTGTATATCTGCACGCTCCTGATATTGGCGATAGATGTCGAATAGGTGTGGCGCATCCTCCACAATGCATAACTGGCTGTCGATACCCCGTCTCTGGAGCGCTTCATACGTACGTTGCGCATGCTGCCATGGGATCAGGTCGTCGTCTCGTGAGTGGATGATGAATGTAGGAGTTGAGTATGCACCGCTGCGAATTTGCGCAAACGGACTGACAGCCCTAATCGCTTCCTCGGTGGGGGCATTTGGTTCCTCTCGCTGAGTAGGATACAGGCCATTGAGAAGGACGTGGAGCGAGCGGCCGTGCCAGTTCATGTACAGTGCCAACCGACTACGCGGGTCAGTCGAAGACAACCAGCCCCCCATGGCTCGCTCGGCTGGGGCGACATTGTAGCTTGCGATCGGCTTTTCTCGCACAGCAGACCATGCAGTTTGATCCAGTTCATATGGTGTGGGGGTACATTCCGATCCAACTGGCACATTAGGGCGTAGCCAAAACACGTCTTCATAGTCAAGAGGGCAGTAGAAGGCAAGTATGGCCTGTGGAGGCTCGATATTTCGTGGTATACTATTCCACCCCAGTGATACGGCCAAATGGCCACCAGTTGACCAGCCAACGCTGACAACGCGGCGACCGTCGATCTTGACATCGGCGCGCTGTAACTGGATAGTAGGCAAGACTGTTCGAATCCAGGCCAATGCATCTACGACGTCCTTCATCGGGCCCTGGGCCAGTGTAACCTCTGGACAGAGTCGATAGTCCACGGCGATCGGCAGAAACCCCTTCTCCTGGAGTAGCTGTGTCTGCCTAGGGCGGATATCATTGCGGGACAGCATGATGTGGCCACCACCGTGTATCATCAGGGCTGGTAAAAGTCGACCAGGTCAGCTGGCCTTCTTGAAAATATATTTCGGAGCAGTGGGCTTACCTACAGGGAGCGGCATGTTTGGAGATGCCACCCGAACAGGATAGTGTAGATCTGCCTCCAGGCCTAAGCCATCGATTTGTTTGAAGACGACCGTCTCCTTCCCCATAATTTTTGACGGCGACGCCGTGATAACCCGTACAAGATCTGACTCCCCGGACGGGCTGTCGCTCCAATCAACCCAGGTAAATCCAGCGTCACGCAGACACCTCTTCCAACGCGACTCATCGGCCAGAACATGTTCTCTGCCATCATTGAATAACCACCAACCCTCGAGTAGGCCGAATACAAGATCAAACCAGAAGAGGTTTCGCGTGAGCTCCACCAGGCAAAGAACCCCGTCAGGCTGCAGCATCTGCCGAATGTGTGTCGTGGATTGTACTAGGTCGCGGGTGGCGTGGATACAATTCGTGGATAGCACTATATCGTAAGCTCCCAGCATGTCTGATGCAGGGGCTTTCTCAATGTTCAAGACGGCGAAGCGCATAAAGGGCTGCGTGAACTTTTGACGGGCCGCAGCCACGAGTGAAGATGAGATGTCAGTGAACGTATATGTGAAACTACCTAATGGAGCAAGAGCACTAACAATGCCCTTCGTTGTGCCGCCAGTCCCAGCCCCAAGCTCCAGAATCCGGATTTCTTGACCGTTCCCCAAGCGCGATACAATGGATGCAAGATACTGGGCCAGCAGGAGAGTGCCCGTTTTGAACATGGGGGCGTTCGTGTACACGTCTTCAAGCAAGCCACGGGTGGATGCGTCCCGGAAGATCAGAGAGATGGGATCCGATGCACCAGACAGACAGTCAGCCAGTTGGCTCCCCGTTATGCAAAGCAGTTTTGTTTCAGAGGCGTGCTTGGGGAATTTGTCAAGGAGGATGGCATGCAGACCGGCCGCTGGCTTTGTTGGGACAGGGGTCTCCGAGCGCTGCATTCGGCCATCTTTGGCCCGATAAATGAGCCTCGCGTCTTCCAGAATCCTGTACAATTGAGGAACGACCTTTCCTTGGCTCTCAATGTGCGGTATGATCGAAACATCACATCCCACTGCCATCGCCTCGAGATCACATCCCAAAGTTGCAAAGGCGTCCAGGATGTACCGAACAACAAGCTGGGATTGATCAGGAAGTACCTGTTGATAGAAACCTGCAAAGCCCGTCGCGCTGGCGTGACTGTCGTAGTAGGGCTTCACCTCGGAGAAGCACTTCTGGCTCAGCACAGCAAGTTTGATGTCTAACTCGACTGGTGTAACTTCATCCGGGGTTAATGTCAAAGGGGGCCTGGGGAGGCCGTTTGTCAGTATTACAGGTGACGGAAAGCTAGACGGCTGAATTAGCTGCGACAGCGAAAGGACATCGGCACACTGTTGGAATTGGGCCTGGGAGATGCGTATGTCGAACGACTTTTGGATTTCCCATAGAACTTCGCTAACTAGCAAGGAGTCAATCCCGAGGAATTGGATATTGGACGAGGGTTGTACATCATCTAATGAGATCTCTATGATGCTGGCCAATAGACCCCTGAGCTTTTGGAGGGTGGTGGTAGTGCTGGCTGTTTGGAAACGTTCCACGGTTGAAGTCTTGTTTTGGACGGCAGGGTGTACTGGCGTTTGATATGCAAGAGAAGGAGGCTGATACGCCGAGTCCGGCTGGGATTTTATATCATCCTCACCATGGTCAATGCCATCCGACACAGGTTGATTTAGCCGTGTAAGGGCACGGGCCAGAGACTTGAATGGGACACTGCGAAACGAGGCTCCCACGATGACAGCAACAAGAGACAATTTGGCATCATAAACGAAGATATTATTGGTCAAACCCCCACCGTCAACTGTTTCGTAGTGAGTGTAAGCCGTCCACTCGCGCCGGTCGACCTTGGGACCGCGGAAGCACGGGCCGAATATGACTTCATCCACGGCAGTGCACATGAAAACCTCATCATCCCGACGCAAAGAGAGGCAGTTGACATGGATACCAGCCACTTGAAGAAAGTTATCCAAATCGATAGGATGGCAAATGGTCATCTTATCGAGGAACGTCGGGAACTCCTGGGGGACATCGATGAATCCAACGGCCTCATTGCCCATGGCTGACACTGATTTTACTCCGCGGTAGTAGGGGGCGTAGTGAACAACATCCTGGAATAGCTGATATAAAATACTGCCACCGATGGTTGTTCTGTCGGGACAATCGATGATCCGAGTCAGACTCGAGGGTGGCGCGATCTTCTGAAGTAGTTTTAAACGTAACCCCGCAGCCATATCATTGGGACCAGACATCGTGACACGGCCCGTGCCGTGTTCCTTCTGATCCAAGGACTTGCTGAAGATCCTGAAGTCCCAGGAGCCGGGTCTTACAATTGCCAAGCGGAGGTACAGATCCGCCTCTAGGCCAAGGGGGGAGGATATGGTTAGACCTTCGATGTGAGGGGAGGACTGTATAGTGTCCAGGTTCTTGTGCAATAACACCGCGCTCTGAATAGCAAGTTCGATATACATTGAGGCAGGACAGAGGCCCTGGCCAACGACAGCGTGGCCTCTGGTTGCAAGGTCAAAGATGGGATTCGAGGTGTCAACACTGAACAAGCATGTTCCGTCTGCATCTGCGGGATTTATGAGAGTTACCAAGCTGGATTGCAACTGCGATGGCTGAGAGGAACATGGGGAAGGCTTGTAGTCAATCCAATGCCGGGTTTGCTCGAACTGGTAGGGTGGAAGATTGACACACGGCAGCGAAGGTTTATCCTCGTGGAATGGCCAGAACTCAGCTGCAGCACCAGACTTCCACAGCTGGCACACCGCGCTCGCCAGGGACTCCCTTGCATCGCTAGTTCCTAACTCCATCGGGATAAATACATGAGGCGCGCTGGATGGAGACAGAATGCGGCGAACCAAGCCAATGATGGGAGTTGCCGATCCGGCTTCCAGCCACACAGCCGAGGGCAAGCGCATGGCGGTGCGCTCGACGGCATCTTGGAAGTAAACGGGCTGTCTCGTGTGCTGTACAAGCTCATCGGCTGTGAAAGTGGTCCAGCTTGCGTCGGGGGAACAGGTCTCAACGTATATTCTGGGTGGTCGGATCGTGATTGACGCAGCAATGACCCTAAGATCGTTCAGAATTCCATCCGCCATATGGGAATGGTATGCGTGTGTGTTCTGGAGTGGTACTGTTTTGAACTGGCTGCATTCTTGCTGCAGGCGATCTACAGAGGACGCATCGCCCGCAAGCACTAAGTTTCGTGGGCCGTTATAGCAGGCCACCTCAACCCGATGCCCGGGACTTGAGTTGACCTGTGTAAGGATCCTGTTCAGCTCAACTACATCGCACTCTATCATGAGCATAGCTCCGCGATCCGGGCCCCATTTGTCACGGATCAACCTTGCTCGACCAGCAACCAGCTGGAACGCGTCCTTCAAGGAAATAGATTCCGCGACGCATAACGCAGCTAGTTGGCCAAAGCTATGACCAACCAGTGTGTCTATTTTGAGACCAGCGTCAAGCCAGGATAAAGCACAAGAAACTTGCATCGCCAGGAGCATGCAGTGGAGCAGGACAATGTCATCAACTGGTTCGCCGGCGAAGATGTTGTTTAGAATCCCGGGAAGCCCAAGGTACTGACAGACAGCTTCGCATTTATCCTGGAAATGGTCTTGTCAGCTATAAAGCAAACTCATAAGACAAGTGTTAGAATATACCAAATGGTAGCGAAGGAGTGCGCAGCTGTCATATAGTTCTCGCGACATGGTAACGGTACGCCCTGTTTGCCCCCCAAAAGCCAGCACCACAGGCTGGTTTCCAGAGCGCGTGATGTCTGAATCCTGATTTTCAATATATCTTCTAAAGTCTGAAGTGTCTCGTGCAACGAATGATGCTCTGTAATTGAAGTTGGGGTTCTGTTGTCGCAGTAGAGAATTTGCAACGTCCCTCAGGGAAATACTGGGGGATTTCAAAACGAAATTCGTGAGCTTCTCCAGGTACATTTTAAGGCTCGAGGCAGAGTTGGCTGCGACGACAATGGGATAGATCGTCAACAAACCATCCACAGCTTTTTTTTTATTGCCAGGGGCTGTATATGCCCTCAGAACAATGGCGGCGTTGCTACCAGCTGCGCCATAGTTGTTCACCAAAGCCACAATATGCGGCGAGGTCCAAGGCTGTGCCTGCTGTGGCACCTCAATCTGCTCCGAACGCTTGATCTTCGGGTTCAAGTTGACAAAGTTGGCCTGTCGGGGAATCGTTTTGTGATGCATCATGAGGATGGTTTTAATAATCCCTGCAGCACCAGAGGCCGCCTCGGCGTGACCAATATTGTCTTTCACCGACCCTAGAAAGACCTTACTCTTTCGACCGGCCCCCGTGAGGGCCAACCTGACGCTATCGTACTCGATTGGATCACCAATCTGCGTGCCTGGAAACGTTTCAGCTCATGTAAAATTTGCAAAGAGAATGTCACCCACCTGTGCCATGAGCTTCAACATAACTCACGTCCGTGGGGTCAATGCTACCCAAGGACAAAGCTTGAATATACAAGGCGCTCTGTTGGTGCGAGTCCGGAACAGTTATAGAGCCGCAAGAAGAGCCTTGATTGACAGCAGATCCAGAAATTACACTGAGGATATTGTCTCCAGCTGCGATAGCTTTGGACAGTGGCTTGAGCACGACGATTCCCGCTCCCTCCCCTCGGCAGTAGCCAGCAGCAGAAGCATCAAAGGCGCAGGATGATCCACTGGGATTGAGGAAGGAAGCGGCGGCGAGATTCTGGTGTAGGCTTGGGCTTGTGATAACGTTCACTCCACCAGCGAGAGCCATGTCACATTCGCCAGTCAGGAGAGCCTTAGATAGAGTCAGATCCGCTGGAGTTAAATACTTGTTTGAGCAGTCATACCTTGCATGCAGTGTGTATGGCCACAGCTGACGACGAACAAGCAGTGTCGAATGTAATCGAAGGGCCACCCCATCCGAAGAAATGGCTAATACGCCCACTGATAAAAGCCCTTAGAGTTCCAGTGGCTGAAAAAGCAGTTGCGTCAGCAGAGCCCAAGTTTCCCTCGTAATCAACCGACCCAACCCCAAGATAGCACCCCACATTGGTCTCCTGGCGCCTGCTCTTCGACCCAATACCATAGTATCCAGCCATTTCTACTGCTTCATAAGCGACCTGCAGCGCTAGTCTTTGCTGTGGGTCCATTGACTTTGCCTCTCTACCGGAGATTCCAAAGAAGCGATGATCAAAGACGTCAGGATTAGACAAGAAGTTGCCCCAAAACTCAGGCAGCTTAGGCTTTCTCTGTAGATCTGTAGGATCAAAGCGACTGGGAGGTAGAGTTCCAATCGCCGTTTCTCCAGTACTGATAAGTCTCCAAAAATCCTCCAGTGACTCCCCTTGTGGGAAACGACAGGCCATCCCAACCACGGCGATTTCCTCAAAAAGGCCCGTGTTTGACTTGGCAACGGTAAGGGACCGTGGGATACAAGATTTGGAGCCGACAGCAATGAAGTGAGGATCTTGTGGACGATTCTCATCAACCATTCGCTTGATGGTCTGGTACCAGTGCGCACGCTTGCAAAGAATGAGGTCGATAGCGACGTCGTGCAAGGGCCCCGTCACAATGAGCTCTGTATCTGAAGTTGAACGGAGTGGCAGACGCAGATCATTGGCAATTGGCAATTGCAGGTCGGGAATTTGGGCACATATTTCCTTCAGTTGCTGGGCAGCGTTTGTATGCTTGGGATGGTGATAGGAGCCATTGAGGCCGGTCATCGTCATAGGGATGCGATTCTCGCCTAGGCGATCCGTCAAGTGCCCCATATGTCGACGTGGAAGAGTGACAGTAAGCGTGCAGTCGTCGGTAATGCATGAGATATATGCCTAGGTGCAATCAATCAGTAGTGTACTTAGGTGGGCTTTAGTATATTGCGACATACTCCAGGAAGCAGATCTAGGGTGCTCTCAAGGATCGCCCGGTGTGAATGGGACTGACAGCGCACAGAGATAGCAGTCACGCGGTCCGCCGAGGCATGAGAGGCATCTTCTGCATCTATGATAAGTCCGATACATGTCGCTATACGAATGGCATTCGCAGCGTAGTGCTCAAAGTCCTGCTGTGTGGTTGTTGCAGCAACTGCAGCGGACAGAAACCCAACGCAGAAGCCTTGGGCTACCATGTCCGAAGTCGTGATAGACAGCCATTCTACCATGTGTGACACCACCGTCAATGGCACCAACTGGACGTTACTTGTCAAAGTCGTTAGGTCTGGGGTTTCATTGCCAGCTAACCCGGCTAGGGTTTCCAGCTGTGATAAGACATCATTCTGGGACAAAGGGAGACTGGCGATAAACGCTGGCAATTGGGCCAGACAACGGCGCAAGAATGCTAATCGGGAAATGTTCTGGAGATCCGATTGTAGCCGACATAGACGCTCGGTGGTCCATTGCAGTTGGGTCAGTTGGGGTCCAAAAAGAACGATGCGAGGGTTGGAAGGCATGGTGGAGGCAATCATCACACTGATAGCCAAAACCAGCCAGTCGTATTTGTTTTCAACCAATTCCTGTAGCAATCCAGAGTGAATGCGCAAACCCCGAGTAGAACAAAGAAATCATCCGGGGTTACCAAAAGTCCGCGGCGTTATGGCACCCTTAACTCCGGCCCGTGATACTTAAAAGTTCACTCACTTGTCGATGCTTTCTCTTGCTCCTTACCGTTAACTTCGTCATGGCTACTACCAAGCTCACCTGGCTCATTACGGGCTGCTCCTCTGGCTTCGGCCTTTCCTTGACCCGCGCCGCCCAGGCTGGCGGACACAAGGTCATTGCGACATCGCGTAACCCATCGCGCACTCCCGACCTCGTCGCCGAGATCGAATCCAAGGGAGGGAAATGGATCCAGCTTGATGTGGATAGCCGTGATTGCGGCAACGTGATCACTGAGCTTGAAGGTAGTGGCGACCATATTGACGTCCTAGTCAATAACGCCGGCTATTCAATCTACGCCCCTATCGAGACCTTCGAAGAGGAGGAGGTACGAACCCAGATGGAGACTATGTACTTTGGTCCCTTGCGACTTATCCGGGCCGTTCTACCCTACATGCGCCAGCGGAAATCCGGTGTGATCGTCAACATGAGCAGCGGTGCTTCGCTTGACGGTATTCCCACTATGGGTGTTTACGCAGGTGCAAAGGCTGGAATGGATGGTATGTATCAATACTAAAGAGCTTCTAGCCAATAGAAATAGCTAACTGTGAATCCGATAGCTCTTACCAAGATCCTCGCCAAAGAAGTTGCCCCGTTTAACATCCGCACCCTGACTGTTATTCTCGGAACCTTCAACACCAACATGCCTGACTCGGTAGTTCTAGGCAAGACTCCCCTACCCGAGGACTACAAGGGAACCTTTACGGAGCAGGTTCAGGGTCTTCTAGTCAGTGGAAAGATTAAGCCCAACGGTGACAAGGACAAAGCAATGCAGGCTGTATACCAAGTCGTTGTTGGCGAGGGAGTTGGTGAAGGCCATCAAACCGAGAAGCTTCTCCCTCTGGGGAGTGACATGACCCCCCGTCTCAAAGGAGTTCAGAATTATCTCGGCAATGCTTTGGAAGTGTTCGGTTCTGTGACCAACAACGTGGATGTAGACAAATAATGCAGATCCTTCCAGTCTTACAAAGGAAGTTTGAAATCAGTTTTACTTCTGGGGTGAATACCTAGTGTAGTGGAGTACGAAGTCCGTTTGCGACCGCTGAATCGACCCGTATGCCAGAGAGCATGCCGCCTTGAACGTTCTCCTCTTCACTAGGTAGTGACATGCGTTACATTATAATGGCCAGAGGGTAAAGATTACCGGTAGTCAAGTGACCACCACCCAGGGATTTCTTTTTGTACCCCCCGTGCCTCCCAAGGCTTACGTAGAATAATGTCATCAGCCATTACTCTTATTCCATCGGTTCCATCTCAGCAGTTGCTTTCCAGTGCTAGAAAATAACCTCGAGAGATCAGACGTCAAGAAACCGGGCCTTTGTGGAAGATATCTGTCAGAAAACTAGGTTACAATACATGATGCAAACCACCAACATGTGACCCCGGCTGCCCTATACAAAAGTACCAGATTAGTCATTTGATCCCACAACAGATTGCATAAATAGGGGATTTTGTCATTTTAGTTAACTAGTTAGAGAACTCAGAGTATTTTTCATGCCCTATCTATTGGTAGTTCCATACAGTGTTGTTGAACCCATAGATCTCTGTCAAGATCCACTGTCCCCTCCATCAGGGCGCGGACCGGTCGGCTTACTCCACAAGACCAAACTGACAGAGATCTATGGTTTCAACACAAACACCTACAACAGAGAGATTGCCTCGAAAGCCCCCTCGTCCAAATAGTGATGATTTATAAATACATCACACTAATTCTGCCTCGATAATACCCTGAACTGCCAGTGGAGACCTCCAGATCTTGACCACTTTGAATCCCTCCAGTCGCAGCAACTGCTCCCACTGCATCTCAGTCCGCTCCGTACCAGCCACCATTACCATCATGGTCAAATCGTACGCAGTAGTATGTGGATGCGCGAGCGCCCGGGGAGCAATATGATCGTGGATTAACAGCGTGCTATATCCTGGTGTCATGGCATCTCTCTGCATAGCGAGGATCTTGCGGGCGGGCTCGTCAGACCAGTCATGGAGCACACCGTGCATGTAGTAAACCCGAGATCCCTTGATTGGCTGCGGAGAGAAGAAGTCGTAGCCCAATTTATTTACTGGGTCTGGACATTTGGACAGCTTGACGACCTCGGGTCGGTCCTGCAAGTAGAGTCGGCTGGCGGATTCAGCGTGCACCTCACGGAAGCGTTCTATGTCATGTCCAATGTTGCCGCCGACATCGACTACAAGAGGCGTATCTCCGCGCGAGGTCTCCAAGATTTGCTTGTGTGGGAAGATATCCAGCCAGCCAGCCTGATTGGCCATGACGCCCCCCATGACGTGGTTGAAGGATTCGCCCTCGCGAGGGTGGGCTTCGTAGTAGTTGAACATGTCGCCTTTCCAGTTCTTGGTGTACTGAAACACGCCATTCGCTGGGTCAAGGGGAAGTTCATAGCCAGTTTTTGCCAAAAACTCCGGCATCTTGAAGAAGCATGGCAGTGTAGCGTCGTATCTGTAGGGATTTTTAGAGTCACGCTGACTTTGTTGCTTAGTGTCACTTACAAGTGGTTAATCCACTCACAAAATACCGGCTGGAGGAGGGACTTGGTGAATGATGTAGGCTCGAAAACGCCAATGGATGGCTCTTTGAGCATATGGTTTGAGGCTAGATGTCGTAAGAGACGATCTTTATCGAGTTAGCTTCTAGACATATACACCTGTATTGTGGCCTGATACCTAGAAGAGCGGTTTCGCATGGTACAAGCTTAGAAAGCTCATCTGCAGTTGCTGCATGATCTCCCACTTGATGCCAGTTTTCAAAGAGCTGAAGGTCTTTACACACCTTCAGGGCAGCTCCCAGCGCCGGCTTGACACAGGTCAGTTGGTGATTTTCAAAGATAAGGATAACTCACCTGGCCCATACAAAGTCTGGCAGTGGTCTCCCATGGGGTCTCCAGCCGTGCTACCAGGGCATACGCGGCCAAGAGCGTTTTGATTCTCAGGTCTTCGTTCTCGAACGAGGAGGGGGTAACTCCGGAAAGAAAACTGGCAATATCACTGTTATCGTTCATTTTGATTACTCTGACGATTCACGGAGAATAACATCTATTTCTTTATGCATACAGTTGCCTGTTCACTTGGGGATTGGGACCCTGGTTGTACACCCAGCCCCGAGTAGATATCACCTGGGCTTTGTTTTTGGCACTCTGCGCTTTTTTTCCTCGAAAGTAAGTAAGGGAAAAAACAAAAGGCTCAATTCCTAAGATGGCCCTTGAAAAGCTCACCTATCTCCTACTCTCTTCTATTCTTGGAATCGTGATCTACCGACTGTTTCTCCATCCCCTCAGCCATGTACCAGGTCCGTTCTTGGCCTCTTTCAGCTCGCTCTTTATATACGTAATTTGCTATCTTGGAGTTGAGGGTCGTGTACTTCGTTACTTCCACCGTCGCTTCCGCACTCCTGTCCTCCGTGTAGGGCCAAATAGCGTATCCATCTCGGATAGTAGCGCACTCCGCGACATTTATGTTGCCAATGGCGGCTTCCCCAAAGATGATCGGTACAAGAATTTCGACTTGGGCACAATTGCCTCAATTTTCTCATCTCGAGATACTAAATATCGCGACCGGCGCGCCAAAGCTGTGGCTCCTCTCTTTGCTCCTGCCCGCGTGCGGTCGGCCTGTGCCCTAGATCAGCCCATTGGACAGTCTATCACTCAGTTTGTCGAGCGCCTAAGCATCTACCAGACAAACAAGGCATCTTTTGATCTCGTCGATATTTGCGCCAGGCTCTCGATAGATGTCGTGACAGGGTACCTCCTCGGGGAGCCCTACGGGGGCTTCGCTGAGTCTGCGCACCTCTCTGCAGAGGCACAACGGGGGGTGAAGCTCAGCGCTAACCCATTCATCTTTGCCATTGTGGCTTTCTCGCGCTTCTCGCTTCTGCCGAATTTTATTTTCCGGCAGGTCTACAGGCTCGCCATTCATCTTGCCTCGACCGACGATTCGATTCTATCATTCTACAAACTGGATCAGTTCGCTGTAGGCGTCACTTCCCGTGCCGATGTAAATTCCGCACGGATTTCGACATATCAATCTCGACTTCTAGAGGCGGGGATTTCTCCAGAGGAAACTGCTGCCCAGTGTAAGGCCGTGATATTTGCGGGTGCCGACTCTACCGCCGTCATGCTGGCAACCATCCTCTTCCACCTCATTCACAACGAAAAAGCAAGGCACAAACTTTCAGCAGAAGTGGCACAATTTCGACAGGAAACCCCTTCAATAGATCCAGAGTCCATCCCTTATCTGCGTGCTGTCGTCAAAGAAGGACTTCGACTGGGCATGGCCAACCCAACCCGATTGACTAGGGCCGTTCCTTCATCCTCCATCCTCCGTGTCGGCGAGTATATATTGCCTGCCGGCACCGTCGTAGGCTGTGCTGCGTATAACTTACATTATGACGAAGATGTGTATCCGCAACCCTTCGACTTCTGGCCAGAGCGGTGGCTAGAAGGCAGACAGCACGGAGGGCTCATGGAAAGGAACATGATGCCGTTTGGAGTGGGATCTAGGGCGTGTATTGGGAAAAATCTGGCAATGAGACTGTTGTATGAGACTGTTCTAGCGGTGGTTTGTCCTGTAGAGGGGGTATGTTTGTTAGACGGGGCTAGGTTACGATACAGCAAGATTGACATGATTGAGTGGTTTAATGGAGAGATTCGGGGGCATTGTTTGGATGTGGACTGGAATTGATTGTAGATATTACTACACATAATCGGGCATCCTATTTCGAAACCAATGGTTCAACATGTAAAACACTATTGGCACAGTGGAAATCCATAATGGCACAGTGGCCCTAAACTAGTTTGTGGTAGTAGTCCTTGGCAGTCAAATTTCAACACGCGTGCAATTTTCTATGGTATCGCCATAGTAAAAATCACTGCCCCCTGGCCACATTAGCCACAATGACTTACTCCAGAATCCATTGATATTACTAGGAATCTACAACAGTCTACCCTATAAAGATTCACCACCTCCACAGTGGCGGTACCAGCGTATAAATTAGCATAGTATTTAATATTTAGTATGGTATTTTACAAATTGATACTACAATATTCTTTTAAAAAACAGGGTTCTCAACCTTTCAACTCTCCATTTCTCTCACATACAACATACAACAATTTCTCATATACAATACCACTACTATATACTACACTTAGTATTCAGTAGCACCCCCCTGAGCATCAATAACCGCCTAGCACTGAGCAGGTATACTCTCAATCAGCCTATTTAAGAAATCCTCCGGTATAGTATCCTAAGTATCACAAACAACCCCTCAGAGTATAGTAGGCGTTATATACTGATCTCTATACTTCTCCTCTATCTAATCCTTTATCTAATTCTATAGAGATTCAATAGGATTTCAATCTAGTGAAAATTACGGACCGCTGTAATAGTGGGGCCTAAAAATATGTATCATTTTTAGTTAGCTTTATCCGCATAGATTAGAAAAAGAACTGATTTTACCATTTTAGTTAGTTAGAGAACTTGGAGTATTTTTTCATGCCCCATCTATTGGTAGTTCCATACAGTGTTAAAACCATAGATCTCTGTCATCCTATTCTTTTTTTCCAATCTTTAATTTTATCATGTAAACGCACATCCGTTTACTTAACTACCACTCGGCCTTGATCGTGTCCGCCAATTTCTCAGCTAGCATGTCTGTCCACATTAATACCAAGCACAGGAATAGGGTCAGGCGGGCTGATTACTTACAGACGACAGACTGAGGCTCTCCACCTAAAAGAAGTCAGTCTACATGCGCAACCCTGATGAGGGCAGAGAACTTACCAGCCGGCAGGAACGGCATCGCAGAGCTGTCGATGACACGCACTGGTCTCAACGTCAGAAATTAGTAACACAATACGAGGACTGAAGTGGACATACAGTTCTTTACTCCAATCACACTTCCCTTACTGTCAACGACCGCTAATGGGTCACTCCTCTTCCCCATCTTACAAGTCGAAGTTGCATGTGACATAGGGCTCACCGTCTCTCGTAGGAACGCGATGATCTCCTTGTCACTTTCCACGCTGGATCCAGGCCAGACCTCATCCCCGATTGTGATGTTTTTCATGACCGGGGACCGCCACAGCTGCCGCATCCGCTTGAAAATAGCAACCATAACTTCGAGGTCGGCGTCCGTCGTCATCCAATTAGGGTTGATGATAGGTGGGTCGTGCATGCTGGCCGAGGAAATAGATACAGATCCAGTCGATTGTGGCTTCATTATGATTCCCATCAGGCTGGCGTAGTTGTTTCCATCGTCTGGGGAAGGCGTGGTACCTAGGTCACCCAGGAATCTGGGGAGGGTGAGGTACTGGATGTCCGGCCAGTCCGATGGATAGGCCTCTAGACCTGGGTGAATAGACAGAAATCAGTGGAATGGTTAACCTAATTTGGGATGAATAGATACTCACCGTTCAAGGTCCCAGGAGAGAGCCCTGATCGTAAACCCGCGGGGATGTCTTCGAAACCGCCATACTCGCCCCCAGGGTTAGTCAGAGGCCCAGTGGCATTGGTATTGAACGCGATAATATCGGCCTCTGTAATGCCTAGTGTGTCCCCCGTTGGAAGATTGACACGGTAGACAATATCCGCGAAAATCTGATCCTGCATGTTCTGACCCACGCCTGGCCGGTCCGCTACGACGGGGATGCCGTGCTTTTTAAGCAGTTTTCTTGGCCCAACACCAGAAACTTGGAGTATTTGTGGTGATTGAAACACCCCACCAGCAACAATGACCTCTTTTCTCACGTGCAGGGTAAACTTTGCGTTGTCTGAGCTCGCCTGCACCCCAGTTGCCATGTTGCCGTGACTGAACAGGATCCGCTCTGCCAGCGTCTTCTGAAAGACGACTAGATTGCGCCGACCCAGTACTGGACGGAGGTATGCCGTGTCCGCAGAGGACCGCTTCCCGGTTGTCTGGTTAGTTGCGGACATGTGCCACGCTGATCCGTTGAGGGAACCGTCAATGTAGGCATTTTGTGCTGGCATGCCCGCAGCTTCAAGCATAACCGCCAGCCATGTTGTCCAGCTGTACGCGTAAGCGGGATATGTCACGTCCAAAGTCCCACTATGGCCAACCTCGGCAGGATCATAGGATGGGGTCGCATTGGCAAAACGAGTCCCGGCTCGATACGGCGTGAATCGCACGGGCTTCTTGTAATACTGGGCAATGTTTTCGTAGGTGAAGGACTTGTCACCAACCTCGGCTGCCCATTTGGAAAAGGCCCCGCGGCTCGATTCACCCCAAGCCATGGCATTGAGGTTGGAGCTTCCTCCTAGCTGCTGAGCATTAGCACAGCCTTCCTGATAGACGAGATAACTTACCACTTTTCCTCGCGGGTAGCGGACGACAAGATTATTGATGCCCTAGCAAGATGACGTGTAAGCAATCAGAAAGCGTTTAACTTGGAAACCGTGTCAAGCACAGAAAGAGAGTCTTACAGCCTGTGGTGTAGTCACGAAGTCCCAATCAATGGCAGTCGGAATTGAATTGACGCTCTTGAGGAGATACTTGCCGCCATAGCCAGGCACAGCGCTGAGATTTCCCACCACATCCTCGGCCCATGTACCAGCCTCAATGACTGCCACTGATACCTTTGGGTTTTCTGTAAGCCGATTTGCTAAAGTCAGGCCCCCGGGGCCACTGCCAACGATGACATAATCAAAGACGGACTCTGCCGGGTGTTGTCCAAGGGGGCTCGCCGAAACCGTCGTACTGCAGACATGCAATATGCCGACTACCAGGGGCAGCAGAAGATGCATGAACATCGGAGACGGTTTAATAGATTATCTGGGGAAGCTAGCAACGTATTCGTGAAGTGAATATAGCAACTCTCTATGCAATTGTGACTCTTACTTCAAGTCTGCCAGGACTTACTCCTGATTTTATATTACATCTCAACACAGCTTACTCTGTAGCGCCATACGGCTTTGATCCCAAGGCTATCACTTAAAGAGCCCCTAAATTCCGTTCATACCCGGGGGCACTCATATCTACTTGGGTCTGTTATGATATCTCTGCATACTCGGGTCTGTTGCCGTATCTCTGGTTGTCCTTGATCCTTCGTGCAACGCCACGGTTAGCCCCCGGACAACGATCCAGCTGCGCTGCGGAGTAAGTCTTATGTGAGATTTCGTTAAACCAGATCTCTGGGTCCAGTTTGTATTGAAGGTGGTGATTTCTGGAAAAATCGACTGATTAGATCTCTCCTGTACCGGCGTTTTAGATAGTAGCGTGGTAAGACTTGGTAATTTTAGCGTTCTATTTACAGTCAGATCTCACACATACGTGTTCCGTGTGATGAGGCTAAGGCATACACAATTATCAGACTGCCATTGCTAAGAGAAACCGAGGGTCCAGAAGGAAAAGTTATAGGACGGTAAATTTTGAGCGAAAGATCCTATCTAGGCTTAATCTGTACATTCAGAACCGCGCCTGTCTGTATCACAGTCCTGATAATACCTTCCAACTGCGAGCCATTGCAAATCAAGTCAGCTGATACCTGATAAGTGCTCGAATCGCTTGTTATAGTAGATTTTGAGGAACTAGTTCCTGTGCCCATCATGCTTTTATCCGTCAATATTCCATCCACAGGGTCCACGGGGTCACCGTCTGTTGCCGTTAGCTCCGTTATTTCTTAAGTGGAAGCCAGACTCACAAGACTCTAGAAGCGGACGGTTTCCCATCTCTTCAGATATTGCTCCCAGGTCAAAGTGCGTCACTAATCCTCCCCCCGGCACTACAGTGCTGGTAAGCGGGGCGGATGGGACTTCCCCAGTTTGATTGAATACATCCATCCAATCCAACGGCGTTGCAGGAAGCATTGACGAATAGCTAGAGCTAGAGCCTGTTATGGGGGGAAGATCCGGAATGTCGTCGTAATTGTACTCATCCCCGCTCTCGTCGTTCTGCCCACTATCGCCCCGGTCTTCATCGTCGTCTGCCTGGTCCATCAGATCCTGACTCGATTCTCCCGGCTCCTGTGGTGACTGCTTCCCATTGGCGTTCTTTTCATGTCTCAAACGCAAAGTCGCGTATCGGTTTTTAAGGGATAGTGTTGTCCTTCGGGGGTTGTGAGTTGTCGCTATAACGGACCAGTTGATGCTATTTGTGAGGACTTCGTGTAGCAGCCGCTCATCCTAATTACCGGGCACGTTGTCAGTCATGTCCCATCTGCAGTGTCAGAGAGCTTGCCTCGCTGCCAGTCCAGTCACAGTGATTGATCTCCGGATCTAGAACTTGGCTCCAGTGGCTGGAGCATTGATCGGGTGTTTGTGACACCACGTCGCGTGCAACCCTACGCCAGTCTGTGCCGTGCTTGCTCACTGCCTCGGTAAGTAGCTTGTCCTCCTCCTCTAACCACAGTCCCTTGGCAGTACCACCACCCAAGGTATTCCACCAGCGTCGACGGCAATCTTTATTCGATCGGCCGGGAACCTGTTTGGCAAGCTCACGCCACATGATTGGTCGAGACTGCTCCATCACTACAAGGTATTGTTAGCAACGGGTCTCAAGCCTGGATTTGCCAGGATCGGAGAAGCACCAGCTGTAACGGCCTTTTTCAACACAGAATCCTCCTCGGATGTCCATCTACGTCGAACTCTCGGCATAGTGAATAGATCAACTTGGAAGGGACAAGAATTGTGGAGACGATGGGTTGTAGAGTAGAGCACGAGCTGAGGTTGGGTTTAATTGTTTACTGGAAGATCGAAGGGTAAGATCTGACATGCTCTCCTGTACCCCTGTCCCATCTAGTCTGGGCGCATGTTAAGATCCTAGGAAGCAAAGACACGATGAACTCGAGGCTGCATGTTGCCATGGCAGGAAAATCTAGTCAACGCTTGTGTTGATAACCACACACATACAAAAGGTTTCAAGCGCTAAGCAGCGAGCTAGGGGAATCTTGGCGGTCTTAGCCGCTTGGTGGGTTGATCAGTAGTTACATGCAGGTCAAAGGTTTCAGATACGAGAATAAGCATATGCTCCTGCACGCTTAGTGCTTACCATCCTGGTACTGTTTCTGGTTACACTGGCGAGATTGGGGGCTGTGTTTGACCTCGCTTCAGCAATCTCTTATGGGAAGCATTAGCGGCTTTTCGGGGCCACTTAAAAGACCTCCACGCTTGCCATGGCGTGCCGTCCGGCCCGAGATATCAGTTTGCTTATTTCGGTGACTGCAGATGCATTGCGCTTTTTTTCCCAATAGGTGGAAGATCGATTCTAGGGTTCGATAAGCCCTACCCTTCACCTCACCCCTCACGTCCCGTGACGCAGCTGCAGTTTAAGTCGGTAAAATAGGTTGACCAAGACTCGGTCACTGTGGGATGGATGTTGGAGACCACTACTGTTCGGTTCGATAGGTTGGCCATATTCAATGTAGAACCTGAAGGAGCAAATCAGACCCTCCTATCGAAACAAATGGTATAATATATGGTTAAGAATAGGGTAGAATATCTAGAAATTCTACGGACCGCTGTGATAGCGTAGTCTATGTTGTATACAAATTATACAATATATTCATTTAGCTTTGTCCTCACAGATTGGAAAAAGAGTGGAATTTGCCAATTTAGTTAGTTAGAGTATTCAGAACGTTTTATCCCGATCTATAGGTCATCCCATACATTGGTAAAACCACGATTTCTGTCTGTCTATAAACAGTGTAAAATCTTCACCGAGAAATAGTGGGGCATCAAGTTTCTTCCATCAAATGAAATGCGTATATCCACCTGTATATCATATAGGTGGCGAACCCATAGGAGGATTTACAAAGAGTTCATAAACGTGGGATTTCCGGCTTAGCTAAATAGCTACGCCCTCTGTGGTCGAGGATCTTTCTACACGCTATGATAAGAGTACCTTCACAAATGGACTTTGTCTATAATTTTTGTTTTACACTTTTTTGTATCGTCCGCCCGGATGGTCTAGTGGTATGATTCTCCGTTTGGGTATACAGCTCAAGTTCGGAGAGGCCGCGTGTTCGAATCGCGCTTCGGGCCTTCTTTTTTGTCCTGTCTTCATGCTTTCTTTCTTTGCACCACCGTATTGCAATGAGCTCTTTCCATTTCCTCCTCCCGCAATCGCTCTATTCAGTTTCTTTTCATTAATGTCTAAGTTGACATATTGGGGTACCACTCCGAATGCAATGTGCAACCGCTGCATCTATAGAAGTCGTCCTAAGAGGTCTGTAATTTGTCAAGATCGTAAGCGAAGATTCTGATATATATAGTCTTGCGCGGAACGACAGACCGTAAAATTTCTTTTCACGGCAACAGCTATCATCAGGATTACGATCTCAATACTCAATGAAAGCCAGGGCATAACCGAATCTCCGGCTATCCTATTTTGGGACTGGTAGATGGAGGAAAACTGCTTGGAAATCCAACGGGGTATCTATTGTTTTTGAAAAATGTACATAGTTTTCATGCCCAACCTGCAAGCGTCCAACTCGATCGATCACCGCCAGATCTCAAGCCCGATCGACGATCAGGAACAGGATGGTCAATGTCTCGTGTAGCTCCAGCAAGTCCGTGCTGCAAGAACTTCTCTCGATCAATCTCTACCATCCCCCGGATCTTCAGACTAGTTGTCAGGCTTGCACCTGCCCATGGACCAAGAGATTCAACTTCGCGCAGCACTCCTTGGATAGGAACTGGTATGTCTTTGTTTTGTCGGCGGAGCTTCTGTTCCACAAAATCAATCTCAGGCACTTCCTTCGAGGGATCGGTTGTTTCGTCATCGGTGGACGGTGCTTCCCCAATGCTCTTAGAGGTTTCAGATTGGTTGGAAGCTTTGGGGGCAGAAAGTCTCAGCGCCTCCAATCTCTGTCGCTGTCGCTCGAGTGCTTTGCCTCGAATAGGACTCCACCCATGACGATCAATCAAGAGTGAGACTTCCGTAAGGACTCTCTGCCGCAGCCCAGGAATTCTAGAACCGCCGCCTACAAAGACAATGCGGGACATGCATGTTCCTCGTGCATCGGGGTACAGTGAGAGAAGGGTGTTGTAGACAAGCAAAGGCAATGATTTTTCTTCGTCATCAAGTTCATGTTCTGCGACACCTGGTGCAAATAAAATCCTCTCGGCAGGTTCAGCGAGACGTGCAAACGACACGTCCATGTATTCTTCTTCGGGGTTTGCAGGCGAAGGAATCGACAATTTCCGGTCGGGTTCATCTAAGCTTGTATTTTCTCCTGCCTGCGATTTGCACCAGGCAAACCGACTGACCACTTCTTCACAATAAGCAAATCCAACGGAGATCTTATCTGCAGTCTCCGTATCCTGGTTCCCATCGGAAGCCAACTCAGTAAGAAGTAGTCCCATTTCCTGCATCAAATGCTTCATAGACCGCGTTGTTCTTTTCGTAGTCATCTCTCGATATTCGTAGATCGCCGTTGCCGTAGCCTCGGCCCAGCCGAGGTCAACCACCAGAGCTGACCGCAGTCCCGCAGCCATGGCCGACATGGTCGCACTGGACAGAAGGGTAGCACTAGGGAAGCGCCAGCGACTGAAGAGCGTTGACAACAATGACGATAGCAATGGATGTGGCATGAGAGACGGCAGGACAAGAACCAGGCGAGATGTGCCTGCATCTGTCAACAGAAACTGGTTGTATGTTTCCCGAAACGCTCGCTCGATCTTATCCTCGACCAGGCCCAGATCCACCTCTCGAGAATCTGGCCGCCACAATTCATGTGCCCGTGCCCACTCTTCCATGTCGACAGGTTGCGGTAGCCGCCCAGCACCGGCGCTGCCCTGTATCCATCCTCGATAGTCCCCCGCTCTTCTTGATTCTTCGGGTCCAAAGCCAACCACACACACGGGTGTGCTACTTCCTTCAAAACCTGCACGGAGCCATCGTGCACCTATTTCAAATATGATCGCATCGTCTTCGCCTCGAAACGAGGAGCCTGGTGATGTGCTGCTGGTAAACGAGGGGTTTCCCGAACCCTGCTGCGGTGTATGAGGGGAAACGGGCCGTACTGTCTGGCTATTGCGCAGACCAGAATTTGCTGATGTGCGTTTACTAGCACCCATTGAAGGTGCATCACTCGCCATGCTTTGTTAAGCTCGGGCGCGTTGCTCCCCTTTCTAAAAGCAACAGGAGTCCGTGTGGTTTGTAGCGACAAATGTTCGATTCACCTGCACACTGGTTGGAGCTTCAACGCCATTGGATTAGTTTCAAAGACCAAAAAAAAGAAAAGTGAGGTCTATAGGCTTGCCCAGTTGGATCATTGGGGGAAGCTCGTTGGTAGGCAACGGATCTACATCGGGCCGTCTTGATTTACTTAACAACCTCCTCTCTCCGCAACAGCCAGTACACATTGCACGTCTTTAACTCCACATGGACCCTTTACCTGCTTTTTGATTTTTTTTGTTGCTTATAATCGGCATGGGTATCCCTGGGTAAGTGAATACATGTGGTTTTTTTATTTTTCTTTTTGCATGGTAGAAAACATATCCCTGAGCATTGAGAGAAAGTGTTGTTTATGCATCACATGAGAAGCAGAATTTCACATATCCAGATCTCTAGATCAAAAGGCTAACATTCCCAAGGCTTATCAATGCCATTGGCCCAGGAGAGCGTATCTCCCTAGCCAAGTTGGCAGTGACGCACCTGGAGCGGACAGCGAGGCCGATCCGCATTGCAGTCGACATCTCGATCTGGCTTTTTCAAGTTCAAGCAGGTCGGGGCGGGAGAAATCCAGAGCTACGTACCCTATTTTATCGATTATTGAAATTACTTGCATTGCCAGTTCACCCCCTTTTTGTTTATGATGGGCGGCAAAAACCTGCCTTCAAGAGAGGCAAAGCAGTCTCAGCCCGCAGTTATGGCAGTGCGCCGATCATCAAACGCTCTAAAGACCTCATCGAGCGGTTCAGATTCCCGTGGCATGAAGCACCCGGTGAGGCAGAAGCTGAATGTGCACGGTTACAGCAGGCTGGTATCGTAGACGCTGTCATGAGCAACGATGTCGATGCATTGATGTTCGGATCGTCTTTTACCATTATGAACTTCTCGAAAGAGAGCGGAAGCGGTACCTCTTCTGCAACCCATGTCACATGCTATGCAATGGGACAGAGTGGGCATCCATCAAACATACCCCTTGACCGACCGGGAATGATTCTTTTCGCTATGCTCAGTGGAGGTGACTATCTACCATCTGGTGTTCCGAAATGCGGCAGTAAGCTCGCTGCACAGATTGCCAAGGCTGGATTTGGCGAGGATCTTCTGCAGGGGCTTGCGTCGCAAGCAGACGTGGATACAGGTTTGAATGAGTGGAGAGAGAGACTTCAGTATGAACTTGAGGAGAATGAGAGTGGCTACTTTACGAGGAAACACCCATCAGTTCGAATTCCTGACATCTTCCCGGATCGACAAATTCTCGAGTACTACGCTCAACCCAAGGTTTCCGGCGATGAAGAGATGGCTTTTCTGAGAACTCGTCTCGCACAGGCTTGGGACAATGATATTGACCCCCAGGCAATCCGAGCATTTGCCGCGGACCATTTTGAATGGAATTATCGATCAGGGGCAAGGAAATTGATCAAACTGCTGGCTGAGCCTCTCGTCTCGTATAGACTTCGTCTTCGGAGGCCAGTTTTAGGCGTATCGCCTGGTTTTTCATATGTGCCCGATTGCCCAATCGGTCTGCAAAAGGTGTTCCGAAGCCGGTCAAGCTTTGGCACTGATGGAATTCCAGAACTACAGCTAGATATGCTGCCCGCAGATGTTGTTGGGCTGGATCTCCTTGCCGAAGAACCAAACCCGCCGTTTCCGTCCGAAACTAGTGCACAGGAAGGTGAGGAAGAGGAAGACAAAGAGCTGGCTGCTGAATCGGCACCCCCTGCACCATCGAAGTCACGGGTAACAAAACGGTTTGATCCGTTCTCTCTTGAAAAGGTCTGGGTATTCGAGACTGTCGCAAAATTAGGTATTCCTGAAGTCGTCAAAAATTGGGACAAAGAACAGACTGAAAAAGCGGCGAAAGCTGAAGAAGCTGCAGCGAAAAAGAAGACCAGTACTCGACGCACCGGTCCCAAGAAAAAAGGACCAATTGATGCTGGAATGAAACGGGGGAGTATCTTGAAATATGGAACTCTCACGAAAGAAAAATCCGGACTGTCAACAACTAAAAAAACGCACTTGCTGGATGCCGTTGCCTCAACCCAGAATCCTCTTAGCCGGCTTGTTGCCGGTGCTGCGTCTTCTTCACCAACCATCATGGACCGGGAAGACGATTTGTTTTCCTCATCGAGCACATATCTTCAGCAGAGAGCCTCACCGACAATGCACTACGTTTCCCGGGAGGTCGATGATCTCCTTGATTCATTCTCTTCGATGTGTAACTTGTCTCCTTCCGCCAATATCAAACGTCATCCCGTCTCAGATCAGTCCCGCATCAGATCAAGGCGCACAGCTTTGGGAACCGGTGTGGTTGATTTTGAAGAATCGGACGCAATTGCTATAAGCACCGATTGTTTTCCATCTCTCCCAGCAAGGTGCATGGGGCTCAAAATCAGCTACTCGGTCCCCGACGTTTGTGAATCTGAAACTTTCCTAGAGGACTTTCTAGTCAGCACACCAATGGCGCTGCCTTCTCCGCCCATAAAATCTCTATCAGAGTCAAAGAGGACTCCCAAGGTGCAGTGTAAGGAAAAGGGAGAGGTTGAACACATTGAAAAAGCCATCGAATCTCTTTCCCTGTCCTCGAAAACGGAAAAAGGCCAGTCTGAAGACACCACAGCTCGTTCATTGCGTCAGCCCCCAACGAAGAGGGCACCGCCAGCAACAAAAGCTCGGTCTCGTTCCTCCAAGGTCGAAGATGTCAAATCACCCCGATCTTGCAGTCAGGCCAATTCCAACCCCCAACTTGAGCCGGAGCTTGCATTGCCATTGAGCTTGAAAACGTGCAAAAATAATGAGACCAACGACGTAAAGTTTCCCAAGAAGTCCTCAAAGTCTTTGAAGGAGACAACGAGCACAACTTCGAAGAACACGACCACGGGGCACTTGGAAAACATTATCCTGCACGATGGTTTTTGGTCAATCGACCCTTCTCCGCCTGAACAAGAGTCGTGCGAAGGCTCAACTGCCGATAGCTTGAGCACAGCGCACAGACAGGCTACCAAGAAGAAAAGAATCCCACGTGTCAGCATTCTTGACCTCGTTTGATTAATGCTTTTAATATACCCCTCTTCTCGTTTTGGCAGACCGGCGTTTAGCATCAATTTGAAATTTCCCGGGTCTGGTACTATTTTAGGGACAATTTTGGACGCATGTGTAGCGCAATAGCACTTTGTTATTGTCCTACGGCGCTGGATGAACATTTTGGATACTTCTGCCAATAATCAGCCAAGCTGATGTCTTATGGATTGCTGGATGTGATGTACAAATGTTGCGGGCGTGTTTGTAAAATAAAAGAAGACCATGTGCGTATATCTGAAGAACGTACAAAAGCCATGTCCAGAAAGCAACCATGCAGAACAAACATCCAAAGAGCATAATTGAAGAGAAGAGAAAAGTTCCAACTTGGGTATTGCTTCAATCAGTCCCATCCGAACGAGAATCCAATTCTTGATGCAGCACAATGCCAGAAAGTAGAGAAGCATAAGAGAAACATGTCCCCAATATTGAACATGTAATATTAGAAAACGAAAAGGGAATAATGTGCAAGCGTTGACATATCAGAACTGTATCATTTATCCATCTACCCAAACACCTTGAGGAAACCCCAGAGGCCAATTCCACTCAACACCGGGATCGTCAGGTTATCATCCCAGCCCCACATGTCAATGAACTCGCTGCCGGCGGCAACAACGCCAGAGACAACGCTCATGACACCCAAAGCCACAGGGCCAGTTATGACCGCCGAGTCACTAGGCCCCCAGCCCAGAAGGCCGCGAACACAGTTCGGGAGCAGATTCAAGCGTCCCGTAAACATGAAAGCGTCTTCTGGGTCATTGGGGAAAGCACCAATGTAAGGCACGAACCATCCCCAGAAAGCAGCAGCGGTGACAACACCCACGAGCCATGCCGCTAAAGTGCCAGCCAAACTCTTCCCAGGACGCAGACGAGGGGTGTAGCGGCCGTACAAACGACCGAAAGTCGAGGCAGCGGTGTCACACCAGCTAAGGAGTAGCACGCTCATGACGCCAACATCCTTGGAGAAGAAGCGGAGAGCAACATACGCTCCGAGGAGATACCAGATCACACCATTGTAACCGGTGACCTCTGTTTCGCGCATGAGGGCACCCATGCACCGGATGTATACTTTGTTGACCTTCTCAAAGCGGTGGCGAATGAGGTCCGTTGCTGCAATCGGAACTAGCGCGGTAAAGAGGACAGGTGTTATTTGCAGGGATTGTACGCCTCGGCTGTATAATGACAAAGTCAAAAATCCGATTGACACGTGCAAAAGCTTGCGCGGGATCTCATGGCGGTGAATGAAACTGCGGTAGCGAGCGTGGAGGGGGATCAGGCCGAGAGGAGATGGGGATCTCGACAAGTCGTGCAGGGCGTCGGGAATGCTTGACGGGGATAAAAGATTGTTCGAGGCAGTACCGTTGGCCGAGCGCGGCGGCGAGGCGGGTATCTTGGGGTTTGATCGGCGGGTGCGCCGAGCCGAGGGTGTCGTGGGAGATCTTGATGCTCGCGCTGAAGTAGAAATTTCGGTAGAACCTTCTGGCTCACGGAAGCGACGTGCTGCAGATCGTGTTACCGGTGCGTGGTATCCATCGGGTGTCTCGGACTGGTCCGATGTAGATGGAGTGGGTGATGTCACGCGAGGTGTCGCCGGTACGGGGTTTGGTGAGGACATTTCGGGTGCCCTCAGTTTAAAAGAAGGAAGTGGTGCGGCTCGGACGACCCCAGAAGGTGGCCGGGTACAGAAATCTGCGTTGTCCCAGGCGAATATGCCCCGGATTGTCAATGGGCTGGCTAACAAAGCAATGACGGCGGTTTTATAGCACGTGACAGTGCTTAATCGTTGATTATGGGTGAGTAGGCTGGAAACACAAGGCAGGATTCCAGTACATGACGCGACCACCAAGCACCTTGTTCTATTAAATGAAAGTATAGTAAATATAGTAAGACTAAGTCGAGGGAAAATGCAGAACACGATCTCAGTTGCCGACCACAGCCGCGGTCACGTGTTTCGTATCTTATCGATAACGGATAATTTTTCTTATTTTTGCGATGGCGACTCGTCAAGCAATTTGACGACTCAGTGTCCGTTGGAATTATTAAATGCCTCCCAAGTCGTCTTCAAGAGCGTGGGATGCTCTCACGCCCCCGCTGTCAGAATGGACCCTCGACGCGGTGGCCTCAATGGGCTTCACGCGCATGACTCCAGTCCAGGCCTCGGCCATTCCTCTGTTTATGCAACACAAAGATGTGGTGGTAGAAGCTGTCACTGGAAGTGGAAAGACATTGTCATTCTTAATTCCAATTGTGGAAAAGCTTCTTCGCCTTGATCAGCCTCTTAAGAAACATCATGTTGGAGCCATTGTCATTTCTCCAACAAGGTGGGTTAAATGCGCAAATCCAGATCTGCAGAGCTCGTTGCTAATATTGAGATATCAGAGAATTGGCCTCACAAATCCACCAAGTTCTTCTCTCACTTTTGGAGTTCCACCCAGCATCGGCCGCAGCCATCAAACCGGCTGAAGAGGGTGCTCCTCGTGCGAAAACCTCTTCATCAACATTGAAAGTTGTACCACAACTTCTCCTGGGCGGTGGGACATCTCCGGCAGAAGATTTGAAACTTTTCCTTAAAAATTCGCCTAATGTATTAGTTTCTACACCCGGAAGATTGTTGGAGCTGCTTTCGTCGCCTCACGTTCACTGCCCCCAGGCATCCTTTGAAATGCTTGTCCTGGACGAGGCCGACAGACTTCTTGATCTTGGATTTAAGGACGACCTGCAGAAGATCCTGGGCCGGCTACCTAAGCAGCGGCGTACAGGATTGTTCAGTGCCAGCATCAGTGAGGCTGTTGATCAGATCGTCCGACTTGGTCTACGAAATCCCGTCAAAATTGCCGTCAAGGTCAGAGGAGCTGGCGTTGAAGAAAAGCGCACTCCAGCGAGGTATATCTTTTGATCTTACTCTCCAAATCCAAGCAGCACCCGATCTAACCACTGAATAGTCTGCAAATGACCTACTTGACAACCTCTCCACTTCACAAATACGCCATTCTGAAGCAAATCCTTTCCACGGTCCAGCCCACACCCCAAAAAACCATCTTCTTCGTATCGACATGCTCCAGCGTCGACTATCTCGCCACAATACTACCCATAATCTTAGGAGACGAATTCGTGCTAGTTCCACTACACGGAAAACACCAAGCCAACGTCCGCCAAAAGAACTTCAACCGCTTCACCACCTCCACAACCCCATCCATCCTCCTCACCACCGATGTCGCTGCTCGCGGTCTCGACATCCCTTCCGTCGATCTAGTAGTCCAAATCGACCCACCTTCCGACCCCAAAACCTTCATTCACAGATGCGGTCGTGCCGGTCGTGCCGGCCGTCGAGGCCTCAGCATCGTCCTCGTCCACCCAGGTCGCGAAGAGGACTACGTATCGTTTCTGGAAATCCGCAAAACACCCGTTGCGCCATATAACCTACCTGAGTTCACCGACGAACAGGCCACAGCGGCGATAGACAAAGTCCGCAAAGCGGTGTTGAAAGACCGCGCTATGCACGACAAGGGCCAGAAGGCATTCGTCAGCTGGCTGCGCAGTTACAGCAAGCACCAAGCAAGCAGTATCTTCCGAGTTGCGGATCTGGACTGGGAAGCTCTCGGCAAAGCATGGGGACTCCTCAAGCTGCCGAAGATGCCTGAAGCTCGCTCCTTTGAAGGGGATCGGACTTTGGGCATTAAACTTGAGTGGTCCAATTACACATACAAGGATAAGCAGCAAGAAAAGCGCCGCAAGGAGGCTATGGCGGAGGCTGCTAATTCACAAGGTACTGAGCAGGGATCTAACAAGCGCCGTGCTACGGAAAGTGTGGCTTGGAGTCAGAAGACCGAAGAACGGGATAAGAAGCTCAAGAAGAAGGAGTTCAAGAAAGCACGGAAGGAGAAGGAGAGATGGGAGCAATTGCCAGAGGATCAGAAGCAGAAGGCTCTTGAAACGGAGCGCATGCTAGAAGAGATTCGTGCTAAGAATGAGCAGCAGCGGTTGTTGAACCAAGCTAGCAAGGCGGAGGAAGCCAAGGGCGATGAATTCAAGGGCTTTGACTAGTCGGAAAACACCATGGAAGCATAGTAGATATCCATTACCACATTGTGTTTAATTCTCCAGCGCTACTCCAATTGCTACTGTACTCAATTGACTTGCAGTGGAAGCTAAGCATTCCATTCAAATATTACCTAACAACGCTAATATTCACTCATGACAATGCGCTAAAGAGCAGCAAAAAAAGGGGAAAAACGCCCCAAAAAACCAAACATCGACTCCTAGGCCCATGCGTGGATCGATCCATCAGGAGATCCAAGGCGGTCCAGACGAGTCACACTGGAACGTACAGAAGGGGTTTCAAACCCCGGCCCAAGCCTAGAAAAGCGGGCCAGAGATACCCTGGATTAAGTCCAATGTTTTTCTTTTTTCTTGTTTTTTTTTCTTTCCTTTTTCGGGTATTTCAGAAGGTCTCTCAGAGAGTGTTTGAGAATGTAGTCGAAAGCATATTTCAGGAGGTCTTTCACAAGATTCAGTCACAGGCCAGATGATATGGTTCAGACAGTCTGTAGGGCATGCCGTGGCCAGTGAGAGGTTTTTTTTTTTCAAGTTTCTTTCACTGGGCGGCACGCCGAGTAGCAAGCCGGCTCATGAAGACCCCATGCTGGTGATCAATAAATGACTCCGGGGTGGGGAATTTATGGCAAATGGGGTATGCGCGCTTCCGGTACTTGTCAAGGTTAGGGTCGTGCCAGCCAAAGCACTCAACCCAAGATTCAGTCTCCGGCCAGATGATCTGGCTCAGATCACCAGTGGGGCATGCTGTAGCCAGTGAAGTTTTTCTCATCTTGCGGCGACGGAGGACGTCCTCGTCAATGAACGAGTTACAGCTGCCCGAGAAACGATGGGCCGCTCGAAGACGACTGGGGGTCTTCGGCTTGTACTGCTCCGCTTGCTTACGGGCCTTGCGGAGTTCGTCGCTAGAATATTCGATGGGCTGTGATGCGCCCTGGTCATTGAAGCTTTCCAGGTGGATATCCTCAGATTGAACACTCTTGGAGACATGCTCCTCTTCCGGTTCATCGCTGGGTGCAGCTCGTTTGGTCGTAGTTTCTTGGCGTACACGCTTGGAGACATGCCCCTCTTCAGGTACATCGCTGACTGTGACCTGTTTAGCCGTAGTATCCTGGCGCACACTCTTGGAAACATGTTCCTCGTTCAATACATCGCAGACAGTAGCCTGTTTAATCGTAGTATCTTCGAGTTCCTGCTCGCCTGTGAGCAAGTCCTCATCATCCTCATCGTAGATAAAGTAATCTGGGTCGAACCCATAACTACATCCTGGAGGGTGTGGAATGACATCGGGTGACGGGGATCGCTTGCGCTTCTTCGATTCTTTCTCGTAGATTGCGCGAACTTGCTCTTCCGAAGTTACAGGTTCGATATCCGCAGGATCCGACTTCCCGGCACGCATGCGCGCGAGCAGTTCGGGGTCGAAACCCCGTGGGAACAGATCATAGGAATATCGATTTCTGTCAACTCGTGGAGCGCGTGCGCTGGCTGTCAGACGCGAGTTTGGCACCGCAACACGTGGACGCGGAGTGGGAGATTCGAAACTTCTCGACAACATTAAGGAGGACTTAGGAGGGGGAGCTGAGGAGGGTGTGGTGACAGAAGAATATTCATTCCCCATTGGATGTTGAGGTTCAGCCACTAGAATCGCCATGTTAGCCACTTGGAATATATACACCATGGCACAAGGGGCACCTGCCTTGTGGGACTTCTGCAGTGTGGGGGAGCACATTGCCTCGTCCCCAAAGACCAGTCACTGAGTTGAAGATCCATTGTCGCCAACCAGGTCGGTTTCGATTTTGAGTTTGACTAGGTGGAAGTTCAGAAGGTAATGAAGATAATGGAACGATGCGATTATCATGGGGTGCGGTCTCTTCGTTTGCATTAGAGGCCGAAAGGGTCGAACTGCCAGATCTTGCATCTTCTCCCTGCTGAGCCAAGAGCTGCGGGAAACGGTAAATGGTGCGATCAATTCGTCCATCCCTTTCCGCTTCGCGTCGCCGCGCGCGATCCGCATAAGTTCTACGAGAGCTGCCACGAGGACGGTTTTCGAAGCCGGTTGGAGTTCTAAGTGCCAACTTGTGACGTTTTGACGGCGAGGGCTCGTCTTCGGACAATCGGTTCCGTTTCCTACTGGGCTCTTCCGTGGGGGTCAGCGGGGATTCATCCAGGGTATTGATGACAGGGGGTCTGCGAGGCCAGTCCCTCCAGGGAGATGGTGGGGACCATGGGAGTGACCAAGGGATTCGGCTAAATTTATCATAGAATCTTCCAGGCGGCCAGGCATAGTGCATCACGGGGGTCTGTGGTGGGGATGGAGTTGGCTCAGGCTCCTTTTTCAGGAGTTCGCTGGCACTGCCCCATTTGAAGGCCGTGATAATATGTCCTCTGAACATGCGCGGGGGGTCCCGGAGGGGCTTTGGGGGCAACGTACGGGTGTCAGGTTGCTCCACTGACGGGATAAGCGCAACGGGGTCTTCCTGGGACTCGGCCTGGGCTTCGGCGTCCTCAGGCTCCCCAGTGGGGGCAGCGGCATTCTTGCCCTTTGCCGCGGGCTTCTAGAAACATGAGTTAGTTATGAAGTATTGTGAAGTCTAGTTTCTGAACTGACCTTCTTGCGGCCGCCTCTCTTGGCTGGCTTCCGCTTTGGAGCGGGCTTCTCTGCAGCGGACTGTGTCTCGGACACAGTCTCTTGCGCCACATCGGGCGCGGTCTCGGGAGCAGTCTCCGTCGCAGCCGCCGACGCACTTCGCGTCGTGCGCCGGCGGCGTGGGACATACTCCGAGATTGGCGGAAGAACGTGGTTCGACCGCAGTCTCATCTCGGCGAAACGCGCAAGATGAGGAGGAGGGGGGTTGGTGGCGAGGGGGTTGTGGTGAGGGGCAGGTGAGTAAGGTCTTAATAAATTGTAATAGATCAGTCAGCGATTTTCAAAGGCAACGTAGCTACATATGTAGATTCTAACCGATTTGGTAAAGTCGATCACAAAGACTCTGGTGAGAGATATCCAAAGGCAGTGCTTTGGATGATAACTTTGCGGGTGATGAGGAGAAAATCAGAAGAGAAGAGAAGAAGAAGTAAAGGCGAGATGTAAACAACACGGTTGTTAGACGCGACCAAACGATCAATGGGGAAGGAACTGGTGGATTTTTGACCGAACCATGTCACTTTTTCAAAAATCGGAAGACGCGATCCGGCAATATGTTTGCTCCCAGGGCGGTATGAGTTGTATGCATGTTTCTCCCTCCAGGGCTTTCGCAAGGGAGGCCCGTGGACTATTGTTCCAATTATTGACATTCTTCTCTACTATCATGACAATTTTCTCAATAGGCTGTGGTGGTCTGAAGCTCCTATAACTTTTTTTTGGTTATTGTCAGACTTGATTCATGGTACCCTGTACCCTTCCTTGTCTGTGCTTTTCCCTCCTCGTTTCGTCTCAGATTAGACACAACTTCCCTATACTACGTAGTCCAACACCTCTTCAATAAGCCTAAAGTAGCTTCGGGGCCTATTCTTTCGCCATTGGTCATTTTCTGAAGGGTGCTATTCATTTTCTGAAGGGTGCTATCAATATCTTTACTCTATGTTACCATCACAATCTATCAATCAAAGCTTTTACGTACTTAACATCAGTGCCCATAGCCCAAAGCCTAATTGAGAGATGCCATCTGAACTGAAAAACGTTAGCGATCATCCAAGGGAATCTTTAATTTTTAGGAACTTAGCCCCCAATAGCAAGCTGGCCAATGTGGACCATTTCAGCGTGAAAGTAGATGTGGGAAAAGAAACAAAGCTATTTGTACAGATGCTCTATGGATGGAACATGGAAATAGAGACATGGACCAACAAGTACCCCTCGCTAGCTCCGAGATAGATGATACAAGGTAACACGCTGATACTTTTTTTCAAAGCCAGCCAATCGAAAAGAGGAGAAGGGCGTAGAGAAACACAAGACCTCAATAAGTTATTAAAACACTGCCCATCATAGAGCAATCTCTCCCTTCCACGCGGCGTCAGACAATCCCAATGTCCCCATCAGGTTCTGCCACCGGGGACCTCCACGTTCCTTCTTGCGGACATATTGTAGCAGCTTCTGGCGCTTGTGGACAAGTAGTTGCATGTTGCGCTTGTTGTGTTTGTCCTTGTTGGCGGTCTCGAGGTGTCGGGAGAGGTTCATGATTTTTACGGTCAGGATCGCAGCTTGCACCTCTGCAGAGCCGGTATCGGGTCCAACACGCGGTGCACGTTCCGGATTAACAGGGGAAGATTCATGGGTCACAGCCGAAGGCTTCGGTGGGAGAATTGAGTCTGTGTAGTGTCGCCCAAATGTTTCGATGCACTTTGTAATGTTGAGGCGCACGCGGTCCTTGGTATTTCCATTGTTCAGATTCACAATCCGGTTGATTGCTTCTTGGGCATTCCTATGCTCTTGGTTGTGCAGATTGACTGCCTCCTTCTCAACTTGAGGATCGGCTGCGTTGCGATCGGGATTTTTAAGCGGTGCGGTCAAATCCTTGGAGAAGTCGAGGGCGGCATCCAGCTCGGTCGATTTCAAGTAGTAGTTGAGATCCTCAGATAAGGATGATGGGATGTGTGAGTTGCTTTGGATTGCTGTCATCTCTAGGATAAATGGTGTCGGCTGGCTCTTGACAGGGTCTCCGAGCGAGGATTCCCGTTCCTCCGCAAGGACTTTCTGGCGGGAGATATTGGCTGTCTTACGCTGGCGCGCCTGGGCCATCAGGAATGGATCATGTTTCCTCCGGATTTGGACCTTGCTGGAGGCAGCTCTGACAGAAGTGTTGATCGAATTGGACAACGGGCTAGATCCGTAGGTCGATCCTATACGAGCCTTGATTAGCACCGAGGTAGTTGAACACTTGACTTGACTGATCTAGACTAGCATACCGGTCAATACCTTGAGAGAGGACTGAACTGAAATGCGCGGAGGCATGGTGGGCGTAGTTGGCAAGTAGATGGGTCTGTTGCAACGATCAACTTCTCTTTTCCATCGACCTTTCGTCGGGAAATCTTGCGGCCGGAGGTCCATTACGCTAATCCTTAGTCAGGATGTTCTTTGCCCCAGGCATTCAGCATCACGTGAGAGGAGTGCCAATTGTCTGAATTACATAACCAATACCCCAGCGGGCCCTGGAGCCCTAGCCCTAGCGCACGCAAGCGAAATTATCCCGAATCGCGAGAATGCAACAATTTTGCGGCTTGGCTTTGATCTTTTTCCCTCCATCACCACGACAAGAGCCAGACGATTGATCCCCCAACTCATCAATCCATCAATCGCCCAAAATGGCCCCTTCCCAGCTCCCCCCGGTTTTCAACCCTACCGCGCAGGACATCGAGATGCTCCTTGCCGCTCAGTGCCACCTTGGTTCCAAGAACCTTCAGGTGCACATGGAGCCTTACCTATGGAAGCTCCGTGCCGACGGTGTCAACGTCCTGAACATTGGCAAGACCTGGTATGCGCGAAAGCAAACCGACTTCTGTCCTTGGCATAGTATCTAACATATGTTTCGCTGAAATAGGGAGAAGATCGTCCTGGCTGCCCGTATCATCGCCGCCATCGACAACCCCGCCGATGTCTGTGTCATCTCCGCTCGTCCCTACGGTCAGCGTGCTGTCCTGAAGTTCGCCTCCCACACCGGTGCCACCGCCATTGCCGGTCGTTTCACCCCCGGTAACTTCACCAACTACATCACCCGCTCTTTCAAGGAGCCCCGTCTCATCATCGTGACCGACCCTCGCACTGATGCCCAGGCCATCAAGGAGGCTTCTTATGTCAACATCCCCGTCATTGCCCTTTGCGACACTGACTCCCCCACCGAATTCGTCGATGTTGCCATCCCCACCAACAACAAGGGTCGCCACGCCATCGGTCTCGTCTGGTGGATGCTCGCCCGTGAGGTCCTTCGTCTCCGCGGTACTCTCGCTACCCGTGAGACCGAGTGGGACACCGTTGTCGATCTCTACTTCTACCGCGACCCCGAGGCCGAGGAGAACAAGGAGATTGCTGATGAGGCCAAGGTCGCTGGTGCTGAGGAGATCGGTGCCGGTGCCATCGAGTCCGGCTTCGCTGGTGAGAACTGGGATGCCTCCGCCCCCGGCGCTGGTAACCCCGGTACTGCCTTCGCTGCCTCCGCTGCCACCGCTACTGCCGGTGCCACCAGCTGGGATGCCGAGGGTGCCGACTGGGCCGCCAGCTCCGCTCCCCCCACCACCGAGTGGGCTGAGGCTCAGCCCGCAGCTGGTGAGGCCAAGTGGTAAATTGCTTCGCGGTGACGAGGATAGTCTTTGAGAGGGGGGAAAGTTGATCTCAATAAAAAGTTTGGTGATCCGGGATGATTGTGACGATTTTCTGGGTCGCTTGAGGCACGGGAAACGAAGAAATGCTCATGTTTTCTCTTATACACCATCTACTCCATTCACACCAATGGATTACAATCTCCCGCAAATTCCCTTGACGTTTCTATCCTAGTCCCTGTGTGCAATTCTCAAAAAAACCCAAAGAAACTGAAAAACAGCAGAAGAAAACGAGCTTTCACCGGGAACCTTTCAATCTTTTGCTTCAGTGGTCTCATCATACCAGCACTTTTTTTTATTTCCATGTCTTTGCATCGGGGAGGAATTGCCATGCCAATCATTGACTGGCGCTTATGAGGGAAAGAGATCCAGTCGCTTTAATTTATGAAGCTTCTGGGGGAAAGCCCTGTGCTGTCAATTCACAAGGTGGACTTGATCGTTACCTTGGTTTTTCCCTGTTTGTGTTCTAGTAATCTGAAAAGGTTGTGCTTGGTATCAGATCTAGTAGGTTTTGTAGTGTATGTGCCTGGCTGTAGACTGATAGTATTGCCAAATACGTGCACTTTCTGGGAACAATCGCATCCGCGCAACCTTTAAAGGTCAGAGTTCCGCTTGGGACATCGTCTGTCTGCAGAGTACCTACTCCCCGGTCTAATGGAAGGTCTCTTCTCTAGCATCTAGGCTGCTATGTTTCAAAATGCATTGGACCCTTCGGTTGGTTGGTCAAGAAGGATTTGAAATTTATATCAACTGGTCGCTGAGAAAACCAAGGTGCTGACCTAGTCCTCCGGAAACATGTATTGATCACTGACACGTCTGGTATATACATGACGGGGTATGGGGAAACAGGGTAGAAACAAGAAACAATCACATAACAACGCAAGAGGTGCCCTCAGACTGACCACCTTTTTCAGTCGTCGTCATTGCCGCCAATCTAGCAAGATCTTCAAACGTCTCTACAAGCAGCTCGCCTGTGACAGCCGAACACTCGGCGTATCTATCGCAACGAAGTTCCTGTGCAATACGATAGCCCTGGACAGCCCAGTTAGTCAATTCAAGGCGCGAGACTCCGGCTCATAGCCACTCACTTCTTGTGGATAGATGATGCCCTCACCTTCTCTCCGCAGATCCCTTTTCAGGCCTATCATCATCACTGGAAGCCGCTCGCTATGACCGTATTGGAAGTAGCGCGTAATGTCATTTCGCCACTAAAAAAAACATAGGGATTCAGCGCGAAGTAATCATCAATCCGAATGTATATATGAGACTTACCTCTTTTAGTCCAGCAAGTGTGTTTCGATTGGAAATATCATAGGCTAGAACGGCGACATCGGGTCGAAGATTGGTCCAGTGCTGGTTTGGGTTGGATGTGTCGTAAAGCTCTAAAGTGAATGTCTTTTTTGAGAACCTGATGTCGTAGATGAAAGGCTGATCACCATCTCGTAATAGTTCAAGGGTATTTGCGTCAGTATTAGATGGCCCTGATGGGAGTGGTCTTCCACTCTTCAGGCGACTGGATCAAATTAGCATGTCCCCGTATAACAATATAACAATATAACAATATCCGTAGACCATCTGGAGATTGCAGACAGCTGGCTTCTGGGGCGTGGGACGACCGGGTACTCACGATAAGAATGTTGATTTCCCACATCCTGGATCTCCAAGTAGAAGTAGAGAGACTGAGTGGTTACTCTCCGGGTATGGATCTGCCTCGGCCATGTCAGAGTGGTTGTTGATTCGATTTATGTGCAACTGTCCAGGTCTTGATCAACTTTCACCGTTTGTCCGGTCAATCAACCTGTCTTTTGCAGAAAATTTTCTCCGTTGTGAATACAGACTATTCTATATGAATGATTTCACCGCAATATCTTTAGAGAATTGTAGGTGTTTGGATTAGAGACGTGATCAGCTTTGGTGACAGGGTTCGAGGCTTGGCGAATCCAGCGTGGTAGTCAATTTATATTGTGCCTACTGCCCTAGCACCCCTTTCATTAATACTCTTTGAAACTCTTTGTGGCCTGGATTAGTATGCAAAAAAGCTCTTTGAGTACAGCATCACTGTAAAAAATGTTGTATTACAGCTACATACATTGAATACATTCAAGTCTGACCTTGGAGTGTATGTAATTACACTTGCGTACAACTATTCAATACACAAATTACACCAAACAGCGCCTCCGCGGAACTTTTTCAAATTCGTTCCCCGCCGGCTGAACGTGCACACCAATCAATCTCAGCCTCGGTCGCTTGACGTGGTATGTGGAAACCGTCCGCGAAACTCTTTCCACAGAATTACAACCTCCACCAAGCCCTCAGGCAAGCCCGATACTTGTGCCAACCTCGCACTTTCAAGCCCCAAACCATGGCGGACACCAGCAATAAGGGACAACCCGACTATTCGGCCTGGAGTAACTCCAGCCTCATCGCGCGCATCACAGAGCTAGAGCGTCAGCTTAAATCTCAGACGGCAGAATTTACAGCGCCGACCGAAGAGCTGTCGCAAGCTCCCCGTTCCTCTTCCGCGCCCATCTCCACCGACGTCCAGGAGCCTGCGATCCCTCTCCCTGAGACCTTCAATCCTTCTAAGAAGCGACCCCACTCTCCTCCAGATAGCGACACTACCCCAGTGCCTGCGCCGACGCGGCCAGTCAAAGCCCCGAAACCTCCAAAACCCGATCGCATTTTTGACCCCTCCAAATACTCGACGCGGTTCATTGCGCTCAAGTTCGCATATTTGGGACAGGCATACAATGGACTCGAACATACAAATGGAAATACTACACCTCTGCCTACCGTTGAAGAGATTCTGTGGAAGGCATTGCGGCGAACACGCCTCATCTCTCCCGAAACCACCTCTGATATGGAGCCAACCGATAGAGAGGAGCGCGTCCCAATGCGTCCCTACCACCTTCACTGGGATGGATGCGATTATTCTAAAGCAGGTCGCACGGATAAGGGCGTGAGCGCTTTTGGGCAGGTTATTGGACTGCGGGTCCGCAGTCAACGGCCCGTGCCTAAGACCCCCGCTGCGGGCGATGATGCGATGAACGTTGACTCGGTGTCTACTGAAAAGGAGTGGGATGATGTAGCCGATGAAATGAACTATATCAATGTTCTAAATAGGGTGCTTCCGGAAGATATCAGGGTTCTGGCGTGGTGTCCTAACCCGCCGCCTGGTTTCGATGCCCGCTTCTCCTGCCGAGAACGTCGGTACAAGTACTTCTTCACCAACCCCGCGTTCACTCCAACTCCTGGGTCCGTTGGGTTCCAGAACCGTGCACAGAACGGCAATGGTCCGCGCTCTGAGCTTCGCGAGGGCTGGCTAGACATTGAGGCTATGCGAGAGGCAGCCAAGCATTTCGAGGGCCTACATGATTTCCGAAATTTCTGCAAGTTGGACACCAACAAGCAGATTGATAATTTCGAACGCATAATCCATCACTCTAGTATCGAAGCCGTCAATGCCAAGGTCAACCCTGTGGGCTATGTTGGCCAACCTGGATTCCAAGCCAAAGAGGGTTGTGTGCCCGACCCGGATTTGCTGTCCCCCGATATGATTTCTCAAAATGTTCCTCAGGTATACACGTTCAACCTCCACGGTTCTGCCTTCTTGTGGCACCAGGTGCGACACATGGTTGCAATTTTGTTCCTAGTCGGACAGGGACTCGAGTCCCCATCTATCGTCCCTGAACTGCTGGACATTACCAAGAATCCGCGAAAGCCGACATACTCGATGGCTGATGATGCTCCGCTGGTTCTTTGGGACTGTATTTTCCCCGACCTAGAGTCTGGCAGTCACCTGGATTCCTTGAACTGGATCTATGCTGGTGACAGCCCTGTAAAGGGCAAGGGAAGCGCCAAGGGTGATAGCAAGTTCGGAATGCGGGGCACCGTTGAAAGTCTGTGGACCGTCTGGAGAAAGCGAAAGATAGATGAGATTCTGGCGGGTGCTCTGCTGGACTTGACGGTCAGCCAGGGTAACCAGAACGTGGAAGACATTGACAACCAGTGGCAAAATGCGGCAGATTCTAAGAAAGCAAACAGAGGTGCCAAGGTCTGGTATGGTGGAAATGACACTATTGTTGGCGGGAAATATACCCCTGTCGACAAGAAGTCCAAGATGCAGACTGTGGAAGTTCAAAATGCCAAAGGACTCCTCACAAAGCAGCGAAGACTAGCGAAGGGCGAAGCTGCAAGGACAGCACTGGAATGAATCTCGTTGTACATACTTGCTGATAGAGCATCGAACCTTGGGGTTAAGCAAGATAGGCTTTGGCTTTTGCACATGGAAAGATCTCTCCAGGCAGAGGTTGTGGTAATATCATGACTTCGCGTCGTAAAGACACCGCCGAGAACCTCTCCAAACCTGTTCTAAGATTTCTCGCTTGGGCAACATATGCTAGTCACCATATTAATTATGAGTACATAACGCTGGTGATATCACATACCGGGAAGACTACCAGAGCATCGGACTCGCCTTCAACAATGACCGCCAAATAGAAGCGGACTTCGAAACCCTTGAAGGCTTCGTGAATCACAATATCTTGGATTTGCGTGGTAGGAATGAACCTCGTTGAGGCAGTGGAAAGATACGTCGAGGACGATGTCGAGGTCTGGATTCCGAAGCCTCGAATAACCAAGAGCGATTCCTCTGTCGAATAATCAGCCATACACAGATCTCATTAAGCCAACTCTTCCCCCCCCCCGACCTACCGATGTAACCTCTTTTGAAAACACCGTATATAACCAATGCACAAACCCCAGCAATTGCCAGAGGGTTGTGTGAATCCACCAAGCGACACAGTTTGGATCCGAGCGGGCTAGACCAAACGGCTGGCCAGCTTATCACCCTCCCATCTTCTTGGAAGAAGAAATGTCGGACGCGCGCAATGCCGACGCCAATCACACAGAAAAACAAAATTGTACGCAGTAGTACTTGGAGACCAAATAATATTCTAGCGGGGGAACTCGATCGTTGGTGTGCATTCGATACCGTGAAGGAGACTGTCGTCGGAGAGGGACGCTGAACTTCTAGTCGGCCCGCCATCTTGGCTGTGGAGAGCCAGGTAAAAAGGCAAAAGCGCCAGAATCAATTGATAGTTTGCATTGCAGCCTGTCTATTCAAGAGGTAGATCAAAAGCGCATAGAGATACAAGCGTACTTTGGACAGGAGAGCTCCTGATGTGAGCCAATAAGCTAATCTAATTTGGGATTAGCCGACTCCACTGGCAGCTACATATTGTCACGTGCCTCACAGCTTCATTTGGATTACATCTGGGCTTGTCGGGCACTCACACAACTTCATCTGTCCTCCATCCACAGTCATGGGCGACCGGTCACGAAGCAGGTCTCCACGTGCGAGAGAAAATACCGATAGAGATCGCCCCAGAAAGACGACTGGAGGCTTTCGGTGGAAAGACAAAAGCCGCACCGACGATTTCCGCAGCGATGATCGCAGATTAGAACGTGGATACCGAGATCGACCACGATCACCACGACGTGACCGAGAGAGCGATCGCTATGGAGATAGACCGAGAAATGCTGACCGCGACCGGGGTCAACAACGTGACGATCGAGATGCGCCGCGCGAAGACCGGGAAAAGAAAGCGAAGAAAGAGAAGAAGGAGAAGAAGCCGGTCGTTGCGCAATCCTCAGAACCTATGATTGTGGTCCATGTCAATGATCGTCTGGGAACCAAAGCTGCAATCCCCTGTCTTGCCTCAGATCCGATTAGTACGTCTTCTTTTTTTTCAATTGTTGATCGCCACCAGTGTGTTAACCTTTTACGCAGAGCTATTCAAAGCCCAAGTGGCAGCTCGAATCGGCCGTGAACCCCACGAAATCCTTCTCAAACGCCAAGGCGAACGCCCTTTTAAAGATCAACTTACACTGGAAGATTATGGAGTGAGCAACGGAGTTCAACTTGACTTGTGAGCCTAAAATCTGCACTTGTCTACCGGGACTGTGATACTAACTCTGTCATAGGGAGGTTGGAACGGGCGAATGACGGATTCCCGGAGCAGACTGCACTCGGTGGGAGAGTTATGCCAAGCTCTTTTTTTATGTTTTTTTTTTAGTACTTATCATCTCGGGGACCGGAGCATAGGAGCCATGAAAATGTGTCTTTTTTCTTTCGAGATTTCCACAGCGACTGGTGATTTGAGAAGAACTCATGTATATCTACGGATGGGAACAATTGGAAATCCAAAGCAGTAAACCTGCTGACCATTCACTGCGTTCCTGTCTGCCCAGAAGGAATTCAAGGACGGTTTCTGCGGGGCCTCGTCACGACCATACGCTTTACCCGATCCGGGCCATTTGCCACCTGAGGCATCAGCAACAGATCCGCTCCACTCCAAAGAGGCTTTTTTCCCATCGCGGGACTCACATCGGGAATTTTTTTTTTTTTCATGTCTTTGTCTCTCGAAGTCTCAATTATTCCTTCCGACATGAGGTAGCACTTGTCCTCTACAATTTCAAGAATCGCTATACTTTTCTTCCCTCTTCATTTTTTACTCCCTTGGCACCGAGATCGCTCCCCAGATTTTCCTCCCCCTCCATCCGATCTCTCCAAACCTGATTTCCTTCAGATTGGGAGCCCTTGTCTTTGACCTCCTACTTCAAATCCTCGCCATACACTCATAAACACAAACAACATGGTTCGCAATCTTGTCGTCATCGGAGGCAACTCCCACCCTCAGTTGACTCAGAGCATTTGCGGTGTTCTCGGAATTCCTCCCGCAGAGGTTTTACTCTCAAAATTCGCTGTGGGTGAGACTCGAGTTGAAATCCAAGAGTCCGTCCGTGAAAAGGATGTCTACATTATTCAATCCGGCGGCGGAAAAGTCAACGACCATCTGCTAGAGCTTCTCATCACCATTTCCGCATGCAAGACTGCCTCGGCCCGACGAGTCACCGCTGTCCTCCCTCTTTTCCCCTACTCTCGCCAGAGTGACATTCCTTACGACAAGGCCGGCGCTCCTCTCGTCAAAGCATCTGTGGGGGGCAAAGCCGCCAATGGCTATACATTCGAGAGCACCCCTCCGACCCCGGCTCCTGGTGGGAAAACTGAAGGCCTCGGCTTGATGAATGGAATGGAAAGCCTCCAGAGGAGCCTTGCTAAGGCTCAACTTGAGGACAGCACTGGCAGCCCTGTGAAGCGGCGGGGCAATGGTCTGCCCCGCAGCGACACAGCGGACTCTCTCAAGTCCTTGTCCAACGGCACCGACGACGCAACGAGCAGCAGCTCCTCCAAGATCAATTCTTTCCAGCCGCGTCCTGGTTACAAACAGTGGGTTGCACAGGCCGGCACCCTGGTGGCAGACCTCCTTACCTGCGCCGGCGCCGATCACATCATCACCATGGATTTGCACGACCCGCAGTACCAGGGATTCTTTGATATCCCAGTCGACAACCTCTACGGCCGTCCTCTTCTGAAGAGCTACATTCAGCGCAACATCCCAAGTTACAAGCAGGCTGTCATTGTCAGCCCCGATGCCGGAGGTGCTAAGCGCGCTACGGCTATTGCTGACCAAATGGGCATGGAATTTGCCCTGATCCACAAGGTAGGCTTATCGAGCGCCTGAATTTTTCTAGAGTTCTCTTAACAATTTCGTAGGAGCGCCGCCCCACCAAAATCACTGACCGCCAAAATGCCACCATGATGTTGGTTGGTGATGTCCGTGATCGGATAACCATTCTGATTGATGATCTGGCGGATACCTCGAATACGATTACTCGCGCTGCCAAGTTGCTCAAGAAGGAAGGTGCATCTCAGGTATATGCCCTTGTCACTCATGGTATCCTCAGTGGCGACGCCATCGAGCGCATCAACGCTAGTGCACTTGACAAGGTCGTTGTGACCAACAGCGTGGATCAAGTTGAGCACTTGCGCCGGTGCCCAAAGCTCGAGGTCCTGGAAGTCGGCCACGTTTTCGGCGAGGTGAGTCCTACGCGTCTGATTTATTCCACATCATGGACTGACCTATTCCCAGGCCATCCGCCGTGTGCACCACGGTGAAAGTATCAGTGTTCTCTTCCAGTATGACTGATCGCTGCCTAAACTTTTTTCCTTCCCTTTCTTCGATATCCTAAAATTTCCATGTTTGCTCTACGACCCCCCAACCTCAGTTACCCTTGCCATAGATCCAGGCTTGCAGTAGACTTGGTACGCTTGATATGATCTGGTATTTCTTTGATTTCTTTTTTATGTCGCTTGATCTCATCTGGCTTTGGCTGGCATTTTTTTTTTTTTGTTTCGAATGTTCCTGTCATACTTCTACCTCTGCCACACCCTTTGCCATCTGCACATATGAGCAATGAATGTTGAGTCGAGACTGAAAATTTTTTTTCAACATGCATGTAGTCGCCGGTCTTGGACTAGACTATCAATGTGGCTGAACTGTGTACTTCATGGAGATGTAATACTTTCCAATATTGAAGCTTATGCATGTCAGTCTGTGCTTGATTGATCACGATTTTCAATACTTGCATATCATGCCTGAGGTTGTCTGGCGCTTGAAGTATTTTTCTTTCCATTCTTGTGCTCACCTATCTGATTTAGAATACATGACTCGTGGATACTTCTTAAATCCCCAAGAGCGCAGTCACTCACTCTCTTTTGTCAAACACCTGGAAGAATAACATGGAGTTACTGCTATCAGAACTGATATCCTGATTCGTGTCATCTATTGGTCACGAAAAAAGCAACTAATCAATAGTTCCTTTGGCCCTATTTGTCACCATGAGTGTCGCTGGCAGGCTTTCATAAAAAAACGCTTACTACCTACCACCCACACTAACGCTAGCTTATAAGCGATGGTGAAATTTGCACAGCTAGAATGAAGTACACACCGGAAGTCATGGATCTGAAATCTTCATTTGTTCGAGTCAGATAACGAGAAAGCTATGTTTCTTCTCAGTTCTCATCATGAGTACATTGCGAAGCGAATGTCTTTCATCTTCAGATGGGTAGTATGCACCATGTATTGCCGTTGACAGGAAAGCTACATTCTGGGTTCAACATTGAGCACCGTAAACCGAGACTTCCTGAACAGAGTTTTGTATGATTGATTACGTTCTTATTCTGAGGGTAGTCGAGCAAGTAGAAGCCTTCTAACAAGATATACTCCAGCCATTTCATTGCAATACACAAGCCCGGCGAATTCATCCAGATAGATGCTCTTGCTTATTCTTGTATCATTTATCACCCTTTAACGCCATCACATATACGGGTTCCATGCGTCCTTAGTTCTATATTTTCAGTACATCGATTGATCGCGGATGCATCTATTGACTATTCAAACAATCACGCGTAGAATCTAGACAGTTACGGTTAATAGCGTTTTCGAACCCTTCCCTTTGTAGTTCACTCACTTCTTGTCTGCAAGTCTGCCCCCATCTCCCTTGGCAGTTATTATGTCAACGGTATGGTACGAAATGATCAACATGTAGATCTTCTTCGACTTCCACGCGTCTCATTCGTGGTATTGGTGTTGTAGACTAAACGTGTATAGTCTCTCTACGCGAACATCGGATAAATGTCGCACTTGCTAGGAAAGATAATTGCTAAAGAACACAAACAGCTTTTTCCGTGGACTTATCAGGCAATTCTTCAGGCGTCTCGATAACATACGAAGACATCCAAATCTGTGCAAAAGCCGGCAACGGAGACCAACTTTTACTCCCCTCCGTGCAATGACACATACATGTATGAGACGGAGATTCCAATATCTACGAGATACTCTGGGAATCATCAGAATTACCAGTGTCGCCCTCTATGGGGAGCCCGTGTTCACTGCTACTGGCATGGTGGCTCCATCCTTTGACGCGTGTTCTTCTTCGCCAGGGTCCCCGGAGAACAGTACCTCGCTCTCGATCGTTGGCTCAGGCTCAAGCCAAGTCACAGCGGTATGAAACTGAGAGAGATGTTATTCAGTCTACAAATGAAGCTGTAGATGAAACTGGAGATCTCTGGATGCGTTGTTAGAGAGAGAAGCTATCTACAGGTTAACTAAACTAAGTACTGGGAGCAAACAAAGAAGTCATGTGACTTCTGACAGAAACATTTGCGAAGAGCAGACCTCAACAAAGGCTACCTCGTCCGCTTTACCATTCGGTGAGCCACGTATACAATCCTGAAGAAGTAAGAACACAGTTTACTAACGTATTTCACAAGCGAGCCGGCCACCCCAACCAAAACGCGTCCATGAATTAGATCTTATTTAGTTCAACCACTCACCATGCCACCAATTCGTACTCAATCCTCTCAAAATTCAATAGAGCAAGAGGGTAGGATCTTACTAGCTATCCAGGCTTTTGAGAATCAAAAATCTCTTCAATTCTTGTGGAGTAGCCCCCCGGCCCTCTATAGTACGAGAAATAGCGAATCTTCTCCTTTAAAAGCGTGGAAATACCCCGGCTCTTTTAGTCGGCGAAAATTAGGTCACAAACTATATAAAACGATACCCTCTCCTTTCCTCCCGGTTCTCGAAACGATATAATTATGAGCGTGCGAAAGGCGAAGACCTAAAGATTATTTAGGGCTGGTTTAATCTTATTTAAAGATCTATCTTATAGGAGTTACCTACCTTCTCGATAATCTTATTTTGCTGAGCGTGTCAGGGTGCGGGCTGGCAGGACGGTATGATAGGAGATGACTGGTAGGAACAGGTCATAACAGATCAGATTCCACTTGACAGGTACAGGCAGGGGCAGGCTATTATACAAGACGTAGCTCGAAGAGCTACAACAGGATCTAGAACTGAAGTTCAGATAAACAGGTCAGAGATCACGTGCCGTGATCTTCCTCTTACTAAGCATCACGGTTCGCACCGTGACATGCGCATAGGGTTAGGGGGATCATATATAATACGGACCGGATCCGGATAAACGGCCCGTATTGCGGAGGTCACGTGATAGGCAAATTCTATCACCAATCAGAGGCCAGATCTCAAATCTGAAAGGCGGGGATTTAGACCTAGTAATTAAGAAATTGAATGTTGAGTATATTTGCTTCGCTTCTTGAGAATGCATAAAGGAGGGTCGATACATTACAAGAAGCTCTACCACCTAGAAGTGTTACTTAACTAGTTAAATCAATAATCGATAGATCAAAATAGAGGGTGATGATGGTAGTATATGATTAGTTGAATTGTATATAATAAGTGGGGCCGGCTCGAAAAAAGCCCCTGAAGCTCGTAAAACCCATTAAGAGCCCGTAAAAAGCCCATGAATAGCCCATTCCCGGCCCATTCCCAGCTCGTTTGGAACTTGATTTTCCTCAAAATGTTTTAACTGATTAGCCATGAGAAAGTTTTAAATATAGGTAGCTCATTTAAAACTATTAGGACTAATAATACAAAAGGCTCTTAGAAATGATTAATGTGTAGACTTTCTTTTAATACAAAATTCGAACAAGTTAAGCCACTTATAATTGATATTGGTCTGATATTGATACTCGACCATTAAGATACACATAGTTCCTAGTTCAGAATATATATCTCTATAGGTAATACCTCATAAGCGTAGAACATTCCAAACAAACTGATATGTACAGTCATAAAGCTAAGTTATAATGCTAATGTATCAAAGACATGTATCTATTCACTAGAATTTCCAAATATTTCCCCTTACTTGTTATGATAATCGAGTAGAATCCCATGTATAAACCAAAACATGGGTAAAAGACGGTCATTTATTTGGGTGATTCAGCCATTTTATGGACGCCAAGACCATGTTTTAGCAATTTCGAGCCCCCCCCCTGCGAGCCGGGGTCCGGGTCGAGCTTGAAAAGTTCGACCCCCAGCTCGTTGCGGGTCGGGTTTCGAGCCCGGACCTTGGGCCCAAAGTTGGGTTTTGCGGAAGTCTACTCTCAACCGAGCTGTTGCTGCGCACAGTCTTATCCCAGCCTAAGCGCCGCTAAGCAGCGGCCTCAGGCACCGAGAGTATGTAAACCCTATAACCCTCTCGGGAGCACATATATCCCCATTCGTATATGGAACCAGATACCCGTTCTCATCACACCTCTCAGCCCGCCTTCCAACAACCACATACTCCACCACCGGACAGCAGGCTACCCTTTCCAATGCCTCGGGCGCTGCATACGTACACAATACTACAACCGACCTTGGCTGCTCCCCACCCATCTCCCACAATTCCTCGCAGAGCTTGACAATCGTATCCCCGGGTGCAATGATTGTATTGAGGAGCACGATCCTCCCGTCGTCGGCCTAGCCAGTCCACCCACTACATCCTGCGTGTCCTTTGTCTTGCTTCAGCGGGCTAGAATGCACGAGGTGGCGGGGAGGAGGGGCTGCGCGGCGACAAACATGGGCAAGGCTCCGCGGAGAATGGGGATTATTGTTGTGTGGGATCGGGTGAGGGTTTGGTTGTGGGATTTGGCTGCGTAAGTTAACAGAGTGGTGAGGGTTTGGGTTTGAGGGAGTTCGCTGATAGGAGCCGAGACAGCCATCATTTCTTCTGTCTTTGTCATATTAAAGTTGAGGGGGTTATAACTGGTATACAGAGTTCAAGTGTAGATGGCTATAGTGACTTTGTGCCCGAGAAGGTGATTTGTACGTCGTGTATATGTGTATATAGGTTCTTGTCTTATTTGGGCCTGCATACCATAATCGTGCATTTTACAATGAGTAATGGTAATCGCAGAGCCTAAACTACAAGCATAATTAGGGCCTACTGCCTTGCATTGGCGAGAAGCCATTATAATCTTTGTTATAATTGTCATCAATGTATTGTATTATAAAACCAGTATGTGGTTCGTATCTACACTATTTAAAAGTCACATCATATTAGTGGCATAAGCCACGTAACGATGTACGCTGCTGCAACTTCCCTAGAACAGTCTAACTCATTTTCCGAGTCCTTTTGTTTTTCAAGAATTCACTGGGGAGGGGGGGTTAGTTGTGGTAGTGCCTTGTAATCTTTATCTACTCGAGCCCCTCTACACTGCCACGCAAATTCACAACTAAGAATCACACCATCTTTTAAACACTCAGTAAGATGATAGCCCTCACAATCTTCGATTTTGACGGCACTCTCTTCGATACCCATGAATCCATCTCCCAAACCATAAAACTCACCTTTGACGCCCTCTTTCCCGCCCACACTCCTCCCCAATCTGAAATCCACTGTCTCATTGCCAGCGGCGCCGGCCTAGCAGATACTTTTAAAGTCCTACATCCTTCCCCAGCGGAAGTCACTCCGATTGCTGAGAACGAGTGGATTGAAAAATACCGCGCTCTCTATGCTACCCATGGTCAACTGCTCATTAAGGCCTTCCCCGGCGCCAAGGATCTCCTGGCCGAACTCAATGCCCACAAGATCCCCATCGCCATCGTCAGCAACAAAGGCGTAGCCGCTGTGAAAACGGCCCTGCAGCGGAATGGTCTGAATTGCTACGTGCCCGAGGATTTAATCATCGGCGATAAGACGCCCGGGGCGAAACGCAAGCCGGATCCTGCTAGCTTCATCGATGTGCTGGTTTCCGTCCTGAAGGAGAGATATGGGCTGGAGGAGCTTGATTCGGGCAGCGTACTGGTGGTGGGTGATACAGTAGCGGATATTCAGTTCGCGAGGAACATTAAGAGCAAGGTCTGCTGGTGTCGGTATGGGTACGGAGACCGAGAGGCTTGTCAGGAATTGACGCCGGATTTTGTGGTTGATTCTTTGGGGGAGGTTGTAGGGATCGTGAAGGCTTAAGGCCCGTGACTGTTTTGCACTTTTATACATTTAGAAATGATCCTCAGATTAGCGGGTCCACGGTCTTATGGTACATTAAAGTAGTCCGTACGGTGGGCTAAGTGCAATGGACGCACCTCCAGCACCCGCTGCACCAATGACGGGAGCATTCTGTCAAACCACGAATATGGCCCCTCTAGGCCATAAACAGGAACCTTGGTTTTTGTGATGATCTAGTGGTAAAGTACGCTGTATTTCGTTCCACACATTCACTTGCTGGAGTAGGTCTACACGTGACCCGAGCATCCATGCTGACATCTACTGAGCGGCCTGAAGCCATTTAAGTAGCCCAAATAGGAAAGCCCCTTCACTAACAAAATTCAAAGAAACATACCGGGGGAATTTTGTGCTTCTATGCCACAAGGGAAAAGTTAAGCATATGCAAACACCTTTACAAAAAAGAGAGAGAGAAAAGCAACACAGCCAACATCAAAGATGATCGGAACGTCCCGATCAAAGAAAAAGAGGTCGATGCGCTCACGTTAAAAGAACAAACTGGGTACTCGAGACAACGAAAAGCGGCTGGCAATCAAAGCAAAATACCAGCCAGGAAGATGGGTAAGTACAAAGAGGTGAGAAGACAGAAAATCATAGGGTGCACGAGTCAGGCTTAGAAAACAGAGATGAAGTTTCCAATTCTCTCCTTCTGGTTCTGAGCAATGCACTCCGAGATCCAGGTGATGTTTCGGATTTCCTGGATGGAGTTAGTTGTATACTCAAAATTAGACGGACTGGTTCCGAGAGGCTTACCTGCTCCTTCAGCTTCATCCAGGCGTACACCACAGCAGGGGTGAATTGACGGGTGAAAACCAGCTTTGACAGATCCATCTCTTTTTGGTAGAAAAGATCCTCCAAGCTCTTCCCATCTGCCGGACCTCCGCCCATACCACCGAGACCGCCGCTACTTTGGCTAAGGCCCACGGCATCGAAGAACGCCTTGTAATCGGCCACAGCGCTTACAGCCAAGGCCACACCCTCAACATCCTCTGCGCGGGAAAGCATAAGACTGCCCTCCGGATAAAGCTTGCCAAATTCCGGGTACAACTTCCTGCGCTCGAGCTTGGACAGCTCGGTGCCAAAGGAGTTAAGAGTGATGTTGATAGAGCGGCGGTCCGCCTCGAACTGCAGAATCTCCGCCATGACGTCCTGTGTAGGTGTACCGCTGAAGTCCGGGTGGGTGTTGATGAAGTTGTAAAAGTCTTCTAAGTAGTTTTTGTAAAGGGTATTGCGAACGATCTCGATGTTCAGTTCGTCCAGGTCTTGGTGGCTCAAACTATCCTTGAAGTAGGCAGCTAGTGGGGTCTCAATCAGTACAGAGTTGTACAGTTCCTCGATGTTTGTCGCAACACATAGCACAGGGAGTGTTTCGAACCATCCTAGTGGGTGGCATCGCTCCAGGAGTTCTCGGGTGTCTCGTTCATGCAAAGTGCCTGTGATCAACAGGGCGATGTTGTCAATCATGTATCCATATGTCATGTATTCGAGGAACTTGGCAGATGAGCCGGTCGCTTGTGCGACCAGGTACCTGAACTCAGACACCAATTTATCGGTCATGCGGCTCGCCAAATCGGAGGTGGAGGGGTTGGGGGAAAGAGAGGCAAGGAAGTCGCCATATGAGGGAGCAAGCTGGAGCTTGACATCTATTGGATGAGTTTGTCAGAATCAGCATGCAGAAATAGAATCTGAAAAATGGTCTGTGGGATCAGTAGAGCGTACCGTCAATTGTCTCGCATTGAGTGAGATTTGAATAGTTCTGGCCGCTCAACAGGCTGTTCCGATAGCCGCGAACAATGCCCTCGACATATCTAAAAGAGTCAACAACGGGACATTTAGACCAAGCACAAATATATACTACATACCCGCCGTTAACATTAAAGAATAGGCCCTCCATGATGACTGTGGAGAAGATGATTGGAGAGACCCAACTGTAGCTCCATCCGTCCTTAAACACGCATTGGCTTAGTCATTCACAAAGCCACACGCCCAAGCCACTCGTGGCACCCGCTTTTCAACTTTTTTTCTTCCGTGCAAATTTAGATTCAATTTCTCCAACGACACCGGTGGCCGACACGCCCTACGCTAATTATTTTTCCCACAATTTCCTCAGTTCGGTTTATCGTTTGCTTTGATTAGTTTCTTCTTTTCTGTTATTTTTCGATCCTAAACGCCGTGGCCGCGCACCATGACGCTTTTCATCCTTACTGAGACCAGCGCGGGCTATGCCCTGCTGAAGGCTAAGGACAAGAAACTCCTCAAGCGTGATGATATCGCCGAGGAGGCCTCCACTGCAGAGGGTGTCTCCAACCTGTATGTCAACTGTGTCTTTCAATCCTGCCAAATGAAAAAAAATCCGTATCGGAATGAACCGACTAGCTGAACGGGCGCAAAAAAATTGTTATCGACGACAATGTCACTAACAGAGTCTCTAGTCTCAAGTTGAAGAGCTTCCAGAAGTTCGACAGCGCTGCCTCAGCTCTGGAGGAGGCTGCCTCCATCATGGAGGGCAAGGTTACACCCGCCTTGGCCTCGCTTCTTGATGGAATCAAGGATGAGAAGAAGGTGTCCCTCGCCGTTGCCGATACCAAGCTCGGTAGGTCATTCTAGTGAAACGACTTCCCACGGTATGCATTCTGACTGTGGTTTTGGATAGGAAACTCTATCAGCAAGCTTCCCGGTCTTGACATCCAATTGGTTGCTGACTCCAGCACCAACGACATCTTCCGTGCCATCCGTGAGCACCTCACCACCCTCATTCCCGGCCTTGCCCCCAGTGATATGTCTACCATGTCCCTTGGTCTTTCCCACTCTCTCGCCCGTCACAAGCTCAAGTTCTCCCCCGACAAGATCGACACTATGATCGTCCAGGCCATTGGTCTGCTCGATGATCTTGACAAGGAGCTGAACACCTACGCTATGCGTGTCAAGGAATGGTACGGATGGCACTTCCCCGAGCTGGCTAAGATCCTCAACGACAACATTGCCTACGCCAAGCTCGTCTTGAAAATGGGTATGCGCTCCAACTGGGAGTCCGCTGATCTTGCTGAGATCCTCCCCGAGGAGATCGAGGGTGCCGTCAAGGCTGCTGCCGATCGCTCTATGGGTACCGAGATCAGCCCCGAAGATTTGGAGAACATTCAGGCTCTCGCTGAGCAGGTCGTTGGTTTCTACGACTACCGCTCCCAGCTCGCCAGCTACCTCACTTCCCGCATGAACGCCATCGCACCAAACCTGACTGCCCTTGTCGGTGATCTCGTTGGTGCCCGTCTTATTGCCCACGCTGGCTCCCTCACCAGCTTGTCCAAGAGCCCCGCTAGTACCATCCAGATTCTGGGTGCTGAGAAGGCCCTTTTCCGTGCCCTTAAGACTAAGCACGACACTCCTAAGTACGGTCTGATCTACCACGCCTCTTTGATCGGCCAGGCCACCGGCCGCAACAAGGGCAAGATGGCCCGTATCCTCGCCGCCAAGGCTTCTCTGGGTATCCGTGTCGACTCCCTCGCCGAGTGGGGTGATGATGCCACCGAGGAGGACAAGGCTGCTCTCGGTACCGAGGCCCGCTTCAACCTCGAGCGCAAGCTTGCTGGTATGGAGGGCAAGCCCATTAAGCCCCGCGGTGTGGCCATTGCGCCCAACGGTGTTCAGGCCGAGAAGTTCGACCTGAAGGAAGCCCGCAAGTACAACCCCGATGCCGATGCCCTGGCCTCCGAGGAGCCTGCCGCTGTCAAGAAGTCTAAGAAGGAGAAGAAGAAGCTCGTCGAGGAGGTTGAGGATGAGGAGATGGCTGATGCCGACTCTGATGAGGAGGCTGAGGATTCTGATGAGTCCGAGGATGAAGCCCCCAAGAAGAAGTCCAAGAAGAGCGACATTGAGGAGATGGCTGCTAAGGCTGGTCTCAGCGTAAAGCGATACGAGCGGAAGCTCGAGCGTGGCGAGATCGCCTTCGATAAAGAAGGCAACCCCACCTCAATCAGCAAGAAGGACTTGAAGAAGTCCAAAAAGGAGGCCAAGAAGTCCAGCAAGGACGATGGAAAGAAGCGCAAGCGTTCCGAAGATGAAGACGAGAAGAAGAAGAAGAAGAAGTCCAAGGGAGAGTAAGCGTACATTTTCAAAAGTTTGTGCAATGTGACCGGATGGCTTTCCTGGGATCTGTATGATATCACACTTTTTTTTCATTTCTGTTCTTTTTTTTTTGTTGCAATCTTCCTGTTGCTCGCATGTTTTGGGGCATTTTGAGGTTGATCTACCGGTCTTTCACTGGCGCAGAGGGTGCTCGTTAGGAACAAGGCAGTACAGTTTTAGCTGGAATAATCTGTTCATACTTCAATACTGGAATGTAAAGATGCAGGCACAAGTATCGCAAACTGTAGTCTCGGCCAACTCTGTTCAAGTCTCAACTCCGCTGCCTTGGCTCCTCCGTACACCTCGATTTGGCCAGGATATGCAGGTAGATAAAGACACCGCCTATATTCTGCCGGCAGTTCAAACAATTTTCCTCTTTTCAGACCAGGCACCCATTTGCTTCAGTCTGTCTTGCCACTTTGAACACACAAAATGAGGGTAAGATATCTAAGCTGAAGCTCAAGATTGCTGCTAACAATCTATTTTAGATCATTGACCCTCAAACCGCTGTCCTGACCAATGTCGAGGTCCTGGCCTATCTGACCTCCAATCCACCCCGCCGACCACCGCCAAATTCGGGGAACTGGGCACCAAGCCCAGATCTTAGAGATCATAATACAGTGGTTAAAGAGGTGAGAAACACTATGCGACCCTTGTAATTATCCGCGGGGTAGTGTGGCTTAGTGCAACTACACCACAGACTCCAGCGCGAAGCGGAGTCCGCCAGACACCCACCCCAAGCTCCCAAACCATACACCAAGAGACCAATCGTAGAAGAAAAAATCGACTGATCAACCCTCCCAGATTCACAACTATGCAAGCCGTCTCTCCCCTCACCTTCTACGATACCCCCGCTACACAGCCCGCCCTTCTTCCTCCCAGTCGAAATCACAATCGCAAGCCGCCATGACCGGCACACTGCGAACCTCAAATTCAGCAATGACAGAGGCAGATGCTAATTCCCTGCCGTCACCAATCCCATCCACCGAAACAACCCCTATGGACACCGCTCTCCGGGACTTAGTAGTCCGCCTACAGCCGTACGGACTGACCAAAGCCGAGGTCGTTATGATCCTGAATCTCGGGGTGGGATTGAGTGGTAATCCTGCTACCGAGGATGACAAGGAAGGTGCTAATGGAGAGGATGCAATGGAGGTGGATGGGGAAGGGGAGGGTGAGGAGGATGATTACACTGCGGTGGTGTTGATGGATAGTGTTATTGAAGAGCGGGAGCTCAGACTATCTGACGAAGATGTTAAGGCTATTTTGGCTATCATTAAGGAAACTCTTACGGCGGATTATGAGAACGTCAAAGGTTGAGAAGTTGGAAGTTCTTCTGTCATAGATATTTGACATCAAAAATCAAGAAGAAAAAACCGGTGTGCTACTTCAAGCATCCACAGCGGATTCAAAGTGGGAAAGGCTAAATTGCTTGCACTTCCCTCTGGAGACTTCTCACTGGCCATATGCTGATTCTATAATTCTGGCTACTACGGAGTACTTGTAACGATTTCGTTGATTCTGAAAATCTACACATGGTGATAACCAGCCTTCCGCATCGGTATCCAGACATTCCCGAGCAAGGGTCTAGACTTGATGCCAATCTTGATTATCAGCAAATTGGCACTCACGAGTTTCGATCTCTCTTCAAAAATGAAGTTTAGTGGTAAAACAATAGAGTCAAAAATGGAAGCTTTTTTACTATTAGGGGGTTGAAATTAACGTGGTACATAGAGTTTTTGTTCTAGGATACTCGGTTAACCCTAGTAAATTAGCCCTATGTAGATCATTTGATTTGATATAGGGCCTAAGATCGAAGCGTTACTACAAAGGCATGGATCAATCTAGGGCCGAGTGCGGAGCAGATTAATGTGGTTTATGTGGTTTATGTGGCTTTGAAGGAAGCGTTCTTTACTATGGGCGATACCAAAATAAATTGCAATCAGATTGAAAAATGGGTGCTAAGACAAGCTCTTCTAATTAATTTAGATCACCTTGCCAGTAGGGAAATGGCTGTAGGGCTTTACATTTTCTGTGCCTATGCCCACCGAATTTATTCTTTTTGATCTCTAAATGAGGATTAATTCAAAGATGCCACCATCTCACCTTTTTTTTAAGATCCACTAGCTCATCAAGGCTATAATGAGATTTCAAAGTGCCCTCGCTTGCCTGACACATTTTACTTTCAACGATAGCCTCAATATTAAGCCGATCTTCAATCGGTGTTAGACCATTTAAATTTTGGATCAATGAACTCCAACAAGTCCTATCAAGCATGTGAAGCGAGACAAATCCAAAATTGTCCGGTCTCCAGCGACTTCACAGCAGTTGATGACTGCTGAAATTCGGCTAAAGAGCCGTCTTGGATTGGGCCTCGCAATTATGAAGAACTTCCAAGGAAAGTGCGCAGCCTTGGCATAACTCGCAACAAGAATTGATCGAGATCAAGATCCCAGTCCTCTGGATTTTCCAGCAATAGCCACCAAGGAGCAGCAAGTGTAAAATCGACAGGAGAAGCATAGGCATACTCCCAGTCAACCACACTAGTGACAGCAGGGCTCGATGCATCAACAAGGTTATTTTCTGGACGCAAATCATTGCAGTAAAGGCGGAAAGTGCCCCTGCTGTGTTCTCAGGAGATTTCACATGATAGTTTTCGAAAAAGGTATGGTCCCTAACGGATGTTAGGGCCTACGATATATGCCGCTGCAAGGATAAGCAGACGTTCTGTTTGTCCTTAGGATCCTTTGGTCTTACGTATTTCACTACCGAGCTGGACAAACCCCTAAGCTAGACACCCCCACCAACTTGTTAATTTAAAATGTATTAATCTTAACCAAAACTCCTGTCACGGTGTGAACCGTAATGCTTAGTAAAAGGAAGATCACGGCACGTGATCTCCGACCTGTTTATCTGAACTTCAGTTCTAGATCCTGTTGTAGCTCTTCGAGCTACGTCTTGTATATTAGCCTGCCCCTGCCTGTGCCTGTACCTGTCAATGAGAATCTGATCTGTTACGACCTGTCCCTGCCAGTCATCTCCTATCATACCGTCCTGCCAGCCCGCACCCTGACACTACGTAGCTCCTACCCCTAGGAGTTGACTGTCTGAAAATGTCTGAACCGCCCCGAAAGCCCCCGAACTGAACTCTGGTAGACCCGGTCCTGAGCAGACCGCTACCACCGAAGAACCGCCTGCTACCACCGAAGAACCGCCTGCTACCGCTGAAGAACCGCCTGCTACCACTGAAGAACCGCCTGCTACCGCTGAAGAACCGCCTGCTACCTGTAAAGTCCCGTCCGAGGAACCTGCCTGCACGACCAACTGGTCTCGAGAAACGAGACATTGCAGCCGTATCGCTAGCTGCGTGTGCTGCGTATGCAAGAAAGAAATACAGCATGTTCGCAATTACAACCGCGGACATCGAGACTGCACTGAACCCCAAGACCGACACTGAACCTGACCCCGTGTCTGCACTGCCTGAAGAGTTTAGAGACTTCGCCGAAGTGTTCTCACCCAAGGAAGCCGAGCGCTTGCCACCCCACCGATCATACGACCACAAGATGGTCTTACAAGAGGACAAACCCTTACCTTTTGGGCCCCTCTATCCCATGTCCCGAAATGAGCTCGAGGTCCTGAAAGACTGGATCGAAGATAACCTGAGGAAAGGGTTCATTCGGCCCAGCTCCTCGCCCGCTGCCTCGCCTGTTCTGTTCGTGAAGAAACCCGGCGGAGGTCTCCGCTTCTGCGTGGATTACCGTGCACTGAACGCAATCACTGTTAAGGACCGTTACCCGTTGCCGCTGACCAAGGAAACCCTGAATAACCTGAAAGGGATGAAGTTCTTTACGAAGATTGATATCGTCTCCGCCTTCAACAATCTGCGAATTGCGAAGGGACAAGAATACCTGACTGCCTTCCGTACGAGATTAGGACTGTTCGAATCATTGGTGATGCCATTTGGTTTAACTGGAGCCCCCGCATCCTTCCAACGATTTATCAACGACACGTTACGAGAGTACCTGGACTGTTTCTGTACTGCTTACCTGGACGATATCCTGATTTACAGCCGCACGCGTGCGGAACACATAGAACATGTACGAAAAGTCCTCCAGCGCCTCCGAGAGGCAGGCCTGTTCGCAAAACTATCGAAATGCGAATTCTGTGTGTCCGAGACGAAGTTCCTTGGTATTATCATCGGTGAAGATGGTATCCGTATGGACCCCGACAAGATCGAAACGATCGTGAACTGGAAAACACCGACCTGTCTGACTGATGTGCAAGCCTTTATTGGTTTCGGCAACTTCTACCGCCGCTTTATCAGAGACTTCTCGAAAGTCATCGCCCCGCTCGTGAGACTCACGAAGAAAGACGTCCGTTTCGAATGGACACCTGTCTGCCAGCTGAGCTTCGAAGCCTTGAAGAAGGCGTTTACATCTGCCCCGGTTCTGAAAGCGTTTGACTGGTCCAAGGAGATAGTCCTGGAAACAGACGCGTCTGATTTTGTCTCTGCCGGTGTACTGTCTCAGTACGATGACGCTGGAATACTGCACCCTATCGCATTTTTCTCGAAAAAACACTCCGCCGCCGAGTGTAACTATGAGATATACGATAAAGAACTGCTAGCCATAATCCGCTGCTTCGAAGAGTGGCGTCCCGAACTGGAGGGCACACCCTCGCCCGTGAAGGTCATAACTGACCACCGCAATCTGGAATATTTCACGACAACGAAACTCCTGAACCGCCGCCAAGCCCGATGGTCTGAATTCCTGTCCCGGTTTAACTTCAAGATCACGTACCGTCCCGGAAAACAAGGTGCAAAGCCCGACGCCCTGACCAGGAGGTCAGAGGATATCCCTAAAGAGGGGGATGAGCGCTTAGCGCATCAGAGCCAGACTGTTCTGAAGAATGAAAACCTACAGATAAACGTCACAACACGACAGAGAAACGGAGTCACTACAACCACTCCACCTGAACTGCCAGACCTGCCAGAAGAACCGCCTGCTACCGCTGAAGTCCCGCCTATTATCACCGTTCCGCCCGACATTGCCGATCCGCCCATCACCGCTGCTCCTGAAACAAGAGTCCGATTCATCGAGAACAACCTGCCCGAACCACCATCTACGATCAAGGATCTACTGCTGGAAGCCTACAACCAAGATAAAGTAGTACAATCTATCCTGGAAGCGTTAGACAAGAACGCTAGCCGTCACCCTGAGATTACACTTGCCGACTGCGAACGAAGAGGCAACTACCTCTACTACCGGAACCGCTTGTACGTCCCTGACAACGATGAACTGAAAGCTGAAATACTGCGCCTGTGTCATGACAAGCCCACCGTGGGACACCCTGGCCGGTCGAAGACCTATGAACTGCTGTCCCGAGAATACTACTGGCCTAGAGTATACCAGTACGTGAGCGACTGGACCAAGAACTGCCATACCTGCCGCCGTATCACCCCCGCCCGAGAAGTCCGTCAAGGGATCCTGAGACAACTGCCCGTACCTGAGAGAGCCTGGCAAGATATCAGCATGGACTTCATCACGCACCTGCCCCTGAGCTACGGTTACGACGCCATCCTAGTCGTGGTAGACCGTCTGACCAAGATGAAGCACTTCATACACTGCAAGGGAACCTGCAACGCTGAAGAAGTCGCCCGCCTGTACACCCGTCATGTCTGGAAACTGCACGGCCTGCCGAATACCGTTGTATCTGACCGAGGACCCCAGTTCGTGGCCCAATTCTGGAAACACCTGACAAAGCGCCTGCGAATCACCAACCTGCTGTCAACCGCTTATCACCCGGAAACTGATGGCCAGACTGAACGCGCGAACGCCGTACTGGAACAATACCTCCGAGCGTATGTGTCCTACTTACAGGATGACTGGTCTGAATGGCTCCCGCTGGCCGAATTCACTGCAAACTCTCATTACTCCGAGAGCACCCGAGTTTCTCCGTTCTACGCGAACTATGGGTTCCACCCCCGCATCGGGTTCGAACCATCCCAGCCTGCCAGTCACCCTGCGACCCGAGACGCGGAAAAGTTCGCTACACGAATGCAAGAACTGACTGAGTACGTCCGCGCCGAGATACTGTCCGCACAAGCCCGATACGAAGAACAAACGAACCGTCACCGCGCCCCTGCCCGCCGATACCGTCCTGGACAACTGGTCTGGCTGAACGCCAGGAATATCCGAACCCTCCGCCCGCAGAAGAAACTGGACTGGAAAAACCTAGGCCCCTTTAAGGTCCTAGAAGCTATAAGCGCACACGCTTACAAGCTCGAACTGCCTGCTATCGAAGGACTGGAAGAAAGGGAAGTTGAAGACATCTTAGATTCCCGCTGGGAACGACGAGGCCGAGGAGGCCCGCGTCTGAAGTACACCGTCAAATGGATTGGTTACGACGAACCCACTGAAGAGCCTGTTGAATACCTGGACCACGCCCGCGAAATCATACGGAACTTCCACCGAAGATACCCGCACAAGCCTCGCCTCGACGGAGCTCGGCTCTAAGGGAGGGGGTACTGTCACGGTGTGAACCGTAATGCTTAGTAAAAGGAAGATCACGGCACGTGATCTCCGACCTGTTTATCTGAACTTCAGTTCTAGATCCTGTTGTAGCTCTTCGAGCTACGTCTTGTATATTAGCCTGCCCCTGCCTGTGCCTGTACCTGTCAATGAGAATCTGATCTGTTACGACCTGTCCCTGCCAGTCATCTCCTATCATACCGTCCTGCCAGCCCGCACCCTGACAACTCCATTAAATTAAATATAGTAAAATCATCTATATAGCTAGGTATCTATTAATCTTATATCCTATTTCTCTATAATCACTTCGCTTTGACGGGGCCTACGTACGTAGTTACAAAGCCGGCGAAGGGCTTCTTCGTAGAGGGGGAGGAGGTACTTCAATTACTTCTACCGGCTAAGTAATTAATTAAGAAGCTTCTTAAACTAAGATACCTTCTTTAGCGAGGATCTACCTCATAGATCTAGGACACTTTTACTTCTACTTCTCGTTAGCGGCGTATAATTCCTAATTTTCTTTAGTGAGTAAGGTAGCATTTTATATTATAAGATAGAAGCCATTTATAAACTAGTTTAATAAACGATCTAATAGGCTAGGCGGGCTTTGAGATCTTATACGAAGTAAGGCTTTAATTAATAAAGCTTAACAATATAGTTCTTTCTCTACAAAGGGGGTTTTTAGGGTTAAATTTCGGCTTAATTCACTCTCCTAGCTAGCTAGGGGGGTTAGAGCTCGAAGCTAACTATTAAGCTTTAAAAATCACTTTCTCTAGTTTAAAAGAGACTAAACTCGCTACTCCGAAGCTATTTTTTATAGTCTCCGATTTTAAAGCCTTAATATTATACAAGAGGGTATACTTTAGGGAAGTTAAGTTTATTAATATAATTAATCCTATTCTATGTCTAAATTTTAATTATTTAACTATGTATATTCTAATACTATAAAATAATTAACATCTAGGGGTTATAAAAGATAAGATAAATATATAGATATTTAGATTAGTATTACCTTATTTTACTTGTAAATCTTATTAAATTTAGGTATTCAATAACTTCTATATTCAAGTTCAAGCACTGGTGTATGCTGGGCGAGGTATTGCATGATAGCAACCTCATCTTCGACTCTTTTTCCTGCGAACCACAATTCGACGGTCGTTTTCAAACGTGACTCGGTAACAGATATTGAAGGTGCCATTCTTAAGCCGCGAGGCCGTAACAGATGTGCTACCCGGGCAATGTTGGGAAGCACGTTTGCCAGCCAAGGTCTCTGGGGAATTTCCAAGCAGGTTCTGTATGCACACCTGAAAGATCTGATCGGACGGTTGCTTTGCACAGTCATTGAAGTTCCTTTTTTCGATGTTGGAAGGATGACAAACGTAAATAAGAGGGAAGAGGGAAGAAGTACCTCTCTGGGAGGGATACCCTTACCGCTGTGACTGGGTATAAGCCTGCAGTGTAATCCCATGGGTATATCAGGCCACTACTCTTACTGGATTATGTCGAATTACTGTGTTGTTTTATACGGTTAAAAACAAGGTATCAACCCCCGGAAATTACTCGGACAGCTCTTAACGTTCTCTCTCTATACATTGCACAGTATATTCAGCTAGCTTTATCCGCCTGGGTTGGAAAAAGAGCGGAATTTCTCATTCTAGGTAGATAAGACTAGATTGGCAAGGCACCCCGATCTGTCCTATGTTCCTCATTTGCCATCACCTCTCCTTGATTGAGTATGGGGGACCAAAGTTAGATGCATTGATTAAACCCGTTCTCCCCGGAAGTATCAGAATACTTGATCCAGACACCAAAAAAGTTGAAATTGACTTGTTCCGTTCCTGGTCTTTGGGGCTGACCTAGGAGAGAGAGGTGCACAAGAGCGGCACCCGAGCTGTTGTGTCTATTCCATTACAGAGAGACATTGCCCGGTTCAATACTGGGAACCATTGAGTCTCTATACAATGACGTAGAACCACAAGTACGAAGCTTACATGCGGATATCACCGAAGAACATATCTGGAAGCAGCTGGTCGGAGTGGATGAAGATGACAACCCCAGTGTGCTCGATAATCACGATTACAGGGAAGGGCAAAATGGAGAGAAATATATGTCAGGATTGTAAAGACTAGTCAGATGTGTACGAGAAATAAGACGCAAGGGGGAAGGGTTTAAAAAGAGGTTTAAAGAATAGTCAGGATGTTTGATTGCAGGAGCAATTAGGGACTTCCTCGGGATGTTCTCCCAGGTCATGCCTCTGAGCGTGGCAATGAATTCACATTCTTAATGCACTGGTCACGCTACTTTTATCAACCCTATTTTTGGAGATTAAATCTACCGTTTTCTGCGAGTTTGTATACCCTTCGAGGCACTCCGAGCAAGATATAGCACCGTTCAAGACCGAGTATTTCAAATGGGCAAAGGACGTCGAAAGGAAGACCATGAATCCTGAAGGAGATAGGCGTGTAGATAGGCTGACATAGGGCAGTCTCTCCTCATGATTCCAACGAAATTATAAGAAGACTTACTGTGAAAAAGCTGAACTTCCTGTTTTGGGAGTCGGCAAATGAACAAGACAGCGATATCGGAAAAGGTCTGGCCGTTTCAAGATTCCGTGAAATAACACATGCTACATGCTGCATAGATCCTGCGACATAACTATATACCGCCTAGACAAAGTACTTGAAATTCCTCAGAACAGACTTTTCAGAATCAGGGGCTGCTTATTGTAGGGAATTTTAAGCGGTGGAAATTCCGTGCTCAACGGAAAGCTGAAATACTCCGTAGAGTGTTTGAGAATGACCTTTAGCTCCAACATTTGATCCCGAAAACATGTTTCAGGTCCATCGCCGCTCTAATCAGCCCTCACAATATTTTCCCCCCAAAAAAGTCACCCTCCTTGAGAGGAATTCGCCACTTATCTGAAAGGGATCACCCATGACACTTTTTGTTTGACATTCCACAGCTTTCTCTTTTTACTATTAACCACTCCACCTACTGTGGCTTCAATCAATTTAAACGATAGATTAGCTTATATTAAGAAGGTATAAACTTATTAGCTGGTTGATATGTTGTAAGTAGCACGATATCGTGGGAACTGCGTGCAAATCCACAGTTCATAAAGTCAACTCCGACGGTTCCAGAAAGATAGAAAACAGAAGTTGAGAACTGAAGTTGAGAACTGAAGTTTTCTTTACCGCCCTATTACAACCTACTAAACAGAACAAGCTTATCTACTCCACATTAGACTCCGACATTTCGAGTTTTAGCCTACTTTTTAGGGAGCCCTCTTATAGTTCGATTTTAAAACTTTCACTTTCCCCTTGAAATTTTATTAAGGTGTTGGGATAGTTTTTAGATTATGAGTACTATACCAAAAAAGTAAAATCTCCTAGGACAGGATTGTTGAGAAAGAGAAAGCATTTTATATTTATACACGTTATTTGGTCTGCCTAACTAGTGAAAGATATATTGTCATGTGGAGGATCCCTTAATATAGGTGACCGCTAGGAGGGTCTGTAATTTTTGGGGGAAAAAAAAGGGTTAGGACCATAACGTGCCCTTCTCGCTCAATATTCACTTCAAACCATCCACCCAAGCTTTTTACTATGGCTATTTAATGATAGGGCCCCATAAATCCTCACTTTGCATCGATCCAATGGCGGCGTTGCTAGGGTTTCAGCCATACCATAAGGCTGGCTGGGATGTTGGTATACCCAGGGGTTATACACACATATATAGAGGTAGAATCCGGTCTGGGTTTCTTCTTTTCACTTCGTTTTCATACCTTCATCTTATAATTTAGTCATTTCAATATGTTCTTTTCTTCAGCGATCGCAATCGGCCTGGCGCCATTGCTCGCAAACGCCTACCTCAGCGGTCCAGTTGGCCCAACCACCACCGTCGCTACTAAATCCGCCCACAAAATTTGCAATGTACTGGACTACGGCGCTGTGGCAGACAAATCGACCGATGTCGGCGTGGCCATCACCTCCGCCTGGGCAGATTGCAAGAACGGCGGTGTGGTCTATATCCCACCTGGCGACTACGCCTTCAAGTCCTGGGTGACTCTGTCAGGTGGAAATAGTTGTGCTATCCAGCTGGATGGTATCCTCTATCGGACTGGTACCGCTGGAGGAAACATGATCATGGTCGAGCATACCACAGACTTTGAAATGTTCAGTTCTACCTCTCGGGGTGCTGTGCAAGGGTATGGATACGAGTACCATAAGGAAGGATCGAGCGGTGGAGCACGGATTCTGAGACTATATGAGGTGACCGACTTTTCGGTTCATGACATTGCTCTTGTTGATGCGCCTGTTTTCCATTTCTGCATGGAGACTTGTGAGAATGGTGAGGTTTATAACCTTGCTATTCGTGGTGGTAACAAGGGTGGCTTGGATGGAATTGATGTTTGGTCGACTAATATTTGGATTCATGATGTCAGTATTGGGTTCGGTCGTGGTGGAATTAACTAACACCCCTTAATAGGTCGAGGTCACCAACAAGGATGAGTGTGTCACGGTCAAGGTATGGCTTTGAAGAACCCCCCATGGACAGACCATAGCTAATAACAAGACAGAGTCCCGCCAAGAACATCCTCGTCGAAAACATCTACTGCAACTGGAGTGGTGGTTGTGCCATGGGATCACTCGGTTCCGGCGTCGACATCAGCGACATCACCTACCGCAACATCTACACCTGGAAATCGAACCAGATGTACATGATCAAGAGCAACGGAGGCAGCGGTAACGTTGAGAACCTCGTCCTCGAGAACTTCATCGGTATGCACCCTACTCACCCCCTGTCTCCCAATGACATCCACTAACCATCCAGGCCACGGCAACGCCTACTCCCTCGACATCGACAGCGCCTGGTCAAGCATGGGCAAGGTACCCGGCAACGGCGTCCACCTCAACAATGTCACAATCAAAAACTGGAAAGGAACCGAAGCAAACGGTGCCCAGCGCGGACCCATCAGAGTGAAGTGTGCGGACGGCGCGCCCTGCACAGATATCACCATCGAGGATTTCGCCATGTGGACGGAGTCCGGCTCTTACCAGTGGCACAGCTGCGAGAGTGCATTTGGCTCCGGCGCGTGTCTGAAGGAGAGTGATGAGCATGCTCCGTACACGACTACCCAGACTGTCAAGGCTGTTCCTTCTGGATACTCTGCCGCTACCATGGCTTCTGACTTGGCGATGGCGTTTGGTACCGCGTTACCGATTCCTATTCCTGTGATTCCGACTTCTTTCTACCCGGGTGCGACCCCTATCAGCGAGCTGGCTGGTGCTCGGGCCACCTCATCTTAGCTTGGAGTGGGATCTGAGCTGCATGTGTATGATTTAGAAGCTAATCAGCGAATCTCAAACTGAAGTCAAGTACAATCGGTAGAAATGCATTAATGGACCATTTCAAAATGGACCATCTCCTCTACATGAGACTCGATCTTTAAATCCACACATGACGTCATAATCCGGGGTCACTCTCTCAACTTCTTCGAGGCAATCACAACGCCTCCTTCGGGGCTACAATGACGAGGCTTCACCGTGCAAAAAAACCTAAAGTGACCAATTTTTACCGTCTACGCTAGCCATAACACCTACAACGGGGAAAGTATCTAAACAAGGCCAACAAAAAGACGGGACATGGCCGCAAACCATGACTCAACTCTTGTATAACCTAAAAGGGAAATGTCAAGTGCAACAAGATTTCTTCCAACTTGTGCACTCTGTTGGATTTCGATATACGCCAAACTCACTAAAGAGCCAATCTTCCAGGGTTCCATCTATGATGGTATCATACAATAGACTGTTTCGCTGCAGTCATACAGATCCAGTCCCGAATATGTACAGCTATTCTTCACAGTAGTCGAAAGAATCTTCAAATTCGACATAAAGAATAAACATGAATTCTTCTGTGAATCCAGCCACACAATCAGAGTAGTGGTCGATCCAATCAGGCCAGTCATGCAAAAAGAAAAATTAAACCATCTAAACTCCACAACTTGGATTGGTTCCAGAACTTGGTAGGCCTGGAATTCGACGTGGAGATTAAGCGCAGAGGTGGTTTGGTGTGACGGCGAGCTGGACATGAAGTCTCAACAACCCGGCAGCCGTCGATCCATTGAGAAAGATATAGTGAGCGATAGGGGGAGAACGACAATTCAAAGACCAGCTTTAGAAAAATTGCTCGAATTTCTCAAATTTATCTTTCTCTTCCTTCCCAGAAATGAGACTTCCATACTGGTTGTAAACCGGATCGTCTGGATCATCAACTTCCTTAGCCCATGGCCCCAGGTCATCGTCAAAGAGATCTCTTTCTTGCCCATTGCAGACCTCAGCGAAGGTGATCCAGTTGTGGTCATCGGTCCAGATCCCACCTCGACCTCCACGCACTTCCAACCAGTCCTGCCCGCCCAGCAGTGACGACTGCGCGGCATCGAACCCGTGCGAGTCGCGGACATATTTCCGCAATAGGGCGCGTCCCCATGGGAAAAACCACATATTCTCCCACCAGGTGTTACGGAGCTTGAGGTCACCATTGAGATGGGCGATTACTGGCACCGAGGCGGAGTGGACATTCGTCATTAACGAAATGTTGTGCCAGGTGCGCTCGCGCGGGTTCGGGAGTTTGTCCAATGTGGCATTCCATACTGGTCTCTGGGTTGATTCTTTTGCGAAGCGGGACTGAATAAATGGGTTGGGGAGTGCTGCAATGTCCTGTGGGAGGAGGAGACGGTGTTCGCGCGGGACGCCGTGTTGCATCTGCAACGCGGACATCTTCGTAACGTTGCTGAACTTGACCCACTCGACATCCTTGCTGGACTTGATCTGGTTGAAGAAGAGTTGGGACTCGAAGTCGACACCAATGCCGTACTCGTAGCGGTGACCTGTCTCCAGCCGGAGGGTGATTCCGGTGATGTTTGTTGCATCTGAGATACCCACCATCCGGTAGAGCAACTCTTTGAGGTCGTTGGCTGTTCGTCGCCGCTCGAGTTCTCTGATCACTTCTTGCCGTCCGTACATCTGTGTCAGGGCCTGGTAATCTCCAGACTTGTTCGAGCGCAACTCAACTAGCCGCAAAACTTCATCGTAGATCAGACGCAGATCCGCAGCCTGGCCAATAACCGCTCCCGGGTTTAACCACCGGGGTCGGTTCAGAGATCCATCCGGGTAGACATCAGTTTTCCAGCCATATACATCCGGAGGTAGAGTTGATTCCGGGACAGATACACAACCGGGGTCGTCCCGCAACCCGGAAAAGCACATCTTGCTTGCACCGAAGAGAACGCGCTGGGTGTATTTCTGTACCTTCTCAGACGGAGCCCCGGCCTTTTGGCCCTCCACTTCTGCGAACCCAAACTTGTCCCGCAGCTTTCGGTTATTCGCCCTTATCATAGCCTGGAAGCGCTCCACTAGGATCTTCGGTGGCAATTGGAAGAAGCTATCTGCACCATCCACCATAACCACAAAGTCGCGGTCATGCACAATTTTACTGTCTCGGAGATAGTTGCGCGCCCTTGTGATCCGGTCCACCATGTGCTCGGCCTCGGTCGCTCCGGGAGAGTCATGCCCGTAGCCGATTAATGTCGGCGGTGGGTATCCAAGGATCATGGCCGAAGTGAGCGTTCGGCAAACTCCGCGCGAGCCCTGTGAGGCTGGGACTAGGACATGTAGGCGCGGGTTGGGCTTGTCCAGATTGTGGGGGAGGGTATCATTGGCATTGATATCGGTTCGTGGGGGTAGGAAGACCTGAGCGTCCTCCGGGTGCTGAAGGAAAGGATGGCGAGAGGGAAACTTGGCCCAAAAGTCCGGCTCGACTCGCTGGGCAGTTTGTCAGCTGCTATATCTCACGCCTGGCAGTCACTGCATTGTGGAGCCGGAGGCGATCCTTACCGTTGAAGAAGATTTGAGCACAAGAAAGAAGCAGAACAATACAAGCACTGACAAGCCGATTGTCTTAACCCGGTTTGTCCGTGCCCGGCGGTTGAAGACGTGCCACCGCATCGGAGTCGACTTGGAATCTTGAAAGTGTAGTGGCGCGTCCTCCAACGCCATTATGCGAATATAATGTCGAATCAGATACTGGATAATGCAATATTGAACATTGTAAGATGTTAGGAACCAAAAGGAACCAAACGAGAAAGATGCTCTCACCCTGGAGGTGGAGAGAGAGAGAGGCTGCGATCGGCGCATCGTTTCCGGTGCCACCCCCGTCACCCCGTCACCTCGTGGACCTTGGACTACATCTGAGCTTCACAACATTGTATGCATGTCTCAGCTGTTTAATTAACAATTGAAATATAGATCATAGCTCTAACCATTTAGGGCCTATCAGAGTATGCGATCTTGCATCTAGATTTCTCTTTAATATCAATACGAGGAGCACATTTCTCAAACTAAAACAACGGTCACTTGAGAAACATACATTTTTCCACCTTGACATCTACTACATTTGTAAAGGCCGTGGGTAGACTATAAGCCCTTTGTTCTTACACTTAAACAGACATCACACCTACGCAAGCACTACCAAAGTCACCCAAAGTTGGAAATTTGGAAAACTACTCAATTAGTATTTGCAGATGCGAGATGGGTTGCAAAGGATGTACATTATACAGCTAGGTCCAAGTCTTTATGCAGAGAACCAGCTCAACAGACGTCCCAGAACCATGCATATCCCATTGTCTCACTCCAAGTAAATCTCCTCCCTCAAACGCTGCAAATTTCGGAACAGTCCGCCGGCCGGTGCCCCACTGTCACTATCCCACCGAGCCTCAGACCTGGACTTAGACTGCCCTCGCCGATTCTGATCCGCCTGCTGGTCCAATGTGCGTCGTCGATCCTCGACGATGTTCGCCAGACTATCCACAAACCGATTCCGGGCTTTTTCCTCGGCCGATGCATTCCACACAGTCACCAGCGTCCGCAAAGCTTCAACGCGGCGGCTGGCAGCGGTCAGTCCGGCGTATCCTCCGCCCTCGCTGTCGAGTAGTTCGGTCACTTCCGTGCGTAGCTTCTTCATCATTTCTTGGCCCTTTTCTTCGCGGTCTTGGCCTTCGGGTCCGAGGTCTGGTCCTGAGACCGAGATGAAGGATGAGGAGAATGATATCTCGGAGGGAGGCAGCGGCCAGCTCATTGCGTCACCGAAGGTCTGTACAACGTCTTCCAGGCGCGCTCGCACTTGGTTCAGTGTGCGGAGATTTGTTATAAATTCAGGGTCTGTAGGGATAACGGGTTGTTTCTTGTCGTCTGGGCTCGCTGCCGACTCGTCTTCGTTCGCTGGCACATCCTCTTCTGCTTGTTCGGTCTTGCGCCCGTTTTCTGGTGAGGGCTCTGGGACGAACTTTGTTATGTCATCGCGTAGGACTTCAGTTAGTGTTTCAGATAGCCCGATTGTCTCGCCTCGTAGGACTTCAACTTCGTAGGCTAGGCGTCCACCGCTTCGGAGGATTTCGTCGGTGAGTTGGGATAATGTACTCGAGAGACGGATATTTTGGGCGCTAATATGAGAGAGGAGGGACTGGACCTGTGCGGACAGCTCTGTCAGAGGCACAGATCCGGGTGACCGAGAGGCATTAGGCTGTAATGATGCCACAGTCAGCGGTGATAGAGAGTCATTGAGGAAGTCGGCGGGGTCGAAATTCGGGTCGGTGAAGTTAGGGGATGTAATGGGTTGATTTGACGGTTTGACGCCGGCTCGGTTTGACGAGCTGTATCTTGGTGCCATTTGTGTGAAGCTCTGATTTAGGAGCTTTGGCAATCTATCTCAAGGTCAATTCACGCTTGAGGAGAGAGCTGGCCTCCGCGGGGAGGATCGATATCTCCACGCCCCACCGCCTTCTACTTTCCTTATTAGGTATGGTGCTCTACCACTTCAGGTATAGTTCCTAGCCGCTTTTGATTTGATGTCTACACAGGGTAAACAAAAAGTCAACCGATACTTATTTCTACAGATCGTACTTCTTTATTCACTATTTTAATCTATTACCCGTCCAACTGGCTCATTTGCTAGCTTAGATATGACATTCAGGGTGCCAGTTGCCTTATCATGTGCAACGCTCCGAACGCCGTCTGAATGCGATCCTTGAATTCTCGAGAACGAAAACCGGACGAAAAATTATCGCCAATGCTTGCGCTTTATTCTCTCTCTGCATTCATTTCTATTTTCATCGAACAAAATCAGATAATAACCAGGAAAGCAATGGCTCCAAGAACGCCACCGACAGTGATCCCGGCGATGACACCAACTGAAAGTTGAGACGATGAAAATGGGATGGGGATGACATTAAAGTAAATTTGGGACTTGAAATCAAAGAAGTAAAGTTAGAGCTTGAGATCAGAAGCGAGATCGAGGTAGAAGTGTGTTCCCCCAGCTTCTGAGCTGTCGTAACTGCAGATGGAGCATTGCAGCAGCTAGCATCACCCTCACAACACCAAGTAGTCGAGTTTGCAGTGCCATCACAAGAGATCAGCTTGGCAGAAACGCCTCATCCACTACTTGGTACCTATAAAGTCTTATTATTTAGCTCACCATCCAGCCAAAATGCTCATTCACAATTCATAGAAAGTTTCTAAATTCCCTTCCATTTGAAACTCAACTTGAACTCAGAACACACCGGTTCTCTGGTGCACACATTCAACCCCCCACTATTCTTCCAGTCGGATGTCGTACACAGATTGCGCGAGTATGTAGAATTAGTGCCCGACTTCCCAGCACTGTCTTTGTGCATCAGTGCATTCCTGTACAGTCCGTTGACGCTCTAGCTCCAGCTGGGCTTGACCAATTACTATAACAGCACATACCTACGGTGTCTTTGGTGGAAGTGTGTGGTTAATTTATCGGGTTTACCGAGATACTTCCGTCGTGGTAGCATCAGAGCGAGACTACTCGCGGGGTGAAAGTGAACACTCTGAGTATGAGAGTGAGGATCGATGAGAGAGGATATGACTTTTATGCCCTAGAGCCCTGCTGATTATCCATGGCTCGATTCAACTTGTTATATACCACACCCTTTGTGTTCTCTTTTTTTTGCATCAGCGATTTTGCACCATCATTTCCAGTTCCTACCATCTGCTATCTATCAAAATCCATTGTATTTGCTCATTAGACCAATTAGCAATGAATTTAATGGGGATGGCCTTTGTTGACAATCACAGTGAAGTCCTAGAACATAAGTAACATGGTGTTAGGGTTTCTTTCAACTCTAACCCTAGTTTGATGCCATGCAACTGCCTACGGAATCGAGATTAGCAGCTTTGATGCAGTTTGATCTCTGGATCGCCGACTAATGCATATAAACTTGAATCATGTTGCATCGCATGAAAGCATTCCAATGCAGGATGCTTTAAGTCAATGGAATCTGTGAGTATACAGTTCTTTTCCGAATCTGTTTATTATACCATTGCAAATGCAAACTCGTAGTGAGAGGTTTTTAAATCTACAGAGGTGGAAGAGACATCCGTAATTATGTAGGAGAATTTACTAAAATCCCGTCAACCCCAAGTGAAAAACTAGAATCGCCTTTTTTGGCTCACGACGGACAGCAGGTGACAGTGGTCGCTGATTGTGAATCACTAAATCGGTCGAGGTGTTTGCACCTGGATAATAGACTGGACTTGAGGCGATGGTTGCTCAAACTTTTGCATACTTACTGTACCCGGAAGGGAAACACGCAGGATCGGCATGGTCGTTTGTGGCAGCATTTTGAAGTAGGAGATCATTTTGGACATTGTTTGCAGACTCTGGTTTGTATGTCCACGAGTTCCGGGGGCAGTAAAGATACTCTAGTATCTACTGTCACCCTTGCTACTAATTTTGGCATACTAGACGTCATTCTGAAGCTGTATCTGCTAGTTAGCTCTATATGGTAATGCAAACAGTAGGCTGCGTGGTGGGTGGGAAAACAGAATAAATATGCATTCCCTACATCGAAAGGGGACTTGTTTGACCGTCGGGTTTTCTGAAGTGTAAATTCCGAATTGATCTCAGCTTCTCTCGATTCAGGGTCGTAGCGCTGGTTCTATTACTTTCTTCTACAGCTAGTTTCTCACTCGGAACCCTCACACTGCCTTAACCCCCCAGCCAAAATTAGAATTTGTCTCTCGGTTCTACTCGGAATTTGGCTGCATTTCAAGTTTCTGGATATCAAAAAATCACTATGGTAATTTTCCGGCCATTCAAAGTAAGCCGTGGAAAATGCTAAATATAAAATACCCAGGATCGGCACCGCAATTTCCACTAACCTACTAGCGTCTTCACGGTATGTTTTAAGCCCAATCTGATACAAAGATATTTACATCTTAGCCGGGGCGGAGATTTTTAAGATAAGCTGCATAAGTCAGGGATACCTCGCCAATATTGTCAGATGGAGTTAGAGGAGGGCGTACATAGCAAGGTGCGGATGTCTAGAGCATACATACACATGCATGGCAGCTTTCTACAATCTCTAAAAGAAAAAAAAAGAATCACCACCTCGAGCGAATGTTATGCTTCCCAATTAGGTTTGACTAGTAGTTTGAAAATGTTTCAGCCTACAGCCCTTCTCTCATGGGTCATTTAACTGGGGTGAACAGTGGACGTTCTCCGCGTCTACAGTCAAATGATGAGTCGGGTTTTGACACGGAGCTCGATGTTGCTGATTTGGCTCTAGGTATATTAAGTACGACAGATAGAAAGAGAGTAAAGAAAATTGCGGAGATTGCATTGCATTACACAGAGTAAGTAGGGCCATAACAGTCGTAAGAGACATTAGAAGAGCAGCGACAACAGCGCAAACGAAGGTGGGTATCGTCATGGATCCAATCACATCCATCCATAACACAACATGCAGAAGTAAAGAATTTCCAGGACTGTAGACAAATGAGCCGTTGAGGAACAAATTCAAGGATTCACTTTCCGGAAAGAGCAAGGTAAATCACAAATCGAGGGAAGGGTCATATCTTCATGGATGAGATTGACCAATTAGATAAGAGGGGAAAGAAGACAAGGCAGATAGAGCACCAAGATCGCCTCTAGATGTCTTCGAAAACGCGGGCATTGAATGCATGCTGGAGTCCAGTATCACCCTGAGAGATAGTGCCGTACTTGCTGGGGCCTTCCCCAAAATTCTCAGCAGTATTGAGCTGCGTCTGCAGAGACGGACCGGGGGCATTCGGGGCCAGTCCAGGCAGGAAAATCACCTTGCTGTTGGCAGTCTTAGCCATAGCCTGCATCGCTTCGAGGTAGCGGATCTGCATAGCCGGAGCAGAGGACAGGATATCGGCAGCCTGACGCATCAACTTGGCGGATTCGACCTCGGCGCGCGCAGCAATGACTTTGCTTTCACCGATACGCTTGGACTGCGCCGCCATCGAGAGCGAGTCTTGCAGGTCGTTGCTGAAGATGATGTCCTTGATCAACATCGACTCGACCTTCACTCCCCACCCGGCTGCTACCTCCTCGATGATCTCCGAGGTCGACTGGGCGATCTCCTCGCGGCGCTCAATCACGTCTTGCAACACCCGCGCACCGATGACGTGGCGCAGTGTGGTCTGGGTGCGCTCGATCAAAGCTTGTCGCACATTCGAGATGCCGAAGGCGGTCTTGTGGGGAGAAACCACTTGGTAGTAGATGACGGAGGTCAGGTTGAGAGTGACATTGTCCTTGGTCATGCAGACCTGACGAGGTACCTCGACGATTTGAATCTTGACATCGACCGTGATGATGTGTTCGCTGAGCGGGTTGATCTTGACCAGACCAGGATCGACCGATCGCTCAAAGCTATAATCATCGGTGTCAGTGGATGATCTTCGACGGCCATGACCGCGAGAGGGATCACTAACCGTCCAAATCGTGAGATCAACCCGACTGCACCCTGATCGACAGGCTTGAAGGGGTTGGGGCAGCAGATGCAGCAGGGAATAGCTCCGAAAAATCCAATACATTCGCCCAGGCTGTGGACTAAACGAGACATAATTAGGATCAGAGTCGCAGCACGGGTACAGGTTGGCGCAACTCACTCAAACCGGCGTACCAGCCATGCGCATCGGGGTTATCATCAGCATGGTTGATTTGGTGCGCGTATTTGGGCTGCAGATCGCTCATGCGAAATGGCTGGACATCGACCAGAGGTTGATGTACTCTACGATCGGTGACGGGATCTTTGCTGGTACTTCCGCCGTTTTCAGACATATTTGCAGTATTATCCTGGTTTTGAGGAAGTTTCGAAGTTGTCTTGCCTTCAAGGTAGAGATTTGATCAGGAAGGGATAAAGAAGGGGGAATGAAAAGGTTTTAAATGTTCACAAGGTAAACAGAACTTCCCTGCACTTCTCCGCAGTGGGACCACCCGTGGACCTCTAGAGTTTAATGTCAACTCGATAGGATTCAATTTGATTGGACTGATGCTTCTAAGCCTCTCTCTTCCTAAGGCTGAGTCTCTGGTTGGGCGCTAGTCTGTGGAGATTGAGGGACCGAATCCCCGCTATGCTCGTCATGGCTGTTTGCAGCGTGAACTCCCCAGAACAAGTTGATATCCACCTAGGTATTGTATGGTATCAAGGCGGTCGTGGCTATAACTTCAAGTATGTGGAAACCATCAACATATTCTAGCCCGGTAACCTTCCATTCCCATTCCTCGAAGATCACGTCACATCGCGGACATTGCACATTCCGATCGGGAATGTCTGGGTATCGTCATAGATGGACTGTACTTTGTGCATGTGCATACCTGACATCTCGGGCTTCTAGATGTCTTCTAGAGTTCCAGGGCGCAGGGCAAAGACAGATGCCACAGTTGCCATCACATGAGTCAGGAGCCGGAAAGCCCCCGAGAGCGAATACGTAAACGACCTTGAAAGTCCAAGGAACCAATAGCGTATGAGACTTGGGCCCAGGGCCCAGGAGACAGTGCCAGGGAACTTCTCCCAAAACAGGGCGTTGCTCAAAGGCTTGACCTGGATGCGGGGACGGGAGGGAAACTGTTTTGGACCTCATGTACTGCAGGGGGGGGTGCCACAAAATCAAGAATCTTAGAGCACAAGTGTTTTGAAATACACATCAACTAGCATCATTGGTCTAGTGGTAGAATTCGTCGTTGCCATCGACGAGGCCCGTGTTCGATTCACGGATGATGCATTCATTTTTTGGTTGTAGTCTTCCCGTTCGATGGAACATAAACAGCGATACCCGTTTCTATCACTTGTTCAATGTGAAAAGATTTTAAATTGGGAAGAATAATGCAAGTTTATATATGAGCTTACTCATCTTCTATTTTCATCCAAATACGAAATCGATCATCTCAAGGTACCAATCCAGCTACATATCACTGGAGTATCAAGTGGACACCACTTCGTAAAGAAATCAAGTGTATCATGGACTCTAACTATGATCACAATGAATGGTCATGATAAAGATAGTCCCCATCCAGAAACCGTAGGAAGTATAGAAACCATAGAGAAATCCTTGACTCCCATATAGGACAATACATACACCAACACTTCACTCGCACGAGAGAAGATAAAACGTACAAGTGCAACACATATTATCAAATAGGAACCATTGGAAACCTCTAGACCCCAATAGCTATCGACTATGTACAACCCCCACAGTCGCATCCTGACGCCATCGACCTCCAACTGCACGTCTTTTTGCGCGTCTCACGGTGCCGCGGGGTTAGCAGATGTGAACAACAACAACCTATCCTCCAGAGCTCTATAAAATAGCAAACGATCAATTCTACACTCTCATCCCAAAACTAGACAAACACCATCACCATGTCTTCCGAAAAGAAACAACTCATTATTAATGCCTTCGCAATGCAATCGCCAAGTCACCTAAATCCGGGTCTATTCCGTCACCCTACAGACCAAGGCGCAGACTACAAAAATATCAAGCACTGGATCGCCCTAGCCAAGAAGCTTGAAGATGCCAAATTCCACGCCATCTTCTTCGCCGACGTCCTCGGAGGCTACGATGTATACAGAGGTCCCTCAAACCTCTCCCCAACAATCCCCGCCGCCGCCCAATTCCCAATCAACGACCCCCTCTACAGTGTCCCCGCCATGGCAGCAGCAACAGAATCAATCGGGTTCGGCGTAACTGCCTCAACAACATACGACTCCCCCTATGCTCTGGCAAGACGCTTCTCAACAGTCGACCATCTCAGCAACGGCCGCATCGGCTGGAACATTGTGACTTCCTATCTCGACTCCGCGGCTCGCAACTTCGGTCTCGACACCCAAGTCGAGCACAATGAGCGCTACCGCATTGCCGACGAGTACCTCGACGTCACCTACAAGCTATGGGAGGCGTCCTGGAGAGACGGTGCCGTATCCTGGAAGCAAGGCTCCGAGAGCAAGACACAGGCGTACGCGGATCCAAAAGCTGTTCGTGAAATCAACCACAAGGGGAAATATTTCCAGGTTCCTGGTCCTCATCTCTGTGAGCCAAGTCCCCAGCGCACGCCGTTTATCCTGCAGGCTGGTACATCGACGGCGGGGAAGGCGTTCGCGGCGAAGCATGCCGAGGCTGTCTTCGTGCATGCGCAGAAACCTGAGCTCGTTCGTCCTTCTGTTGATAGTATCCGCCAGCAGGCTGCGGAGATCGGACGTAATCCGCAGCACATCAAGGTCATCGCGGGTGCGTTGGTGATCGTGGCTGAGACAGACGAGGAAGCGACTGCCAAATTTGAGGAGTTGAAGACGTACGGTGATCGGGAGGGCGCGCTTGCTCTCTTTGGTGGCTGGACTGGATACGATCTGTCGACTTACTCTGATGATCAGGACTTCCGTTTCGTGGAGCTGCCTGCTGTTCGTAGTATGGTGAATCACTGGGCTAGTACGGTTCCCGGCACCGAAGGCCAGAAGTGGGATAAGAAGACCATTGCGGAGTACTTGGTGCTCGGGGGTAATGGTGTCAAAATCATTGGCAGTGTGAAGACGGTGGCTGATGAGCTCGAGCGATGGGTGACGGTTGGCGATGTTGACGGATTCAATCTCAGCTACGCTAGTCTCCCTGATACCTTTGATGATGTTATTCGGTTGCTGCTGCCAGAGTTGCAGCGCCGTGGTCTGTTCTGGTCGGACTATGCTGTCAAGGGTGGAACTTTCCGCGAGAACATGTACGGAAAGCAGGGTCAGTCCAGACTCCCTGATACGCACCCTGGCGCGAAATACTTCTGGAAGGAGGGTCAGGAGGTGCCTCCGTATTTATTGGAGGAATCCAGCTAGTAGTCTCTTTGTGGTAGAACAATTTCGAAATTACCTGTTGCTATGAGCACGTTATAGAAGATTTATAGGGCTTCATCCTCCTTCTGATTCTTGGATTTCTTGAATATGTGACATTTTTGCCAAAACAGGGACCTGGCGATGGCTACGAATATGTCTGAAAGCATGAACAGAGTAAGAAGAGTATCGCTAAACGCCGATTCATCCCTATGCACATTTCCAGATAGAAAATACAACCTGAAATTGGAATCACCCAGTCTATCAAATCAAACATCCCACCATCCCTCCATGTGAGTCTTCAAATTAATCTCCTCCGGCAATCTCAAATGAGGCGTCAATTCCGCATCAGGAGTCAACTCCTTCGAAGTCCACCCATTACCAAAGTAAGCAAATCGATTCCCACTTGGATTGACATGGGTATACTCCCAGTCCTCCCAGCGCGGATCTCGGCGCACATAATTTGAATGTGATGCACTGCCGGGGAAGAGACCGTGAATACGAGACCCGGGGTTGCCACCATTATACCACGAGCTGCAGTTCGCCGACCACACAGTGCGCGGGTAGAATTGGTCGCAGTACTCGACGAAGTCATCGGTCGCTTGCTTGGACGGGACAATGGACTGAATACCCTGCGTGCGGATCTTGCGTAGTACCTTCGCAATATATGTCACCTGGTTCTCGATGTTGTTTGGCACTGTCCCGCTGTGTCCCGAGGCATATGGTCCGCCAAGCCAGAGGAGGTTCGGGAATCCGGGGGTTGCAAAGCCAAGGTATGAGTACGGGAATCCGAATTTACCATCTTGTTTCCAGGCTTGCTTTAGATCGACACCGTCGGCGATGATGGAAAATGGGGGTGCGTGGTCGACGTTGGCTCCTGTGGCGCAGATCGTGATGTCCACTTCTCGCTCCACGCCGTCTTCGGTTACAATACCTTTCTCGGTGAATCGCTTGATGCGCGTCTGGATGTAGTCCACATTTTCCTTGGATAGGGCCTCTAGATATCCTGGTCCTGGTGTTGGGCGGCGGCACGCCGGGGGGAAGTCTGGGATGATCTTTTCTGCCAATTCCGGCTTCCCTGCAACACGCTGCAACATCAGGGCGGTCCATTTCTCACGCAGTTCGTTATTTTCAGACGTGTCTTTGAAGATTGCCTCAAAGCGCTGGAAATATCCCTTTTCGACATCCCTTCGGTATTCCAGATACGCCTTGGGATCTTTCCATATCTCTAGCTGTGTCTCGGAGAAGAAATTGGGCTCCAGTCGACGGATACCAACGTTTCCGCTGCTGAATGAATCTGCGATCCAAGTCGGATTCCGAGCGTAATGGTCAACGTGGCTAGCGAATGGCTGAATAGATGGCAGGACCTGCAAGCCGGAAGCGCCGTTTCCGATGAGAGCAATTCGCTTGCCTTTCAAATCGATGCTTGGATTCCAGTTAGAGGAGTGAAACAGTTGTCCCTCGTAACTGTTTATTCCTTCATAGTCGGGTAGCTTCCAGGCATTGAAATGACCTATGGCGTTGATTACCACGTCGAGCTCTTCTTCATAGATCTGTTCCATTGAGGTGAGCACAGCACCAAGGTCAAATCAACCATTTCTTACCTTCGAGCCATCCACATGCTCCACAGTGACATTCCACTTCCCTTTCTTGGGCTGCCATTCGGCCTTCTGCACTTTTTGCCTCACACGGAGGTACTGGTACACATTGTGCTTCCGTGCAACACTCTGCCAGTATTCTTTGATTTCCTCTCCCTGGGCGAATTCTTCCGTCCATTGGGTATTAGGCGAGATGCTGGATTGATATACATGTGCAGGGATATCGCAGCGAACCCCGGGGTATGTGTTCTCGAACCTGTTCGACACGAATTAGCAACTCGCCAATAGAGACAAGAGCCGAATGGAGAATGTACCATGTGCCTCCCTAAAGAACGTGGTTAGCTTCAAAACAACCCATCAAGGGACCAAATTAACATACCACATCCGCATTCTTCTCATAGATTCGAAGATCAAGTCCTGGCAGTTTTTCAGGGAGCAACACGCCCGCGGTAATCCCTGCAAGACCCGCACCGATAATACCAACCTTGATGGGTCGCACCACATCAACCGGGTGCTCCTCTAGTTCAAATCGGACAGGCTCAATCTTCTTTGATAGTTTGTTGAGATTATTCACCGTTACAATGGTTGGTGCATCCACGTCCGAAGGACCCTTGATTGATTCTGAGGTAGGCCCGATCTTCGACAAAGGAAGAGCCACCTCGGGGGATTGTACAATAGTCATGGTGGCTTAGTAGTTTCTGATTTCTCGTGGCAAGTCTCTAAACAACCACAGTATAAGAATTCACCGCTGTCGAACCGAGTTGGATATCCCAGCATTCTTGTAGATGACTTGGACCACCCGCGCCCACACGTCATGTGAAACGTTTTGCACGTCACCTAATGCGAATTGCAATCCTATGCGTCAAATCTGATAGTTTACTTGATTTGAAGTGTTGGATTATTCGAACATGCGGCTACGTTGTGATATTCTGGGGACTGATTTGATGTCGCTAACATCATCGCCATCCGTGATGACGTGCCGAGGAGGTTATCGTGAACACCATTCTCTCCACTCGCCACGCCATTGTAGGGGGTTTCGGTTGGAGTCAATGGTGGGGCGTAGTCTGACATTGGGATATCGCCATTTGACCTTTCGGCCGATTAGAGCTCGTGGGGAAGATTCCCGCCTACCTTGGACATCCCAAGATATTCAAGATGGTCTCCCAAATTTTGGAGTAGATGTTCAAGTGAGTTTCTTTCGATTATTGGAGGTATGTGCCTGTCCATTGGAAAAGAAAGAAATTCAAGCAAGGGGAACGATCCACCAAGCCATTATTAACCTTCACCATCCTGTTCACTTTTGTTTTCTTGCTTACTCCTGTGGAATCATGGTTTTCAGGTCCATCATTCTCCCAATAGGGTCAATGAATTACCTCGCTAGGTACTATCTGTACAGGGCAAACATCAAGTAGGCCAGCCGAAGGAAAATTCGAATCGAGCGCAAGAAGAGAAACAAAATAACCCACCGAGAAGCAAAACAAATTTAGGCTATCTCAGCCTCAATGACCATCTCATACTGTTGAGGGTCAGGCCAAAAGTTGACAATTTTAAGACCAGCATCGGTCAACAGTTTTATCCAAGTGCCTTGAGTTCGTTCGGAAGCGGACAGGATGGACATCATCTCCACGTCCATTGTAGCCTGATTACTGCTCGCTCCTGTGGGTGGGAGAACAACATCATAGATTAAAAGCTTGGAGTAGCCCTTGACCATTGCATCTTTGGTGTTCACAAGCAATTTCTTAGCTTTATCATCTGGCCAATCGTGAAGAACTGCATGTATAAAGTATGCGCGACTACCTGTGGATTGGGTATCAGTAAACTTGCCTGAAAATCTGCACCGGAACTGATCTTACCTTTCACTGGCTGAGGTAAGAAGAAATCATGAACCATGGTTGAGATCTTGTCATCAACGTGCAATTTGGCAATCACCTTTGGGAGATCTTGCAGAACCAGTGATCCAGCAGGAAGATCTGGGTGTTTTTTAAGGACGTATTTAATATCAATTCCAGTATTTCCACCGATATCCACCACGAATGGAGAGCCACTCTCCAGCTTGGCACCTTCGAGCAGCTTTGTTGTATCGTAAACCTGAGTCCACGGTGTCTTCCGTGCTGTTAATGCCTCCATGTGGCCATAGAAAGCTTCAAAGTAAGCGGGGCTTTTCTGCAATCGTCCAAAGAAGTTAAGGCCGTCGGGGTCACTCTCGGAGTGGTTATTCGTATTGATATCCGTGGGTTCTTTATAAGATATCCTTGCTAGATAAGATGGCAAGTTGTGGCCCGCGGGAAGGTATTGATACGTCCTGAAACGTCCAAAATGTTAGTATGACACTAGACCAACAGCAGAATGATATTCTTACCCCGTTTGAAGCGAGGCGCGGACATTGGTGCTCTCGTCGCCGATAGCATTCGAGAACGGAGTGGGTTTGAATCTGTCTTCCGCTGTCTCCTCAACCACATTGAAAGCAGCGAGTAAGCGGAACAGTCGGCCTGTATAGTTTCATGAGGCTTTTGTTGGTTGAGTGTCCGAAGAGAGTAAAAAGAAAGCTTACGTAGCAAGTTTGAATCCACAGTGGGAGTGGTAAATGCGACGAGTTCGTCGATAGACTTCTCACCCCCAATAGCTGTCCAGGATCTCCAAAGGCCCAAATCGATGCATGTCTGTAGAGCGGCAAAGACGACAGGCTGCTCGAAGCAGAGGCCCAAGGCACGCTCAAGTGGTGTTTCCACTCTGGCAAGTAGACGACGTGCTGCAGCGCGTACCTTTTGACGTTCGACTTCGTTGCCGCCAAACAACCCAGATTCAACCGCGTCAAGGGAACATATTACTCTGTCAGCTTCCGACGCCAATTGATCTGATGCATGAGCTTGGACGTGCTCTGCTCCGTTACCGCTAGACCATTTAGACTTAGCTGCATCAAGAGCTGTATCGACTTCTGTTTGAGATGGCATGTTGCACTTCTAATTGTGGCCGGAGTTTTACAAATCGGAAAATCTGGCAGTAAGATCCCTAGGGAAATCAGAAACAGATCCCAATCAGACTGACGGTTCAGGCTACCTTATAAGCTCAACCCAAGCCTTTGGCAGTGCAACCACCGCTACGGCATGGGGCTTCGGTCAATTCTCACCGGAATTACCTAGTTAGGGTAGATCTGCAAAGCTAACTGTGTTTTTGGACTTGGACTTACCAGTCCCCTGCTACGACAGCCCGGGAGAGAACTACACTAATGTATGCACGCCACTGGTAACAAAGGTGGTATTCTTTCAAATTAATACAATTAATTGATTATAGAAGAAGGTCTAAACTACATAGTGACTGATAGTTGATGATTCCTGATGACTAGTATTGGTATTACTAGCCAAAAAAAGCACTGTGCATACACATTAGCGTATGTTGTAGTTCTCGGGCTATCGTGGCAGGGTACACGCTCAATCAGTTTTGTGGCAGCCTAGATTCTTGTTTGAATTTATATCATATGCTCCATGGTATTGCTAGTGTGGTATCTCCCTTTCCTGTGTAATCTCTGTGCAATATCACAATACAAAATGCCTTTATGATCCCACTTGCTAGGTCGCTGGTCTTAACCGTTCTACACATTGCTTTTTAACACATTGCTTTTTTTTGTTATTTATACCAAAATAAGTGGTAATTAGTCATCACATTTTAGCATGGAGTTCACAGCTTCGTCTGTAATTAATTTTACTGTGTGAATTTGAAAAAGTACCACCTTTGTTACCAGTGGCGTGCATACATTAGTGTAGTTCTCTCCCGGGCTGTCGTATGTTGTACCGGAAGGGAATTTGTGGATTCGCTGACAGGTTGCCTTCTAGTGGTCTTGTTAGACTAATGTGATGTGACCCAAGTGCAGATTAAACACATGACTCAAATGACAAACCGGGCGTTAGACAGCTATTTCTTCAATTACGACTATACAAAATATTCATCTCAAGATACCCTTTATTTCGTGAACCCCCACTACACGTATTTTCAAACACAACTCAGCACGCAACACCCGACCTTCTTCACATCCGCCATGTCCTCCACTCCGCCAAAAATCGGACTGCCACCTTGAGCATGGACACGAGATACCAGCGCGAATTCTTCATCTCAACCGAGCCCAAGCTACTCTCGGCCCAAAGCGACCAATGCAGGATACGCCAGAGACTTTGTTTACTAGGTCAAAAAGTCTTTCTCGAAGAAGGTGCTATGGCAGATGCTTCACGGCGCCGTGAGTTTTGGCATGTACAGATGGACTCTACCATCCCATCTTCGCAGACCATAAAACAGATTGGACTTGCTCGGGTGATTATAGGGTTACTATTAAGTTATTTCTCTGTCAGATGCCTACGTTCTCCCCGAATACTAGAGCAGCAGTGGCAAATGGTTTGTGGGTTTTGTTGCGGAGACCTTTCCCATGAATTTGATACTGTGTCTACGTCGGATCATGTTGCTCACTAGTGATGTGCCGATGCAGGCTTTCTACACGAAGGTTTTTGGTGTGAAGGTTGTCAGGTGTGAAGAACGACAGTATGTGAGGAGGAATCTAGTGTTTATGGGTGCGAGACCGCATTCACAGCTGTCACTAGATTAAAACAGCTCCTCTCAAATTGGTGCTTGGCACTTGAAATTTGAGCAAGAAAGCCAGACTTGTAGCTCTGGAAGTTAAGATTCAACCCTTCACTCTCTACCAAGGAAGCTGTAAAGGAGTTGGCAGGTTCTTTCCAAGAACATCTCCTGCAGTGCCAATGTCTCTGTTATAGATGGATTAGCCTGGTTGTTGATTGTATGCCATCAAATTTCTTACCCCGGTCCTCCTGGCGCCCAGAATTCTCCAGTTTTGCCAAGGTCGAATCCTTCAATGAAAGTTGCAAGTGTTCTTGCTGCTTCATCTGGCGTCACAGCTATTTTCAAAAGAGATTGGGTCAGATCTAGCACATCCACGAGGCCTTTACTCAAGGTCTGTAAAAGTAGCGCAGTGGCCACTCACCTCCACCTGCATCCCAATACTTATCGAATCCAACGCTCTTTGTCATCTCCGTCCGCATGAATCCAGGGTGCACTAGACCAACTGCAATCCCCTTCGGCTTCAAGTCCAGACTTAACAGCTTCCCGACCATATTCAAAGCAGCCTTACTGGCATGGTGGCCAAAGTTACCCCCGCCTTCCTTCTCGTGACGCAATGTGATGCTGCCGCTCTCGCTGCTGAGGAGAATCACTTTACTCCCCTGGTCTAACAACCCGGCCTTAACAAGATTATGCACCACAAAGACAGGCCCAATCGCAGAGGTCGTATACATTTGAACCTGCTTCTCCCAGTCAGGAGAATCAAAAGTCTCAAAGCCAAAGTATCCGGCGCTGACAATGACTGTTGAGAGCTTTGTAGATGGAAGCTGCGAAACAAGCTTTTGGCCCACATCTGGTTGAGAGATATCAATTCCTGTCAGCCAGGTGACACCTGGGCTTGGCTCTGGGTTGGAGGATCGGGAAGTTGCAAACACATGGGTCGCTGTCTTTACGGAGTACAATGTCCGCAGAGAGGCACCCAGTCCTCGAGTGGCACCTAGGATGAGGATGTTGCTGGTCATTTTGCAAGTTGGAATAGTACTAGTTATTATGTTTGAAGATACTGAGTCTAGTAAAGTCAGTATCTCTCCAGGGTTGCCTTGGGCACGCAATCAAGGGATGACGTAATTGCTGCCGCCTAAGTAGCCCTGGAGGCCTGAGGTTCTATCCCCTAGCCAGTTTGTTCTGCACTGTGTAGCATGCAGAGGTGGCCTAAAATAATCTTGTTAACTCCTTATATCAATTTCGGATCAGACCATTCCCGATGCTAAAGGAGATCCCATGTCTCTATGATCTTGGATCACTTTCGGAGAATTTGTCCAGTCATTTGATCTAGTTGGTCCTATTTGACACGAGAGCCAAGCTTGGCATGTCTCACTGGAGGCATCGTCAACATTTAGTTAATTTGCACTTGGACGCCAGTCAACCTCTCATTTCATTCCGCGCCCAGACCTGCCGAGGTCGGGACCATCGAAGGCTTAGTCATATGCTATTTATGGAACCTGGCTGAGATTGCCCCCTTCAATTAACCTGTTTTATCTCCATGAGCCCCGGCAAAGTGCGCCTCTCGTTGGGAGCCAGTCAATTCATGTGTTGCAGGGCTGAAGAATGAGTGGCTTTGCCAAGTTCGCCCACTCAGTTCAAAAAGTCCGGGCAGCGATCCATAGCAGGAGAAAGGCGGGCGCCAAGGACCAACGTGAATCGTCATTAAGGTAAGATGTTTTGCGACAACCCGCGGGATATTCACTGGCTCACTTCCCTGTCAGAAATGACCTTGCAGATCTTCCAGCTTCCTCGCCGTGGGACCTCCCCGTCGAGATTCAAATCCGCATATTTGCATATTCCGGCATCACCGACTTCCATCCGCTGAGGCTTGTCTGCAAGGCGTTTTGTCAACTGCTTTCCAGGAATGAGCATGAGATTGTCCGGCAATATCTCCGCTTGCGTCGTCACGGTACCCTTCCATCGCCAATTGACGATGACCGCACTTATACTCGAGACCCCAGCGACGATGTCGTGCTGTTATCAGACCTATTTCCACCGTCCAAAAGCGCCAGGGGCGGCCATCTCTATACCTTCAAATACTTGCATGGGCTGAGACGCAGGCAAATGCTCTGTTCAAGACTCTGCTACTACCTAGCCGATCGGATCCTCGATCGGTTCATCCAGACCGAACCGGCAGTCATGAAGGCCTCATTTCCTGCAAAGCGAAACGAGCGCAACGCCCTCGTCAAACGCGGTATAGCCAGCATACGATTTCACCTTGCACCACTCATGTACGAACTGTGGTAAATTGTTTTTTAACTCCAACAAGTCACTAACATCTTCTCTACCAGGTACTATACACTCTATTTCCTGGAATCATACGCGTCCGCCCGACGCGAGCACACGAACATGCTAGTCCAAAAATACGAGGCGGGCCAGCTTCCTGTGCCATTGCCACTCGAGATACGCCAGAGGATGTACCGCGAGCTGCAAACCCGGATCCTCCAAAGCCCTCCCTTCACCAACACGCCGGCTCTAGTTGCGACACACCATTGCATGCATTTGCTTGTTACATATATACGCTACGCCATGTCTCCGGATGGTCAAGCCGAGATTGATGACTCGTGGATTAGCTCCTTGCTCACATTGGCGCCGTTTGTGCGGATCGTCGAGTTTTTCTCCGCTGAGATCGGGGACGGTGGGAGCCAGCGAACTCAACGCAAGGAGTTCATGTACAATTTCTATCAGGACACGATGAAGTACGAAAAGGATCACATGAATTCGGTTGTTTTTGCGCGCGCGTCTGCGCAGAATTTGCATAGTTCAGTGCAAGATATCTGGTTTGCTGCTGCTGCGGCTGAATTGAAAGCCCGGCGAGCGATACCTCACGATGTAGAGCACGTCTGGGTCTGGAATGGTGTTCCAATTGTTTTTGGGTGTCCGGATTGCCATCCTACGAGAGGATGGCAGGCGTGATTTTTGAAGTCAAAGCGTTTAATCAAGTGTTGGAGGCGTCCGGCGTCTAGATTGTTAATTTGGGGGGGGGGGGGGGGGGGGGGGGGGTTTACCGGAGTTGGAAAGATGAAAATCCAGCCAACTTCATTTGCACTCTATTTCATCCTTGTGTTTACTTCTTTCTCTCAAACCAAATCCAATATACTAGTAGCTGTAGTTCAGGTGATTTAGGGAATTGGTAGAAGTTTGCTCTGTTTGCAACCGGCACACGTCGCTATGTACATTGCCAAGTATCAATCTTCCTCGACGATATGCTTCGATTGTAGCATAAGAATCAGCCGAGGTGATTACGAACTCACATTTCGGCTGCTATGGAACAAGCAAATCCAAGACAATTGTTCAACATATCCTGGACTATCCACCGTCTCTCCCCTCTCCATCATGGGAAGGATTGTGAGATCCTCCTAGACAACCAGGTTGCCTTAAAAACATACGCAACGCGTCTACGCGACCATCTCACAGGCGACCTCCTTGCTGGGATTCATACAAACACTGGCGCAGCAGAAGACGATACGTTCTCCAAGATAGGCCCCATAAAAGATTGTCTATGGCGGCCAATCTCATCTCAATCATTGCGCGACAAAGCGCCGAGCAGATCCCAGAATACCAAAACTCCTGGAATTCTAGTAACGCTGGAATATGAAAATATTGTCTACAAAGCAGCTTTGCTCACAGACACAATACCATCTCCAAATCAGCGCAAGGGATCCACATCTCTCCCTCTCCTCCTAACCAGATTCCCCACTGCGCTCCGACAAATCTTCATCACTTTCTTGACTACAAATTTCGACACTTATTGCTCGCCCCTCCGACTGCCGTCGAGCTTTCTCTGTTTAGGTCTAGAGACATACATCGATACCCTGCGCACCCAAAGGCAAAGTACAAGCGACACAGTTGAAGATACTATCAAAGAGTTACAGCTCACGCTCTCCTTCTCATCATCCATCGCACCAGCGCTGAGATCCCTGAACGTCAGCGTCGCGCGCGCTTCACTAGCAGGCTTCCTGCGCGACCAGCCTGGACAGTCAGCGCCAAAATCGCGCAGTCTTCAGCGTAAACTGCGCAGCCCTTTCATCGCCAACCTTACTTCGTATCTGGAGACGCATCTTGCCATGAAGTTGAATCTGGATGGGTCGTCTTCGGACCAAGTCGCTAAGCAGCATGTGCGACTCTCGAAGGTTGCCTGCGCTGCTTTCGTTTTGGGCAGTGAGGGACGTGTGAAGCTGGTTGTGGCTGCTGATAGGGATGATGGGGATGAGGGCACTCGCGCTCCAGGCGATAAAAATGAACGTGCTTTGGAAGCAGGAGAATCGCTGCTACAGTCGGTAATCCGGAAGGCCGTTGTGGAGGGTCATTCAGCTACGTGAGCTTCTGGGTGTTTTTCTGTGCCAGTGTGAAACTGGGATACGCTACAATATCTTTGGAGTTCAGAACGAGCTAAAGGTCTGCAATGCAACCTCATCAGTATGACCTACCTGGATCCACAGAGCCATAGCCTTGCTGTTGGGGTTATTCCCTCTGCTGGACTTGTCGCCAATACGCCAATACACGACTGCGCAACTAAGTGCAAACCGGGACAATTGAATTGCAGCTGCTAGCGTCGTGCTTTCACTCTGTTTTTAAACACTCCGGTACAATGGATGCAACAATGCTGGCTATCATCGCCAAGATGGCACACCCAAGAAATTTGATCATGGTGCATAGCATAGTATAAGAGTTTACATCCTTCAAATTCCATTGAAGCCAGGAAAACCAACACTTGTCACTGGGGACGACATAAGTGGTCATTTTCTCTGTCTCTTTGATAGATACTGTAATATGAGCAAAAGTCGAGTGATACCCCATTTTTGTTCATCTTAAGATGACCAAAAGCAATATGTCTGTACAAGATATTCACATTATGTCCAAACACATGTCGCCAATTTTAGCAAGATAGACATCACATCTCCTGCGTTTGATTCTCAGATTCCGCCAACCGCAGCGCCTCATCAACACTAGGAACAAAGTGAGTCAATCCTCCACATATCTCAACAATACCACTCCGCTCAAACATGCGGAAAACACTCATATTCGGCAAACGGCAGAAGAACACTCTGACACGTTGCTCTGCATACGCATGCACAATCTCCGAGAGAACCTGGGTGCCAGACCCATCGATGCTTGTAACGCCATGAACATCGAAAATGATATTCTTGTTATGCTCCGGGGCGCGCATGCGCGGTAGAGAAGGATGAGCATGAGTAGAGCCGTAGAGTTCTAGACGCCGCAGACGGTTCTTGAGATCGCCTGTGTTGGCAAAGGTGAGGGGTTCTGGAATCTTGACAATCAGGGCGCCTTCGACTAGCTCCACGTTTTCTGGGTGGAGCTCGGCGTTGTCGAAACGCGAGTCTGTACCGAGAACCTTGCCCATGATCTGGATTCGGGGGGCTGTGGCGTGTCGGATGAGAATTATCACTGACAGACCCATTCCCATCGCCATGCCTAGTTCCAGGGAGTAGAAGATTGTTGTTGTGAAGATGAGGAACATGAGAACGAGCTCTGACCAGCCCCGTAGGCGGAGGAAGAAAATCAGGTCATGCGGGCATTCTTCCACTAGAGTGAAGGCTACCACGGAGATCATGGAGCACAGGACTGCTTTCTACTGGATAAATCAGCATGGTCGGCACTTAGAAAAGGTACACCGGTAAGGTGAAATTTTTGGGACGGACGAACCGGGAGGTAGTAGAGATAAGGCAAAAGAACCAGGACACATGTGAATGTGATGATACTCACAAAAACACTAGTCATAGGTGACCGTGCTCCTGTCTGTGAGCTAAGCTTGCTCCGCCCGTATCCGCCAAATGCAGGCAAAGCCGAGAAGCAACCCCCGATAACATTGGCGACGCCTAGTGCAACCATCTCGCGATTAGCACTCATGTGCATTCCCTTGATTCCATCAGAACTGCCTTCACCCAGCCCCTTGGCCGCAACAGATGACTCAAAGAATCCAAGTAGCGCGATTATAAAGGATTTGCTCAATGCTGTTCGCACATGTTTCATATTTCCAAGCTGGAAAGGCCAATTGAAAGCGAATAGTCCTCCAGAGGCAACCTCTGTAGAACCGAGAATTTCAAGCCCTTTGGCTTCCCAGTCAAGGTGCCAAGCCAAAACCGCCGACAGGGCAACGACCAGGAAACGGTCTGGGAAATAAATCACCTGCGGGATACGAGGCACAAGCATCTTTTTCAAAGTTCTGCGGGGAATCAGTATAATGCATACAAGCCCCGGGGCGCGGTACGAACCTGAACACCATGATGACAGAAAAGCTGACGATCGAAACGATAGCAGTTAGTCCATGGCACTGTCGAACGTGTCGAAAGATGAAAATCAGTTTTTCAACACTGGTGCCATGGCTGACCCCGGTTTCTTTGGCATACTCGGCCAGACCCAATTCTGGGATAAGCTGGTCTACAAAAATCACAAAGCCGATCGCAGTGATGAATCCTCGCAAGAATGGTCGACTGAGCACGTTATCCAAAAACCCTAGGCGAGTCAGTCCGGCAATCAATATCATGCCCCCGGACATAGCAGTAGCCACTCCTACAATGAGGGCGATTTCTGTGGGATTGTCCTCGCCTGAGTTTCCTTGCATGACACTTGCTTTGACAATAGCACCCGTTAGCAAAGAACCCGCAGCCTCCGGTCCAACTACCAGGAGCGGGCAGCTTCCTAGGATGGCATAGACCAAGGGATGGATGACGAAAGAATAGAGGCCGCTGATGGGTGGTGCATGAGCAAGATTGGAGGCCAAAGAGAGGGCCATCGGGATATAGATGGACGCCACAGTCAATGCAGCCATGAGATCTCCGCGCAGGAATGACCAATGATATTGTCCAATCCAATTGAAGAGGGGAATATAGTAGGATATGTATCTGCCATTGATTTGTCAGTTACCATTAACGAAAGTGCTCGCAGTCCATGGATTAGATACGACCTACTGCTTATTCGTCTCGGTGATTGGAAAAGAGAAAGATGATTTCATCTGTGAAGGAGTCTCTGAATCTGGGACTGACTCCGGGTGGTCTACTACACCTCTAGAGCGACCGACCGCACCGTCAGCCACTTCACGTCCGTTATACCCAAATGCATCGCCTGGTCCTCCAATGTATGACTGCCTTCCCAAATCTTCTACCCGAGGCGAGAATGTTCCATGGCTGCAGCGCCTTTCATCACACGCAGGATCGGCCTGAAGGTATGATTCCAGAAGTCGAGTTCTCACATCTGGTTCGCTCGTAACCCTGGTGCCAGACTGGGTGTCCTGTGCCTTTTGGTTTTCATGGCTTGAACTTGTCGAAATCCCAAGACCAGTTTGAGGTGACGAACGGAAAGTGTTGATATTGCGGTCCCGTGGAGTCCGACGTCCGAGTCCGTCGGACTCCCCAGGGTGTACTGAACTTGTCTCAGACATGATCTTAAAAAAAAATACGCCTGGGGAGTGTTGAATTGAATCTTTAAAAACCAGAAACTCCGTAGCACGCCATAAACCATTATTAAATCCAAAAGGTTAAAAACAGTTTAGTGATAAGCCTAGCCTGAATTGTTTTTGTCGGTCAGGCATGGGCCAAGGGGGGCGGCGCGCTAGGGGACATGATAAGCGGGGAAAGCAGGCGTTATCGTTGTATCAACGCAGAGCCTCGGAGATTGACTGTGCGATGAAGATAACGAGCATGGTAAGCACAATCCCAGGAAATTTTCTTGTACGTAGGAAGGTCTGATGCCATCGAATACCGAAGTGCATACTCTGTACAAGGAAAATTTCCGTCTTGTTGGTTGATTTCCGTTGACGTAATTGGATGTGTCAGCCAAAGATCAAACCTTCGACCTTGGAAGGCGGTGTGTTTGTGTAATCACGTGCTGTTCAGTCCCGTGACTGATCAGGTCAATGTGGGTTTTGAAGTCCGCCACAAAGAGATAGATTGTGCCTCATTCGCGTCGCCTCTCCTCTCTGCGCTCCTGCATTCCTGACTTTACGATCACTCATATTCCTTTGGCCACTATATTGATCGTCTCGAGTGTGCCATAAAAATCTGTCTCTTTTGCACCTAGATTTCTTCGAGAAAAAAAACCCCCCCCCCAGAACCCCGCCAAGATGTCTTTAACAAACTGTCGGTTCTATGAGGACAAGTACCCGGAGGTGGACAGCTTTGTCATGGTGAATGTCAAGCAGGTACGAATTAACTGAATCATCGATTGAGAGACTGAAGCGGCGGGGACTAATTTTTTGTGTGCACGAGTTAGATCGCCGAGATGGGCGCATACGTGAAGCTGCTTGAATATGACAACATTGACGGCATGATTCTCCTCTCAGAACTCTCTCGCAGACGTATTCGCAGTATCCAGAAGCTCATTCGCATTGGGCGCAACGAGGTCGTCATCGTGCTTCGTGTCGACAAGGAGAAAGGCAAGGATACAAAATTGGCCTGGAAGAACCCGAGAACTAACTTGTCAACTTGAAGGTTATATTGATCTGTCGAAGCGACGTGTCTCTCCCGAGGATGTCATCAAGTGCGAGGAACGTTACAACAAGAGCAAGGCAGTGCACTCTATCATGCGCCACGTCGCAGAGGCAACTCAGACCCCCCTCGAGGCCTTATACGAGAACATCGGGTGGCCTTTGAACCAGAAATATGGTCACGCGCACGATGCCTTCAAGATCTCTATTACGTATGTTCTTGTACTTTTCGTCTCATTATATGAGAGGATTCCTCTGACACTTGTTTTCCAGGAACCCCAACGTCTGGGATGAGATCACCTTCCCTAGCGATGCCGTCAAGAGCGAGCTGCAGCAATACATCAACAGCAAGCTGACCCCCCACCCTACCAAGGTCCGTGCCGATATTGAGGTTACCTGCTTTGGTTACGATGGAATCGACGCCGTCAAGGATGCCCTCCGCACCGCTGAGGCCGACAACACCCCTGAGAACCAGATCAAGGTTAGACTGGTGGCTCCTCCTCTTTATGTCCTGGCCAGCCAATGTCTCGATAAGACCCTCGGTGTTAAGTTGCTTGAGGAGGCCATTGTCAAAATCGAAGAGCGTATCAAGGCGCATGGCGGTAGTTGCACCGTCAAGATGGCACCCAAGGCCGTCACCGAGCACGACGATGCGATCCTGCAGGAGCTTATGGAGAAGCGCGAACGTGAGAACACCCAGGTCAGCGGTGATGAGGACTCTGAGAGCGATGAGGGCGTTCCCGAGTAAGTACCGGATCTTGACTCCGTATCAAGGGGCATACAGCGGTCATCAGCGCTGGAATCCAAAGCTGGAACCACCGCTAGAGGAGAGTTGGGCAAAAATGGATAGAAAAAAAGCTTGCACACATCGGAGAGAGGCTCAATGGCTCAGTGTGCTGATGGGCAGGATTGCAATCAGAACTCGCCCTTCAGCTAGGGCAGTCGCCTGAACTTCGGGTCTGGGAATGATTGATCCACGCCTGTGCATGCGCTGCATGCCAATTGCGGTCGAAATCCTCGTGCTCACCGTCTCTCAAAGACGCTGGCCCCGCACAGGGTGCAAGTTCTAATGCACATAATGTTTGCGATGCAACCGAGACGTTCAATGCCAGTCATGCTTTTAAATGCAAATCGTACCCTTGTAGAGACTACCATGTGTATTTACCTATATAGACCTACAAATCCATCCTCCTATGAATTTCGATCAAATGCCCATTAAATCGAAGTGAGCTAAAGCTTATCTACCGCCGATCATCATTGGTGCCCCCTCAAGTCAAAACTCTCAGTGGGCCGAACTCTCATCTTTTCTAATTCTTTTCACCCTTCTATTCAATCTTTGCATATTATTCGCGAGATGGGACATTGGAGAAACATCTTTACCGCCGATCCCGGCAGGACCCGGCACCGCGTCGAGGTGGAACGTCGTCGACGTACGTCATTTCCAAACGCGCGCTGTGGAACACTGCTGACAAGTCACAGTGCTACCGGCCTATGCTACCGATGAGTCCGATGCCTCTGATGCTTCAAAGGAGATTGCTAAGGTTGCTCTTCGGCTGAAATATCAAATTGAGCAGGTTGTCTCCTGCGAAGTGCAGGAGAATGTCTTGACTGACCCAAATAGCCGCATCATTACTGAGGATGTGGTTAAGACTGCCAAACAGGCTGGTGGAGACGAATACAAAGCTTGCATTGTGTATTGTCTTCTAGTCTGTCTGCGGTGGTTCAAGATTCAATCCTCTGTCGAGCTTTGGGATTCTGATCTTCACGAGGTTCGGGCTGTGGCTTGCGAGATCATCGCCAAGCGCATGTAATGCCCCCTGAGGTTTCAGGCTTTCTGATATATACTCACAAAATTGAACAGTATCGAATCGGAGCAGAACCAAGATTACGTGCTGAAGGAAATTTTGCTCAAGCGTTACTCTATCTTCAGTGAAGGTGTGGAGACTGACCCCGCCAATGTCATTGAACGAGCGGTAGATCTCCATGCCTTGAGGGTCATCAGCTCTGCCTCGTACCAAAGATGTATCCAGTACCTGTGGAGGGGTTGGATCTGTCAGGAAGAAGGAAACCCAACTAACTTTGTCGAATACAGCGAGAAGTCTAACACCAGATATTGGGTTCATTTCCATCCTGATAGGATGCGGACTCCTCTGTATCAGAACTTCTGCCAAATTTTGTTCTCCTTGATTTACCTTGCAATTTATACGGCAGTTATCAACACCGTGAACCCATCTGGTGACGTGGATGTGGCCGAAGCCATTCTTTACGGTATGACCATTGCATTCATCTGCGACGAGGGGATCAAGTTCTGGAAGGTTGGATGGAATTATCTCGAGTTTTGGAATGCCTTCAACTCAACCCTCTACACCATCCTTGCGGTGTCACTTGTCTTACGCTTCATTGCCTTGGCACACTCGCCATCCACCCACGATGAACAAAGGCGGCTATACAACGAGCTCAGCTACAACTTCCTGGCTTTTGCGGGCCCTATGTTTTGGATGCGCATGATGCTATATCTTGACTCGTTCCGCTTCTTCGGTGCTATGTTTGTAGTTCTTCGAGTCATGATGAAGGAGAGTTTGATATTCTTTGCACTTCTATTTGTGGTTATGGCTGGTTTCTTCCAGGCCTTCGTCGGCATGGCCCAGGTGGATGCCGATATCCCCCTCCACCGAAACATTCTCCAGGGAATGGTAAACAGTATCATGCAGAGTCCTGAGTTCGACACTTTCCAGGACTTTGCATTTCCGTTTGGCATCATCCTCTACTATGTTTTCAACTTCATTGTTATGACTGGTAGGTTTGTAATCGACTTGATTGGGGGTAATGTTAACGATTGTCAGTTTTGTTGAATATTCTCATCGCCTTGTACAACAGCGCATATGAAGACATCTCTGACAACGCCACGGACGAGTATATGGCTATCTTCGCGCAGAAAACCATGCAGTTTGTCCGTGCCCCAGATGAGAATGTTTTCATCCCGCGTGAGTATTTGATCAGTTCCGATAGCATAAATGTGGCTAATTTGCTCTGGGTGCTACAAGCATTCAACCTCGTCGAGATTCTATTTCTGATAGCCCCATTCGAATGGTGGCTTTCGCAGGAGGCCTACGCCAAGCTGAATGATCTTGTAATGGGTGTGATTTATTCGCCTCTGCTTGTCGTTGCAGCCTGGGTAGAGACCCGTCAAGCGCACCGGATTCGATGGAACCGCCGCCACGGCGAAGAAGACGATGACTGTGTTCAGGAATGGGAGCATGTGGCTAAGGAAGTCAATTTTGATCTTGATGACACTTGGAAACAGCACGTGGAAGAGACCACGCCGGATATCAAGGTTGACAGTTGTACATATGAACTTAGGGAGCTGCAGGAGCAGGTTAGGTTGTTGACGGAGATGGTAGAGGGATTGAGCCAGGAGATAGCAGACAAGAGGATGGATAGAACAAACTAGGAATCCCAAAGGCATGCTGTTCTTGTATGTATATATATACATGCACATAGGTATGCTGCGAATGAGCCTAAGCAGAGAACGACCGCGGGATATTTTGTACTCCAATGATATTGATGGTTGAACTGTTGTTGTGCCTCGGAGCAAGCAAGCTACATAGTGTTTATCCAAATTCGACACTGAAATGGGGGGGGGGTGTTCAACTCCCAAAGACAAACCCCATCATCTTGTAATTGGGCAATACAACTAAGATCGAAAAGAAAAGAGCCAAAAAAGAAATCTTAGGTTGGTTTTTTGTAGGAATAGCCGAACGCGGGGGTCGAACCCGCAGCCTTAAGATTAAGAGTCTTACGCTCTACCGATTGAGCTAGCCCGGCTGGGCTGTTGAAAGAAAGTGCAAAATTTTGCTACATTAGCCTGAAACCTTTGGGGCGGGCTGACATAATGCTAGCGCGTCGAGCGGCGAATCCTCTGGAACCAAAATTGTGAGGTGGAAGGTGGCTTCATCTACGAATCTGGGCATTCCCTCGATTAGATTTTATCATTGCTTCCGGCTTCGTATGAGTCTATAATAGTCTGGTTGTTTGACACTGACCGCGGTCAATAGATTGCCACCATGTGCGTCACTGAACCTATCCCCGGTTCTTTGCGGCTACAGCTAACAATATACAGGGCAAAGCTCGTGGATGACCCTCAGATCCACACTGCCTCGTTGCATAACCCGATTCCTTGGCAATTGCACACATACGTTTGGCCTTTCCTGATTATCTGGCCCGTCTTCTTCGCTTTCTACCTCTCCCCCGAGCGTTATGATACCTACATCCAGGGACAGGAATGGACCTTCGTTTTCGCGGGATCCATCATCACAATCCAGTCGCTCTTTTGGTTGATGACAAAGTGGAACATTGACATAAACACCCTATTCACTACTACTCGAGCCAAGTCCATCGACACTGCCCGGCTTATCAAAGTGGTTCCCATCACTAACGCTGGCACTGCCGAGATCTGCAAATTGATTTATGACACCACCGGCACGAAGAAGACCCTTTCGTTCCTCTTCCAGAAGCGCCGTTTCCTCTTTTACCCTGAAACCCGTACCTTTGCACCCTTGTCTTACGTCCTTGACGATGAACCAAAGCCAGCCCTTGAGACTTTCCAGCTGAGCGAAGGCTTCACGTCGAAGGCTGAGATTGACCGCGTTTATCATCACTATGGCGATAACACCTTTGATATCCCCGTTCCCGGTTTCATTGAGCTCTTCCAAGAGCACGCTGTTGCGCCGTTCTTCGTCTTTCAGATTTTCTGTGTTGGATTGTGGATGTTGGATGAATACTGGTACTACTCCCTCTTCACGCTCTTCATGCTTGTTATGTTTGAAAGCACTGTTGTGTGGCAGCGCCAGAGGACACTGAGTGAGTTCCGTGGAATGAGCATCAAACCATACGATGTTTGGGTATACCGTGAACGGAAATGGCAGGAGATCACCAGTGATAAGCTTCTTCCCGGTGATCTCATGTCAGTGAACCGCACCAAGGAGGACAGTGGCGTTGCCTGCGATATTCTTCTTGTTGAAGGCAGTGTCATTGTGAACGAGGCTATGCTTTCTGGCGAGAGCACACCTCTTCTGAAAGACTCTGTTCAGCTCCGTCCCGGCACTGACTTGATTGAACCGGATGGATTGGATAAGCTATCGTTTGTGCATGGAGGTACCAAGGTCCTCCAAGTTACTCACCCCAATCTTACTGCCGACTCGGCTTTGAAGAACTTGTCCAGCAACGTTACTATGCCCCCCGACAATGGTGCGCTGGGTGTGGTTGTCAAGACCGGGTTCGAAACCAGCCAGGGTAGCCTTGTCCGGACCATGATCTACTCGACTGAACGTGTCTCTGCCAACAACGTTGAAGCTCTCTTGTTCATCCTCTTCCTCCTGATTTTCGCAATTGCCGCTTCATGGTATGTGTGGCAAGAGGGTGTGATCCGGGACCGCAAACGCTCCAAGCTTCTGCTTGACTGCGTCCTCATCATCACCAGTGTTGTTCCCCCCGAACTGCCTATGGAACTGAGCCTGGCCGTCAATACTAGTCTTGCTGCTTTGAGCAAGTATGCCATTTTCTGCACTGAGCCTTTCCGTATTCCTTTCGCTGGTCGTGTTGACATCGCTTGTTTCGACAAGACTGGTACCCTGACTGGAGAGGACCTTGTCGTTGATGGTATTGCTGGACTCACTTTGGGTGAGGCTGATTCCAAGGTCGAAGCTGATGGTGCCCACACTGAATTGGCCAATTCCGCTGCTGTTGGACCAAACACCACTCTCGTTCTCGCGAGTGCTCACGCCTTAGTGAAGCTGGATGAGGGTGAGGTTGTCGGTGACCCTATGGAGAAGGCTACCTTAGAATGGCTTGGCTGGACTCTGGGCAAGAACGATACTCTTTCTTCGAAGGGCAACGCCCCCGTTGTCTCCGGTCGTAACGTCGAGTCTGTTCAAATCAAGAGAAGATTCCAATTCTCCTCAGCCCTGAAACGCCAAAGTACCATCGCGACCATTACGACCAATGACCGCAAGACTTCCAAGAAGGTCAAGTCCACGTTTGTGGGTGTAAAGGGTGCCCCCGAGACCATCAACTCTATGCTGGTCAACACACCGCCCAACTACGAAGAAACTTACAAGCACTTCACCCGCAATGGTGCTCGTGTGCTTGCTCTTGCATACAAGTACCTTTCATCTGAATCGGAGCTTTCCCAGGGCCGTGTGACCAACTATGTTCGTGACGAGGTTGAATCCGAGCTGATCTTTGCCGGTTTCCTGGTCCTGCAGTGCCCCCTGAAGGATGATGCCATCAAGTCTGTCCGTATGCTGAACGAAAGCAGCCACCGTGTTGTCATGATTACTGGTGATAACCCGTTGACCGCTGTTCACGTCGCACGCAAGGTTGAGATTGTTGACCGTGAGGTCCTCATTCTTGATGCCCCCGAACATGACAACTCTGGAACCAGGATTGTTTGGCGTACCGTCGACGATAAGCTTAATGTCGATGTCGATCCCACTAAGCCCCTCGACCCGGAGATCCTGAAGACTAAGGATATCTGTATTACTGGATATGCCCTGGCAAAGTTCAAGGACCAAAAGGCTCTCCCTGATCTGCTCCGTCACACCTGGGTTTATGCTCGTGTGTCTCCCAAGCAAAAGGAAGACATTCTTCTTGGTCTCAAGGACGCTGGATACACCACTCTGATGTGCGGTGATGGCACCAACGATGTTGGCGCTCTGAAGCAAGCTCACGTCGGTGTCGCGCTTCTGAACGGCTCGCAAGATGACTTAACTAGGATCGCTGAACACTATCGTACCACCAAGATGAAAGAGCTGTACGAGAAGCAGGTCAGCATGATGCAAAGATTCAACCAGCCCTCCCCTCCAGTCCCTGTCCAAATCGCTCACCTGTACCCCCCCGGCCCTTCGAACCCACACTACGAGAAAGCTGTGGAACGGGAGTCGCAGCGCAAGGGTACCGCGATCACCGCTACTGGCGCCACCCCCGAAGCTATCCCAACTATCACGTCTCCTGGTGCTCAGGCCTTGCAGGAATCAAATCTGACCCCCCAGCAGCAGAAACAGCAGAAGGCTCAGGCTGCCGCAGCTGGCCTTGCAGACAGGCTCACAGCTTCCATGATGGAACAGGAGCTGGATGAAAGCGAGCCTCCCACCATCAAGTTGGGTGATGCATCAGTCGCTGCTCCCTTCACCAGCAAGTTGGCCAACGTTATTGCTATCCCGAACATTCTTCGTCAAGGTCGTTGCACCCTGGTTGCGACCATTCAGATGTACAAAATTCTTGCTTTGAACTGCTTGATCAGTGCCTACAGTCTGAGTGTCATCTACCTAGATGGTATTAAGTTTGGCGATGGACAGGTCACCATCAGCGGTATGCTGATGAGTGTCTGCTTCCTTTCTATTTCTCGCGCCAAGGTATGTCGTACTTGTCCATGCTGACAAAAAGGGTTGCTAACGTTTTGTGTGAAGTCTGTTGAGGGTCTGTCTAAGGAGCGCCCCCAGCCGAATATCTTTAACGTCTACATCATTGGGTCCGTTCTTGGACAGTTTGCCATCCACATTGCGACTTTGATCTACCTCTCAAACTATGTCTACAAGCATGAGCCGTACGTTATAATAACTTTCTTTGATGTCTCCCACTTCATGGCTAACAAAACCGACAGGAGAGATTCCGATATTGATCTCGAAGGCGAGTTTGAGCCCTCCCTCCTGAACAGTGCCATCTACCTCCTCCAGCTGATCCAGCAAATCTCCACCTTCTCGATCAACTACCAAGGTCGTCCTTTCCGCGAGTCCATCCGCGAGAACAAGGGCATGTACTGGGGTCTCATCGCCGCATCGGGTGTTGCATTCTCCTGCGCTACCGAATTCATCCCCGAGCTGAATGAGAAGCTGCGCCTCGTTCCCTTTACCAACGAGTTCAAGGTGACTCTGACCTTGCTGATGATCTTCGATTACGGTGGCTGCTGGTTGATTGAGAATGTTCTCAAGCACCTGTTCAGTGACTTCCGTCCTAAGGACATTGCTCTTCGTCGTCCCGATCAGCTCAAGCGCGAGGCGGACCGTAAGTTGCAAGAGCAAATCGATGCTGAGGCTCAGGCGGAGCTGGAAAGAAAGGTTTAGTTTGGTGGTTTGAAGATTTGTATCTGTATACATAGAGAGAAGATTGTTGGATTTTTAGAAATGTTCATGTGGTGCATGACATTTACTACAAGTTTTTGCTTTTATCGAAATAAGCTAGCAAATACAAACGTTTTTATCTTTACGTTCGAATGGATACTCCGTGCTCTCCAAGAACGTCACTGAATAGTACCCGCTCTGGACAACTTACTTGCGAGTCACCACTCTGCATCTCCATCACCACTAGCCAGGATCACAACAGTAGACTTGTCACTTTATCGCATAGAATAGTTTGTACTTCGCATAACGTCGGCGATCATCCGCCTTTTGATGAAGTTTAGGTAGTGTCCAAGATGATCGGTAAGTTCACCCTACACGGTTTCTCTGTTAGTCCTTGTCTTATTAGGAACTATATAACATACCCGTATTCATGTAAACGAAATTGGCGCGCGCGAGAGAGAGAGAGAGTGTGTGTGTATGTGTATGACCGAAGACAGATAAAGATTACCGCACACGTCAGCCAAAAAAAAATGAATGCAGAGGATGATGCTGTAGGAGAACTGAGGGAAGATAGGACAAACAGCGAGGGACATAGTGGGGGAAAGGAGGAAGCTGAAGTTTGGATTGCGACTGTCAATAATTGAACACTCCTAGGGTCAAAGCTGAATGAAGTTTATCTTAATTCTCTTCTCTAGCTGCTCAGAATCTTTTATTAGCATTTAGTGAACACAGATAAACGCCTTTCCTTGGATGAAGAGGGACTCTGACCGCATGCAGAGCATGTAGTATGTATGTATTTTCAATTATTTTGTAACACATTATCCGTAGAACTACAAATTACATCGATTGTCCGATAGACTTGCACGGGTTTCTGGCATTGAGGTTAGAGGTACTGACTCTGGGGACACGGAGTTAGGGCTAAAATAGCGTGGGCCCCACAACTGACCGGAGGATGCTTATAGCCAAAAATCGGGGTCTATCTCCATGGCCTTTTTTAGGTTTCAGCTGTCCGGTAAAAGTCGAAAACGATAAGATATAATTCTCGCTCTACATGACTTTATTTGAGGCTCAGCTAGGGGCTGAAACAGTTTGCGCAGCAATCGGGCGTTTACTCCTTGGTGCTAGATTGGTCTCCACCACGGTCCGAAAGTCAGGGCAGTGCCTGACTTGATCGCCGGTATCCCAGTAGCAACGCAAGGAATATTTGGTCACTTGCGTGCCGTTAGACTCTATAGAAGCCGGAGAGACCTTTTTGAGTGTCGCGAATATGTTCTCTCGATCAATTGAAGCGTGACCAGGGCCATTCCGACATGCTAGTATTGGCTGGCTGCCTGTTTCCTACTGGTATTCCCACAGGGGTATCCCAGCAACCGAAGAACAGTGGGGATAAATCCCTAAAATCCATAGATTCAAATCCAAAACTGTTTGAACCTCTCAATGGTTACATCAATTCCATAGTAGACTGACTACTCATCTCCTTTCCTCCCATCGCACACATTCAAACAATACAACATATAAACCCCAGGTAAGTCCCACAACCATTGCTTTGCTTGCTTTTTATCTTGTAGTTCTTTTCCCTTTGCTTGAGCTGCATCTACGAAAGAATTTGACTCCGAAGAAGTAAGTAGTCATGTCCATACCTCGGTTTTGACGCTTATAACAGGGTTAGATTTACCGAATCCCATAGGGCCCAGGCGGTTGTGATTAATGCCCTGAATTTTTATCTCATCTCAATTCCAGAACAAAGATTCTGGAAGTCGGCGTAGGAGTTTAATCCATGTTAGAAATATTGCTGCGAACGTTGGGGATTGCCGAAAACAACAATCCGCAGCATGCCCAATGGGACTTCGATAAGTCAGAAGATTCTCTGGCCGGTGCCCAAGATCGATTCTACCGTACGGAGTACATATGGACTGTTTTGCGTATTGACTTGATTTGATTTAACCTGTCGCTATTGACTTCAAATGCAGATCCGGAGTACATTGAGCAGGATTAAATCGTGAACAGTCCTCGTCTGATCACTTCTGGTCCATTAAATTATGGCTATAACAATCTTTCAATTTGATCAACCTAGTATAATAAACATACCAAGTTGCGGTGGATGGGGGGTTTATAGAGCTTGGACGATTCCTATTCGGGGAACCTGGCAGCAATCCCCCACTATGATCTCAATCGCTTCTTGTCAAACTTCTTGGAATTCTTGTTTCTGCAGATTCAATTCAATAACTATGGCAAACCTTACTCTTCAGTCAAAGCATCGACTACAGTCAGGATATGAGATCCCAGTTATAGGATATGGGGTCAGTTACCCCGCAAACACGATATGTGAATTTCAAGCGTAAAGCTGACGCTGTCTGAAAACAGGTGTACATGATGTAAGTTTAAATCAAGATCTCGTTCTGATGAATCCTCTAAACAAGTGGCAGTCCATCATCCGCAACCGAGAAGTCTACCCTCGAAGCCTTGCACGTTGGATTCCGCCATGTACGTCCCCCGGGAAGATCGCAAGAAGCTCACACTAAAGATATCGCAGATCGACTCGGCAATCATGTATCGCAACGAGAAGCCCTGTGGAAACGCAATTCTGAATTCCAATCTGGATCGATCACAGATCTTCTTTACGACCAAGATCCCGCCGGGATCCATGGGATACGAGTCAACCAAGCAAGCTATCAGTTCCAGTCTGCGAGAAGCGGCACAGGAATATTTTGACCTGTAAGCCCTTGCGGAAACCCAGCAACAGATCTCCTATGGAGTTAGGATCTAAAATCTCACCGCTGAAATCTAACCACCAGTGTTCTAATCCATGCACCCTACGGTGGCAAAGAAGCCCGTCTGGGTTCCTGGGATGCACTAGTGGAAGCCCAAAAGGCAGGCACAGTGAGATCCATCGGTGTCTCCAACTACGGCATCCACCACCTCGAAGAACTGGAGGCTTACATCCTGTGTGGTGGGGGTGGTCAGATCGATGTCGGTCAGTATGAGCTGCATCCGTGGCTGGATCATTCGGATATCGTGGAGTGGTTGCAGAAAAGGAAGGTTGTTGTTGAGGCGTATTCGCCTCTTGCACATGGAAGTCGGTTGGCGGAGCCTGTGTTGTTGTCGATCGGGCAGAAGTATGGGAAGACGCCGGCGCAAGTTTTGATTCGGTGGAGTTTGCAAATGGTAAGGGTCATCAATTTGGTCCAGAGTCAAGGAGATAATCTAGAATCAGGATGCTAACGGTCTGGTGTTAGGGATTCGTGCCTCTGCCCAAGTCTACTACGCCGAAGCGCATTCGGGAGAATGCCGATGTCTTTGACTTTGAGTTGACGGCTGAGGATATGAAGTTGCTTGATACGGGAGAGTACTCTCCCACAGATTGGGATCCGACTGTTGATGAGGATTGAAGTAGATGGTTGCAGGGTAGAGATGTAAAGTGGTGTAGAGGAAGCTGGAGGAACGTTGGATTTGTCAGGCTCGTTTTGAGGGGCTCTCCGCGGGGTGAATTGCGTCAACTTTCAACTTTCAACTTTCAACTTTCAACTTTCAACTTTCAACTTTCGGACTCCGATCTCTTCTTCCTCAACACTTATGATTTAGATCTCTATATCTATCTCTAGAGCCTCTATTACTCTTTCATCATGAAGTTGATTTTATCCAGTTCGTAAGTGGTCTTATTCTATGCGCCTTGAATCAAAGTCACTTAACCCTGACAGGAATATTATGCAAGCTGGACGGCAATCCGTCATTCGCCAGCCTCTGACCCAGAAATCAAACGTGGAGCTTATCAACTCACTTCGGTCGAACTTCCTTGCCTCGCAACAGACCGAAACCTCACCGGCCAACGGCACCGACACAAATGGTCACTCAGTCGTATCGCATCCACCCTCATGGACCCTACAGACCGAAGATGGTCTCTACATTCCTGCAATCGACTTCTCACAGCCTGGCCTGTCAGAGGAGCGCGATCAATACGATATCACAGTGAAACTATTCTACCTACCGGGAATCCCGGTATCAAGGCGATGCGCACACACCAGGGAGGCCATTGATCTGGTATTGAAGGAACTACACGTCAAGTCTATCGACCTACTGATCGTCTCGTTCCCGGGGATCCTGTTCGATGCGGACGATGACAGCGAAGAAGAAGATAACGAACTGAACAACGGTGAACCAGTCGACTTCGACGGCTTGGTGCAGACATGGCAGGTGTTGGAGTCGCTGCACGAGCAGGGCGTCATCGCCCAATTGGGAGTCGCTGAGTTTGGCAGCGAACGTTTGGCCCGTTTCCTGTCGCATACCAAGGTCAAGCCCTCAGTCGATCAAATCAATCTTAAGGATTGCTGTGTCGTTCCTAAACATTTGATTCTCTATGCGAAACAAGAGAAGATTCAACTTCTCACCCATAACGATTGCGATGATATTCTTCCCGTCGGCACGACGCGGGAACTGCTCGGTCCCGTGGAGAAGAGTGGTGCGGGAGTCTTGGCTTCATCTCCCGAAGCCAATGACGGCATTCAGGGAGATATCGAGCCGCAGTGGGTGGTTAAGTACACGGCAGTCGTCAAGGATCGCGGAGTAGTCGAGAACAAAGGGTATTTTGCGTCCGCTGATGTCGGTCACAGTCTCAAGGACCAGTCTTGAATGCTTTTTTTTTTCTTCTTTGCATCGTCAATCAGGATATCTGTCGTGACAAGCGTGGCGTTTCTTTTTTTTGGCTTTAAATCGATCATAGTTGATGTGGAGGTTGCATCCGTCTCCTAAAATCAAACGAGACTGGCTTAACCAAGCATGCTCCTCTTCCGCCCTCTCATGCGCACATCCTCAAGCCTCTTCAGCGCAGAAAGAGCACCCTTGTAGCTATCCCGGTAACCTGAAATAAGCGCATCGAACATAGGCTCTGAGCGCGGATGCGTGCTTCCAATCGCCCGCTCCAACACATACAAATCAACCGCCCGGTCCTCATCCTGATTACTCTGCGACGCAAGACCGAAATCAATCAACACAACATCCCCCTCCATAGAGGGCGAGCCGGCGCCATCGACAGCATCACTTGCATCCGCAGATTGCCGCAGCATTAAGTTACTGGTGGTCAAATCTCCGTGCACAACACCAGCCTTGTGCAAGACACCAATAGCAGCGCCCATTTTTCTCAGCAAGCCGCGCACACGCGCCTCTTCGTTTTCGATCTGTGACTCATCTAGCGAGCCTTGATTCTGCTTCATCCATGCTTCCCACTGCTCCAGAACTACCCGCACCACCGGCCCGTCAATCCATTCCATCATCAACCAGGCGCCGCCCCACCCACCTTCTAAGCCGCCGTGTCCCTCCCAATCCAGGGCTAGAAGGGCTGGAACGCTCACACCGTCCCGTACAAGTTTCGCCAGGCATCGTGCTTCCGAGGTTATCCGTGAGCGGGTGAGTCGGCGGTCGAGAATTGGGTGGCGGTAGGGTTTTGATGGGCGGATCTTGAGCGCGGCGGGGATGGAGGGGTTGAGAGAGATTGTTTTGTAGAGGTGGGCTTCAGCGCCTTGGGTGAGGAGGGTTGGTGGTGGAGTGGTATGGTTGAAGGGAGAGGGGAGAGGTGGGGGTTTGTATTCTTCCATGGTGAGAAAGTTGGAGAGGAGACGTTGAGAGGTGGAATGGGATGAAGTGCTGAAGTGCTGAAGTGAAGAGGAAAAAGTTGTGGTGGGGCGGATCTTCGGAGGACAACCCGTTGTATACTTAACTGGGATGATTTAGATGTCAATGGTCGGATTTGATATTCTAATTGCAATACAGCAGAATGACATTGTTTTTAAAATCATCAATGCATAGTATCTCATCATTATGTGGATGCATGAGTTCACAACCCCTGTATGTATATTCCTTTTCGCAGTATCTCCTCATGAACGATTGATCAGATGAAGATCAGGGCGCACATTCACCAACCGACAAGTACCCTGATACATCCTCTCAAGAGTCGACGCCATAACCTCTAGATCGGTAGACTCCGATGACCAATGCTTCAGCGTACGAATCGACAGTCTTACCAACGCAGTCCAATTCACCGGTAGTTGCACCTGCCACGTACTAGGGTCCCGAGATGCCTCGAGCTGATATAAAACAGCCCCGAGGATGTGTACAGCACAGGCGAAGCTGGCACGCACCACATTCCAGATCCATTCGTGTCGGAACTGGTACCAGTAGCTTGGGATTAGCGTGACGCAGTTTTCAATGGCCCTTTGTGCCAGGTGGAACACTTCTGCCCATATTGGGTTGTTCTTTTTGATGAATGTAGGCATCCCCTGGAAGTGCATCGCGAGGTAGAACGCTGGTCGGTAGATCCTCTCCAGTGCCATGTGGTACCGACCACGGAAGAAGAATCTCAGGTCTGGGTTGTCTTTTGCGGACTGGATTCCCCCTAGCGAGATTTGGTACCTTTGGGAAGAATCAGCAAGACGAGTTGGGGAATTGTCACTGTTCGGGGGACTTTGGGGCTTGTGGCTCGTACCATGATGTTACAACACGCTCCGCGTCCATTGTTTTTCTGAGGAGATCGGGGATATCTTTGGTCCAGCCCTTTTCGCCTTGACGCCACATATCAGACACTATGTCATTAGTGGTCCGGCGGTTACAGATAGACCCGATGTAGAATTTCCAGCCTTTTTCTTCTTCGGTGCCATCCAGTTCCAAGCCTGGCCTGACTGCGAAATCTTGATCCTCCTCCATTTGATCAAATGATGAAGGAGATCTGCGAGAGAATTTGGGGAATGGATCTGAATAACCTAGGCTTTCTAGACCACTGCTCCAGAGAGGGAGTTCGCTTTGCATCTCACTGTCGACAATACTTAGTGTGATGAACATCTCAAAACCCGGTGGGAAAAAAAACCTACTGTTCCGCTTGGATACATGACCAATACAGTCTCGACTCCAGGTTATGGTAGTTATCATCAGCAGTCCATTGCTCTCTACACAGCGACCGCAAACGAACCTCTAATCTGCAAGATGCTTGCTGGTAGCAGAACCAAGCTTGTAGAGGACGTATGACATGTCTATGGTAGCTTCCAGCAAGAAGGAAGCACTGTATGTCTGTCGGGGAGGTGTGCAAGAAGCCAAATCTCTGCTTTGCTGCGTGAAAATATGTCTCAGCCAAATCGAGATTGGCGTCTGACATGGGTGGAGCTTGAAGTCCATCGAGATTCGCTGGCATGTCCTCCGCCAGCGGAACAAATTTCGATGATGTGCACGAAGCTAAGGCGCACGCTAACAACTACAGATATGATTTAGTTCAGGTGGGACTTCCCAAAAAGGAGCTGACATACCACTTGACACGAGGGTCCATCCCATCCAAGACCCTGGACGGTGACCTCCTTGGCATAGCGGTCTAGACTGTCTAAATCGACAATCGGGTTTCTTCGGTGACATAGTAGGAAGTACTTTCTGCAAAGTCTAGGGATCTCATCGACAAAGCTTCCGATTCCCACCTGTCGCGGTGCCTGCATACTGTGGGGCTGGTTATCCAGTGAGTCGAGTAGGAAGGATCGGATATGCTTTTCGGCTTCGGTGATGACCTTGTTGAAGATGGGCCATCGGAGCATGTTCTCACCGGAGCTAGCCATGTAAAGGACTCGGGGATCATTATCGGCTCCCCGGTCATCGACACTACCAGTGCTGGTGCTAGGTGGATGGCTGCCCAGCAATGAATCAGCTACGGGGCTAGGGTTCTGCATGGCCAACTCAAAAAATCCTTCTTTGAGTGAACGGGTCGAGCTGGTGGAGCCCTCAGATTTGAAGTTCTCTAGCAAACCAGCGATATGATTCAGTCGTTGGAGCACCTCATTGTTCGATGGGTTCCCGGGGTCAAACCCAACTCTAAGAACACAGTCAATGCTAAGTCTGTTCCCTTCCGCTTTAACACCCATGGACAAGGATATCTTACTGGTTCTGCTGTGGCGATGTTTCGGGGTAGTTGCACTTCACTCCCTGCACGGCGCAGTAGCTACAGGTCGGCCTGGTATTGTCACATCGAGTCTTGCGTAGCCGACAGGTCTGACAGGCTGTCGGGGCTCGTGTTCGGATCTCCCGCTTCCTAGCGATTCTTGGGTTGCCAAACTCCATAATCATCCACAGTGGAAATCCGGGTTGTTTTCGGGGAGGTCGGGGAGATAGATGAGGGGAGATGTAAATGATCAAGTGCGACCCACGGATATTCAGTTAGAAATCAATACCCCCGAGAGAGGTACAGTCCACTGCCGACTCGGAAACAAAAAAACATCCAATCCACCGAGTGCTTACGGATGTGGCGTGGCCAGGTAAGGCAATGCGTAACAGAGAACTGTCGAGGCAATGTGATGGCCAGAGGCGAACACCCATGGCTGCCTCAGGGGTTTCACGATGCTGATTGGAGGATGATTCACTCCCTGGTCACTCCCTACATGGGTGTTTCTCGTGGGTGATTTGATGCTTGTGTTTCTTCTTTCCTCAATAAAGAGCTCCCTGGCCCTTTCTCTGACCCTAACGGGCCCTCGGATATCGTATTTCTGGAATGTCTCTATTCGGCTGGGTGCAGCTGTATGGGACAAAAGAAGAAATCTTTGTGCTATCCCCGGGAAGATTTGTAGATTTCGGTATAGGAGTACCTAGAGGTAGGTGAGAATCCAAGACCTTTCGTTGGGGGATGTTGTGAACTTCTTGTACTTTGTGTAAGAAGGTTGAAGATTTGAATATAACCTGAAGAGAAGCTTGTCCCTGGATCTTTCTACAGTCGTGTTGAAAATTGACTTCACGTCCGTACACACCCCAACTTTTGTTTGCTTGTTTGCTTGTTTTGTTTTTGGTTTTGGTTATTTTTGTGATTTGTTCGAACCTTTGGAGAGTGGTCGTAACTGGGAGGAGTAGGACTTTTGTTATGGAGCCCGATTCACCCAGCAATGTCAAGGGCAAAAGAGGATTGAAAAGATATGTTGAAAGAAAACTATTGATCATATCGTCAATGAAATTCACCCGCTCAGGTAAGTACATGTACAGGCCTTGTCCACAAGGCACATATTTTTAACGCCAAAATTAATGCACAGTGTCACAGAGTCACAGTCCCTTCATCGGACCTTCCTCTTGGGTCTTCTTGTCAAAGGTGCCTCACAATGTTCAGTCCAAGCATCTTCAAAGACTGTCTTTCGTGGGCCAATCTGGCCTTGGTAGAAGTTCAGCTTACGCACAACCTCCATAGCACCTGTACCCAGTGACACCGTCTTGCCCATGATGATACATTCCGACACACCCTCAATGAGATCGGTGCGACCAAGGCCACCGGCGTCGAAAAGGTGATCGGCGGTCTTCTCGAACGAAGCAAGCTGAAGCACCGAGTCACGCATCTTGGCCAGACCGAAACGTGTGATACCGAGCACTTCACCCTTGTAGGTCATCACGTCGGCCAGAAGCTGCATGTGACGAGGATCGATGTCCATGTCCTTCATGACTTCACTGATTTCGACAACGATTGTGCTTCGAGCAGCTTCAACACCCAGAACCTCTCGCGCCTCCATGATGTTGTTGGTCCTGGTGCGGAGACCATCCACACCCATTGTAGTCATACACTCCCTCAATCCGTAGCCTTCGACGAGTAAAGTGTTCGTGGTCGAGGTCTCGTCCGTACGGATAATAGCACGAGTGGCACGTGGGTGACCCAGGATTTGGATGTTAGGAAGGATACGCTTCAAATGCTTTAAGCGGAGGAAAGGATCAACGCTGGTGGCAGCAATCTCCGTCTTGGAAAGACCCGCCTTGCTCGCCGGATCAAGATCCATGTGGACCTTGATTGAGGCTTGCTTACACGAGAATTTAAGATCGCTGCCCTTGAATCGCTTGTTGGTCTTGATGGCTTCAACGATCTGCGGCGTCGTGATCTCCAGCGCCAGATCCTCGATAGTCTTCCAGTTCAGAACAACCTTCAAGTAAGCCTCATCAGGGGACCAAACCTCCGTGATGGAGCGGATGACGTCGCTGAGGAAGGTCTTTTCAATGCGTCCTTTCACAATACGAGCTGCGATAGTGCTTTCTTTGTTGACCAGTTCACAAGCCACGACGGGAGTACTGATCTCTTTTGAAGCGTTGATAATTTCTTTAATACGAGGGACACCTTGCGTGATACTCATTCCGGCGACACCGGCGAAATGGAAAGTTTTCAGGGTCATTTGTGTTCCGGGCTCACCAATGGACTGGGCACCAACGGCACCCACAGCGTGGCCGGGTTCGACCTGGGCTTTCTTGTATTTCAATAGACAGGCAGTGATAAAAGCCCGCAGTGTGGTATCTGTCAGTTTACCTGTATGATCCAAGCCCTTGCGGCTCCGCTGGTCGGACGGGTCGAAATCGCCACCTCGAGAGATCAATTTGTCGGCTCTCTTTTGCACGTATTCCTGGATAGAGTCAAGGAAGTCACGAGCACTTTCGAACTGATCGATGCCGTGATCGCTGCGGTCCATGTACGCCAAGTCATTGCCTAGCAAGTCCTTGCGGTTAAGCTTCGCACGTTCTTTTGAAAGCATCTGTTCGCAGACCTCCATAATTTCCTTCGGTAACAAGCTTCGTTCGTCATTGTTGTACGTAGTGGATTCCGAGTGAATGAATGTTCGGTCGAAGTGGACGGGTTTAGCCTTACCCTCCATGTCCACGGGATCCAACTTGTCATCACCATACTGGAACTGAACGATAGCAGCAGACGAGTTACGGACCGTGTCATCATACATCGATGACAGATCTTCGAGGGATTTCATCAGACGCCGAGACATGTAACCAGTCTCGGCGGTCTTGACAGCTGTATCGACAAGACCTTCACGACCAGACATGGCGTGGAAAATGAACTCTGGGGGCTCCAGCCCTGAGAAGAAACTGTTGCGAACGAATCCCTTCGACGGAGGCTGTCGTGCGTTCTTTGGGAAATGTGGCAAAGTACGATCCTGGAAACCGTCCTGTACACGCTGACCACCGATAATTTGTTGACCGACAAGGGCAACCATCTGGGACACGTTGATACTAGAACCCTTGGATCCAGATGTGGCCATAATCAGGGGAGAGTTGTATTTGCTCAGCTGCTTGATACACTCGTCACCAGCTTGTTGACGGACCTTACTGAGGATACCGGAAATCTGGTTCTCCATGGTTTGCAATTCGTCACATCCAGGATACTTCTCCAGAGTGCCGGCTTTGTACTTGGCAATGACTTCGTCACACTGCGAGTAAGCTGCCTCAACAAGATCGTTTTTCGACTGAACGAGGCCTGCACTAGGGTAGACATCACCAATACCAATTGAAAAGCCGATGTTGGTGAACCATCGGGCGGACAGTTTTGACAGGCGGTTCATGCCCTCGGCTGCTGCCGGTGGTCCAAAATCTCTGAGCATAATGTAGAAAACATTATCTTTCTTTCCAGAACCAATCGTAGACTTATCCATCACACCACACATGACCTCCGAGTTGCGGATGACTAGCCAGCCATCATTGGGATCCAAGTCCTTGGGACGACCATCCTTGGGCATCTTGAACTCACGGCATGCGGCGTCCAGGTTGACCATAACGGGGTCGGATGAGTTCGGGCGCATAAGAATGTTAAAGACTTGTTTGCCAGTCCACATCATCTGGGGCTTCAAAACCGATGGTGGTGGGAGATCGAATCTCGTTTCAGGGCCAAGCATATAGAGACAGATTTGCGTGAAGGAGGCACGATCGAAGAAGTTGTCTTTGCTGCTCAACACGTAGGCGGCACTGATGAAATCTTGGATGGCAGAAATGATGGGTTCTCCGTTTTTGGGCGTGGCCAGGTTGTTCTTCACGCCCATGAGCTCCATCGCTTCTGCTCGTGCTTCTTCAGTCTGCGGTACGTGAAGGTTCATTTCATCTCCATCGAAATCGGCATTGTAAGGGTTGCAGACACACTCGTTCAATCGGAAAGTCCTATGGGGGCGGATTTTGGCAAAATGAGATAGAATACTGAGCTTGTGGAGGGAAGGTTGTCGATTGAACAGCACAATATCGCCATCTTCAAGATGACGCTCAACTAGATCACCTTCTTGCAGCGCATCAGCCATCCGCTGAGTATTGCTGTACTTCAACATCTGTCTGAATCCAGTTCCTTTCTTGACGATTAGGTTCGCTCCGGGCCATTTGTTGCTACCGTTGCAAATCCGTTGCTGCAATTTTTCCTTGTTGTATCTGGTCACCAGTTCAGGATAGGTCATATTTTTTGCCACCAGCTCAGGAACAGCAACCTCATCAACTCGCAAGTTTGGATCGGGTGAGATGACAGTTCGCCCGGAGAAATCAACACGTTTTCCTGACAGATTTCCACGGAAACGACCTTGCTTTCCCTTCAAGCGTTGGACGAAGCCTCGGATCGGTTTTCCCAGATCGGCTTTGTTAAGTCCAGGCACATCGCTGTTGATGTAGACAGCAATTTGAAGCTGCATGTAGTCCCAGCACTCCATGATTGTTTGAACTGGAGCACCTTTGAGCAGAGCGTTCTTAAGATTGATATTGCTCTGCACAATATCACCTAGCTTAGCGGTCAAGTCATCTTCCGTAGATGCACCATCTTGTCCCACTGAAGGTCGAATGCAAACCGGTGGAGCTGGGATGAATTGCCATAGGAACATCTCCGGACGAGCCTCCTTGGGATTCATACCAATCAATTCACAGTCAGAGTCGGACATTTTCTTAAATAGCTTAAGAACGCGAAGGGGGTTCATGTCATCTTGCGCCTTTTTGAAGTGTTTTTCGACGTCCGGGTTTGCGCCTCTTGCCTCGAGGAAGGAGTTATCAAAGACATCCTTGCTGATCGGTGTTTGCTTTTTGACGGAAACCGAGACATTGAATGCACGGAACTTGTCGTGGGTAATCTTCAGAGCACTTGTTCCGGTCTTCTTTACGACCCCATTGATCGCTCCGCAGTATGTACATTCACGGGTTTTCCGACACCGTTCGTTGATGCGTTTTGCGATCTGCGTTCTGCGTAGGTTATCAAGGCCCGGTCGGCGCATTTCACGAAGATAGGAACGGCGCTCCGCCTCGGGGAGCAGAATATTTGAGCATTCCTTGCAAATTTCCTGGAGGATCGAGATGACACGCTTGAAATAACCGACGTGGAAAGATGGCAAGATCAATCTCACATGGCCAAAGTGACCATTGCAGTCCTTGAGGTTGTTTCCACATGTTGCGCAAGCATCAGTTTTGTTCGAGATACCCATGCGCTGGTCGAGAGGTCCATTTGCAACGACCGTTCGCGTCTGGTCCAAGTCGAAAAATTTTCGGTCTGAAACTTCCACCACTGCTTGGCCGACAATGTCATCGTTGGTTCTGAGAGCAAAAAACTTCATTAGCGATCAGGTCTGCGACAAACGCTTGTGACAAGCACATGTGAGTGGACTGCGTACAAGACACCAAATTTCAGTTCTTTGATCACTTTAGGAACGCTATCAATAACCTGGGCCTTGCCCAGGTCTACCTGCGCACCCTCTGGAGGCTGCATGGCCGTCGTCAAATGCTCCGCATGGCAGGGTGACTCAAGGTGATGCGATCGGCAGAGGTGGCTAAAATCCGCCAAGAAAGAGACTTCGGGCCTGAAGATGAAAGAACTCTGGTATTAAGTGATAGATCCACAATCAGAAGCCACAGATATTGAGCGGAAGTGTATAGACACTATGAAGTGAACTGAGAATGAGCAGAGGAAGAAGTTCTAGGGCGGGGCTTGACATGAACTTTTTTTCTGCCGGTGAAGCTTTCACCGCTGGCACGAGCGGCTTGCAGGTTACATAGAAAGATGTTTCTGGATGAAAAGATGTCCAGAAACAATGTTATACAATATGTTTGGATGCTAATTTACATGCCTATTTAGCCAGGAATGCCTGGAAAGCTTTGTGCTCAATCACCACATTTCCAACTGCTCGCAACCTCTTGCGGCCTTCCTTCTGCTTTTCAAGCAGCTTTCGTCGCCGACTTACATCACTAGCATGCAATTTTGCCAGCACATCTTTTCGGTAAGGCTTGATAGTCTCACGAGCGATGATTTTCTTACCGACGGCAGCCTGGATGATAATCTCGAAAAGCTGCCGGTCAACATGCTCTTTGAACTTGGTTACCCAAATTCTGCCTTGCCGGCTCACCTGGCTAGAGTGCATAATTCGCGTCACAGCGTCCACTGGCTCCCTATTCACCAAGAGTTGTAGCCTGACAATATTGCCAGCTCTCCATGCAGATTCTTCATAGTCCAGGCTGGCATAACCTTTGGTGCCTCCTTTCAATTTTCCAAAGAAATCATCAACTAAATGGGCCAGAGGCAGCTCGTACTTCATAATGACCTGAGTCGCTGTAAAGTATTCAATGCTTTGCTGCTCACCACGGTTGGCCTCGCAGAGCTCAATTACCTTTCCTAGGTACTCTTCTGGGAAAGTCAAAGTGACCAAAACATATGGCTCTTGAACCTCGGCAACTTTGAGCCGTACGCTATCGTCATCGGGAAATTTGGCGGGATTGGTGATAATCTCTTCGGTGCCATCTTTCCACACGACCTTGACTGGGACGGAGGGTGGTGTAATGATGATACTGGCGCCATGCTCCTGTCGTAGGCGGTCTTCAAACACGGAGCAGTGAAGGGTTCCCAAGAAGCCCATGCGGAAACCGGCGCCTAGGGCCTCAGAGGATTCTTTCTGTACTGTGATGCTTCGATCGTTTAGAACCAGCTGGTTGATGCTGTCCTCTAGATGCTCGAAGAGATCCGCATTCACTGGGTATACAGCCACGAAGACCATCGATTTTGGCTCTTCGAATCCAGGCAAAGGCTCGACGGTCTTTTCATAACCGACTGTTGTGAAGGTATCGCCGATTTTGGCCTCCTTACTCCGCTTCATGCCAGGGTTGAAGTAGATGTACCCAACCTGACCTGCACGGAGAACGGTTTGTGCTGTCTCGGTTGGATACATGATGCCGACTTCACCGACGAAATATTTGAGACCGGTAGCAAAGGATATAAGCTGCTGACCTGCACGCACCTCGCCATCGAAAACACGGACCAACAAGATCACGCCCTTGTAGGAGTCGTACCAGGAATCCACGAGGAGCATACGAAGTGGTTTTTTCGAATCGCCGATAGGTCTAGCATATAGTCAGCAAGAAATAGCACTTTGAAAGGCAGCTGGTTAAACATACGCAGGGATCTTCTCCACCACCGTCGGTAGCACAGCCGGAACGTTCAATCCAGTCTTTGCCGAGACCATCACCGCGTTTTCTGTATCAATCTCGAATGTGTTTCTTATCTGCTCCAGAGCCCGCTCTGGATCCGACGAGGGGAGATCAACCTTGTTGAGAATGGGAATCAACTCGAGGCCTTGCGCAAAGGCCAAGTAGAAATTGGCGACTGTCTGCGCCTGAACGCCCTGACTGGCGTCAACCAAGAGAATGGCTCCACCGCAACTGGCATAACTCCGCGAAACTTCAGCACGGAAGTCCACATGGCCAGGCGTATCGACCAAATGTAACAAATAATCCTCGCCTTTATGGTTATAGATCATGGTACACGTCTGAGCTTTGACCGTAATTCCTCGCTCTCGCTCGACGTCGAGTTTGTCCAAAACTTGCTTGTTCGTGCCCACTTCAATAGTGCCGGTCAATTCGAGCAATCGGTCGGAAAGCGTGCTCTTGCCGTGATCAACGTGTGCAACGATGCAGAAATTGCGAAAACGTTCGATTGGGATGGCGGCGATTCTCTTCTCGAGGCTGATATCAAGTTTTATCGGCGTGGTTTTTGAGCGTCCATAGGAAATTGTAGTAGCAGAGAAACTCCGTTTATAACTATACGAAGAAAAGACAGTTGGCGGTCGGAGGCTCGCGGCCTGGCATCTCGGCGCTGCGCTCAGCCATCGGCCTAACTGCAGACATCCTCGCATTGGGACTTCTGCGGTGGCATAGGAGGGCTGATGGTATGCAAGCGTCGAATCGAGGCGTATCAGCGGGGCAATCGATTAGCGCTTCAGTGCTGTTAGTCTCATCACGATTTGCGGAGAAAAAACGGACGCCCGGGCGGTGACGGCTTATTGCTGCGGTGACCGCTCGACCTACACAAAGCTCTACCGTTCTTACACCTTCAAAGTCCTCGGCTATCTACAAACTCATCATGTCGGAAATCAAGGGAAAGTCAAAGGTGCACAAGCTGTCAATCAAAGGTTCATACCCATCGTTTATGGTGGCTGTACAAAGCTTACAAGATAACAGGATCGGCCAAGCTTGTCTCCGAATTCGTGAGTCGCAATTTGGTTGCGTCGATGGAATTTGAGTGCTAACAGTCCTAGTTTGAATACTCCATTAACTCCATCCTGTAAGTTGCTATTTATCCTCAATCCAAGATGTTAGCTGATCGCATTGTGCGTTCAGCTTCCAACGAGGAGTCTATCCTCCCGAGGATTTCACAACGTAAGTCTGCCCTCTTAACCTTGCCCACTACACTGCAGCAAGCTAACTTGAAATAGGATTAAGAAATATGGCCTTAATATGCTAGGTTCGTGAACCATGCTCTGCTTAATTGACATCGACAACCCTAACCTCACAGCAGTTTCGGCCGACGACCAGGTCAAAGCCTACATCAAGAAGATCATGTCGCAGTTGAAGGAATGGATGCAGGGAGGAAAGATTTCGAAGCTTGTGGTAGTTATCACGAGCAAGGAGACCGGTGAACATGTGGAGAGATGGCAATTCGATGTATGCATTTGACACTCTCCCATCCGAGTCCGAAACTAACCAAAACGTGATGGAACAGGTCGAAGTCTTTGGCAAGCAATCCAAGAGCAAGAGTTCACAAAAAGCCGATGACAAAGAGAATAGTACATCAGGGTAAGCTTTTTTCACTGTGAGCTTGTCTTGAACATACCGCTAAAATTTGTGTCTTGAAGAGGTGCAAACCCCGCCAAACCTATCGAGAAAACAGAAAAGCAAATCCAGGAGGAGATTCAAGCCATCTTCCGCCAAATTACCGCCTCTGTCACTTTCCTCCCTGTCCTTGATGGCGACTGCACCTTCAATGTACTTGTTTATGCCGACGCCGATTCAGACGTGCCCGTGGAATGGGGCGACAGTGATGCCAAGGAAATCAAAAATGCAGAGAAGGTCCAACTAAGGAGCTTCAGCACAAACAATCACCGAGTTGGAACTCTGGTCAGCTACCGGCTGGCGGATTAAGCTCTCGGTGACACATTATGATCAAACACGAAGGATAATATGGATTGGCGTTTCTAGGAAGGATCAAGGACTTCTTCCACTTATCATATCAGCAGTCTTGTTATTTGTTCTCAATCAAAATCAAAGCCCCTTGGTTGTATCATGTCTAGTATAAGACCAAGGTAAACTCTCTCGCTTCGGGAACCACTTATTGCAATGATCACCCCCATCATACAGGATTAGATTCAGCACCACACTTTCCAATCCCAGACAGGAGAATGTGTAGTTTTGCATCCCGGGAGACCAGCCTCGCCTCACCCTTTTGCCTACCAGATCCGGGTTCACTCCGTAAAGATCTTCTCTCCAAAGCCCAATCCCATTCGTAGCCTCGCCTCGAGTCAAGGTGTCTGGTAGAGTGATTTCCTCTGGTGGATTAATACCTATCACAGTAGCTTTATGTGTATAGTCCTCTTGTTCCAGGCCAACAGGGACGAGTCCCACGGCTGGGAAATGGCACTGCATGAATCGAGCGCGTTTGAACTCGTGCGTCACAACGGTAACTCTCCGCGGGTAAACACCCGTGTACATCCAGAACTGGATTAGAGAGAATAATAGGTTTTGATATGAATCTGTAGCGTTGGTTTCTGCAATGACTCTTGATTGGTCAAGTGTGGAGATAGTAGACATGTCTTGAAAGTAGTTGTTATCTCTCGCCAGGTTCTGGATGTTGCTCTACATGAGCTTGCTTCTGGATGTTCGGTTGTGGAGTATTTGAGAGACTTACAAGGTAAGATTGACCTTCACTGAGTTCAGTTGCAGGCTTCTTAGTAGGCCCTCTGCAAGGGTGCAATGGATTAACATAAGAGATTGAAAAGAATGTGGTAAGAAAGCCTTACCCAGAAAACACAAGCAATCCACGGGAGTCTTCGGTCAGAGCTTTCAATCCCGCTTTGACATGGTTGATAAATGTGGGTGTTTCTCCCTTTTGGAAGGGCTCAATCAACCTATTCAGTGCATCAGGTGATGCCTTCCGTATAAAGGGTTCTTTATGATCGCACTAACCATTCATCTTCTGAGGCTCCAAGATGTGAGCCTCCGGTGTAAATGGCATGGCAGCAGACAACAATGAGGTGGTTGCAAACAGCAAAATTGGCATCTGAGGTCAAGGCCATATCGGTGGATTTCGGGCGATCAAGCGAATTGTTCAGGGTGAATCACAACGCACGACATTTCCAAACGATGCTAGACATATAGCAAAGTTATAGACTGGTGTTGAGAATATCCTTGGTGAACCACTTCATCCAAAGTTGTGTCTTAGATCGACGAAGAGAAGGGCGGTAAAGAATGTTGGACATTCTCCTAATTCTTTGATTTCAAGACATCAATTTTCATTTCCCATCAATGGGCGGATTCCATCCCTAACATCCCTAATCTTCTTTACGTATTGTATTTCTCTAGATAACTCGTTTTTTCCTTCCCGACTCATTCACCTTCAAATCCTCTATCCACACATCTCCCTTCCATGACCAGTCATGTGTCAATGCTTCGGACTTGGTTGAAGTCCTGTGTCTGGAGCCATCGCGAAAACCAGCCGACAAGCTCAGAATTCATGATCCCCGCGACATGTTGAAGAGAAGGAAATCGGGTTTCTTCGTGGTGGATCGGTTTCCAGCCACCCAAAAGCACTCAATTATGGCAGGTATTTGAGATATATATGCTCGGCACGAGTCACCCGATACTGCGGTCCATCTCTTCCGCTCCAAGGAGCCTGACAAGGCCGAGGGTATCCCGTTCTATGACCCCAGGAATTGAGGCTCTCACTCTAGGGATGCATAGGAGAACGACTAGCGGGGGTTTATGGTATCATGATGGCATGAAAAGGATCCTGCTTATGATCCAGAAACAGACCATTTTTAATCTAGATTTGTAGATGTTTCCCGTTAGTTCCGATGTAAGTGGCTGCCCAGGAGTTCGAAGAGAATCGAGGACCTCTATCTATGGTCCGGCTTTTCCGCTACTGTTGAGAGATTAAAGGGAAGAAAGAGATCATGCGCTGAAGATAATTCGTGCCAGTGAAAAAAACTTAAAAAGACATCCTAATTGTACATTTCTGTGATCGTCCTCATCCATGCACCACAATACCCCAGATATGGGCCCCTTCGCTAAATGCATCTGCGAGGTGGGAAACGAAGGCGAAACAAGTGAAAAGGAAAAACAAACGCCTGAACCCTGGTGGGCATGCAAAATTTTTTGGAAACTAGAGGACGAATCATTATGTGCTGACCTCCCAGGCCATGAGATGCACCCGTGCGATGAACGCCAACCAGAGAATTCTAGTTGTAAAATGCATGTCAATGACCCAGTACATGATAGAGAAGAAACAATGAACCAACGTAGTAATGCATAAAGGGGAGGAAGGAAGATTGTACCAGTGTAGGGAACAGCAGTAAAAGGGTATCAGTGGAAAAGGAAGCCTGTGGCGATACATGTTTGAAGCTAAAGAGGATCGTGCCGGAAAGTGCAGTTGTCGCCTTTGCGGCACTTGCCCTCAGCCCAGAATCTGCAGGCAACTAGTCCCACTTTGTACTGTTTCAAAAGAATTAGCCAACTATTTATCATAGAGTACTGGATCCGCAGTGTACTTACAGGCTTGGCCTCGTTGGCGCCAACTCTGGTCCGTTTCGAACGGCTCCACGAGTCGGAGTTAGACTGGTCGTCATGATAACCACCCTCGCGGCCTCGCTTACGCTCTGGGTCTTCGTATTCATGGCCTTGCTGTTGGAATGGGAAAGCACCGGTTTGTTGGTTCTGCCCACCGAATTGTGCGAACATGGCGCCGAGGTTGGGTGCCATGGCTGATTGTGATTGCTGAGGCTGGGAGTATGTAACAGGCGCCTGCATCTGTTTCATGACATTCAATATCGCGTTGAAGTCAAGGCCTTGAGGCTGAGGAGTGAGCATCGGTGCAGCCGGAGTAATTTGAGATTGAGGTTGTTGCTGACGGAACATGTTGATGGTCCTCTCGAGATCCGGCATGCTCCCGGGTTGAGTTGCCTGCGGCGGTGGGATTGGCTGCACCTGTCCAGGAACCCCCTGGATAATTTTGAGTAAATTAGAAATGTCAAATCCACTGTCCCCGGGGGGAGGTTGCTGAAGTTGTTGGCTTTGTTGGGGTGCCGCAGGCTTGGGGTTGATGTAGGAGTAATAACGTTCCTGGCGGGCCTATAGTATTTTTGTTTAGTATTAACTTTTGCTGTTCTCAGAAATGTAGCATACCTTGACCATGTCGGGCAACTCTCCGAAAGGCAACATCTCGGTGACGATTTCGTCGGAGTCAGGAGTTGGTGGTTCTTTGGGTGTGTCAGGCATGTCGGCAGGAGAAGTATAGAAAACCATAAGGGTATTAGATTCTCGGTGCTCCTGAGCCTCCCTCTCGGGACTCGTTGGCAGCTGGGGGCCACCGCGTTTGACGAAACTGCCGTCTTTTGATTCATCGAAATCGAAATCAACCACTATGATGGTCAGTATGAATCTGAGGTGTGATTGGGGAGATAAATTACTTGAAAGAGCATAACCATCTTGAAAAACGGTCTCGCGAATACCACCGAGGTCCTCTTCTTCCAGTTCGTCCAAATCTTTGTGAAGCTTAAGAACACTACCTTCACCTTTGACGTCTCCCCGTGAACGTAATGACCCATCACCGGGGCCTAATTCCTCATCGGGATCGTGGGTGAATAGTCGAACTTCGGTAAGAGCATCTTCTGGCTTCCAGGTCACACGAAGTTTACGGCGCTCTTCTTTACGCAACCTCTTTGTGCGCTCAGCTTCAGTCTCCGGGGGCTGATCATCAGCGGGCTTGGGAGTTGGTGCCTGCTTTGGCTTGTTCAAGTCGGCCATAATATCACCAAAGGAGAATGTTGGTTTGGGGGCTGGCATCTTTTCCTTTTCGGAAGCAGCACTGTGTGAAGGGTTATTACAAATGGATCTCGAAAAGACTCTCTTCTGAGGCACATACGTTGGCTTTGCGGCGGCGGCGGCGGCAGCAGCCCTATCCGCATTTGTGGTCCCGGGTCTCTTTGACGCTGAGCTTAAAGTACCAAAGAGACTTGTTGGCTTGGGAGGCACGATAGTGGGTTTAGGGCGCAGGGCTGCAGCGCTGATTGGCTTGCTACTTTGTGCTCCCTTGGCCGGTCCATTGCCTGCAGATGCAAGTTTATTCGAATCCTTCAAGTTGTTGGTAACTGCCATTCGTTTTGCGCCAGGTTGCAGATTGATATCCGCTTCACGGGGTCGCTTCACTCCAGCATCTCCCTTAGGCTGGTCTGCTGAAAGGCCCCTTGGGTGCGACTCCTCTTTGGTGGGCTTTTCACTCTCCTGTTTACGCTTCGTAGAGGCCGCAGCATTATCCAGGATCTTTTGTGTGAGGTCCTTAACCTGCTGGCCACCTTTTTTAAGAAACTTTGGCAGCAATTTAGAAAGATTAGTCTTTTGCATCAGGTCTTCTGTCAGAGTAGAGAAACGCGAGAAGAGCTTAATGCCATGTTAGTCAATTGTTCCAATACAAAAAGAAAGAGACTTCAAGCTTACCTCAAGCAAATTAATAGTCAGAGTCCCAGCAAAGTCAGCTGCCTGGAAACGATCGACCAAGAAGGAATATAGAGCTGCCACAACCATAGGATGCTCTCCTAGCCTACATGAGATTAACAATCAGTCATTTGAACTCAATAATGGCAGGCTTTCAAGTTTTCGCCACGCAAAGCTGCAGGTTTGAGCCAATTTCTAGATAGGAGCGATTCCACTTCAATAAGGTTCGCAGATTGCTTAATATTGGCATATCTGGGACCCAGTATGACTGGGAATCTTTTGCTCCGTCTGATATTCTTATATATGTGTCCCGGACACGCCTGCATAATCAAGCCATGCCACCGGCGAATGGAGCGACGGCCCTTTATTCTAGCCCGTGACAGTGCTGTCATATCCAAAGCTCTCAAGAAAAATTTATAGTTGTTCCCAGATAGGGTTCAGGATTTGTGTGACCATCAAATGCAGATGGAAGGGAGAGAAAACAAAGGAGTTGGGAGGGGAAACGTATACTTACTTCTCAACAATATTAGGATGGCCCATTTCGAGTGTTGTGGTCGCAATTTTATCCATAGTGCGACGCTGCGAAATGACCTTTTCTTTGAGCTTTGTTGCTGTCTGGTTGTCCTCTTGGTTTTCGGCTAGTTTCATTGCTTGAACTTGTTCCTTCCATGCATCTCTCAATGATTTCACGAGCTCTTTGTAGGCTACAAGCGCATTCTTGACCTTCTCAGGACCAGGCCATTTGTTCCTTGGCGACCACACAGCTTGCAGGGTATCGTATTGTGCTGCAGCCTCTGGCTCAGTCGGGCGGATCGCAGGGATTGGGGACGGCTCTTCAGGTATTTCAATCTCAAGATCAGATTCATCCGAGCTTTCACTTTCTGAATTGGACACAGTTCTCGTTTGGCTGCGTGCAGAAGTCGTCTTCGCTTGCTGCTTGTTGTAAGCTCTTTTCTTAGTGGCGATTACAACTTGCGGTGCTGATAGTACTATGAAAGTTAATGTTGATTCAAATGAAGTAAGTTTCAACTGGTCTAAAAATACCTCTAGAGGGAAGCACTTGGCTGCTAGTTGGTGTCATTTGCGATTGAACTGAAAGATCATGCTGGTAGTAATTGAATAGCCTGGTTCTTCGGGAAATCAGCAAACGCATGTTGAACAAACACATATCAAACTGTTAACTTACTGTTCACTCCCTTGTTGTTGGAAGTCCGTAGGGATTCCTTGAAGAAAGTTGCTTGCCAATGAAGACTGGTGTTGGTTAAATGCCTGTGGGGTGGAATTAAGGAACTGGGGGTTAATGGTAACATTCGGGTCTGAATCTGGGTAATCGTTGGTCAAATCAATTGTGTTTTGCTGCCTAGAGTTAGAGCCAGAATCACCATGAAGGGCATTTCGGATCGGCTTACTAGCATTTCTGAGGAGTAGCCTTGAGGTAGAGGATATGAAGAAATTGAGGACTGGGGTTGTTGCTGTGGCCGTGGCTGTATTCTCTGTTGCGTAGATGCTTCAGGGAAAGTTTCTGGCACTGAGATATGTGGGTGTTGTGGATGAAAGTAGGTTGGCTGGTAGGAAAATGACGGAAATGCCGAAGACTCGGAAGCACTCAGGGGACGAGAGTCAAAAGACATCTGTCCTTGCTGGAAATGAGCAGCTTGTGGATGCATCTGATACTGGGGCGGAGTTCCATATCCTCGCTGCGGCGGCTGTTGCAGAGGATTTGGTTGCTGCCAAGACTGATGCACTGACGAGTAGATGCCATGGTTTGGCTCCGGTCGTGGGGCTAACTCTCTCTGTTGCTGTTGAAAAACAGGATGGTCCCATCCGATGCCAAGAGGTGTTGGCTGCGATGCAGACTCATGTTGCTGTTGAGGTGGGTGTTGGGGTTGAGATGACTGCTGAAGCTGCTGCTCAGGATCGGGGTATGTGGGATCAATGGTGCTCCAGTAGTCTGCGGATATTGCAGGATTCCCATGAGGTAGCCCCTGCATGGAGTTTTGGGCCGATTGCTCCATGATGTGAGCCTCGGTCGAAGCTTCTCTAAGCTACTATGAAACCTCACGTAATCACGTGCACGCACCTGCCTGGACAAGCTGTTGTGCTCACCGCCTTTTTATTTTGGGGGAACGGAAGTGGGTCTGGGATTCGGCAGGGTAAATATTTTTTCCGGTGAGAACGTGAGATTAGTGGTGGGCTGTCTCACAACACGGCAGAACAGGGGCCTGTAGAGCTGCTGGTCTGAAGAATTGATAAGGATTAGACAATTCACAAGTTTGATACGCCTAGGATGGACTTGAAGAGTTGCAGTTTGAGTACTGTCGTACCTTATGAGAGAAAACAGAGACTGCGTTTGGCTTTGACTCAGGATTAAAGTGGTGAATGCCTCAGGCATCAACCGTGTTCCCCAGTACTGCAAGTGACGGCGTTACCCTTTGGCCTTGCTGCTTAATGACGAAGGCTCCGCAGTTGCGAATACAACGTAGAAGTTTAAAGATGGCCCAGCGTTCAACTCCGGTGCCTCTCTCCTTGTGTTCTTCACTTTGTATCTCTCCTTCTTCTCTCTTCTTGGGCTGTTCCTGTTGTCCCTGGGCTTTTCGCTCTCCTTTCTCGTTCTTAAGTTTTGTCCCAAAAGAAAGTCCTTGCGGAATCAGAGAAGTAAAAAAACTCTCATACGAAGGGCCACTCTAGCGTCACAGCCATTCGCTTTACGGAAAAAAAGAAGGTATTGGGGAAAGGTGTTGTAGGGTGGTTAGAGTAGATGACTTCGGTTGAAGAAGAGAGTGAAAGGGACAAAAGCTGCTGGCAAGGCGGTTAGCCGATGATACGATGGCATACCACAATTGACCGTAATTAAAGTGTAGAAGGATCTACATTGCCCCACCGCCACGTAAATTACAGCCCCTGTGTTACATGGCAGAATCAAATCCATGTTATCATTGTAGTTTGCGGTGTTTGCAACATTTATGTCAGCGCAGCTCAGCGGCCAGGTGGAGCGATAGCAAGATCCCCGGGATCAACAGTGCAAGGTACAATCTCATCATTCTTCTAAGAGTTGCGCTCACATCTCAGTTATCTTCCTGCGCAGCTCCATACATTACCAAGCTTTGGTTGAAACAGAGCATCCATCCAATCTCATACAGCGTTTCCAGCTGTTGCCATGGCGCAGTCCATGTCCCTCCGGGACCGACAGGTCGGTAAGTGACGCAAGCTGGAATCCTGTGATGAGTCGATCTATACTAATCGCTGGAATTTAGCATCAATTCAAAAGCTATTGAACTTGAATCATGATCCACAACCTGTTGAAGACAACACCATCGATCAGGCCGGGTCCGGCGGTCTTATCTCGCACTCCACTCCGATCTTGAATGAAGATGGTGACCCTATCTGGAAGGTGTTGGTGTTCGATAAAATGGGCCGGGATATCATCAGCAGTGTCTTGAGAGTAAATGACCTCCGGGCATGGGGCATAACTATTCATCTGTACGGTTGCCGCTTTCTCCCCTTAAACTGGCCCTATCACTAACGAAGACTCGGTCCTAGAAACATTCATTCACAAAGATACCCTATTCCAGATGTTCCGGTTGTATATTTTGTGGAACCAACCCCCGAAAATATCCAAGCGATCACTCGCGACCTTTCCCACGGGCTCTACTCCCCAGCCTATGTGAATTTCCTATCCTCCGTCCCACGGCCACTTCTCGAGGACTTCGCTTCTCAAATAGCTACTTCTGGTGCATCTGAGCACATTGCGCAGGTTTTCGATCAATATCTTAACTTTGTCGTGGCAGAGCCAGACCTCTTCAGTTTAGGGCTTGGAAACGATGCATACTACAAGATTAACAGCCCAAAAACGACTGATGAGGACCTGGATGGGATTGTTGATAACGTAGTTAGCGGCTTGTTCAGTGTGAGTGTGACAATGGGTAAGTAATACATCCTACCTTGGATCATCGAACGAAGATTTGACTGGCTGGGCAGGTACCATTCCAATCATACGGTGCCCAAAGGGTGGTGCAGCGGAATTGATAGCAACAAAATTAGACCGGAAACTGCGGGACCACATCCTCAATTCCAAAGACAACCTCTTCTCAGGCAATCAGAACGCCTTGCCTGGAATGCCATCCGCACGGCCGGTACTAATCATTATGGACCGAAACGTTGATCTAGTCCCAATGCTCTCTCACTCGTGGACATATCAATCCCTGGTCCAGGATGTTCTTGAAATGCGCCTAAATCGAATCACAGTGAATACAGGTGCAGGCGATGCGGAATCGGCCAAGGGCTCCAAAAAGTCTTACGACTTGAGCAGTACCGACTTCTTCTGGCAACGCAACGCCGGAGCCCCCTTCCCCCAAGTGGCTGAGAATATCGATGCTGAGCTTACGCGGTACAAGGATGATGCGAATGAGATTACCAAGAAGACGGGGGCCTCTTCAATTGAAGATCTCCAGAATGATACCAGTGCCTCCGCGCAACATCTCAAGGCCGCCATCACACTTCTTCCTGAGTTGCGGGAACGCAAGGCAGTCCTTGATATGCACATGAACATTGCCACTGCACTGCTTAAGGGTATCAAGGATCGGCAGTTGGACAACTTCTTCGAGCTAGAAGAGACTATCACCAAACAATCAAAGTCACAGATCTTGGAACTAATCAATGATGCTTCTAAAGGGAGTGAACCATTGGATAAGCTGCGCTTGTTCGTGATCTGGTTCCTCAGCACTGAAGCTGAGCTCAGCCGCTCGGAAATGACTCAGTTCGAAGAGGCCCTGGCCCAAGCCGGCGTGTCCGACATTTCCTCTCTTGCTTATGTCCGTCAAGTGCGCGAGATCACTCGTATGACAATGATGGCAACAGCCGCCCCAGAACAACAATCCTCCGATCTATTCCGAGGGTTCTCCTCACTTTCGAATCGACTGACGGATCGCATTACGTCGGGCGCTTTAGGTGCCAACTTCGACTCGCTCATCTCAGGGGTAAAGAATTTCCTACCAGCAAACAAGGATCTTACTGTGACCAAGATCACCGAGTCGATCATGGACCCCGCTGCAGCTTCAAGCTCTGCTATTGCGAAGACCGAAAACTACCTCTACTTTGACCCGAGGAGCGCCAACGCACGTGGCGCCATGCCTCCGGCATCCGCCTCGCGAACCCCGCAAATGCCTGGTGGAATTGGTAGCGCAGGCCCTGGTACCGGTGCCAGTTTCGGACAGCGACGTCAAGCCTTCAGCGAGGCTATTGTCTTTACAGTTGGCGGTGGAAGCATGGATGAGTACGGCAACTTGCAGGAATGGGTACGCCGAACAAGCGGCCAACCGGGCGCCGAGGGCTCGTCAGCTCAACGTGCGGCACCTGGACACCGCCGGAGGGTTGTCTATGGAAGCACAGACCTGATGAACGCCACTGAATTCCTTTCGGATTCATTGGCGCCTCTCGGCCGGGATTGCTAAATGCAATTGTGGCTAGGTGAGATTCCACATCAACATAGAGCCAGCCTGAGGGTTATGAAACATAGTATAATTGAAGCGCTCTGACGTGTCTATGTTGTCTAATGGTTATTCTTTCCTAGTTTTGACTGCCTAGGTAGCGGTTTTTGCTCTTGGCTCTTGGCTCTGTCATTAAACATCCAAATCCCACCAATAATTATGCCTATTCGAGGCACAGTATCGGACAGATGTCGAACTCCGCTGAATGTTTTGAGCTAATCCCAAGGTGTGCCCGCGGTCTCGATCAGCCCATGCAACTTATTTTTGATAGAACAAAATCAACAGAAATATCTCGAGCCAAGCTAATTTCATGGCATCATTTTGGAAAACTATAGAAACTCCTGACTATCGGGCACTTGTGGGACTCAACGTAATCATCTGTCGATTCTGCGGGGTATAGAAGTATGCATCATTCCGCCTTCTGAGGCAACAGTCTGGAACCGATGCCCCAGAAAACCTGATCAATCAGAACGATTTCCAAAGATTTGGGACTGATTAATTGAGCTTCTTTTCCCATTCAGCCGCATTGCCTCACTAGGCGAATTCCCGATGGCGCCCCCCCATGGTCACCCAAGTGATGTCAGGGCAGTATCATCGTCCTGACATCCAACGCCACGACTACAATATAAGAATCAGCCTGGTCTGATGCTTTTGATATCCAAAAATCAAACAACGAAGACACAAAGAATAGTTATCTCTTTTGAGAACACATCGTCAAGATGACCAACTACGGAGACACCTGGTCTACGACCTACGATACCTACGATACCGCCGGATCAACCTACAACCCTGCGGGCTCAACCTATGACACCCTAGGCTCAACATACAGCCCCACGGGCTACAATACCTACGGCACAAGGGACTATGGCGCTGGCGCGGTGGGCTACGGTTCAAATGCAACTGCTACGACTTATGACACTGATACCGGCCGCGGCACCACAACATACGACCCCCAGACCGGTGCCTACGATCAGCATCTTGATTACAGCACTCCTACCGGCCGGCGACACCACCGTGAGCGAGTTAACCAGGCTGGAACCTATCGACACCGTGACGTTGACCGATTTGATGATGGATCTACTCGTGTCCACAAGGAATACGACAATCCAAACACTGGTACCAGCTACCACCGTGACTATGAGCGATAAACGTGTTCGGTGAGGGATTCGCGCTGGGTTTGGACCCACGCTTGTATTTAAATCGGCATGAGACCACGAACCTGAATGAATCACCGAAACAAACGCAAAAATCTATGGAAAAAAACGTGGAAAAAAGGTGAAAAATCGTAAAAAAATGGGGGAAAAAAGGTCTGATTTGTTGTCTGTTTTAGCGACTATATAGCTATCGTTTCTTGTCTGTCGCTCCAGTCTGTCGTTTCAGTCTCATTTCAGTCTGTCATTTCTGCTTGGCTCGGCTATGTAGTCTGGTTTCATTGTTGGCGAGGGTATGGCTTCAATTCAAATCAGACAGAATGCAACAAATTAGACAAATTTCTTGACTTTTCGTTGTTCTTCTGCCTACCGTGTTTTGCATGATGTGCCACGGAGGTATGTAGCATCTAGAGAATAAATGTTTGGCTTTTGTATTCAAAGGGGATTTACGATAGGATTTATGTAGTATCTTCGTTGGTATTTTTTTACCAACTACAACATCTCTTTAAGCCAAATTAATCAAATAGAAACATCTCCAAATCTATGAATATCAAATCTCATCGAGAGGCAACTCTTGGCAAAAGATGCCTCAGGCGGTGGAGCCACCTGCGCTGACTCCACATTATAACTGGCACTTGCTTCCGGTCAACTCCCAAGGGTGCTTTATTCTGTACAGCCAACGGATGTTGTGCTGAAACAGCTTCTACTCCAGCTTCCCATGTTCCCGTGATCATGTCGCGGAGGACGCTGGGTGGAGGTCGTGTTCTGGGCAACCCACGCGCGCTCGCATCAGCTCCGTCCCCGCAGCCGAAGCCACGGGTGCTCTCGCCGACCACCAGCAGCGTTTCCCTTAATTCACAGGCCGCTTCACAGCTCTCGGTGGAAACTCAGGATCTCACTTCACGTATTTCAATAGAGAATGGCGACACGTCGATATCTGCCGCCCCGGCTGCTCCGGGGGCGCAGCTCTCCTGTCCGATCTGCAGCGAACAGATGGTATGCTTGTTCCCATGTCCTGTTTGTTTGAAGATCGAGTGAGATGACGCTGACTGTATCCAGATGACCTTGCTGCAGTTAAATAGGTACCGATCCATCGCTCCCCCTTACGACCGCCAGAACGTATGATTAATGACTTGACGCAGACATCTCGACGACATCCACCAGAACCTGGAAGATAGTCACCAAGATGAAGTCAAAGATTGGTTCAAGGTCCAAATGGAAAAGGCAAGGAAGTTCCAGCCTTTAGCAGTTCTAAATCAGAAGTTGAAAGGCCTGGATGTATTCGAATCAAACGAGAACCAGGGCGCGCCTCTCCCCGGCCGCCCACTAGCACCCCATGCAGGCATCTCCGAACCTCCGAAATTTCTAGACCCCGAGGATCTCATAACAAAAGACCACTGGCAAAGAAGTTCTATGTACGACGAGTGTTTAGAACCATCGTGTGGGAAACGATTGAATGCCACCAACGGCTGCGTGAACTGTCGGAGTTGCGGGAATCTATTTTGCGAAGAACACACGATGTATCAAATGAAGCTCTCGCGGGCGGCACATCATGAACCGGTGCGAGGAATATGGGCTCGAGTATGCGAAACCTGTTATAAGTCAAGAGAGGGGTACAATGACCATAATGGTGAGCACGTTTGCTTTCGGTTCTGAACCAAGCTAATCAGGTAACAGGAACCGTGAGGAATCGAATGGATGCATTCAAGTCAATCAGAAAACAGACTGTCGACAAGGAGTTTTTGGAGATTTCCCGACTCGAGAAACGACTGACCCGCCTCACTCAGCTGCTGGCTAGTCTGCCACCGGATCAAATCCACCCCAGTACAACCAAACTTTGGTCACTTGCGTGGCAGAATGATCAACGTAAGGAAATAGAGCAAACAATTGTCAGCTGGCAAGATGATTCGAGCGTTTCACGATGTCCATTTTGCCAACAAGACTTTTCGGGCTATACGTTCCGCAGGCACCATTGCAGAACTTGCGGACGAGTCGTCTGCGGTGATCCTAGTACCGAGTGTTCTAGTGAGGTTGGGCTGAGCTTTTCTCCCGGTGAGTTCCGAGACGACCTTTCCCCTTGACCTTGGTCTGATTTTGTTCTAAAAAAACAGACTCGACAGCCACCTCTGAGAAACCTAATGGCGATAACCTTGTCAACATTGATGTGAGGCTGTGCAAAGAGTGTAAAACGACACTTTTCGATCGACGCGATTTTAAAGCAGATACGACACGAAAGTCACCAGAGATGAGGGCTTATGAAAACTTGGCCCAGTTTGAGAGAGGCATCCGCCTTCATCTACCTAGATTTCAGAAGCTGTTGACAGCTTTACAGTGTGTTTCTTGTTTCCAGTGTTCCAGTCAGTCACTAACGGCATTTTGTCAGGGATCCAATGCGACCTCCATCATCGGCCCAGATTGCAGATGCATCCAAGGTGCGCAAGCGACTGATCGATTCTTTTGCGCAATATGATTTTGCGGCTCGACGTATCCGTGACATGCCGACCCAGTCCCCTACCCAACAAAAGCTGCAGAAGGCTATATACCAACAAGCCAGCAACTTCCTCCACCTCCATATGTTGCCTTTGAAATCCCTACCCAAAACCCTTAAACATGCAACCCCTGCGTCGGAAAGAATCCCTAGCCGGACAAGCTCCCCACGAACAAGCTCCCCGAGTATTCCGGTCGATACTTCGACGACAGGCCTCCGGCCCCCAGAGTCTGCTCTTTCATCTATTAATTACAACAGCGTTGCTGCTAGCGGTAGCAATAGTAGCCTAGCCAGCGACACCAGCAGTGCCATCTCGGCCCTGGAAGCAGAAGAAAAGACTCTTCGAGACCGGTTGATCGTGCTCGAAGAGCAGAAGTTCTTTGTGTCCGAGATGATCGCCGATGCCAACCGGCGGCGCAAATTCGATGAAGTGAGCAGCCTAGCGATTAACGTTGAGGACCTGAGCCGTGAGATCGATCGCGTCAATGGCATGCTTGCGAACCTCGATTTCGAGGGTCTTTATACGGGGAATTCGCAGCCAAGTTCTTGACTTGAGTCTTCAATCGGTTGGGATTGGGATCTTTCTTTTCGTTCCCATGCGCTGCCTGCATATCTTTCCTCCTTGCGTCTTCTGGTCACCCACCCAGCTACTCTCGCTTACACCCTTCATAATTTTGATATTCTGGCGTTCGAGCACTTTGCTTTTCGATAATATATGTGCATGGCATCGGGCGTTGGTTCTTTCTAGTACATGTGTAATCAATGGCTTCGCTATATACAATTTAAGCTTTTTTCTATTTGAGATGGCTCATTTCCTTTTCGATGTCCACTATAGAGACAACTTAACCATTCAGACACAATATCTACGCGCAGGAGTCGTTGAACTTTCCTGTCATTTCAATGGCTTACTTAGAAACAAACCTATAACGAAGAAAACAGATTCCTGGAAGTAGACCACAACCATGAACCCCCATAAAGTCAAATGTCCTTCTTCGTGGCTTTGGCAAAGCTTCGAAGATCCGCACTTCTGGTAGACTACATACACGTTCATACTGACTTTGCGGCGTTTCATCGAATATCTCGGCGATCTAGGTCTCGTTTATATCCTTAGTCGATCCTTATAGCCTCTTAGGATCTACCATTAACTAGTAGTTACAACGGCCTTAATACGTTAGTCCTTTTACGTAGTATGGTTCGTAGCCACCCAAGGTATAGATACTAAGAGTACCGATTCGTTCTAAGTCGATATTTTAGCGTATATAAACATAGTTATACTAGCCCCAATATCCTCGGCTCATTGTGTAGATAAAAACTAGTCTTCGGTTGATAGTGTGAGGAAAGTGGAAATTAAGAATGTTAAAAGTGTTATCTCTTTGTCTGGTATGCTAACGCTGTTCGGTCTTTGAACCTATTTAGTGTTAATTAATTTCCGGGGGGGCTGGAAGTACCGTCGAATTTAACTACGATGTGCATAAACACTGTCCATTGGAACAATGTCTTCACACCATTCTACTATAGTCGTTGATCTTCAAGCAAAAAATAGAAGAGCCCAAAAAAAGAAATCTCAGGTTTGGTTTGTAGGAATAGCCGAACGCGGGGGTCGAACCCGCAGCCTTAAGATTAAGAGTCTTACGCTCTACCGATTGAGCTAGCCCGGCTGGGCTGTTGAAGAGACGGGCACAAAAGTGGCAGATGAAAGAACCTGTGGTCCAGGAATGTATGTTGTAGACTTACATGGTGGCGGTCTTAGCGCATCCTGCAGCCCCGTTGAGAAGCATATCTGCACGTAGAGTGGAGAGGGGGAAAAAAAAAACTACATGCATCACATTATTTTCATATTTAACGTGTGGCGCAAAGCTCTTGATTCCTTAATATTTTCCATGGGGAAAGTGCTATATGTATATACACACCCTGCCTCGGGGAGGTATGGCCTCTTACCATCTCCTTGTCAAAATAATACTCACCGACCTACCCTGGTACGCAGGGAGCCAATGCAGCCAGCCCCCAGCCCTCCATGGAACAATGCGGAAAGGATACAGCCTAGCAATTCATGCAGGGTCCGTGGCCATCCAGACCGTGTCCCTTTGGCTATGAATTGTTGAGGCTCTATGCTGAAAAGCCATAATGATGTCCATCTCGAAGCCAATGGAAAGACACAATCCTCGGACTTTCTGCTCCAAGAAGAGCACGATGGAGCTGTGATGGTGAACCACTTATGAGAGCTTGCGAACAGGTGGCTCAGATAGGGCCCAAGACACCTTTCCCATCCATCGAAGAGTTGGAGATGCTTTGAATACCTGCCTAGAATTTCATTGATATACAGTAACAAACTACCTACTATCCACGGGGTTACAGTTGCTGCGATGTTCCCAGAGGATAGGCCCGAGCTCTTTAAAGCCCCCACACCGCAGCTGGAGAGTCTTCAAAACGACTTCTCAAATTTTGGGATTTTGTACCAAACAGACGACCAAAAAGCACGCAGAGAATGCTCATGGCAGTAAGCGGACTCGGCCGAGGTTTCCTTGCCGACAAGGTATTTCCTCGAAATCGAATGCAAACAAGCATGCTAGATGTTCTTATTGTGCTACTGTACTACGGGGATTAGATTGTATCACTGAAATAGTTATCCCAGTAGAATTCTCTTACTTCCCAACAACTGGTATGTGAAGCCCCGACGAGGTTACTCTACTTAATCCCAATGATTCCCCTCTGAGGATGTTGAAAATCCTAAACGTAGCCTGAAGCTCTTTAATAAGCTAATCCCGCAGCACTGCCACTCTGTATTAGAGTCGCTTTACCCAGTAGATTGGGGCTTGTCTATGATATTAGTTGTGTGCGGCGGCGAAAGGTGTCAGCGACTCCAATAGGGTCGAGCCTACGGATAAATTGGGTTACTATCGAAGGAACCCAGTAACTCCTCAAAGCGACCTCCGGAAACTGGGATAGGCCCGCAAGGAGTCAAGTTCAATACCTCATAGGGGCGTACCAATGCCGTGCAATACTGGCTTGGACAACGTGTGATAGCCAAGGCGATTCACGAATTAGAGACTGCGGTGCACCTCGACAGATGCATCTAGCCAGTTTGTTTCAACTGGTGTAGAGTGGAGCTAGCAAGACAGGGCCTCTACTCAACGCGTAGCATCTAATACTGAACCGCGTGAGATCCGTTGTGGGGCACCGTGAAAGACGAATTGTAGTACGGAATGTCTTTGTAAACAAGAGCGGAAAGAACGGATTAAAGCTTGAATACATTATAGTCTAGCTGACTACCCCGGGCAGCCGGTTACGATGTCTGATCTTCCGAAAGATCAAACGGTTTTTGAACATTGACTCCCTGAAAGAATGTGCTACCGTGTGTCGGATCCAGATCTTCTTGGCTACTCGTTCGGCTAGCCTCTGATCCATTCGAGGTGTGAATCGTCGTGATCACCGTATGGTGGTCTTCCCGGTTGAGGTCTGGTCGCCAGTATTGTGGGCTGGATGCGGTGGAGCGTTCTCCGTTGACGCCTGAAAGAGGCACACTGTCGGTGCGTGTGCTGTTGCTCTTGCTTCCTCCCATCGAGCTGGGATCGCGGAACCAGTGGAATAGTGGTCGAAGACTTACCAGACTGCCTGCGGTGATTCCGAGGCCGGCTTCGACATTGGACCAGATTGAGATGTTGGCGGTGGCGTCTGTTGGGTTGAGTGGTGTCAGTTGGGGCTGGTTATTACTCTGTTGATTTTACCGAGTGCATATGAATCAGAGGGGTGGAAACCCACCGAGGAAGTCGACACCCTTGTAGCTGTGTAAGAAAGGAATGCGAATCATGACTGCAGCGCTCGCACTATACCAGAATGGGTCAGTACTAAGGCTCTCTCACCGGGCATCAAAGGGTAGAGACACATGCATCCCATTCCCAGAATGGCCGCCAAGGCCCACTTAGTCCTTATGTTTGTCTGCAAGTTCCATACTAGGGCAATAGGCAAAAGACATAGGGCCAGATCACACAGTGTAGAAGTGACACTGTACACAAAGGCTATGGTACTGATGTGGTCAAGGTTTATGCAAGTGCCAGAAACTTTGGCATGAGGGTTCGACAACAGGCGAACTTGTTGCCAGAAGAACTCAACTGGTTGACATTGCAATATCAGCATGAGCCAGAAGACAAGACCAACAGCACAGGTGACGCCAATTGTAGCCCACAACACAAGCTTATGGACATTGGAAACCGCCAAGCGGAGGAGGGCGACTGCGATGGAGATCCTGGCCAGCGCACAGGTCCAGACATAGCTGGCTTGACCGAGCCACCACCACTTCGGAATGTTTTAGCCTGTGATCTTTCATCCTGTATGTGAAGGTTGGAGTCAAAGGCGAACCTACAAACATTGCGGTTTCCATCGTACCCCTCTTCACGAGATCATTGGACCTTTGTCCGATTCCATACAATGCGCCAGTGATACCACACACAGCGAACAAGATGTTCAACAACTGCAAATTCATCAGTCCTGACTTCGGTTGCACGTGTGACATACTGTACATACCATTGCGTATACCATCAAGATATCATCCCAGCCAAAGGCTCTGACAAGTCGAAGCCGCACAAAGCATCGTAGACATACGGTGGTCAGTGCGATTCCAAGGCAGGGTGTAGTAACGATGAAGATTGATTTGGCTGCGGCCTTCAAGAGGCAACATCTTGACCCGAAGAAGGTCTATCTGGTCACCAATTCATGGCCGGCACTCCGTACGGTTTCCCTACAAAATACCTATGCAAGGATATCCGAAGGAGCAACAAGACTTACCTTTAAATAGAGAAACACGTTACGATAAGAGAATGCCCACTCCCACGCAGATCAAGCCTTCGGGTCACGGGCATCAGCGGCGAGAACGGGCCAGGTGATGTTCTCGTGTTTACTCTTCTGAAATTAGACGGAGAAAAGGCGGAAAAGCAGAATGGAGCATCAAAAATAATACGCTTGTGAATATGGGGTTAGACATCTGCTCGAAAGGAACAAGGGGCTTTTGGACACCTGGGAACGAAATTCTGACATGGGTGTTACAATGTGTGGGCCCCCAGAGAGAATTGGAGAAAAGAGAAAGAGAACGCCTTGTTCGAATGGCTTCCAATCTTCTAAAGAATCTCCCAAAGGGTTTCTCAAAGGTGCTCCCAAAGGTGCTCCCTTGCAGAGACGGCAATTGGAAGAGATCTCTCCCCAAACCATGTGGAGGCCAGCATACTATTTTGAATTCGACCACGGGGGCTTCCAATGAGGTTCAAATGTTGCCGCTCAAGCCTCTTACTATATTGTACAAAAAACGATGTACAACTAGAACATCTTCGTACGCACAGGCCTCCTTTCTCCATGACTCGAGTCCACTCTTCTCCACATCCAACACCCATCAGTCGATGGCTGGAAAAAGATAGTCCATGGTAGCAACGCGATCCTATTGTGATGCTATTGCCCTATTCTACGGGTAGCCATTGCTGATAATCCGCTTTGAAATTTCCAATCTTGAAGGGTTTCAAGGTTGTCTTTAGGGGAAGCACTCCCATCCATCCTCAACCCAGGTGCACTGCATTCTCAGTTGCGGCTATTGCAGGCGATCCGTATCGAGGGTCTATGAACACTGACCATGGCGATCCCACACTTAGTCTAGGTCTCGTTTGATATGAACAGATCTGGAGGGTCAGTGTTCTGTTTGCAGGTAATGTAAATTGTCTCGATGTCCTACAACATAGATGGTGAAGCGAAGCATCGGTGACCTCGGAAGAGGTATGATCTGCAGTCCCACGGACATTACCTACAAATTCGACCCACAGGCGCCCAATCTTACTGAATCTTGCTGTCCCTGCATTTTCTGTTAAATGCTATTGGATCCTCGATAGTGGGTTCACTATCTCATAGGATATACAGCTAACTTGTCCAGACCGCTATTTCACTTTAATTTGGTCTTCCAGTGACACTATACAGCATAGGGATTTGCCCCCCGGCATACTCCGTACCTTCTACTCCCACCCCCACCTGCCAGCCCAACAATCTAACATGGGTCTCTTTAATCGGACTCTCAAGCTGACTATCGGCCAATTTACACTAGCTGCAATAATAATCTCGGCAGGCCCACTGATGGTCTTGGCACAGGGTCTTCTAAATTAGGCCTAGACCGCCCAGGGTAATATCCCTCGAACCATGGATCGCAGGATAAAGATGGGGCCCGTCCATTTGGGTAAAGAGGAGGGACCCAAGTGAAACTACTCCGCACATGCCCAGATGATTGTGAATGTGATTCGTAGTTCTCTCCTACTGACCGGGGTTGTGGGAAATATAGTGAGGCAGGCACTAGGTATACCTGCTTTTCGGACATGGACGACAACGAGGAAACAAAGCGAGTACGCTGTCTAGTTGGTGACAGGACGTCAAGCTTACCAATTAGGTTGGTTGTGAGATGCGTGCCGTGCCCTTGAATTCACTCGTATAGACTGATCTGCTGGTCATTGCTCTACCTTCCCATGTGTCCTCTGCTCCTTATGAGTCGATGATCACATTTCCAATGTTGCGACGCTCGGATCTCTACCCCACATGAGCTATGCTCTAGAATCTTTGACAGCCAGAGCAGTGAATTGGCTACATAATACAAAATCGCATGCTCGAATGAAGCCAAATCAAATATGTACATATCCAGTTGCACAGGGCACACGCTTAATCAAGCGGTAAGGCCTCCAGGGCGAAATTACTTCCATTGAGCAGCCTTGGTAGCCTGGAAAGTCTTCAGGATAGCGATCACCTTCTCCAAAGCAGCGACCTCCTTGGCCATTGCGGCAGCAACCTTGGCCTGATCCTGACCCAGCTTTGAATAGAAGTCCTTGCGGTATGGAGTGGCAGACATGGCAGCGCTGAAGATGGGCTTCACAATGAAAGAGTGGTGAGGCTTGAGGGTGTTGCCGTAGGCACCGCGGAAGGAGTCCGAGAGTTCCGAAGAGGAGTTATCGATGTTGTGGCGGAGAGCTTGGACGGTAAAGTCGAGGCCTCTGTTGAGAAGAACAAAAACTTAGTGAAAATTCCATCCTGATGTGTGCGGACGGAAGAGATGCCATGGCAATTGACCTCTTCCATCACGGTTGAGACAGGTGAACATACCGGACCAGCCAGACCAGACCTTCAGTGGCGACGTGCTTGCCGGTCTTCAATTCGTTCAGGACAAGGGCCTGCAGAGTTTCAGACTCGGCAGGAGCAGCTCGCTGACGCTCACGCACTTTCTAGGGGGAGGGCGTTAGACTGCGTTGGCAGCGACGGTATAATGTATTGAACGAACCTTGATGTTGCCGAGCAGGTCATTCTTGACTGGAGTGAAGGCGGCTGAGCCGAGGACGTCTAGATGTCTCCTGCATCAGTTTGAGGCACATTTATGCAAGGGAACCGCACAAACCAAAGAGAGTCACCAGTGACTCGGCGGCTTCGAGGAACTCGGTGGTCGAGACGCCATCCTCCGCACCGATAGGGACATCGGCGAAGGACTTGGCCATGGTATCAAACCATGTTCCATCAGCGGGAATTGAAGCCATTTTTGCAGAAGAATGGAAGTAGAAAATGGAGAGTGGGAGAAAGAGAGCTCAATCAGGAGGCTGTCGGATATTATCGACTCCGCCGCTGCTGCCACGCAAGCCAATGCTGGCGGGGCACACCGGACAAAGAGAGGATGCAAACAGTGTAAACGGCATCAACTCGGTGATGTGTCAACAACCAGTTTGTGATGTTTGCAGCATTTGTGTGAATCTTGTAACGACGTCATCGAAGCATGTTACATCGAGATTGGGCGATCGCGCTATGATCTTTGCGAGAAGTTCGTCGTGCCTGGGTTATCTGCTCGCTGCCGCACATGTTTGGTGCATGCCCTTTTGGTCCGCGAGGGCACTACGGAGTAGATCATCATGAGCTCTTCACCGGACCAGGCCAATGGGTCGCGACCCGAAACTGACCCAAGCTTGTCGTACCATGAACATTATCATGGTTTGCAGACAGGCTCATACACAGAGCAGCAGCTGGTATGCCTCCTTCTCTTGCAATTTGGGTCATAGAACTGACCTGGTATTCCTCGGCAGCGTCATGCTTCTGCCCACCATTTGCATATGACCAACCGGCGGTTCTTCGTCGGTCCAATTCCAGAAGGCTGGCTGCAAGGTCATCGTAAGTCCTGGTATAAAACTCGACTGAGAGTCAGGAACTATACATCGCATAATGTCTCGTTCTCTGCGGGCCCAGTTGCGACCTATTACAACGAACAGGATGATCGGCCTGGCCCATCGTCGCCCCATTTAGCTGAGGAGGTCGCCCCGGCGCTCACAAACACTGGCATAGAGGTCACCGAGGAGCAACATGATGAGATTGAAATAGAGACACGAGAACATTCTGCAGCAGAGCCTGTGGGGGAACTTAGGACTCTATCCCACCCTGACGCCGCAGCCAGCGGTGACGATCCCATACTAGAAGAGGACACAGAGCATAGTGAACATAGTGGAGGAGATGACGGAGGGGACAGCGGAGAGGATACAGACAGCACGCCCAAAGCCAGAACGGGGAGCAAATGTGACACGTATGGCAATGACCTTGCTTCGTCTTCGTTTGTCACCGCCAGAGAAGAGGTCGCCAGCTCTGCAGACACGGGACAATCAGTAGCCACCATACGAGCTGGTAGATTGGAACCGCCTGAGTTGCGACCAAAATCTGGGGCTTCACGCAACACACATTTGACGAGTCATTCTTCCCCCACCACTCTGACCTCCAATCCATCCACGGTCCCAAGCGAAGCCGATTCCACAACAGAGTTGCTTCGAAGCACGTACATGGACAAAGGGAAACAGAAAAACAAGGCACCTGGCGTATCTCGAGCAACGCTTCAACACCACGACCCACAAGATGAAGATGAAACTGGCGAAGATGCGCAAGTCCAACGGAGAATCACGAGGAAAATGGCAAAGTTCAACCTGGATGACAACATCAGATACAGGCAGCAAAAGATGCGCTCCAAGATTGAAAAGACCCAAGGTACCATCTCTGCCAATCGACCGCACCGACGAAAAGTGCAAGATGGAGAGATTGTCAAAGCAGAGAAAATGCTGGTCTGCGTGGAACAGACTGTGCAGGACACACTTCCCGCCGATTACACCGAGAATGACAGCCTGCGCATGGAAACACGAACCGTGGATAAATGGAGGGAGTTCCTCGTCGTGTGCCGCAAAAGCTCTACAGAGCATACGCCATTTTCCATTCAGATGTACCGTACTCGTGTAATTCCAGATGTGCAACGCCCGAACAGCAAAACGCCTCCTTATTACGAAGTAGGGCTCAACCATAAAAATGCCCATGTTAATTTCTATTCCCCCCTCGACAAAACCATCGTCATATGGCATCCTTGCAAGCGTGGAACCAAAATTTTCATCCTTCGTCCAAAGTCTGCGGCGCACTCGGCCGAATGGTACACTTTCATCCGCCAGGTACTTGGGTGGCGGCGTCCCACCTCGCTCCCTATCTATGTCCCTGATTTAGGAGTTTCCCTCATTTTCAAAAATCCTTTCAGTCAACTTGACGCTGAGCTGAATGCAGATAACTCTGATAGCGACCACGCAGCAGCTGCTGCTGCGGACAGGCCGGCAGTTGATAACAGATTTGCTGCCGCTGCCATCATCCGAGGATGCATGGAAATGCTCGAAGGCCGTGCCGAGTGGGCCGAGGTCTTGAAAGCTTGGTCTAAGACTGAGAAGATGGGACTTGCTTGGAGGCGATATGATCGACTTGAATGGGTATTTGGAGTCAATGAGGAAAAGATGTATGGGACCATTGGGATGCAATCATCTCACGAGCTTGAGTTACGACCAAGACATCATTACTCTACTACAATCAGGCATCGGGGCATACAGTTGGAGCCTGCCCCGATTGAAGGATTTCTAGTCCGTCTCACATCCCAGAAGGGTGTGCATCAGCGGATGAACAAGATGTTCTTCAAACGGCTGTACTTCTTTACCCAAGATCATTATTTGTTTTTCTGTCGACCAGCCAAGGCATTGCCCCCGCAACCACCGAAATGTGCTCTCTCAGATGACGGAAGTGTACCAACTGCCCGTGAAATCTTGGATCGAATGCCGCTCTCCTGGGAAATCGATCCATATCCACTTGAAGATGGTCGGATTACATGGCTCTCCAGCGGCAATCAGGAATTCGTCAAACGGCACGACGAAGAGGCCTATGCGCACGTGCAGAGAAATGTACACAACATCAGCCAATCAGATGGGTGTATCGATATGTGCCGGGTAAAAGAAGTCCGCAATGTCCATCGTGGCAGCTGCGCTGCCGACACCGACGTCCGGGAAGGGCCTGCTGTGGACTTCAATCGTGAGCCCAGAGACTCACGGCAGGATGATGGAGCAACGCGAGAGTTTGACGATGGTCGGACATTTGAAATAGTTCTTGATAATAATCTTGTCGTTCGACTCCAGGCGTACGATGGTACCACACGGAATGAGTGGGTCAAACGACTCGATGCGCTTGTAAATTATTGGCACACCCGCTGCACAGATGATGCCACGGAGCTGCAGGTTGTAAGGCAGCGCAACCTCAAGCTGTTAGACATCGACGAAGCCACGGAATCCGCTGTCGGGCAGTTCGCGAAGAAGTGGGAAGTGAAGAAAGCCGAAGCATCTCCATACTTGCACAACATGTGCTCACTGTCTGGTTGTCGGACTATTAAGGTAAGTTTTCGCAGCCTAAAAGCAGACACACACAAGCACAACCCACTGACAATATCAACAGATGTCCGGCCACCTCTATCGCAAACCTCGTCGCCATACCACTTTTCACCAACACCAAGTCATTCTCACAGCAGGAAAGCTGTTGATTTTCGGTAGCACACTTCGCAGGCGAAACGGCACCGAAATTCCGCACATTCATCAAGACCTTGAAGCGACCATTGACCTGGAAGATTGCTATATTTATTCTGGTTTGATTACCGACAACGACTTGCTGTACGGCAATCAGACATTCAACAGCAACAACCCTGGTCTTCACGCTCTGCCACGGATTTACCTCGATTCGGATACCTTCACAAGTCGGGATGAGGACACCGCTATCACCTTTGTGGTCTGGCAACCCTTGAGTAAAAGCTACTTCCGAGCCCAGGAAATGGGGGAACAAGGCAAAGCTAAACGATCCTTGCGTCATGTGTCGACTCTGGGTAAGCATGGCCGCACCATCGTGTTTAAAGCACGTAGTCGTGTGGAAAAGGACCGTTGGGTGATGAGCATTTCCTCGGAAATTGACCGTCTCCAGGAAGAGAAACACGAAGATATACGGCTGATTTCCCCCTAATGACTCATTTAATTGCTGTGTTGTCCACATTTGTTGGTATATACCACTTCGTTTTCGCTTTTCTTTTCCTGTTTTCGGTCCTTTCACCCGCGTGCGCATAGCAGGGCAATTTTTCTAAACCCCCCCCCCAAAAAAAACACGCAAACCAGTGATACAATGAGATCCAAAATACGTTCCTCAGATATGTACAAGTCCCAATCTACAACATCACCAGACGTGGGAAGATCAAGTTCCATCAACCAGTTTAAAAGGCCTATAAATTTGCAAATCCCACATGGAAACCAGCCAATCAGTTCAACATGGGCTGCTCAAGCTTAACGGCATTCTTCACAACACGATCCCGCACACTTTGTCGATACTTATCCACAGTCGCACTATCCGTCGACGCAGACTCCCTCTTCTCATTTTCCCAGTCCGTCCACTTCAGCCATCGCATCCGCGGTCCTAGCACCGCAAATACTCGTCCAGTAACCAGACTGAGACTGACAGGCCCATATGTGTTGCTATCCAGTGTCTTCCGCGGATCCTCCGCGTCACCCTCCAACCAGACGTGATTCCAGGGGACGATCTGCGTTGGTCGCAGACATGGCTCACGGGTCGTGATTCGGTCCCCGGGTAGACCGATGATGCGCTTAATAGCGATATGAGACGGGTTTGCAGGGGAGCTATATGTCTCGAAGAGATTGTCAGTTTTTGTTGCTGCACTTGACTCAATCATCAAACACGGTATGAGAGGAAAAAGTAACAAACGCGCATAGGAAAACCCACCGGAAAGTAACAATCATCCCTCGTTCCAGCTTCCGCTCCTTCTTGAACGGCAATATAGATCCCCACGGCCACATGCTGACCATCACTATATCGCTTTTCGTTTGTGTTTGCGCATACTCCTCGTTCAGGTAGGGTGTCATTGATGGCCCGCGAACCCACATTACTTGCATAACATGTTCTGGGAAGAAAAGTACGATCGGGAGTATAGGTACTGCCCAGCGGAGAGTGCGACATGCTTGTCGGACTGGGTATGGGAGGGCGGAGATGCGGTGGCGGAGGCTAGTGAGGAAATATGAGAGGGCGGGTCTTTGTTTGGAGAGGGATGGGCCCTCATATGTCGAGGGTTCTGGGATTTGGGGCTTTGGCTCTTCGCGGACATGGACTCGGAACCGCGGGTTGGGGGTTGGTACTCCTCTTGGCCGTAGCGGTTTCGACATTTTCGGAGTTGAAGGCGGAGGTCGAGGGTTTGCGGGGTCGGGGGATTTGCGGGCGCAATTGATTGTGTTGAGGATGGGGTATTCAGGTCAGGTGGTCGGGTTTCATTATGGAGCTTTGATTGTCGAGGGAGACTTGGAATTGGAATTGGAGTGAAGTGGTCTCAAGCTGGAATCATGATCAAGTGCGCGATCTGATAGGTTGTTTGCACTGTTTGCTTCTTGTTCGAACGAGTGAGCGGACACCAAGACCATGGTCTTCGTAGAAGATCGTAAAAAGAAGAGAAGAAGCTGCGTACAGACCTATCTCAATGATGAACATCACTATTACTGACATGACAGCTCTATCTAAGTGTGGGTACGAACCGGTCGATTTCTCATCTGCGCCTAATGTGCTGCCAGCATAGCGAACGAAACACGAAGATGGAGGGTGGTAGTTTCAAGGAGGCCTTGGAGTAAAAAATCGCTTCTAGGTTGACAAGATATTACAGGGCGAGAAAGATTACATTTCGTTGAATTCATGTGATGGAGGTCGAGAATCAGATCGGGGGTATTTTGGTACATGCCTCCACTGTGGGCATACCGAGTAAGGCGAGCAACATCTAATTGGCATCTCGATTTAAGCAACATAGCCCTCAGTCAAGTCTTCCTGCGTGGGAGGAAAATACTCCCTGTCATCACAGTCAGTCATTGATCAAGCAGTGGAAGCAAGGGACCAAGCTCACGGAATGAATTCCTCATAGGCGGCCACATCCTTGCGCTCAAAGTTGCAGAAGATGACACGCTCCAGCTTTCCGGCATTAGGTCCAACGAGGAATTCTCGCACTTCTTTGAGCGCATCTTCAGCAGCTTTTCGACTGGGGTAGCCATAGGCTCCGGTGCTGATCGCGGCAAAGGCAATGCTCTTCATGTCGTTTTCGACAGCCACTTCCAGACTGCGTCGGTAGCAGGATCGAAGAAGCGCGACGGGGTCTGCTTCTCTTCTATATATTGGGCCGACTGTGTGGATCACACGCTTGCAAGGCAGATCGTAGGCGGAGGTAATCTTTGCATCGCCAGTCTCACATCCATCGAGATGGTAGCATTCTTCAACCAACTTGGGACCTGCAGCTCGGTGGATGGCACCATCTACGCCCCCCCCTCCGAGGAGAGACTCATTCGCAGCGTTTACAATGCAGTCCACTTGGAGCTTGGTGATATCATTGCGGATAGTAGCGATGGTGTTGTTGAGAGACTGTGATGACGCCACGGTTGAGGACACCGAAGGGAGCTGCTTCGTGCGGTACAGAAGTGCCACGGTGGGAATATCAACCAGGGCCACCAGGGAAGACATGATGCAGAAAAATCTCAGCCAGGTTGGATCCGACAAGAAATCGGAGAAGAACAGTCTCTACTATGGAAGCTCAAGTGGGGATCAGCCAAGCTCCGTGCACGAGCCACCCAATGAGGTCCAGTCACGTGAATCCCGGTCGAACGTGCCTGCGGCGTTGCAGGTTAACGGGAGATGTTCGGTATTTTTGTCAGGCAAAATGGCTAGACTGGGATATCCATTGTTTCGAAATCAAAAAATCTTGGTGCCTCGATGAAGATCCTAGCCATACATCCAATTAAATAGAAACCCAGATGAAATCCCTAAATCTCACGCCTCAGGCGTTAAGACCGACCTCAGAGAGAGGAATATTCAATCATAAATTCAAATGCTTCCTTGTTTCTTGTGGAAATCCTCCTTAAAATCACTCATGCTTATGCCTCAAGTAGATTACAACATAGGTCTGACCAATGCTGAAGCCTTTACCGTAGAACATGACTCTCGGGGGGAGGAAGGGGGTGGGGGTTATGATACGAAACTCATCATCTCTATGTTGTATGCACGCTGTACTCCGCATTCCGCACAAAACAGTCTCATCCTATGATTAAGTTTCGACCACGAATCATCCCGCTGCAATGTACTCCATACGGCAAGCTGCATTGCATTACCGCATGCACCTAGCCCAAAGAGACGGGAGTACCGTACAGTCTTAGGGCGTAGTATTCCCGGTCAGGGCGCCATCATTGGCCCTATAAGACCCGTGACAGAAAAGGTACGGTGTGTGAGTCTTAATCTGAGTGCAGCTTGGAAGCTAGTACGGACTGGACCCGAGAGCCAAGCCCGGGATTTGATCTTGGGGACAGCAGTGGAGGGGCCAACAGGAGACAGGGTGATTGGTGCGAAACCTCGGTGGCACCTGCTTGACGTTTTCTCTGTGGATCAGGCAATTTTGCCACGGATTTTCGAGGTTGTCGCGTAAGTTTCCTCTAAAACCAAAGATGGGAGAGAGATGCTGGACGTTTAGCACAGAAGTCACTACAACATATACAACATATACGACTCCCAACCAGATTGCAAATCCCGAATCGCACTAAAACTGAAAACTGGAGTAAGCGCGTTTGTTGTAAACACACTAGCTAGACTGCCCAGATCCCCGGGGCCGTGACTGTATTGGGGATTAGGGTATACAACATATACCGGCCGAGAGTCAACAGACCTCCCCTTCACGAGATGGGGGGGAGGAGGAGGAGGAGGAGGAAGGTGTGTTGTCCTCGGTATCGGGTGTCAAATTACTCCGTACGGCGTTCTTAGGTTGTCGAGTGTGGATTCACATTTTCTTCGGCCCACCTGAAGATCCTAACAGACCCTGCCAGAACCTGTCAGATCGTGGACCGCCCGTTTTCATATCAGTTTCCTTTTTAAATGGAATGACGGATCTGCCGGGACCTAGCCCATGTGGTTCTGGTATGATTGACGATTGCCGATCCTTCGGTCTGGTATTCCAGGGAGATTTTTCCAAGGTTTCCACTAGCTCATCCAGTCACCCCCTTGAAGCGACAAAAATAGCGTTGCAATCTATTGGTCAACTAGGGGAATGTACGGGATAAAAGGAATCGCAAAATTTTGACTCCACTCACAGGATTCCCATCGTAGGACCACTCAGAGCGAACTAGTTCTTTCGGTCTTTTTTTTTTTTTTTTTTTTTTTTTTTGGTTTTTGTAAATTAGATCCCCATAAAAAAAAAAGTATAAGATGGAACAAAAGGATCTGGTGGATACGATGGAGATTTCGTACTTTCGTCAGATTGTTTTGTTTTTTTTTTGGGGTGTTCTGGAAGAAACAGCTAAAATCAAATCGAACTCTTTGTAACGGAGTGCTCCGTAGCCGAAGAATGACAAATCACCAGAGTTGAAATTAAAATCTTCTTCAGGCGGATTCTCGCAGCTGTCAGATTCAAAGTCCTCCAATCATGGGGGGTCTTGTCGTCTTCCTATTTGCCATATAGCTCAGATTCGAAAAAAAAAAGGAAACTTTATTCGACCTGACTGGGGGAATCCTATTCGTCCAGCGAGGGAGATTAATATGTCAATGGGCTAGGCGTGTTGCTAATGCATTCGAAAGGTGTGGGTGCATAACACACCTGTCAAAAGATCCCCAACGAGCTAAAATCTGCAGCTGGAGATGTATAGCCATCGCGACTAGACCCTTGATTCGGGCTTTGGGGTTGGATAGTTGGTGCGCTTGCATAGAACCAGTCCTCGTCTACAACATATTCGGCTATATGCCACGACGGATTTGGAATAGTCTCAGAGGTTACGAGTCATGGAGGGGGAAAAGACCTTTAGAAGACAATGCTTTCAACCCCGAGAGATCGATCAAGACATCATTTAGGGATCAGAGGTATGGAGTATAGGGTGTATTCTGCCAGAATAGCAGATGCGCCGAGCGACGTCGCTTGCTTTGAAGCTTTTGGCCTTTCTCAGAATCTTTGCGAAGGTTTCCATAATGATCATCATCCACTCCGTCCAATGAAGAACCGTGTGAACCTTCGCCGAGATGCGGCCGAGCCAGTCCACTTCAAAATGGGACCGGAAGGATTCCCGTGCATATGATATATATGATTTATATGATTTATAATCTACTCCGTACTGCGTACTGCATTCACAACATACAACATCTACGTATTTCGATAGTACTGTGATCGCCAGGAAGTGGTCTCGACTACAGCAACCAGACTCTGTAAATTCGAAGGAGATCAATCCCGTTGAAGCAGCACTCTAGAAACCGTCGATGTCGAGCACAAATCTGTCGTCTTGATTTGCTCATTTGTAGGAAGGGACTTCAGAACGTGCCCTGGGGGGATTCGCCGAGAGGGCAGGTGCTTTTCCAGCGTACAATGTTGTAATGCGCCAGTCTCTGCTGGGCATCCGGGGTGAGATGGGCAGAGCACTGGGCGATCTGCTGAAAATAAGACCTCTTTGATCTTTCGCAACCGAGATGCACAGGAAATGCAGCGTTATCAGGGCCAACCCTCGAGAGGAATTTAGCAGCTTGACTCCCTACTCAGCCAGCCGTCCCGACCCACGAAAAAACCACCAACTTCGCACGCGTACTGAGGACATCTATCATGGCAATCACCAGCACAGGCCAAACGGCAGATAACTCCCGAGGTCCGCAGGAGACGAAAATCGTTGCTATTGTGGTACTCCGTAATGAACCTGATGTACGGAGGACGGAGGAGCAATGGAGCGGAAATCTGGAGGGACTGTCACTGTATCCACTGCGTCTCCACCGGCGGATCTTAATTTATCCAAGCCGTTTTTCTCATTTCCTCGCGTGGCTGAGAATGGAGTAAATGGAGTGCAATCTCCCACATCTCTCAACCCGATCTCCGTTCTCGGCCTCGGCGGATTTGTGTCTTTGTATCCGCACGGATTAGAGACCTGAGCCGGATTTGTTGGAGTGAGCGTGTGCAATTTGCATCAGTACGGCATGTCGCACCTCGTAGATCAGCTGACTCGGGTCTGTTCTCCGCAGAATAGTGAGATCGGCATGAATATACGATCAATATCGGGAGTACTATTCAGGTCAGGTACTTTACACCCTGCCTAGGCGGTTCTATCCGACATTCACTCGGAGATTTCCAACGGCGATCAAGGTGGTTCTTTCGGGATTTGCGCAGATTGCAAACCTGCAGTATCAGTGGAGTCGACGGGATTCCTCTTGTGACGATGATGTGGAGCATCTCAAACGGCCTGTAATCTCGTTGATCTCTCAGGGGAACTTTTGGCTTAAGCTAACCTCGTATAGGAGCTACTGACTGGCCCTAAGCTACTTAGTCTCTGATGGAAAAGTAGGGGAAAGCAAAAGGGACGGAAAAAAAAAACAAAAAACGGAACTTCCAACAGAAATCCCAAAATCTCTCTCCCCGCCGATCGAAGCGGTCTATCTTGTGGTGGAGTCTGGGAACGGTCCGGCTTGATTTCCCCGTTTTTATTTTTATTTGGTGGTTGTTTTAGCTTTTTTTTTTTTTTATAAATTATTTCCCCTTTATCACCGTGGAGATTCTTCTAAATGTCGGTCTGTCAACAATCCACATACGAAGGATGAGCGAAATGAGGAACTTCCTGGCCTGGTAGCTTAAAAGAGTTTTCCCGGTGCACAATTGAGAACGTGCAGATGTCAATAGAGATCAGTGGCGAAATCAGCGGGGAAAAAAAAAAAAAAAAAAGAGAGAAAAAGCACAGGATTCATTCTTCCATCGACAACATCTAAGATGTCCTATGTCTGAGTCAGGGGAGAAACAAAAGAGTGATGTATAGGTCTGCACTTGGAAATGTCCAACATCGATATCACAACATCATATCACTGGATGGAGAATTGTTGTATGTTGTATATTTGAGCAAAGCCCGTATCAATAGTTCTGTCCGAGCTAGTTTCAAAAAGAGAATTTCCACCGGAAAATCATAGATCTGATACGTTTCGATGAGGAGTTCGGTCTAATCGGTAACCCAGTAAGACACACTAAGACATCTTGCAGGATAAAACTTCCCGTTAAGCCCAAATCATATCCCTCTAGTCCTCTTCTGGCGCAGTACGGCCAGAGAACCCTTGCTAGTTCCAAAAATTAGGCCCTGTCAACGTTGGTGCCGTTCCTTTGCCGTACATGCAGATTGCCCGCGTTGCAGATTTGTCCTGATTTTTGGAAGGAAAAGAAAAACCGCATTTTCCCCACCTCGTCTCTTCTCCTTGGTCAATCTCTAGACCGGGATCGGACCCTCTCTTCCTTCTCTCTTTTCCTCGTTGTCTTTTGGTCAACTTGCAGCTGTCAACTTACTCTTTTGAGACGAGAGATCGGAGGGATCCCCGGGAAGTCCCCACTGGGCGAATTAAACAATCTCCTGCGCCGCCACTTCGGAGTCTCGGGTAATGGCATGATGGTGTGTTGACTGGATAGATTGTCGGAGGTTTAACTCTGTACTTTGTGCGGAATTGGGACATGAACCGTGCTCGTGCATCTGCATGGTTGTAATATCCCGGTGAGGGGAATATGTCTTAGTCTCTTTCAGTCTAACGTCAATTCGCAGATAACCTTGTAACCGACGATTGTGGGCTGTGTCGACGAACCTGCAATCTTAGATTGGCTACTCTGTGTTAGTCTTGGGTCACAGATCAACCTGATAGTCTTTCGTTTTATGGACGATAACATTCATAGTCCCCCCCTTTTTTTTTGGATGATACCAGTTCGTGAGACCATATCATATATTGGATCGTAGAAAAAAAAATGGTTATTTCGTGGTCGATGCGCACTAAAAGTGGGATCGGATCGTAAATTCTTGCCAACCCAAAAAAGTGTTGTCGCTCGTCTCCGTCCGGCTAAGATGTTATGATCGTCGGGTTATGTGTCCTCCACGGTTGTCGGGAAAAAACCCATAGACCGTGCTAAAATACGGACTTGGAGCTGAGGGGAGAAACGGCTTTGACGGTTTGTCGGATCAACCCTACTCACGAGATCATGTCTCCAATGGTCTTTTAGTGGTAACTAGTTATCCTGTGAAGTCATTTCTCTTCTACATCTTGGGCAAAGATTTTCACCTCGAGCGGGCGTATTGTAAAGTCCAAAAAAAAAAAACCAAAAAGGAAGAGGCGCTTGGCCAAGGATCGGTATCCTCTCAGATAGCTTGATATGGGTGTCAAATCTCTAAAAGCACTTATTTCATAGGTCACTGGAGATGAATTTCTGGTGAATTTGTGGCCCTTCATTTGAACATCTCAAATGGGACTTAGGGGAGGCAGTACACGTGAATATCTTCACTGCCGAATGCCACTTGGTGAATTTCTGTTATGTCTTCACCAGACTCTGTTGTTGAATACCTCTTAACCATGTTGTGATATTCTCAGTGGGACGCGTCCCGTAAAAAAAAAGCACTGTCTAGGGTGTCTGCGTAATTCATCCTGCACTCCTAGTTGCCGTAAAAAGGCAACCAGGACTCCCAAAAACAACCGGTCCTGGTTTGTTCCTGTATTAAAATCAACCAGGTCAGATTCAGAAACCATGCTCCCTACGGAGTACTTCGATCGTGTATGATTCATCATAGCGCACTACAGCCGGGCTAGTGCAACCAGTTGCGATTCTGATAGTTCAGATCAAAAGGCGCCGAGACATCGCGGGGAAATCCGGTGCCCCTGATAAATGCCCTAGGTACATTTATTTGTCGTATGATGTGCGATGTACTCCGTACACTGTAATGTAGTCGATGGATTTCAGCCTCTGATCCATTGTGATCAATCTCATCGGGGTTCAACAGTATGATATTTCTGACTTGCACCTGGTCCCTCCCAGCACCCCGTTATCGTGCAGGCGGAGAATCTTCCAATCGCAGAGAGATCTTTACTGCATTCATGTTCGGCAGATGGAAGTGACCTACCGTGCATGCACTAAATCTCCAGTGCGCACGGAATGCATCGCAGAGTGGCTGAAATAGTAAGATCCAGCTGGTACATTGAGCTATCGCAATGCAGTGACTACTGTGTAGATCGATTCCACGTAGCGGTTGATTTCGGACCCGTCACTAAGTCCATTGTGCCATAATGCACTTTTGCACATTCTCTTTTTTAGGAAATTTTTTTTTTTGGAAGAAAAAAGCAGTGCCTCCTGAATATGGCCAACGCATGACCTGATTCTGGTGCACAGGGAGTCAAATATGTATCAGACTCGGGATTTGCTCTTGCTTATTTGCATGGAAAAGTTTATCACAAAATCTCTTCGAGGCTGATCGAGGTGATTCCCTCAAGCGCACGGGGTGCTCCAGTACATCGTACAGCCATGGTAAAGCCAAGAACTGTCGGAGATAACCACGTTGGATATTGGGAAGATCATGAGGCGATTGCCTCTCACCGTTTTCGGATCTTCAACATTCAGACCTTGGGCCGACCGTTGGACCATGCGATGTATATCGTACAGCATTATGGGTCTCCCCCTTGAGTCTGTGCGCCGAAGAGCGATCAAGGAGGTGAACGGGGCCATAACAGCTGCTCTGCTGTGCCACGCTCGAGACTAGGGATTAACCAGACGATTGTGATTTCCAGTACTCCTTATTTTGCACGGAGTAAATTGGACAAGATTTGTCTCCCGGCGTTTGAACGGGAAATATGACGTCCAATGTGGTGGGTCTGTGGCCAACAAACTTAAAGCTCCAGAAAATAGATTTTCTGAATAGGAGAGCTTTGATCCTTCGGTGCTTTTGAGAGACCTGCACAGAATACGGAGTACGGAGTATGGGAAGTACTCCGTAGAAACTTCCAAGACACTATAGAGAAAACGCCAAACACTATCGAAGCCGGGCTTTTTCCGGGACTTTACGCAGGGCGCCTGGAAAGGCAACCGGCCCATCTGCCTCTCTTCTCTTCCCTTAAATCCAAGCCTCTCTCTCTCACCGTTCTAACCTTCACTGTACCACCAACATAGCTTTTATCTTGTCAAACGTCAGGGTCAAAAGACTGGGATGGGAGCAGCCCAGGCGATCTTGCCAATTAACGTCCCGTGTGCGATCTCGATCTAAAGCTTAAGTAACGTGTGTTGCAACACTCTTGCGATCCGATCCTTTTCGGCGGGTACTCAAGGGGGTAGCGTGCTCCGAGACTGACGAATTAATTTATTAATTTATTTGCCTTTTTGGTTCGCCTTTCCCGGGTTCTTTTTGTGTTTGGCTTTTTCTATTGTGATTTCACCAGCTCACGATCTTGGCTTGTAACGGCATTATGGCTCGGTGACGTAAACACCACCTAGTGGCCGGGTCTGTTTTTGATTGTTTGAATGGGTGGGAGAAAGAGACTAGAGTTACTTTAGGATAAGTATAGAGTATTTGTATAAGTAAGAAACAAGAATTATACAACACAAAAAATGAAATTAAGATTAATTAAAGATAGAATAAATTAAAGTCGAGTGAACCATGGAACGTTGTAATCCAGACCGCGTCGGGCACTTTCAGATCTGACTGCGCAACCTCAGCCACGTCTCTGATTCCCTCAGTTGCGATGGAAAGAGCCCCTCTGTGTCCCCATATCAGAGATCTCGAATTAGTGCCCCCCCCTTTGTGCATCTTGTGCTTCCCCCTTGTGACACGACCTGGTGTTGCATGTCCCCCAGACTCGATGCTTCATTTTTGTTGAGTTATTGGTTCTTCTACCCCAGGGGTTTGGGGCGTAATTTGCGCACAGGCTGCAGGTCAACAAACTCAAGAGAGCAAAGATCTTCCAAGGTTGCCTTCCAAGTGGCCTTGAACCCTGGACTATGTTGTACTGTGATACTAGAGCAACACCATGGATCTGACATCATGTCCTTCACTATTAATAAGCTCGGTCTAACCTCCAGGACTTTAGTCTAATTCACAACCCGAGACTGACATTTTTACCCACTCTAAATCGGAGATCTCTCTCATGTGACATGGATCCAGATACAGGTACTCACTCGTACATGATACTTGTCGTCAAGTCAATGCCAATCTAAAAATTACTCTTAGATTACTTTGCGCTATTTGTTACCTAATATTATAATAAATTGAGTCCAGGATACTGGAACATTGTGATGAGCTAGAACTATCGTCCGCTAGCTTCTCTTTTTGCTGGACCACTCTACCGGTATTCAACCGTCCCTTAGCACGTTTGGAATCGGCCGTTAATCTCGATCGATCCTAGGCTCTGGGGTGGGATAACGTTTCTTTGTGTTCTATTCGTTTTCCGACCATGAACTTCCTAATTCCTGTTTAATTTGTACTAACCGTGAGTGTCGAGAATAAATTGGATCGGCTGTGGGTCTTCACTATGTAGAAAGCATCATGTACGGAGTGCTAGTTACACAAATGTTGGAGGTTCCTGACCAGTGTCGCATTGTATTTCTGGATATCAGACACCGAGGACACCCTGCAGTTTCCAGAAGGAGGTGTATGTACTCCGTAATTACATACCTAATTAGATATGGATCACGGAGTACGATGCAGTTTGCACAGCCTCTACATAAAGAAGATTATCCGAATTACTTGGCTCCACTGAGAAATAAACACACTAAACATCTAAAAAGCCCTACTAGTGATAGGGTATGGTCTCGATGATCCGCAGTTGGTAATTTGCCTTGTAAAACCATGTTATGACGATCTGGCAATTTCCCACGTAATTTTTCCCCCTGTTCGGATCTCGATCTGTTTTATAATAATCTTTTTTTTTTAACCATATTTCTACATTTCTTTATTTTGATTTCCTTTTTTTTTAATTTAATTATTTTTTGATGGTAAAGAAATTAAAAACAATTAAAAAAATTAAGTTCCTGTACTCCTCTCTAAGCTTCCCGTTTCCAATCTAAAGCCCGAAATGAAGTAGCCTCGATCCCCTTTGATTTTTGGTTTTTGGCTTTTCCCCTCTCTGAAGGTGTATCCTTTTATATTTATCCCCATTCCACCTCGTGCTTTCATATTTGGATTGACATTCCCATTTCCACGCTTTATATCCCTTGCGTTTGCGATCTTGACTCTTTTTTTTTTAATTTCCTTTTCTTTGGTTTTGATCAAGATTTTATTTGGAGGGGTTTTATTTTTAATCTTCCTCTCTATCTCTCTCTTCCCCTCTCTCTATTTTTTCTTCCTAATTTTCATTGATTTCTACGTTGGAGAAAAAAAAAGAAAAAAAGAACAAGAGAACAAGAAATTGAAGGAAAAAAAAGTGAAAGAGAAGGTAATTGCTGGTTAACTTCTTGGGTTACTTGGGCTCTATCTAAACGCCACAACTTCCAACCTTTGCCCCCCGGGATCTTTGGATCTTTGGATCTTCGGATCCGGGCCTCTTTTCCACCACTTTCGGCACGAACAGGTGGAACGCCTTTCCCTAGTCGCACGAGAGGCGATCTTTCGACCTTGAACTCTGTTTCCCTGAATTCCGTCTAGAAATATCGCACTTTATCTACTTTCAACGTGATGGGGTCTTTGGAAGCCGCACCTAGGCACAGGTTGGTCTTATGAGCTCACAGTCAATCTTTTCTATTGCTGACCAAGCTTTGATTCACAGAGACCCTTTGCCCGCGATAGGTTTCCTAGGAAAAGACGGATCAGGGTACACCTCCAGACACCCTTCGAGCGCCACCGCTTCTCCAACTCCTCTGATGAGTCCTAACATCATGTACTCCGGACAATCCCTACCTTACTCCTACGCGTCGAATGCACCGCCGGGGTACATCTCGTCGCCGGAGGCACGTCGCGCCCTTGAAGACGACAAAGAAAAACATACCTTAAGACAATCCCTCCCATCAATCCACGAGGCCCTCGGCAATGACAACCCTCTCCCTTATCCTGCATCTACCTCCGCTCCACCTCCACAATCCGCACACCCTGCACCGCCGTCACATCTCATCGGACGACCAAGCGCAGAAGGTCCAGCTGGACCACCGAATCCCTTTTCGAATGGACCACCGACGGGACCCTTGATGCGGGAACCCAATTTTCCCCATCAAGGTCAGTTACAGGATGCATCGCGCTCTAGTCTCGCCTCCATCAGCACACAAGACTCACGCAATCCTTCACTACACTCTATCAGCACGGGAAAGTCTCCTACACAAAGTGCCAAAACAGGGATCACTTCGGTTGGCTCACAAAATTCATCCGGATATGAGTACAGTGCACCAACCTCCGCTGGTAGTGTGCCTTCGCCCAATGGTTACGGTCATTTCCCTCCAAACTACTCCTTCCAACCTCAATCCGGTAGCCACTCATACCCTCCTGCTCACTACGATAACCGTTCATACATGGGTGCACCGCGTGTGGAAGAAGTCAAGGGTGGATTTGTGGGTCGACCAGGTCCTCCCCATAGCGACACTGGAAAACGGCATCTGGACGTCTATGATGTAGAGACATCTTTGAATGAGGTATGAAATTTCCTTCCCCCCCCCCCCCCCCCCCACCCCTTTTTTTTCCTCCAAAGATCGCATGATCGGTATTTCTCTTTTTTGAACGCATTGGACAAAACTTAAACATCAAATCTCTTGATCGTACAAATAGACTGACGTGGTGGAACAGATCGCCGAATTAAGTACGCGAACCCTTGACTTTTCACGGCACTACGCGGCTCGCGCACATCAGACACAGCGATCTGGCCCACTACTAGGGTCCCTCCCCTCGCTAAATGAGGTGGAGGACATGCTTCATATGCAACGGCGGAACCAAGATGCTCTAATTCGGATACGCACGGCCGTGGTGAACCAGGAACAGGCTCTCGCCGAACAGATGGCGCAGCGAAAGGCGTTCAAAACCGAAGATGATCACATGGCCATGTACCAAGAGGACTTTAAAGGCACGGGTGGGTTTGCAGGTGCAGATCCAAAGAAAAGGCGCGGAGTACGTTCTAGACTTCTCCTTTCCCCTGGGTTGACAAGGTGGTCGAGAGTGGTTGACATCTCGTTCACCCTCCATGCCATGAATGTGTTTGGCTAACTCCGATTTGCAGAAAGCAGCCCCTCCTGGTCGTTGCCATAGCTGTAACCGAGCCGAGACACCAGAATGGCGTCGGGGTCCAGATGGCGCCCGGACGTTGTGTAACGCCTGTGGTCTACATTACGCCAAACTGACTCGCAAAATGGGCGCTCACAAGGCAGCGAGCCTGGGTTCGAATCTCAAACCCAAGTCGGTTCTCGACTCCGCTTCGCCGACCAGCCATTAAGCTTCTTTTTTTCATGTGGCGTTGGGGAGAAAAAAAAGGTGGGAAATAGAGGGCGATGGGAGTTTACTGGCCATTTTCTTTGGGACTTTCTGCGATCTTTCCCTATTCGGCTTCTCTTTTTGCTGGTTTAATGTCTTCCCTTTGTGATCTTTTCTTTGAAGGACTCTTCCTCGTTGCTCTTATATAATACCCCCCCCACCAAACAGCTTCCAAGGTATTGGGAGAAACACGGCTTTTAGCATAGATATCCCCCTTGGATGATTCAATAGCCTTTGATCTGATCTGAAACTGGTTTTTGGTTTCCCTAACCTCTTCTTCCTTTCTCGCTGGTCCCCTCTCTCAGTACCGTTATCGGTTTATACCCTGCATTGTTTTGTTCCCTGAACTCTTCTGTTCGAGTATGACCTTGATATGATGTACGATCCGTGTCTCAGCGTTCCCTTTTTTTTTTTATTCCTTTTTGTTTTCCTAGTCGACATTTGATCTTCAATTTTTAAGGTCTCATGACACCTTGGGGGTGTGGATATCCCCGGAATTGTTTTGCGGGAAAGGCACCAATTGCACATTCAAACCTCACATCCCTAAATCCTGTTGCCACATATCGTTTCGGCCGTAAGTCTCGGCACCGAAGATAGTTCCAGGCTTTGTTTTTTTAATTATAGCTTTTGCGTATGCCTCTATGGCATGATCTCGCCTATTTTGATTTGAGTTGCAGTTCATCTAATCATGGGCTTGAACACATGCATTGTGATGAAAAAAAAAAAGTTATGGCATGATCCCTCGGCTTTTTTTTTTCAATTTGTTTTTTTGAAAGGCCTGATTCGCTCTACCTTACCTACTATGTTGTGCGTGCAGGGGCTAATGCATGAGAAACAAACATCACAGGAAGATTTGTCTCATTTGGTTAATTTACTGGGTCGAAGCAAGTTTCAGATCTATAGTCTTCCCACTCGATTGTTGAAATTGGATCGAGAGATCCCTTCCAAAGAGAGATCCTCTACTTCGTCATAACAAACAGACAAGCAGATCATCCAGTCTCGAAGGTGACCGATTCGAGATAGATGATTTGCCAGTATTGGAAAATCAGATCCGATCGGTTGGGATCGGGATCGGGCATGAGATCTCACATGAGATTGAGATTAGATGCAGATTAAATATGGAGTGTATCTCCATCCTCCTAAGTACATATTCTACTGCATAATGCACATCTATAGGTATACAGGCAAGAGTGCAAGTGCCTATACGGAATACTACAATGGAACATATCTGTATCATATCTACTCCTACGATCCTACATACAACATAGTAACCTTCTTCCCTCCGTACAGACCGCCACAGTCTGCTAGAAGGCACTCCTTTCGGAATGTGCATACGTGATAGATGGAAAAAAAAAACAAACGCCGCTCACGATTTATCATTGTCAAGATTGACAGCTTAGTTCGTGAGCCCGCATGGCCAAGTTCGAACGAACCGATCGCATCTGCAAGTGTATTCCAATGGGTTGGACCATCCTCTGTTCAGGCCTAAACTCACTATACTCACTTCGGAAGTAGTTCCTATATGATACGTAAAAGTAGTAGAATTTTGGGGGTTCTTTGTTTCTGTTCCCCCCCTCCCCCTTTTTTTTCTAGATCAAAGGGGGTTTGAGGGTCAAGAAAAAGAGCTAGTTGGGTAACATCGAATAGATCGAGATCCCTCAGATCCCACGTTCGCGTCTCCCGGGATCCACGCGCCATACCCTGAACGAACCTTTGTTTCTTAATTTTTTTTTTTTGGTCTCCTGCACGTTTTCCAATAGATCGGGGATTGAACTGGGACAAAAATAAAACCCGCCCCAAGGCCAAACGGGGCAAAAAGCTATATCCCATGTCGATTCCATTTTGGGGCTGACTCCACGAGTCTTACCCTAGTGGACACCTGGGGCAGCCAATTGACATTTCTCCGTACGAGATGGCACACATTGGGACTCGAATCGATTTTTCTGGAAGTTGTCATTTTTTCACCTTGAATCGCCCCAAGTCCTGAGACGCCGCGGAGAAAGTCATCTCCATGGTCAGTTTCATACGCTGTTTCTAAGGGTTCTCTTTAGTTCTAGGCGGGTTCCGGACGGTACAGACTTAAGTGGTACCATAACTCTTCTGTGGTGCTTCGGATCCTACGGTTTTCCGTGAATAATCTCCATATCGTACCGGAGGATCATAAAGAAGGGAAATAAAAGGGCTAGCAAACGTGGATGTATCCATTCGCGGCGCTTGGCGAATACTGCCGAAGTCCAGACGGTGGAAAAATCCCAAAAAAAAAAAAAAAATCGTCCTCCGTCCTCCCGGAGTACGGAGTACATACGGAATACATGCGGAGTACGGAGAAAGAATATCCTATAGATGAAGCCATCTGCACGGACTATCAAAAATTTCTGCGCGGACGTGCTCCGATCGCCCTTTTGGCGATCCCGACCTACATAGCACAGAGCATGTATTAGAGGAATAGACCTTCGCTGTTGATCATCTACAGGCCTGTGCTGGGCCCACAAGCCTTGGATCGGTGGCCGACACAAAACTCTATCTTGTTGTGAGATGCAGATCGTATCCAATAGTTGGCTGCAGCGAACTGCAAACTGTCCGTTGTGGGGGTTGCGACAGCGACGGCGCCGGCGCCGGCGACGACGATGGTGGTTTCTCCCTGCTGTCAGAACTTTGCTTGGAATACTCCGTAGATATCGGTGCATCCCTGTGAAGGTCCACGCGACCTAAATTCTGTGGCAGATTCTACGGAGCTAAAAAAAAATAGCGCACAGTGGCAGATTGGTCTTTCAATCTGGCTCTCGAGCCTCCCGCGCCATGCCGAGTTGGGGGGTGGGGGGGGGGAGAGCTGGAGTGGAGTGTAAGGTTCTAGCTCTTTGAGTCTTCTTTGAGTCTTCTTCTGTCTTCTCTGCCGTGGCTGGTTGTAGCCTACTCCGTAAGGAGCATCGTAGCGTGCTATTACTTGGGTGGTAGACGGACCCCGGGAGTACAATCTGCAAATATCGACACTCGAAATCGGCCGTGGACGATGTACCGGATTAACGAACGTGCATTGGTACATCTGTAGTGGACAGAGGATGCAAGTGGAAAATGTTATCGCATTGTTATGGATTTTTCGGAAACCAGATATTACCTTGCAAACTGCAGCGGATCTATCCGAAACAGCCTACAACAGATATAGGTCCAGATTCCGTACTGCCAAGTCAATGCAATATATACTCACCGAAATCCAAACCATTATAGAAACCTGATTGACCCTGGATTAATCAACCGGATTCTGATTGGATGGAGGCAGCCCCCGGTCCAATTCGTTCTTTGCCGTTTGATGCTCCTACGTTCCCGGGTGAGACCCATGAATCTCCATGACTCCATGCAATGAAGTGGCCGAAGATACTCGTTTCGGTGAAAAGTCTATGTGGTTGAGACCACTTGTGTAGTATCGTGTGGGACGATGGGTGGAGACGAATTACCCGACTGGGACGATTGATTTGAATCTTGGCTCACTCTCTTTGACTTTTTGCTGATCTGTATGTGTATGATAGAAACAACAGTACTCCGTGCTTCGTACTTCGTACAACGTACGGCTTGGGTAGACATGCAGAGAGATCTATACCATGTTATCAGTATACTCCGTTGCCAGCTGTACAAAGCTTTTCAATAGTTCAAGTCTGCATGCACCCCCAGATCGAGCGAACAGCTGCATCTGCCCGAAATCTCCCGGGTGATGGCTTGCAGGAGGATGCATCCCCTGTGTTTATTTGGGTTTGGCCAGGCTGTATTAGAAAATGGAGGCTTCGTTGATTTTTTTTTTTTTTTAAAAAAAAAAAAAAAAAAAAAAAATCAACAACAACAAACACTGGTCGTGCATGAAAGTTTCAAATCGTAGGATTTCAGCCCCGCCCCGATCCTCACGATGCAGTCCTCGGGTGCAGGAGATCCTGACTCAATGCAAGCACCCCGCCTGAAATCGGAGATCGGCTCCAAGGCAAGTGCCGTGACGGAATTTGGGGCGGCTAGCTTTGGAATGTATGATGCACAACTGGTGCCCGCCATGAACCAAAAAAAAAAGGCTGGGCCCAGGTGTTTGTTTGTGTTTGAAGTGAATTTGTAAGCGGGGGCCATATCGCAGGTCTGATCCATTCTTGAAATGCTCATTCTCCATCCAAGTCCGGTGAGTCTCTTACATGTATAGCCAATGCAAATCAGAATTGCTAGTTCATGTATTCGTGGTGGAGACGGCAGGGTTTATCGAATCTACAACATAGATTTGCTTTTAAAAGGGGATCCGCGCGATCAGCGCCTAAAGCGGGACATCTAGACGAAGGTGGGAGCACACCTTTTGTGGATGGACATCTTACGACCCACGACCAATGCTTGTCCGTCGATTTGTGCTCCGTACATACAACACAATTGTTCTCAATGCGGATCGACGGAGTGAGACATCTGATGGGTCTGGAAAGGTAAATGGACAAGATTTAATCCTTCGGGGACTCGGAAGAAGGTAACCCATGGTTCCAGAATACGAGTTCTGCAAGTAGGATCTTGTATGTTGTAATTGAGTGCCAAAAGAACCTCGAGATCTGCAGTTTGGTTGAGCCTTAACTAAAGCCAAAATTGCCAAGGCAATCCTTCTTTAAGCTGCATTTGACCTTGATTGACCTGAAGAGAAAGAGAGAGAGAGAGTTCCTGATCTGGTTTCTTGGCACAATTTGGCTTCGACTCGGGCAGGTGATGTAATCTTCGCGTGGCCAGTGGATTTGGTGCGATCCATGGTTGGACGGGTGGGTGGAATTTCTTTAATGCGGACCAGAATCTCGGTTCCGATTTGTATGTATTTGTACAACATAAGTTTCAACACTGTATTTTCTAGAATCACTGCAACCACATCTCCTACCGCCAAAAGGCCCGCGCAACCGAGTTGATAAAGTCGATCCCGTCTTTGCGCCATGTATCAGCCTCCATATAACTCGTAGTATTGGCATCGAGACAGAGATCAACGGGCTTGTTCGTGGAATAAGAATCCCAATGCACAGGGCTCTGCACTACACCCGGGTTGGGATCGAGGTCGTGGATAAAAGATGCCCACATGCTCGCCATCATAGAACTGAGGTCAAGGTACGACTGTGGCACCCCATCAAATGGTTTGCCATAGTGATATCCCAGTCCGGCAATGTTGTGGAACACAAATGCCACCTCCTCGAAATGATTCACACCCGAAAGGAGGGGCACAGCTGCCGAGTGCACGTTGAACCGGTAGCAGTATGCTGGGGTTGACGTTTCGGCCCATACTTCGCATTGTCGCCGGCGATTGGCATGCATGAAGTGGTCACCCGCGAAGGCTGAGGTGCGGCGCCATTGCTGACCGTTTGAAGGCACGCGCTGGTCTCCGAGAAAGGCGGGAATGCCTTGCGATGGGTCATCCGGGTAAAGTTCGAGGATGCGCTTGGCTACAGAGGGGGGTGTCTGGAAGTTAAATCCACCGTCTGAATGGGTTAGCTGCTGAGTTCGTAGCGTGGAAGTTTTTGGATACACACCGGTCAAATATTGATACCACTGCTCTGTGGTGTTGATGCCTCTAGGCCCAAACGCTGTTCCTTCATCCGTGTTGGTGCCGGCAAGGATAGGAACTTTCACAAATGCATGCTTATTCAGTTGATAACTACCCCAGTTCTGAATCAAGTCCCCGTCCACGACAGGGGAAAAGTTATAATCAGACTCGCCCTCCGTAACGTTTAGAGCGGCGTTGAGCGTCTCAAACGGTACTTCACGAAGGCACTGCAGTGAATCCACGACGTCTGAGCAGCCTACCTTGGCGGCCAACGAGTTGTACTTTGATTGGAACGTCGTATAGTTGGACGGACTGGAAGCTATCGACCCCCCAGACTGCAGAATGCCAGCCCGAAACAGCTTGTCATCGCGTCCGTTGTATGCTGTAAGGTGATATCCCACTGACATGGCACCTGCCGACTCGCCCCATATGGTGACTTTCTTAGGGTCGCCGCCAAAGGCGCCGATGTTTTCCTGGACCCATTGAAGCGCCAGCCTCTGATCTCTCAATCCAAGATTGGTGTTTCCGCTGCCGGAGACTTGACTGGAACTTATAAAGCCCCATGCGGACAGTCTATAGTTCAGCGTGACAGCGATGAACGGCTTGCCTTTTATCCGAGTTAGACCGGACTTTCAAGCATCCTAAAAGAGGGCAAAAATCCCTACCAATTCGATACGAGTTGTCTACAATCGCAGACATGTTGTAACGCTCATCAGCCCCAGAGCCTTGAGAAAATCCACCGCCATGAATCCACACTCCAACAGGAAGTTTCGAGTCTTTGTTGGCAGAAGAGCCCCGGATTACGTTGAGGGTAAGACATGCTTCTGACTGAGGGTACCAAATCGAATCCGTCTAATTTTCACATTGGTCAGAATAGTCAGAATAATCTTGGGGGGGGGGGAGGGGAGGGGGGTGGAAGAAATTGACTAAAAGAGTTGTACTTACGCCATATCCAACACAAATATCCGAGTACTGTGTGGCATTGCGTGTAGCATCCCAGCTGGCATTCAAAGACTGCGGTACAGTAAAGCGCAGATTTCCTACTGGCTGCTGGGCATAAGGCATGCCTAGAAAGAAATCCTGGTTGTAGGTTGAGCTTCGCACTCCAGTATAGGTTCCATTGCGCACTGCCGCTGTGGGAGATGACTGTGTCGGGACAGCATGGACTGCTGTCCATAGTAGAAAGCTGGTTACCAATCCAATCATAATGAGATAAAGGAAAACACTCTTGTCCGCTATCGTCTTGTCCTTATGAGTCGGTTTGGTTCCTTTTATAGCATAAATGTTTCCATCACCGAAAGTCCGAGGACATCCGGGTTGCAGGAAGGCCCCATCGCCCAAATAGTTTGTGATTGACATTCCGGAGATGTGAACGGCAGATATGAGTTCCGGTCGTGGAGCAGAAACAGCATAGCGAAGTCGGAATAATAGACATTTGGAGTAGAGTTCGTGATGCCAAGAAGTGGAGGTGGGATGTCAGTCGGTTCACCCAATGCCCCTTCTTGATTTTCCGGGGTAATCAGTTTCATCACCAGCTTCCCCAAACTTTGACGGACGATTGTCTGCTTTGGTCGTAACCCATATTAAACATTCCGACGATTAGCCGAAACTTTTCTGCTGAGCCAAGTCTTCAGATTTGGAGATCTGTTGACATGTAGACATGTAGACATGTAGATTTGAAGATTCGTAGATTCGCACATTCGTACATTCGCAAGAGAGAATTAGGGCCAGGTAACCCAGTACTCATAGTAACACCTTGAATCAAGTTGAACTAGGAACATTGTAGAATGAAAGAGGTCGTGTGATATATGACGTACGGCGGGGTTTCTGACATCCAAATAAAGTTCGACGGAATGTAACCGACTGAGACCGACATTGTAACGGTGGCTGTGATGAGACATAGGCAATGGTTTGCTCCTGGAAAGCTCGGATGTAAATATACAACATACACGAGAATTTGACACCTAAATTCCCATCAGCAATATGGTCATTACCAAATCGCTCCCGTACCGGGGTCCGACTAGAATCCGAAGAGACTGCCTCCATTATCGCAGTCACGCAAGGTTTTCTCGCAGCACTGAGCGCCAAGTCGCGCGCTGATTTCGAGAAACACTGTGTCCGAGTAGGAGGAATCACACTTTCCCCTCCGACTTCACTGCGCTTCTGTACGATTGGTTCGTTTGTTGAACATGTCGCCGGGCTCAAGGATGATATTAATGAGCGTATCTGGGATCCTGAGGTGAAGGTGCATGAGGCAGGAAGCCTGAACTTGGCCGCTGTGTGGGCCCCATTTCGGGCAAAGATCAATGGCGTTGTGGATCAAGTTGGTGTTGAATAATTTATTTTGCATAGACTCAACGGCGAGTAAAAGATGACTGGGCTGGCGGATATGTGTCGACTGCCGACTGAAGAGGAAATGCTGATGGAATGAGTACTTTGGAGAGGCTTGGAAAAATGAAAAAAAAAAAAAAAAAATCAAGGCTCATCAGATGCTGTGACAAGAAGGGCGGCCTCCATTTGTCATGAATATGTGCAAATTATTTCAGTTTCTGCTATACATGCTCACACTCTGGATATCTAGTTGTGTGTGGGAGTATGTTGATACCTCTGATCTAGACCGTTTTGCCTCGAAGAAGTTCCCATCCGACTGATCCCTTTTTGCCTTCTTTGACAGTCATCTCCTCAACGGCCTTCACTAGATCGTAGGTAATCTCCTCAGACACAACACTGTCCTGCTTATAACTAGGATGCTTGGCTACAAACTCACGCATCCATCGAGCCCCAGTCCAAAGAGTTCCATTGGCTCGCTTCCGGATCAAATCAAGATAGCTGGCCAGGAAACATCTTGTCTCGACGTCAACGTTGATGCTGTTGAGGTAGGACTCCACGAGTGGGATGAGACCCGGGAATGATCCGTCTGCGCATCCATTGACAATGTCGTCGATGGTCATGAGATCAAACTCTGTCTCGACGGGACCAAGAGGAGGTGACGGAGGGGGAGTGTTTATAGCTGACGACGCCGTAGACGAGAAGGTGCTGCTGTTCGTCGATTGCTGTGCGCTTCTAGGGACCCTAGAAGGGAAGGGGTCCTTGCGGAACCAAAACTTCCGGTCAAGAACAGCATTGCGAGCATGCGCTGTCTCCATGTTGTCTGTAGTACGCTGAATCGGGATGTAGAAGTTGAGATCGAAGCTCAGAATGGCACGGGTGATGAGGACGATGAAAATGCTAAACGCAGCGTTCTCGAAATCCGTGATTTGGATCTCCATGGACCGGAACTCAACTCTCCAGCCAATATCATCTTTATCAGGTGGTGGCGGCTTGAAGCGCATGTGCTGCCAATTAGTGGATTGTAAATTCTCAAAGTGATCACTCTTGTTGAGATCAAGTTCTTCGAGATCCTCAGAGAAAATGACCAAGGGATCACGAATGAACAAGTGTGCGAAATGCGTCGCAAGTAGGTCATCCATTCCCCCGTCCATAAGACGTTTCTTAATATCCTCATCAACAACTAGATCAGGATCGAAGTATTCTTTCCGGAGACGAGGATCCTGAGAGATGTAAGTCGAATTAGAGGCATATCGTGACTTGGGAATTCTCCATCGGTCATTCTTGAGAGGCTGCGAGAGGTTAGTCCTGCGAGCCAAGCGTATTAATCCAGAAAACTAACAGCTTCGCCAATTTCCTCGAGTGTCCTGTCATCGACTGCATTGCCAATTTGATTCCATCGCACATCTGTGTCCACGAGGAAACCTTTATAGATGGGTGTAGCGGCGGTCAGGGCCAGAAGAATGGGCCCCAAAGGACTTAGTTGATCATAAAGCCTTCTGCCTTCTGTCATGTTCTTTGCTTGAAAGGTGATCTGCAAGCAACAGCTGCCCATTCCGAATGCCATGGCGTCCATGTAAACATGATCATCTTTAGCTGCGCCGTTGCGGACGTCGTCATCCTCTGGCCAATTATGAAGGTCGTAGTTAACGGTTGGATCCTTGAATGGCCTGGGCGTATGGATGTCGTGGAAAACAGGTACATTCAATTCGACCTTGCGACCTCTTCGGGATCGAATGTTGGCGGCCAGAGTGGGGAATCGGATATGGGGGTTGGCAATCTCATCAGGAACAAACTGCGAGCGGAGGGCTGGCCCAGACGGAGGATAGTATGGCTGGATGTAGTCATCGTTGGTTCCCAGCCGAGGGAAGGTTGTCAAGGTGATAGGGACTTCATTTGGAGCCATGTGTGCTTTTGCAACTTCTCGTCTTGGGGTCTTTTAGCGTGTTTTAGGTCAAGCTGTGTTGCTGAAAGAGCTCACCTCCACTTCATGTTGGACTCCACCTTGAGTAGGTCTTTAAACCCGATCCCCCAAGGTTGTCCAGGAGTAGCCTCCAACATGAACCTTCCAAATTCGGGGTGGAAATGAGGCGGCTCCTCCCCGACGCTGGCTGTTATCAGATATACTAGTTCCTGTTGGACATCAAATCACACTCACTGGTCCCCAGTTTGGCTGCCCTTTCCGGAACCAGACTTCCACAACTCCTCGTCTCTTGCAAGTGATTTCAGGATCTCAGCCTGGGCTAGAGATAGCCGTGATTTCTTCGCCGCATCGTCGAGAGCTACCACAAGGTATTCAACCTATTATAAAGGACGTGAATAAGCGATTGTGACCGGAAAACACTATGCGGACCAGAACAACATACCTCGTCGCCCCAAAGGAGAGCATCACGTTCTTTGCCTCGTGCCCTGCGCCAATTGGCAAGTAATTGCTATTCAAGTCAGACACCTCGAGGTTGTTTCGTTACCGATCTAGATGAATCGAACATAAGCGGCATACCTCAATACCCCACTGGCGCACCTGGCCCGCCTTTGTCTTGGCTTCCGGCCATTCCAGCGCTGTTCCAAGTGCTCTGCTTGAAATTAGAGGGGTCCCGAACAACAAATCAAACCTCCCATGACACATACAGAAGTCCCATTGTGTCGAAGACGTATGTCTCAGGCTAGCGAACACAAAATGCCCAGGCACAAGTATAGGGTAAAAGAATCAAGACACTCCTAGAGTGAATAGGAAGGCTGAAAGTCGAAGAACTGAGAGTAATCAAAGAGATCTAGACCTGTACATAGGTCCCTTTCTAATTGATTCTCTGCAATTCCTGGCAAATGACAATGAGAGGGGTCAATTTTTCGGAGGGCCGGCCGATTTTCTAGCGGGGGCGGCGATAACGGCGGGAGTTTGATTTCCTACCTGCCCAACTGGGAAACCTTGGTATTATTAATCATAATTTGTCACCAGCCCTTCGGTGATGCTCTGGAGACTTCCAAGGTTTTTCAACGAAGACTTTCATGTAGATTTTCATCTGACTAAATTTGGGAAATACTGAACATGGAGTGTCCTCGTGCAGAAAGAGATTGAGGTGAGATAGTGGCGAAATAAGACCCTGCACTTGCATCTTCAAGGATCACCATAGGAGCATATGTCATAGGCCCGAGCGATGTCTACATGTAGGTACGGAGTGCAGATAACTATGTTAGCCAGTAATTAGTGTCAAAACAAACCTGGATAATGTTCAATTCAATCAGTAAGCTAGACTATAGAGATGCTACCTGCAGGATAGGTAGGAAGTAGGTGTCTAAATTTAAAGTCTCAAGAGCATGAAAGATATCAAAAGCATAAGGGGCGGGCCTTAGCGACATGATTCAATGACGACAGCATCAACTATGTATGACACTAAGCATCAAATCTGCAGGTATCACGTTATAATGCAATATTACATGAGGTATTCATGAGATATTTGTCCAAGGAGAATTGTCTGAGCAGCTTCTCACCAAGCGCTATTTTCGTTTACCTAGTCTTGGGGCTTGTTCATGCATCCAAGCGTTCAATTATCATAGTAACATACCTACTATAACTGGAGTAACATCATCCATACCACCAACCGGCAGCACTACAGCCAATAGAACCTGCAGCTTACTCTTACAAAGCCGCAAACGATCATTTGATGCAGGAGTAGGTGGTGTCTAACTAGGCAACATGCTTTGGTCATAGATTAAGAGGTTTACCTAAGTAAGTATTGGGGAGATCTATACAAGAAGCAGCCCGAATGAGCCTCACGAGGCTTACATTTGGTAGGCTGTGACAATGCGCGATTGCGCAGAGAAAAGCAGTGCGGTCCAAGTTCGCCGAAGGAATTTGAAAACCCTAGTTTCTACATGAGCAAGAAACTACGAGGAATACACAAGTCAAACTGTTAGCGCTGTTTAGCTCTTTTTGGAGATAAGGCGTCTACGATACGATCTACATACACGCGCTCAAGCTATGCCAAATGATACTTTTCGATGGACACATGCTTGGCCCGAAAAGCTATGAGAAACATGCTGGGGATTGATCTAGCCAATGTCAACAGAGCCTCAAGTTGCGGATGCAATTGTTGTTCTTACAGGTGAAGAAAAAAATGGCCGATTTTGATGAAAGGTCCAAACGCCAAAAGGCAATCCATAAGCAGTTTCGGTGTATCTATTATTTACATATCCTGCTGCTTTAGCAGCAGCACCGACCGTGCATACCAACAGTCCCACAATTCAGTTGCTCCGGGCGCCATCCTTGGCGGCACGCAGCTCGTCCATCTTGGCCACACGCTTCTTGAACTCCTCGTACTGGCACTTCTCGTATGAGTGTCGCTCATTCTGGAGGGGAAAGAAGAGAATGACATTAGCCGACTAGCTCTAGAAAGCGCTCTGGTTGAATCGGATTGGGCTGGAACATCAAAACGAGGGACCTCGTACCTCGCACTTCCAGGGAAGGTAGTACTCCGCTTGTCGGCATCGATTCAACGGAATCAGCAGGTGTGCGCATGAATCTCTGTACTGCATAGGAAGACGGGCTTCCGACATCTCCTGGCGTGTTGCTGGAATCTGATTAACCTTCCTGCTGGAGTTTCAATCATTGATCAATGGCTTTATAATCTTACCGGAAGTCTCCGAGAGACCGACGGCACTCTTAACCGTTTCAATGACAGTCATTTTATCGATTGTTGAGGGGTGGAAAGGTAAGGAGCGGGGAAACAAAGGCAGGACGGCGTGGTTGGCGATTCCCGCTCGTTTGAGGTTCCTGCTGGCCCGATACCAGAAGGTCACATGATAACTAAATCACATGACGTTGTACCGAAACAGGACTAGTGCGCACTTTACGCGTCCAGCGCGTATCTGGGATGCCACCCCAGCTCCACCGAATAGCATCTCTTTGTTCTCGGTCCGGATTTTTATCGCGTGCAATGCATCGAGTCCCGAAGACTTCTTGCGCCGATCAACTTGTGGATCTTCTAGGGGTGACGTTTCGGCTTCAACGTGCGTGGGTGCCATATTGCTCTTCGGGAACCTACTGAATTGCAGCGGCCAACGGCGACGCACATTATGGCGGGGATGGACACCATTTACTCTGCTACCTATAGCAGTGTAAGTATGCTTTAAATGGAAAATCTTCACTTCCCCGGCGTGGGATTGTATCCTGTATTGAATGCGAGCACAACTGATGTTCTCACTCCCAGGTCCCCGTGTACGAGTTCAAGCTCGACACTGACAGTGTCATGAGAAGGCGAGCGGATGATTGGGTCAATGCAACACACATCCTTAAAGCCGCAGGGTTTGATAAGCCTGCACGAACGCGCATCCTCGAACGAGAGGTCCAGAAGGGGGTACATGAGAAAGTCCAGGGGGGTTATGGCAAATATCAGGGTATGTCTTGGGATCCATAAGACCTGAAGAGAAACTTCAGCTTACTGACAGATGATGCTCACAGGAACATGGATCCCACTTCCGGAAGGCCGCCAGCTTGCGGAACGCAACAACATCCTTACCAAACTAGCCCCGATTTTCGATTATGTTGCCGGAGATCACAGTCCACCACCGGCGCCAAAGCACACATCAGCTCCATCTAAACCCCGAGCACCGAGGAAATCGGCTGCCGCAAACCGTGCTGCTGCCACCGCTGCAGCGGCCGCAGCGGTAGCAGCTTCAGAGTCCCTGAAAGTTGTCCAACCCCAGCGCAGCATGGGTCCTCCAACCATTCCACAAGATCATTATGACATGAATGCAGGGTTCGATGATAATGAGTCAATCGGTCACGCTACAATTGAATCATCATCAATGGTCGCAGACGAGGATATACTTCAAATGTCACACGGCGGACGGAAGCGGAAGCGTGGGGTGGATGAGGCAACCGCTATGTCCATCAGCGAGCAAGAACACATAATATACGGCGATCAGCTTCTAGACTATTTTATGACCGTGGGTGATGCACCAGAGGCAACACGCATTTCTCCTCCCGAACCACCTGCTCATTTCCAAGTCGATCGAGCCATTGATGATTCGAGGAACACAGCACTCCACTGGGCATGTGCGATGGGTGACTTGGGAATTGTGCAAGATCTTCTGCAGAAAGGAGCTAATGTCAAGGCACTTTCGGAGCATGAAGAGACCCCACTTGTCCGAGCTGTTCTGTTTACCAATAACTACGAGAAGAGAACGTTCCCGGCTCTCTTAGATATGCTTCTGGATACTGTCTCTTTTCGAGACTGGTTCGGTGCCACTATCTTCCATCACATTGCAGAGAATACTCGAAGCAAGGGAAAGTGGAAGAGCTCACGTTATTATTGTGAAATACTCCTCGATAAGTTATGCAAGACATGCTCACAAGATGAGATACAAATGTTGTTGTCATGTCAGGATCAGAATGGAGACACCGCTGTCTTGGTTGCTGCTCGAAACGGCGCGTTTCGCCTGGTGAACATCCTTCTCGTGCATTGTCACCGCGCTGGTGATCTGGTGAATAATAAGGGGGAAACCGCTAGCAGTATTGCACTACGTTCTCAACATCATGAGCAGGACATTCCGCCGGCCCCATCTTCCGTCACTATGGATGCAGACGCAGCTGGTCTTGTGGGCACGGATCGACAGTCCGTTGCTCCCATCCCGGATGCCCCTGCGACCTCTGAGCTCCTCTCCAAGATTGGAACAATCATGGTCGAGGCTAATAAAAAGCTTGCCGTGACCTATGGAAACTCAAAGATCAACCAGCAAGATTCCAATGATGTCGCCAATCCCGAAGCGTTACACGAGCAATTGGAATCCGACCGCCAGAAGATTCAAAAGCAACTCTCTGCACTGGCGGCTAAGGAGGCCGAGCATGAGCGTAATGATGACCAAGCTGGTCGATATGAAAAATTGCGGGCAAGCTACGAGTCCCTTCTTGAGCAAATCCAGCATGCTCGACTGGCTGAACAGTTTGCTAATACAGAGGTACCTAAACCTACGCCCGCGTCACTTGAGCAAGATGAATTAATGGCTCGGTATCGACTCGCCCAAGAGCTCAACTCTGCGCAGAAGATACGTCGCAATGCCATTACGGATTTAGCGCAACAAACTGCGGATGCGGGTGTGAGCACCAAGTTCGATATGCACCGTAAGCTGGTTGCTTTGGCGACCGGGCTCAAAGAAGAAGATCTGGACCCTATGGCTGCGGAGTTGGCTGAAACGCTGGAATTTGACCGAATGAATGGCAAGGGCGCCACTCCAGAATTAGGTCATGGACGCTTACCATCCCGGAATGAGTCGGCCACTCTCCCCGGAACTGGTGTCCAAGTGGATGCTTAAGTACCTCGAGGTCGCACCATGGACTCGATGTTTGATAATATCTCACGACTCATTGATTTTCTTCCTCTGGCACACCATCTCAGCCAGCAGATACCCCGCATCTTCATCCTTTTTCTCTTCTTCTTCACATCCATTGTTTTGTCTTTTCTTCATGTTCTGTCCTCATGGCTCGTCAACAACTCATCTGGTTGTGATTTTGGGTCTCATTCCATCTGACTAGCATTATGGCCTACAAGCAGACAGTACAGACACAGGCTGTATAACTCTTATTTCATATGTGTCTGTACAGACCATAAGAGTGCTTGTGCATTGTACATACAACATGGGGGTAGCGGTCCCCGAACGGACGAGATGCGAAATACCAACCCAGGAGGGGCACATCTGTACGTTATACATGTTATGATTCATTTAGGGCGACAAGAGGCCTGGTCAGTACCAGCTTTGCGTGTAATTCTACATTTGATAACCCATACCTTCTTGAATCGTTGTAGATCATCATAATCACGCTAGCCCCTGCCACGATCTCACTGGGCAGTTTCTTGGTCTGTGTGATCCTCCCTGGTCATAGCACCGGGGGGGATCTTAACCTTTTCGGTCTATGATCCCTGAAAGATGCAACAACGCAGGCCCATTGTTATCTTCGCGCATTTTACATAGCACAGCCGATTCTTTGGCCGACCAAAAAGTTTAGTAGTTGCTAATGAAAAAGATCATACTCTACTAGAACCATGCATCCACGCCTTGGTTCATAAGCGAACGTGGGAGGTATCCTCATCTCAACTAGCCGTCAAGATTTATTGTTGTCCACAAAGTACTTGATATGCCACTTGTCGCTGATCGGACTTGCATGCCCACCTGGACAACCATTTTCTAATTTCCGCAACTTCTTGCCAAAGAAAACGTAGTTTTGGGGGGACATGGCGGCAAGCACCAGAGCCTTTATCTACTTGTTTCATGATTCAGGGGAAGGTGGTCTTGTCTACAATTTACACATGATTGTCACATCCAGTGTGTCACACGAGAACGGACACGATGAGAATCGAACTGGAGAGTCTACTTAGATTTCTACTCTGACCAATTTGGCAAATCATGTTCTATAATTTCCCTTGCCTTTCTTGGGTTTGCCTAAATTTCGTTGTTGTTTTGTTTCACTTCAAGCGCTGATTGCTTTAGATAGATCAAAAGTCGCCCAAGATCACTTACATGTCGTGATGCTACCCTCGTGATCATCTCATAGCTCAGGGGTAAAGGAGGCTATGAGGGAGCAAAGCCAGGGAACATTATAGAAACACGCTCGGGAGTGATAAAAAGCAGGAGAACAACGAATACTGGAAAGACACGCTAACATTAGATCCCAGAATTTATTGTCATCGCAGCGCATGCTTTAACAATGATCGTAGTGAGATCTGGTTGAGTTGTGAGCTAGAAGCAACCAAGTCCAGGCAAACCCATTGGCTGGCATTAGCATCAGCGACGAGCGGCTCTAGGGGCATTGTCAGGCGTAGATGGCAGCCACGTCGCGCCACCAGAGGCCACCAGCCAATAGATTGGCTAGGGATGTGATGGGTGATCAATACAGGTCTGGGTGTGTTGCTTATTGGTTGACAGGACGAGCCAGTCAGACCTCGAAATCTCCCCAATGGGTCTTGTTCCGTGATGCTGTCAGCTATGATCAGGCAGTAAGGCAGAATAATAGGATTTTCCCTAGAAGATAGGTAAACCTGAAAAAGCTTGAAAAGCCTCAATTCTGCCCACATAAGAGAAACAGAATAAAAGAAGATGTCAAAGTGAGCCTCCGTTGATATTCCATTGATTTTCCCTCTCAAAGCCGTTGTGCTTGGAGAGATGACACTAGTCCCCTTCTGGTCTGCTGTGTTGGGTCGCTGCCTCGAGGATCAGGCAGCAGTCCCCACCTAGGCCATCCACCATCTTCATCAATCTCTCTCTTCTTCTTTCACATCCAATCCTCCATCTAATCTTCGATTCTTTCTTTTCCTTCCCCTTCCCCTCTGCATTCCTTCTTTCTCTGCAGCTCTTCTCGTTTCATGGAAAATTCTCGAAAAAGCATCTATCCACTTTGCAAATAGTCCTGATTAGTCCCGCCCCCCTGAGGAAAAACGTTGTGTTTGGCCGAGAACCGAATTTACAGCTTTTTTTTTCTGATTTCCTGCAAAAGTTCATCTCTTCGGCCGGATTCCTGAAGTCGTTTTCGCCTCGGTTATTCGCACTGGGTTGTTTGGTCGCGAGCTTTAGTCTTCGATCTTCGGCACTGCGTGAACTACTCTCTTTTTTCTTATTCGGCTGGGATTTGCAGAGCATTTCCCCGGACATATTTATCTTTTCATCGTGGTCTTGCTTCGCGCCTGGCTTTTTCTCTCCTCGGAAATATCCTCTTAATTGCTTTTTTTTCTCATCTTTTTCCCTTTCGAGGTGTCAACAAATCACCTCCACCTCGGTTTCCTCGAGAACTATTCCTCGGGCTCGCGACGTTCAAACCTAGCAAGTCCCTGCACAGCTTGGTTTCTCTATCATCTGCCATCTTTATTGTTAGCTACTTACTCGCTTTGCACATCTTCACCTGTGATTGGTACATGTTGTTGCCTTCTGCCCCATCCTTTGGAGATTTGCTGACCACCTTTTGGACACAGAAAACCCCCAACTCTCTCGTCTGCATCTCCTTTTTCGATCGTTGAATCTCGATCTTGCAGACCAATTTCAGCGTATTGCATAGACACCATAATTCCTTAATCGCCGGGAAGTGAGTTCAGCTTTGTGGTTGACCCCAAACGCTCACGTCGAATCCGGACGTCAAAAGATACCACTTGTCTCGCTTGCACTCTATTGCACATACCTACAACCCACCCCTACCAAACGAATATGAGTATGGACGCTGGCGGTCTTGCTCAAATGTCTTACAATTCTTCCTTCAATAATGGCAGTTCCCTGGGTGTGCCAGGGTCTGGCTTCGCCTCACGCGGCAAAGGTTCTCACATCAAGCGCTTGAGTATGCCTCCCCAGGTTGCTACCATCGACGAGTCCCAGACATCGGCATCTGTCTCTACTCCACGTACCAGTCGCTCTCATCTTTTGGCCGGACTGCGCACTGCTCCCAAGTCTGCAACAATCCCCTCTGGACATCAGCAGCGGAATGGAATGGAAGGTGCTCAGTTCACTGGGTATTCCAACCGAGGGACCGACAGGGTCCCACAAACTGCGACCGGAACCGGATTCCCACGGCACAACTACACCACGAGTCAGAACGCGAACTCGCTCCGCAACAACTCGCCTCACAATCGCATGATGTATACTATGCCGGAGCAGGTACTTGCACCTCCGACGCTTGAGATGGCCGGTGGCGATATTCCACTCGATGAGAATATGTATGCGGAATTGATGTCAACCAACCTGTTCCTTGCTGCGCAGCAGCAACGCTTGCAACAGCAGTTGATCAGTGTGACTGCTGCAGCTCAACAATTCCAAGGCCTCAATCTTGGGATGTCCGTTCCTCGACAGCAACAGCTTCCTTCCCTCTCCATCCCTGGTATGGGATTTTATCAACAGCAACTCCAGCAAGGCGTTCAGCCCGTTGTGCAGCCGGTTCCTGGTCAACCTGGAATGTTCTGCGTCTACAACCCTCTGACTGGCCAACAAAGCTACATCATGGATAACAACTCCCAGGAAGAATGCCAGCAACAGTTTTATCAAGATGCCCAGTCCCACATTGGCCAGCAAGTTCCCCAGTTTCGCGCAGAGATCTCTCCTCCTGCGGACGCCACGCACTCTCCAATGCAATTCTCGCAGCCAATCTCTCCTCCCGTTGGCACGCCCTCTCCGCCCCACGAATCGTCTGTGAATGCCCTCCGCCGAGGCCACCGAAAGAACCTTTCATTTAATCCAAGTATCAAGCCGAACATTGACACTGTCAAGGCCAATGTGGGACCCGGCCCTAGGTCTGCTGCCCTGCCGCCGACACCGGCCACTGGAACCTTTGGACCCGGTCAAAGTCGTGCCGGTGAGCATCCGATGCGTCAGCCTCGCGGTCCCCCTTCGCTTGAGGACCTCGTGGCCAAGCCCACCTCCAAGCACGAAGGTAGCAAAAATTTTGCGACCCGTCAGCGACGTCGTGCTGTTCACAATCTTGTTCGCGCAGGGATTGAGCGACGTGGCGACACCCGCAGTCTTGGATACCATAGTAGCGGGGGCACCAACACCCCTGCGAGTGAAAAAGAATTTACCTTCTCAGATGGCGATGATGCTACCGTACGCAGCGGCGGAAGCCTCTCCAGCAAGCCTAGTCTAGGCAGCTTGCGAGCAGTTGCTAATGGTGCCATTGGGTCCGAGAGAAGAGAGAGATCCAGCCGGGATCGCAAGTCCCCAGACAGTCCCTTCCACAGCGCCACCCCGACTAGCGAGGACGGTGGCTACTTTTACTCCAAGTTTGTTGATACTCGCGGGGACTATGCTCCCTCACCTAGTGCTAGTGGCACCTCGTCGCCGTCAGTGGCGGATGTTGTTGCTGGCCAGGGGCCGGTAGTTCAGGCACCAGAACGACGCAAGACGCCGATGCTGGTGTTGTCCAGCGCTGAAAAACGCAAGACACCCTTCATGTAATGCCGAACATCACGTGACAGTGACGTATGACCTTTGATCTTTTTTTTTTCTTTTTGCCAAACGGGTTGGCTGTTGTCTTTCTTTCCCTATCGAATCCTGATCAAATAGTCTTGACAGCGGCTGATCCTCTGCCATTCCTTTCCTCATCACCACTATTGCTGGCAATTCATGCCGAAGTTTATGTTTTTTGCGACGAAAGACCTTGATTGGTCTGAAATGACTCTATTCTTACTTGTTTTCTTTTTGCGCCTCTTCAACTCATTATCCCCTAAATTTTGCCACCTAGCTTTCATTACAGCCGAGGCTCGGCCGACCGGCTCTATATGCTTGGAACTGACACTGGAAGAGAGGCTCCTGCCATGGCAAGTTGTCGTTTCTTCTCTTCTCCATTTGGCTTCTGGTGTACATCTGGTTATGTACAAACAGCTCTCCCCAGTGCATTCCTTGAGTTCAGATCGCATGGTGAATACATATCTTGACAAATGTCTGATCTTCTTGACGTATCTATCTTGTTTTGGCTATGTTGATCATGGCCCGGTCTCTAGTATCTAACCAGTTCTATGGTGGACAAATTCAACAACCTGTTCGAGCTATGCAGACATGATTCTCAAGTCCTACACTAATCCTGAGGCTGTTCTACAAAGAGCCATGTGGCAAACTTGGTTACTCGGTCTGCTAAAACACTACCTAGGTAGTCTCGCTTAGAAATTCGTAGGCAGAAGAGACATCTTCTCTTTTGGGTTGGGTCTTCACCGGTGACTAGAACTTAAAAGAAGGCATCAAGCATCACTCAAAGGGCGCCCTGAAAAAAAAAAGACCATCAGAGGTCACATTTGCAGCTCATGAGTTTTATCTCAAGACGGGTCATGAGGTAACGTGAATTTCGCTACATCCAATTCAAAAGACCTGTGATTCCCATGCACCATGTACCTCATACCTAGTTTGCTGGCTACAGAGTTACTAGCTGCACAACTATTTTGGTTTCTATTTGGCACTTTCTGTCGAAAAGGCAAAGTCAGAAGTGGTGGTTATAGAATTTACTACTGTGGACTCATCCCAGTCGGCCGCTATCGGTGAGGAAAGTGACAGATTGCCCCGAGGAGTAGAGTGAGATGCCTAGCAGAAAGCAAAGGATGCGGAGGTCGTACGGCGGAAGGAGGTAAAAATTGCTAGCCATTTGGGGCCTCTTCCCTCTAATGACGTATCTAGCTTTATGTCTGTCTACACGATGAATAGGGAGGTCAACGGTTGGGCTGTGCAGATGGTAGTGTAGCTGACAATTTGGTTTCTAATCTACTTGGCTGGTTACCTTACCCGCAGACAAACTTTGATATGTCGTCCATTGTGCATCTACTGATATAATCTTGCCTTTGAAGTACGCGGGATCTCGAGGCCTGCGTTGGATATCAAGAACCATGGTAGAAGAACCTTGGGGGCACAACCCCCAAGTGACAAGATTTCTATACACAGGTCAACTCATGAACGTCGACCAACATATCATCACGAAGAAAGACACCAAATCCATCTTGAAACAAGGTACTTGCCACGGATGGATGATTTACTTTACTGAGGAAAGTAAATCTGATTTTCGTTTTCTCAACATGCGGAACGTCATAATGTCATTATGAGTAATCACAGAAGACATACATTTCCTCCTAGGCCACGTAGGAATCCTGAAAATAAGGCAAATTTTATCTATACCGATCCGGGGGTAGAGCAGCTGAACCTTCGTAGCACATGCGTTGCACATAGACAGTATAGTATTCATGTCAGCTCTGTAGTCCAAGCTTAAGTATTGGTCCCTGCGTCCTTCCAGGTCACACCAGTATCTTCAGTACGGCGGGTCGGGGAAGAGGGCCGTGTGACTAAGAGGGATGGAGAGGGTGGCACGCATGGTTGTGCGGTCGCATTGTTGCATGAAAGGATGAGATGGAGACGAAGCAAGACAGATTTAGTCAAGCCTCTTTAGTCTCAATCGCGTAGATATCTTGTCCAGGAAGGAAAACAAATGGGAGATCATACCGAGTATGATTTCCCTTTTTGATAACGAGCACCTCAGAAGAGACGATCCTAAGCCCATCTGAGATTCTCTCAGAGGCTTTAGGAACTACCTTGCACGGTATCCAATTGGAAGTACCGTTTGATGGCCACACCCGAGAATCAAGTTGGGCCCTGGTTGTCTCCCCCTGAACGGTGTCCAGGACTAGCACCGATCCAGAACTAGTCAACAGCCACATCTGTAAGCTTAAATCACCAAAGCTCCCCTGACGTAGGTTCTTGGGCAGCAGAATTTAAGTAATGATCATTGCCTAGATTAGCATCTCACATCTTTAGGTGGCACAATGACGAGCGAGGAGCTCATGGTTGGAATATTGGCTGATCATGGCATGAAAGGGGGGCATTTCAAGCCCACTGAGGAGTGCATGTGTGCTTGTTGAACACTCCTATGGGTAGTAGAACCCATTCCAGTACTGAGAAAAGCAGGGGGAGCAACCACTTGCCTCGAATACTTCTGCAGGCTTTTCTTCGCATTGCCCGGACAGATCACAAACCTTCGACATCCCCTCTGAGGATGGATACCGAGTCAAGCCTCGGAAGTCTTCCGGATGTCGATCCACGGTATGGATACTCATCTGCTTCTCAATGAATATCGGAGATCCCGGTTGGAAGGGAGGGAGGCCATTCATATCAATGAGATTCTTCCCGATGGTATGATGGGGTATCTTCAACCCCCGAGGATGGTTGTAAAACTATAGTATGCAGGTGGGTAAAAAGATAGGTTGAAATCTCTGTGGAGTTCTTGACTGGTCAAATCAATCAAGAAATGATGAAAATCAGGTCTCTTGCATGACAGAAATGTTTTGCCTGTCGGGTGATTTCCAATGATGTCAAAGACACACAAGGGATGACTTGGGCTGGTTCGTTGTCGCATTTTCATACGTCAATGTTGACAAAAACAGAAACAGAAGGGGAGAGATAGGACCAAACATCATTTAATCAACAGGAGCAGGTAAATTCACGCCTTAAAAAAAAAATTAGTTGCTCCACTGATCTTCTTCAATCTCGGATCGTGAAGATCACTCTTCAGCCACTGTCTCGATACCCACACACACCCCCCTTTGACCTGACGCGGCCTTCAGATTTCTTTTGACTCTGCGAACTTGTGGGACCTCATGGGCTTGTGGAACCCCTGGTCTTTTCGACAATGAGCTCGGTCCCCCTGTCTCTCTCCCCTTTGGGGGGATCCTTCGCTCGGCCAACGGTCGAGATTTGGTGAAGTTCGATGACATACGATCCAGAACGTCGGCTGTAAAGACAATCCTTCCCCTTTGAGGCTAGAGAGCCAGGTCTCGCTCAACTAATGTGATAATCTCCTGCAATGCCCGCCCAGGGGAAATGGACCGGATCTATTCGCCATGTTGGTAGTCAGTTCCATGCCTCGGGTCATCGTCCACTCTTATCCATTGAACCTTGCCAGCTGATTGACCATCGTGGCAAATTGGCAAACCCCGTGAGAGAACCTGGCATGGAGAATGGCGCCTCTACGGCTACACGGGGAAATCATGGCCCAAAAGAAATCCCCTTCCAATGCAGTCTCATTGGGCCTCTGACTCTTCTTGATATGGCCCGTGTGCTGCCCAGCAAACCGGAGAAGACTTTTTTCTGTTTTATTTTCAGTCCTGTCTTTAACTGAGAGGACCCTCGTAAATAGAGGGAACTCCTGCATCACACGCATCGTGTCCACTGTCTCTTTATATTAAATCGCCTTGCCTGATTTCCTTCCCCCCCCCCCATATCCCTTCCTCCGAGGTTGCATATATCTTTATTTTCCGATACAATATCATATGTCTTGAATTATGTACACATGACATAGTTTTCATTCCTGGTGGGACTTCCTCCGATCTCAACCCCCCCCCCCCCCCCACCTTCTCGAGAAGCTCTAGACCTGGCGTGCAGGTTCGTACCAGTTCCTCTTTGTGTTGGCGACAGTGGGTTCTTCTCTCTTTTCTAATGTTTCTGCGATGAAAGAGGTGAGCACACTATCTATTGGGTTGTCAAAGCTCACATAGTCCCAGCATCAAGAGCCCTCCCGATATTATCTCACATAGCTGACTGTTGCCGGGTGACAGTTGACCACTTGGGCACATGAACCGCATTGCCCGTGCTTTGATCTATGAGCTCGGTCACCCAGGGGGTCTGTGAGCTCTACTGAGTAACCAAGAAGTCGAGGCCAGTTTGAGAGAAAAGAATTACACGAAAATGGCAGGAGGTTTTTTTGACCTTCCGATCTCCCGCAGCGCCTCTGATGAAGGATCATCAAGTATATCACGGCCGCGTTCCTTTAAATCATCACTGCCCAGTGATAGCTTCCAAGGCCAGTCTCAGGTGCAGAGCTTCAGTGACGCTAGCGCACAGGGCAAGCATCGGAATGCAGGAATTCTCAAAAGCAAGAACCGTGTAAAGCTTACAGCCAGCGAGTCCGAGGCAAGAGACCAGCAAACTGGGTCCATGGTCGAATTCCGACTGGATCGAAGGGGCACTGAGCTGCTGCAAAAACCATTACCCACTGCCAGCATTCCAGGCTTCCAGGAAAAGGTCCCATCAAGCTCTCAACTGGCATCAAAGGTGGAAGATGATCACATTCGTGCGTCAGTAGATGTCGCCGGTTTGACGATCAGCACCAGAACTAGCGCCCCAGGAACGTCAGGAGAATATGAACTTGGTCAGGGTACGCATGACAAGGGGCGTGCCATCTGCTTCGCCCATGAAAGGGCCCACAGGCTCGCATCCCTTCTCAATTGCGCCCAGAATTCTCTGAAGCAAAGCCCTCGGTGCAGCCTAGTGTCTTCAACTGGCTCCAACCCTGCTGAATCGGTGTACCAGACCGAAGATGCAGATAATTTTCCTGTGATCAGCTTCCCCGAGAAACAACAACTCTTCGACACCTTGATAGATGAACATGAAGCGGAAATCTTAGATGGGCGATCACCACTGTGCAACGCCGAAGCCCAGTATCTAGTGCATCAAATGTCACCCCGAGACCTTAACTTCCTGACTCGCCTTCGCCCTCGGTCCCCCGGCCTGCACTCCAGTGACCAAGACACCGCCAGCGAGGCCAGAAAATCATGCGAATCTGCTGAACGAACCAGAAATTACCGCGGAAGCATTCTTTCATCGCTACTCAAGATTTACGACCAGCCTCCTTATAGCCAGAACCAAAGTCGAGGACGTTATGGGCGCTCTCGCCAGGGGAGCTCCTCCGAGTTCAGTGGACGCGGCCTGTCCCCGGACTCTGTTTGGAAACCACAGCGGAAGTGGTATCATAAAACAATCGCTCGTTCCAGCATTTCCATGGCCGGCTCTTCCCGCCGCTCCGGCTCTCCTTTTGCCATGCTCACGCGGTCCCGCAGCAGTGGTGCTGCCATTCCAAGCTTAGGCCACTCACGTCCCAAGCCTCAGCTTGAGGATGAAATTCACATCACTGTTCATATCGCCGAGCTTCTGTCTCGACAACGGTACTTGATCCGGCTTTGTCGTGCTTTGATGAAGTATGGAGCTCCAACTCATCGATTGGAGGAATATATGCGCATGACAGCTCGTGTCATCCAGATCGATGGCCAGTTTTTGTACATACCGGGCTGCATGATCATCTCGTTTGATGATGCCTCCACACACACAACAGAAGTCAAGGTTGTCCGGTCCAGTCAAGGCATAGATCTGGGTAAGTTGGCCGACGTACATGAGATTTACAAGGAAGTGATTCACGATGTCATTGGGGTTGAAGAGGCAATACAGCGACTCGATGAGATTATGAAGAAGCAGAGCAAATTCCACATTCTATTCCTCATCTTCGCTCACGGCTGTGCTAGCGCATGTGTTGGTCCCTTTGCCTTCAATGCCCGACCGGTTGACATCCCGGTGGCGTTTCTACTAGGGTGTCTACTCGGAGTTTTACAACTGATCCTGTCAACCAAATCGAGCCTTTATTCGAATGTGTTCGAGATCTCTGCTGCAGTTCTCACATCTTTCCTTGCTCGTGCCTTCGGAAGCATCAGATTCCATGGGGAACCTCTGTTTTGCTTTTCTGCCCTCGCACAGTCGGCCATCGCCCTCATCCTCCCAGGGTACACTGTACTATGTGCTAGTTTGGAGCTCCAGTCACGCAGTTTAGTTGCAGGCTCTGTTCGCATGGTCTACGCTATCATTTACTCCTTGTTCCTCGGATTTGGGATTACCATTGGCACCGCCGTTTACGGGCTCCTCGACTCTCAAGCCTCGACGGCGTATACATGCCCCGCCAGCCCCATCCATAACGAGTACCTGCAGCGGTTTCCGTTCGTGATTCTCTTCACCGTGTGCCTGGCGATCGTCAACCGCGCCAAGTGGAAACAAATGCCGATCATGGTAGTGATATCTCTAGCTGGCTACGTGACCAACTACTTCAGCGCCAAGCGTTTCTATACCAACACCCAAGTGTCCAATGCCCTGGGCGCTTTTGTCATTGGTGTGATGGGCAATTTCTACAGCCGGCTACGACATGGACTCGCCGCTGCAGCCATGCTCCCAGCTATCTTTGTTCTTGTTCCTTCTGGCCTAGCGGCTAGTGGGTCTCTGATTTCGGGTATTACTTCTGCGGAGGAAATGACCCGGTCTCCATATGCAGTTGTGAGCAATGGAACACAAGGATTTGTCGACGCGGCAAAGAAGCTATCAGCCGAGGAGGCCAGAAACCAAAGCTATGGTGTTGTTTTTGATATCGGATACGGCATGGTCCAAGTTGCTATTGGCACGACGGTTGGTCTCTTCCTAGCCGCTTTGGTGGTTTATCCGCTAGGCAAGAAACGAAGCGGACTGTTCAGCTTTTAGTCCATGGAGACGTCAATTGCCTTTCTCTCTCACTTCTGTTGCACTTATCTCTCTTGTTATTGCGTGCATTGCTTTTATCGTCATGCTCGACCATCGAGTCTCTTGGACATTTCGCATCCATGAACCCCGAATCTGAGGAACGGGAGTTCACTTGTTGTATTCTAATTCTTTTCTGTTTTATGAGACTGGCGAATGCAAAGACTATTGGCCTCTTTGCTGCGTCTCGACCTTTTTATTCCTCGTGTTGTCCTCGCCGATTAAGTCTAAATTGACTCACTATCCCGACCCTCTCCGTCTGGACATATATAGAAGCTACGATTCTCACGAGTCACGACTAAAATCATCGAGGCCTTTTCGCGTGTGCCTGTCTTTTGGATATCTATGTCTTTTATCCCAGGTGACAAGTTTGAATTTCGAGATGGGAAGAACAAAACTGCAATGTCTGAGCTTTGTCGTTGTCTGAATCTAGGCGAAACATCGATAGTCACAATTTACTGGAGTAGCAATGTGATCTTTTTGTCAAACTGGGTGCAATTTGTATCGGTTTACTATATGCACTAGCCATAACGATAGCACGCAAGTTGTGCACTCTGAGTAAGATATGCTAAGGCCTCAGTCAGCTACAAGTCAAACCAGCAGTCGCCTGACAATTCTCGAAAGAAATTTCATTGGGACCTCTTCTTCTTCTCCTTTGGTTAGTTGGTAAAAGCTCTTACAATTTGTGTGAAGAGAAGCTTGCCCAGAACATCCCTTCTCGCATGTGCCCTAACCGCCTGGGGTTTATACGCCCTACAGGACTCACCTGTGGACTAAGCTCAAGGCCAGTGAAAACAGAGATGAGCTCGAATGATTCTCTTAACTGGCCATTGACAAGAAATCCAAAATTAGAAAAAAGAATATCAAAGCTTTTTTACCAGGTAGATAATAAAAAGCAGATCCATGATTGATGGCATGTATCCGGTACTTGACTACCTATTTACGCCATCTCGAATCTCTGTCTCAAATCCAGTATCAACGAATGCCCCTTGTGGAGCACGAGATATCTTAGAATTGCAAATCTCAACCCCCAAACTCCGAGCTTGTCAAACGATTGAAATGCCCCGTAAATGCGTCTTTCCCAGTCCCATGATGTTGGGCTGGGGGTTCGTCAAGATCATCGCTATCAATCAATACATTCATGGTGAATCCCCTTAGGAAACAGAAAAGAGGAAGAAAGGAAGAAAGGGAAGGGAAGGCCGAATTGCCAGGAAACAAGATTATTGAGAGTATACGTAGGAGGAATTCTGAGGAAAAGCGGATGGATGGCATTTTCTATCGTCTCTCCACTCGACTAAGTGCTCCCAGAATGAGACCCAGATCTTCCTTGATTCTTGTTGGTGGTGGATATTCGTCATCGCTGCCTTCCATTGCGAGGCGACGTTGCGTGTTCTGCGCATCGCGCTCTTCCAGTCGCTGTGAACAGATGCGTAATATTCGGGATGAAACGGTATCTGCGGAGGCGCGGTATAGTTCGATGTCATGCACACCCGCTGCGAAGGCATCAAGCGTAGGTGCCAGCCCAGATGTGATGCGCGATAATTGAGCAGAGACGGCAGATGGGGTGATAGGTGGTCGGGTTGATGGGGTAGAGGATTCGCCTTCCGGTTCATTAGAGGGATTGAGAGATTCCAGTATGGCCTGTTGTGAGGGGTCGAGGAGAACGGGGTCAATTGCTTCGCGTTGTGATTTACGTGAAGGTTTATCTTTTGGCTGCTTGTCGGATTGTAGTTTAGCCTTAACTGTGGGGATCGCTGGCTGTCGAAGAAGCGCATTGAGGGATTGTCTTTCTTTGTGTAATCTGGGAATTCGTCAGTCCTATACATACATAACAGCTCCTGGCGATCTACTTCTGTAAATGCTCCTCCAACTCTTTGATCTTTTCTGCATTTTGCAGGTTTCGCGGGTTCGGCTTTTTGACAACCACGGCTGGGGGGTTCAAATCTTCACGGCCGAGCCAGTTAGAAAGCTCCGAGTTGCTAGAGAAATCGTGAAGAAGCTCCTCTTGAATCACACGGGCTGGAAAAGGTCAGATTAAAAAAAATATACTTCTCACACAGATCAACAACTTCCACGTACCTGCTAAGCGCGCACTTTGATCATCCGAGTTTGAGCCTCCCGAGGGCTTTTCCCCTATTGCACGAGTCGCACACCAGATCAATAGTTGTCGCATCCTTCGCGGCTCTGGAATTCCGTCATCGGCAATGTGCTTGTAGAAATCCGCTGTACCAACTTCTCGATGGGGCAACGCTATACAGGAAAAGAGACAAGAAATCAGCATTCAGCCTTTGATAGCCCCTCTGCAGGAAACCTACCATTTGATGTCCCTGAGTCAATTAAAAAACTGGCTCTCCGTCCTCGCATACCCAAGCTGCTCCGCCGTCGCCCTTTGTCGCTTTTATCACCCTTTCCACCTCTGAACTCTTTATTGCGTTGAATTACCGGAGTATCGGCTACCGGAAGTGCCACTTTTGTGCCCTCTGGCGGTTGTGCTGGAGAATGATATCCATTTGAATCAGACACTTGCACTTGCTGTTTGGCTTTTGGTAGCCGCCCTGCTTTCTTCGGTTTCTTGGTCTCGGGCTGCTGCTCTGGGCTATCGTGGGCTCGTGTGGAACGGATCATGTTTGTCGGTTGAGATTCGGGTCCTGTATGTATTGTCTTTGCAGACCCCCTCGTCGGTCTCCTACTTGGAAGCTCCACGCTTTTCCCCTTTGCTGGCACCGCACTTGAAGGAATCTCATCGTCCCTTTGCTTTTTCCGTGGCCGTCCTCTTTTCGGTGTTGACTTAGCAGGCGCATTTTCCGCGTCTGAACGGGGATGATCTGGAGCTGCTTCGATTGATGGCCTGGGCTTCTTTGATGGTAGTAGAGAGAACTGGAACCCTTCCGCATCCTCCTCGTACATCACTAAAGAGAAGAGTTAGCATAATTTTTCCAGCCCTCGCTCAACGGCTTTCAGCCCTAGAAAATCACTCACCAGCTGGCCGCTTCCCTAACTTGTTTGTGCTCTCCTCGAGTTCTTGTTTACTTGTGCTAAGTCGCGTAGTCCTTCGTTCCTTGACTTTTCCGGTCCCACTGGACACGGTCACCGAGCGCGATTGTGTCTTTGGAGCAGCCATTCCAATCGTCCTCAACGGTTCGCGACGCTTTGTCTTGGTCGTTGTGGTCGCCAGAACCGCAACTGTCATGTCAGGAGGGGCTCACGCGGGGTTATTGTGGTCAAAAACAAACGCAGGGATGGCGAAACAAGCACCCCCGTTCCGATATCGACAAGTCGTTATGTGGTGTCCTGCCCTCCAGTCAAATCACCCTGGTTGAAGAAGTTTCCTGGAGGAATAACAAGCGCGACTCCTTGGTGGTTACGAGTTCCGGACTCGGTTTAGCGCCCCTAAAACAGCCGATCGAACTTGACACGGTGTTTTTGAATCAGACAATTTGCTGATCAACGGGTACTTCGTGTGTATAGGGTTGTGGCACGATTAAGATGAAGTCGGGTCAGTCAGCTCGCGGAATGCTAGGCGCGGAGCGCGTCCCAATTCAGAACTGCAGCTAAAGAGTAGCAGATTAAGCGACCTATTTAATTCAATCGCTAAGAAGACACGCAAGGGAGCGGCAGGTTGAGGTCTGAGTGGTGGGTTGGATTCTCGCACGCGGTTGTTTTGGTCGGGCGCGTGGGGACCGCGCTAGTCTGTTGTTGGAATGACCGTCATACTTCAATGTTCTACTTTGACTGCTTCTCTGCCTTTCTGCTTTTCTGCTTTTATCCCATGGTTGTATGATCAAGAAATATTGAAGTGCTTTAATAACTGGCTCTAAAATTAAACTCTCTCTCATCTTTTTTACCCTCAATTATCGCAATGCGCAGATGCTGCTAGATAAACGCTATGATGTTTTTTTTCCAGAAAACGAACAACACCCCGACACCGATGTTGAAAAACAATATGTTCAGTGAAAGAAAGAAAGCGGTGGGAGTTGAGCCCTGTCCACTCCAGAGAGATATATATATAGACAGATCATTGGATCGACTTGAGTAAGGTGGAGGTCGTGCTTGGTGGTGCCAGGCTGCCCTCGATGCGCCGCTTGGCGTCTTGCATCTCCTCGGCAGTGATATTCTCCGACTTCTTGGGCATATCAGGTTCATACTGAGGAATATCCGGGCTGTGTCCGACCGACATTCCAACTCGGATCTGACAAGAAGGCGTGTTAGTGTGCAATTTTATCAAAAATTACAAAGAGGTCGTCTCTTACCAAAGTTTCCAAAGCACCCTTGGAGTTATCCGCCAGGTCCCTGTCGAAATTGACTCTGCCATCTTCAAAAAGCACTAAAAGAGTGCTACCGCCGAATTTGAAGTAGCCTAGCTCTTCAGCCCGTGAAACCTTCTCGCCGGCCTTCCGGGTAATAACTGTGCTGCCGACCATCATGGCACCAACGCAGACAACCATAACTCGGCCATGCTCAACAGAGTCAATGGGGACGAGAATGCGGACATTTTCACCGTAAACATCCAAGGCGGATCGGATGGCCATGGGATTCACTGTGTAATACTCACCCTCGATGGTCTTGGGCTCACCCATGATACCATCCACGGGGATGTGGAAGCGGTGGTAATCCTGAGGGGCCAGACGGAAAACCCCGAGACCGCCGTTTCTGTACCGAGCAGCATCCTCTGGGTACGCATTGCCCAGCAATCTTTCAATTGAGAACTCGCGGCCCTTGACCCAGATGCTGGTTGCATCGCTCAGGCGATCAAATACCACTGAGCGACAGTCAGCGGGAGACACAACGATCTTAGGCTCGTCAGGAGCGGAGCATGGACGGGCGTCAGGCTTGAGGGCACGGTAGAAGAATTCGTTGAAGTTGCGGAAGTTTTGCAGGGGCATCAGGACTTCGGACATGTCCAGCTGGTGGAAATTGATAAAATCCTTAATCTGAGATGCCGAGGCCGGGTCGTCATATTTGCGACCTTGCTTGACACTCAAAGAGCGCAATACACGACGGACTAGTAGAAATTGTCAGCGTACACTTTTTTTCATCGAACAGATACACCTGAGCCCCGGGGTTACATACTTCGCTTCTTTTCCATATCACGACTTTTAATGCCCTTATACAGCAACCGGATTCCAAGTCGCACATAGACACTCATACGTTCCTCATTAATCTGACCCGTGATGCGATCTTGTACAAGGATATTGGCAGAGTTCGCTCCGATTTTGTATCCGCCGTATGAAATCTTTGTGATGACCTTGGAGTACCACTTGCGCTGTGCCTGGCTGGAAGTCACAAAGCCACCCATGACTAGGTTGTCAACCTGGCGCCAGTCCTGACTTGCGCACGTGGCAATATGTGTGATGATATCCGCATCAGAGCGTTTCGCAAGACGTGGCTGGTGGCAAAGTGGGCACTCGCGAATTTCGACGACGTGCTCCTCACCCCTTTCATCTGCGAGATCATCGGGCAGTAGGTACTCATCAGCGGAGCTAGATTGTTCTTCGCTGGACAGGGTTGGAATGGATGTTTTCTGCGGGTCGGTATTGGAAGCCGCAGCGTTGTTGGTTTCCAAAGTGTGCTCGTCACTGCTTGATGGCTCACTGTCTTGACTTCCCGCAGTTGACAGAGGAAACGAAGGCACTCGGGGGGCAGCCATTGAATTTCTCTTTTGCAGGGTTTGAAGCGTATCCTCGAGACAAACCACTGCCTGGTCGAATGTCAAATCATCTGTTTCATTAGACTCATTCTCTGCGCTGAAGCGTTCAAAGAAGCTGTCAATTGTCGACTCTTTTAGTGTTGAGCCGAGAGTGTCAAGCATTGTCGTCATTTCCACCTTGTCAATGCGACCACTATCGTCAGCATCATATTGCTTAAGCATCAACCTCCAGAACTGCTGCCGGAGAGCACTGTATGGCAGATACTTTGCCTTGACATGCAGCTCTGGCGAATGTTTATCTTCCCACCGTTCTCTATTCTTGAGAATGAGGGGAATAGTGTAAGATCTGAAGCCGTCCTCGTCAGGTGGAGGAGCTGACTCGCCATTATACATGTTCAGCGTGGAAGGCTGCATTAAACTAGCACTATCCGTCTCTAAGATTCCTTCTTCTGGGAGGGAAGATGGCGCAAGGAGAGTCGGTGCTGGCGCTTCGAGCATTGATTTGCTTGAGACTGAAGTGGCGGAGTGACGCGTCTTTAATATAGGCCGAGCCATTTTGGATAGACTTGATGAAGACTGCGAAGGGCGGACTCCAGATCGTGAGGGGCTGGCCCCAGATCGCGAGGGACTACCTCCGGATCGTGCGCCAAAATTGGAAGCTGTAATGGGATCAGCTTCCTCAAAGTCGTCTACAAACTGATATAATCCCGTCTCGGGGTCTGCTTTTGGGCCAGACTGAACGAGATTTTGCAGAGGGAAACCTGCAGAGGCAACAAAGTCATTCCCTGAAAACTTGTCTCGATCTATCACAGTGAAACTGATGGTATACGACTGTTCATGCCGCATTACCTGGAACACCATTTTCTCATGATACACCGGGTTCAGGTTGTGGCGGATGACAGGAGTCCTCAAGGTTTTCCTTCCGAGAGAGGTCACGACAAAAGGATCCATATCGAACGATGTCCGTGTCACTAGAACATCAATTAACATCTAGCGTTTTGCATGCAGGAGGATAATCCATACCGTTTCGTTCAGGGGGCAGATCGGTCACCTTGACAATTTCCATGAAAACAATGCCCTGCACTCCAGTCCCCGAGCCTGAGTATTGATAGGCACGAGCTGCCAGGGACTTGCGTCTCAAGCGAGCCAGTCGAAGTCGCCGACGTCGCTTTTCCACCACTTCTGGACCACCTGTCTGGTCATCAGCCTCATCGGAGGTCTCATCGTCCCGTTCCAAGTCATCAAAATCGGCGGGAGGGATCTGAGGGATCTGATCATCCTCATCACCTGAGTATACCAATTTCTTGAACTTGCAGAATATGTCCGGCGGCGTGGCATTGGGGTTCGCAGAATCGACGAGCGAGAACTGCAACAGGATCTCGCCCGACACAGTGCTTTTCTTCCTTTTAGACGTCTTCCGCTTGGAATTCAACGTGTACCATCTAGGCTATGGATTCAAGTCAGCATGAGCCCCCTTCCCAATTGTTCGAGTAACGTGTCCCTTCACTCACCTGTTGGTTTACCTGGCCATCGGCGAAGATATCCTCCAATGCAATATCAAACTCGCCCAGGTAGTCCTTGCCGAACCGATCATGATCCCAGCATATAGCTTCCAGCAGCGGTACACCCACCACGGGCATATCGAACGAGACGTTCCATTCCGGGTTCAGGGTCTTGAAAATGGTCGGCGTCGATTGCCTCGCATCTCCTAATGTAACCACCAAATACTGTGCAACGTGTAAGCGGTCTCGTTTCGAATTATCTTTGTTGGAAGGGTGCTCACTGGGTCGCTCGTGCCACCTCGATCTTTGGCTGCGAGATTGCGTCCCTAATGAAACCACTGAAATCAGCCAGGGAGCCTATGAGGTCATTAAAAAGTTGCACAGTCCCTTAGTACTTACCCGGATCACTGAAACCCTGAGTAGCAGCTGTTTGATTTCTGATGATCGCATAGGACTGGTGCTTCTGCTCTGTCCGGGAGTTGACGACGCGCTTCTCGCCGAAAGGTGCGAACTCAACCGTTGGGGTAGTGCCAACCGGACCATGGCGGATGTACACCAAAGGAAAACAAAGGAAAAAAAAGGAAAAAAGAGAAAAAATGAAGATCTGAAGAAATGAAAGGCAAGAAAAAGAAGTGTTGAGCGGGTGGCTTGCCCCCCTAGTCAACACAGCTGTTGACGTCGAAGAGAGCCCAGACGCCAATCGATGATCCGCTGGTTGTGCTCCGGGTCGATCACAAGCCAAGAAACAGAGTTACCCACTGTAATTTCCAAGTTCCTGTCCGGTTATTTTTAAAGAAACAGGGATTGGTTAAAATTTGTGAGGGTTAGATCGTTGGATCATAAGATCAATGAAATGTAGAGACCTGGAGGGGAAAAGTGGGAGAAACACTACGAATTGGGGGCAACTGGGGGGTCGATTTCAAAAAGAGCTCCACACCGCAAGTTATTACAGGGTGGAAATGGGTCAAAATGGATGCCTACTGTATACTTGGCGGTGCTCTGGATACATGTATCCCCGTAAGCCCCTGCACGAAATGCAGTACCCCGCATCCTATACAATTGAGTATGTAAACGGGGAAGTACTCGAGAAATAATGGTGCTATGAGTTAAAAGACCAAATCCAAGATTAGTCTTGTCGTCGGTTTGTTCGTCCCCAAACCTCGTCGGCGTTAGCTTTGCCTTTGGTCTCCGGCACAAATTGATAGATGAAGACCCCGAGCAAACCGGCCATGGCTGCGAATACCCAGTATACCTGTCCACGACCACCGAGAGCATCGTCAAGCACTGGGAAGAATTGGGCTACCACAAAGGTTGCGATCCAGTTGGCGCCAAGCGCCCAGCTCTGTGCTGCGCCGACAGCTTCGGGCCCAACAAGCTCGGAGGCCAGGATGAAGGGGACCGGACCCAGTCCGACCGCAAAACATGCCACAAAAAGTAAAGCGGCAATCGCCGTCAAAACCTTAGCATTCATGTAGATACTTATCGCGAGAAGGATAGAACTGCAGCCCATACCGCAGATGCTCAGCATCAAGCACAGCTTTCGGCCAATGCGATCGGGCAAGGGGGAGCACGCCAGCGTGATCACGAGATTAACCGCAGAAATAATTACCGTGAGTAGTGCAGCAGTCGTTGGTAAGATGCTTTGTAGTAAGGAGACGCTGTACATGACAATGCTATTCATCCCGGTGAATTGCTGGGCGACCATCACACCAACCACGGCAATAATAGCTGGGCGATAGTAAGGATCTTTGACAACCTGCATGAAAGTGACTACAGGCTTGCTAGGCGGCCTGTCACCAGATAGAGAGAGCAAGGATTCTTCCTCGCCAGATACAGGGACATCTGTGGCCCTCCAACTCACAATCTCCGCTTCAACGTCGGCATCCCGACCGCGGATCCGCTGCAGGATCCGGCGTGCCTGACTGATCTTTTGATGTTCCGCAAGCCATGAAGGACTTTCCGGTACCAAGAAAAGCCCCAAAAGCTCCAGAGCACCGACAATTCCGACCACAGCCAGTATGAGTCTCCAGAGGCTTGCTTCGCTCCAGAAGTACCCCAAGGATTGTGTCAACAAAATACCGACATTGGTCATAATCTGAGTGAAAGCTCCAAAGAGACCCCGAGCACTAGGAGGGGCGATTTCCGAAATGTAGATAGGACCAACCACAATTGCAGCACCAGAGCCAATTCCAGAGAGGAACCTGCCAAGGCTCAAGACGGAAATCGTCGGCGCAAGTGTCTCCGCCACAGGACCCAGAACAAAGAATACTGTGGTTGCTCGTAATGCAATCAGACGTCCGTATTTGGTAGCGATGGGCCCTGCCAGCAGGGCTCCAAGTAAGCCACCGAGCGTGTAGATTGAAGAGACGAGGCCGAATTGTGATGGAGTCATAGGGAAGCATTGCGGTAGACCATAAAAAGTGATGCCTGACGAATGAGTTCCTTGACGTTCACACGTTATCACAGCTTTGGGGGCATTAAGCTCTGCCTGGGTAGTCAATCTATCAGTAAGGCTCAGTACACACGGAGGGGTGCTGTCGTACCAGATGGAAGCCAAATTGAAGCGGGCCAAGCGTGACAACAAACACGAGATATATGAGGTATGGGGTAACCCTCAACGGGGTTAATTCCCCCCAAACCATCGTAGGATGAATTCTAGATCAACCAACGACCTCGGGATGGGTCAAGGTACGTTAATAGGAGGTCCGGAGCTTAAGATGACGTTTACCGATCGTAGAGGTAAGATGATGTGAGGTCAAGATGTTCAAACGGAAAAGGTGCCTAGGTAGTCAAATTAAACGTTGAATTTAGCGAATGAATTCTCCTTCCAGATTAAAAAATGACTTGAACCAGTTGAGGAGTTGAAAGCTATGTTGTACAAGAAGTTGAAGACCTTCTGAGCACGGATCCGACATGTGATCTGACTAAGCGTTGACTCGACTGAACTCTTCGCATTGTACAACTCAAAGACAAAGCCTGACGAATATCTCTCTGATCTTTCATTTCCTTTTTTTAAATATTCAAAGAACTGGAAACCGTGGGAAAGTTACATCTCCACCAATGGAGTGACAACATCACCGGCCCATCCTGATCCACAAATGAGTTTGACAAACCCGCCCTCTTCCTCCGGCTCTCTCTCGCGAACCAGAGTCGGTAACTTGAAACGGAGTCTCCAGGCTACTGTCGATGGTAATTATACATGTTCTTTGAATCTGGTTACTCGTGATTCCTTGGTGTAACGCCTTGTCTCTTTCTGTCTTCTCCATCATGTTTGGGAAAGGGTTCCCTTTCTTAAATTCTGGAGGATTCTATTCTCGTGGTAACTCTTTCCCTTTGATTTTTGGTGATAATTTTGGCGTTATGGTACTAGTTTGCAATTGGGATGGATCAATGCCAACTCATTCAATTCTTGATCTGGCAACCGGAATATACTAATCGGGGGTTTTGACCAGATGCCATTGAATCAAGAAGACCCGGTGGGTATACCAGCAAAGTCCGGGTCCGAGATCGATATAATATAGTAGGCTTCATCAGCAGCGGTACCTATGGCCGAGTGTACAAGGCCGTTGGCAAAAATGGCAAGAAAGGGGAGTTTGCAATCAAGAAGTAAAAAAACAAGTCCTTCGAACGTTTGATGTCTTCATTCTAACCTCATCCAGATTCAAGCCCGACAAGGAAGGCGAAACAATCCAATACACGGGTCTGTCGCAGTCGGCTATCCGTGAAATGGCATTGTGCACTGAACTCTCGCATGTCAATGTTGTTCAACTAGAAGAGATCATTCTGGAGGATAAATGCATCTTCATGGTCTTTGAATACACAGAGCATGATTTGCTTCAGATCATTCACCATCATACCCAGCCTCAGCGACATGCTATTCCAGCACCCATGGTCCGGTCTATCATGTTCCAGTTGTTGAATGGACTGCTCTATCTTCATACCAACTGGGTCTTGCATCGTGATTTGAAACCAGCCAACATCCTCGTCACTTCAAGCGGTGCTATTCGCATCGGCGACTTAGGTTTAGCCCGCCTATTCTACAAGCCACTCAACTCCCTGTTCTCGGGCGACAAAGTCGTTGTCACAATCTGGTACCGTGCACCCGAGCTACTCATGGGGAGCCGTCACTATACTCCTGCCGTCGACATGTGGGCAATAGGGTGCATATTCGCCGAACTACTCTCGCTACGGCCAATCTTCAAAGGCGAAGAAGCCAAAATGGACAGCAAGAAAACCGTCCCCTTCCAACGCAACCAAATGACGAAGATTGTCGAAATCCTCGGTCTTCCCCGCAAAGAATCCTGGCCGGGTCTAGCCTCCATGCCCGAATATTCCCAACTCCAGTCCCTGGTGCTCCATCGCCAACCTTTACATCTCCATCGCGGCTCGAATCTTGACAGTTGGTACCAAAGCTGTATGAAAAATGGTGGATACACGTCCAACTCCAGTGCTGGCACTCCCGGTGCAGATGGATTTGATCTTCTGTCGCGTATGCTCGAATATGACCCGATAAAGCGGATCACCGCCGAGCAAGCGCTTGAGCACCCATACTTTACCGATGGGGGCCCTATCAGTGGTAACTGCTTCGAGGGTATCGAGGGTAAATACCCACACCGTCGGGTCACCCAAGATGACAATGATATTCGCTCCGGTAGTCTTCCGGGCACCAAACGGAGTGGACTGCCAGATGATTCGCTGATGAGGGCTTCAAAGCGCCTCAAGGAGTAATCTTTCCATTTGCTTGCTGCGTATCTGTGTTGATCATATTTTGCGGCGCGTGGACAGACTGGCTACTATATCCAAATCGTATATTTAATTCGGTGTTGGCGTTCCAACAACTGGCGAAATTGCATCATGATGATTTACGCGGGATTTGGTCTTGGCCATTCAGCCCTGGGGGCTACAAGGCGACAATGTATGTTGGATGTTGTTTTATGAATATGGATTATTCTTAATTTGAAGACGTTATTGGAGCTCTGAGGATGACAGTTAGTTCAATCATCCTGACATGCGCCAATTGTACTCATTTTCCCCTCCCATTATTGCCCATTTCCCAACCCCAATCCCATATTTGCAAAATATCGTACATGTTGAACCATCCCCGAAGATCCCCAGATCGCACCCGATGGTGATAACGCCGAAAAGATAAAAAGGATTGCGTAGAAAGATAATCAGTACCCTGCCATGAAGCGAAGAGTTGGTGAAAATTGTCGGAAAATCAGACAATGGATTGATGGTCACTTACCATTCTGTTCGTGTCGCTTGCCTCCGCTGGCGTCATCCTTGCCGTCACGACCCACAGTAGAAGCGTGATTAGCGGCATCTTTGATACCCTGCTCATCACCACGTAGCGCCTCAAAGTAGCCCTTGATGTCTTCCGCACTGACAGCCTGTCCACTCTCAGCGAAGGGTTGCAGGAAGACCTTCAGCTTGTCACGCAAATGGTTGTATGCCATTGCACCCTCGATGGCACGCACCCGATCCATGTTGTTAAGTGCTGCCTCGCCGCGATCGTATATGCTGCCCGTACCGACACTTGCGGCACCATTAGCCTGGCCATCGTCAGACATAGGAGGCTCATATGTATCTTCTTCTTCGCGAAGCTGGGGGTAGGGAACAAGCTTGGGGAAGCACTCTGCGCAGCGGCACAGCTGACTATGGAAATCATCCAGGGCAAAAAGAGAGAAAGACTCCATTGGAATGGACTTGGGGAGCTCGGTGTGCTTAGGGGAAGAGTGCTTCGTAGGATTGTCGTTTTCTTCCTTGGTAGGCTCCTCTTCCTTCACGACCTTCGATAGCTGTTCCTCGACAGAAGCTTCTTCTTCTTTAGTTCGCTTAGTAACCGGCTCTCCTTCAGTGGGCCCTTCATCATCTACTTTGCGCTTTTTTGAGTTTTCCTTCTTCTCCTGGTGCTTAGATTCGGTTTCCTTAGAATCGATCTCCTTGGGCTCAGTTTCCTTATGCTCGGTGGCTGGTACAAAAGGAGCCTCCGTCACATTTGGCTCAGTCACATTCGCGGCTTTCTTGAATCCACCCTCCCGGAAAACTGGCGGCAAAAAGCCAGGAGTGCCCGCATAGGGCTTGATCCAGGGGTTAGAGTCGATGCACTTGAAGCAAATCAGATGGTCGAAATCATCCTCTGCGGGAAACCCAGGTGGGAGCGGATCTTCTTCCTCCGCAACAGAATCTTCATTTGTGGCATCGCCGCCGCCGATTCCATTGACCTTGGGGGCAGGCTTGTTCCAGTCACGCGACAAGCCGATGAGACACTCCGGATGCCACCAGTCCTCGCCACAGCCTCCGGTCTCGACAGTGCCAAGTCCCAAGCACTGGTACATTGTCCCTTTTTCTGAATACGCGTCGTACTGTTCACCGCAGCCACAGAACTGATTGCGAAAGTTATGGTTGTATGCATTGCCTGCTGCAGCCTCTTGGGAGTGCACACCTTTCTTGCCGGTTACAGGATCCTCACGCAGTGTGCAGCAAGAAGTTGATGGCAAACGGGTGGTTCCACAGTCGCAGACAAAGTTGCGCTTGTTGAAGAGCTCGACTAGAGTATGCTCGCCGTGGCAAGCGATTGAACACGAGTAACAGACGGCGGCAGCGGTGTAGGATTTGTTGGAGTCAGTAGGGGGAGGATTGCAGGTGAGGCATGCAAATAGGACTTGTCGCAATGGTCCAAGGTCATGTGTGCAAGAGTCAAAGGCCTAAAGTCAATAGGTCAGCTGTGGAACAAGTCGCGCGCCACCTGCTTGGTCGAGATACCTACATAAGGAAGAGCCTCGCGTGCATCTGCCTCTAGCTGGAGCTGGGAATCAATAAACCTAAAATCGGTTATTATGTCACTTTCCTAATGTGGGAGAGAGTGTTGGGGGAATGCGTCATACTCTTTCGCGGTCTGGGAATTCTGGGAGGCCATGCTCTCACTACGAGCATCCTCGGTAAGCTGGGCAACAACCGAGTGCGAGGCGTCCATTGTTGGAAAATTTGTCTGAGTCCTTGAAAAAATTGGCAAATAACGAACGGCTCACGAGTCATGCGTGTCGAGGCGATGTGTTGGACAACGATGCGACGTACATGTTGTAAGAGTCGCGACAGAACCCAACAGTTTCTGCCGGCAGATTTCAACAAAAGTAGGGCGGTCTAGCCACAAGTGTTTCCCAATATCACCTCAATATTTCCAAGTCTAGAATGTCCTACATCATTTTGTAATAAATTGAAGCTTGATTTATTATCATTATTATGGGAAAGTGAGGCTAAAGAAACATAGTTAGCAGTCTAGCTACCTTATTTCTCCAACTTGCTTCACACTACCATCATACAACACACACCGCTCGCGGACTTATGATGACTGTCATCCCATAATCTCCGCCTCTACCCCTTGCAATTCCCCTCATCATACAGGCGGAAGTGGTCGTAGCTTTGGATATCGCTCACTCTACAAGCACTACAGTTCTAGAGCATTGAGCTGGGTTTTATGCACGCTCAAGATACTGCGATTCTTTGTAGCTGCGGAAATCCACAGTCGAAGCTACCCGGCGCGAGTACCGTTATCATGCTCACACTAAGGTATTGGTCGGGTCTTGTTCGCCAATTTGACCGGCATCATCTCATTTAAATTGGTTTCATGCGGGATAAAGTCTGGTGTCTTGCCAATAGTGATCGCCTTTTCGTCTCAAATCAAAACTCCAAGGTCGCCAGTTGCTTCCGTCAGAGATAAGTAGGCAGACTTGACGTTCATCTCTCTGAGCTCGGTGATGAGGTGAGTGTACAGCTTGACAGAGTTTATCTTCTCAGAACCTTGGAATCCGGCGTGGGAGAAAAAGCGGATAGCCACCTTCTCTGCACCGATAGCCTTGACAATGGCCTTTTACAACTTCAAGGGTCAAGATGAATCGGTTATCGGTGGGTCTGATCTACTGATGAATGCGCTGGTTTGCACTAGGTGTGAGGAACTAGCCAGGCTTATTGTTAGGTTGATAGAGAAAGGCATCTACAAAGGACATGGAAAAGGCGAGCAAAAGAAATGGGAGAAGAAAAGAAGAATGTGCGAAGAGAATTGAAAATAAAGACCACATTCTAATTATGTACTCATGCTATTGGGAAAGTCGTCCCCAGTCCAGATTGCCGTTCTGGGACACCTTCTTCTAGTTGTTCTCCCTTCACATTTTCTAGCTCCAATCAATTCAAGCCTTCTTCAGTTATGGAGCAAATACAGGTACAGTTGCATCAGAATCCTGTCATCCACCTCGATGTAACAGCTAAGGAGTTTACTGCTGCCCTCGCTCATGTTAACTGCCGCCATGGTTTCATCGGTGGATATGCAGCGTCTCTTATTGGTGGAGAGAGGAGGAAAGATGTACGCCTTCTTAGTATCTTTTTTGACCCTTGGCACAATTCCGCGAGCTGATTTGAACTAGGATATGGATCTCATCGTTGATGCAGACCCGGCAAACGTCCGACAAATGCTACTCCAGGTATCTGGATTCCAGTTGACTAGTGTTAATCACCTGGGTTTCACATACAATGACAAGTTGATCAAAGTCGGGGTTCTTCGTGGTGGCCGCGCCCAATCGATGAAGCTACCTGATGCCAATTCCATTCGTCCCTAGCATGTTGATGCCCACAACCTACCAGGGCGCGTTGGCGATACCCCAATTTAGTGTGCTTTTGCCTTACCCTTTATACTGTGTATACTCTGAGCTTTATCTTACCATCTGATTACAGTCCCTATCATAAACCCATATGTTCTCGTGCTCACAACGATCAAGAGATGGTCATCCATTGCTGAATCCACACGCCCAAAGAGTGTCAGAAAGGCTCATGGTGACATTGAGGATATTACGGCGATGTTGAAATGGCTTTCTCAAAACAAACTTTCATTGATTTCATGGGCTACCCTGAAAAACCAAGGGAGGATTTGCTTTTGATGGTTCGGAAGTTGCATGAAGCAGATAGTGCTGTTCGCCCGCTGCTTGAGATCACGATGACTGCACAGGATTTTGCGCTTATTCGCAACTAGTTAGCCGTGAGATAGTCCGACAGTCGCAGACGACATGTTCAGTAATAATCAAATATTTTTCCTCCGTTGAGCCCCAACTCCTAGAGTTTCATATTCTGAACTGCTTCTTCTACCCTTTTCTGGAAATCTTCTTCGCTCTCGTCCTCGTCGACTTCGCTCTCTTTGGTATTCAGGGTTGTCACGCAAAATGTAAGAGGATATAAAACCCACAAGATCATCGCGCACATGAAGTCTGCTGCTGTCGTCAATAGGGTGGCTGAGAAGATGGCTTATTAATGACAGCATGTACATTCGAGGCTTAGGTGTCAAGACCCTCAGTGTGTGGTCAAAAGTAGACGTGACTTCGACAGTGTCTTGGAGAGTCAGGCTGACAAACGACAACCGGTAGAGAAATATTCGGATTGAACCAGCTGGATCTAAATTGTGAGCAAATCCCGCTCGCTCCCACTGTCCGTATCTCACAGTGGGCTTCATGGATGGAGGAACACAAGGAATTCCATGGGCTGACAAGGTCTGAGATGAAAGTGATTGCAGTGCATCAGGCACCGCCCATTCAACAAGCTGAGACCAGGAAGTCAGTAAATCTCTACGATTACCACGGAGTATCAAATTACTGAATAGGATCTCTTGTTAAACCTCAAATACGGCCTCCCTAGGCCATAAACAGGAACCTTGGTTTTTGTTATGGTCTAGTGGAAAAGTACGCTGTATTTCGTTCAACATCTCTTACTTGAAGGACCAATGGGTATCCACATCTCCACTGTACCTGCGATCCCCACTCCACAAGAGGAATGTTTTTATCTATCTCGGTGATAGCACCTGCATGGGGTTATTGCACCGGTGTTTTTCCTTTGGGCAATGGGTCCATATCTCGGTTTCAAAAAAATTACCGTAATTCGAGAGGGAATCTGTTGAGAGCATGAATGAGGATCGACAGAAGCTCTCAAGTCACCTGATAGGCGAAAGAAGAAATTGAGCGATGAGCGCAGATTGTGTAGGGTACTAGTCCAAACTTGGAATGATTTCCAAGTCCGAGGATCCTGTAAGCAGGAATTCAAGCATGCCAAAACGATCGAGTTAGACTGCCTTGATAAACAGTTTCCAGAACAACAATGTATAATTCATGATCGACTGGCCAAGTGGTTAAGGCGTCTGTCTTACATTTCTCATGTGGGAGCTTCACAGAAGGTCGCAGGTTCGATCCCTGCGTCGATCATTGACTTTTTGCGTCCTCAATCTTGCCATGAGCCGCAAATTTTTTTTTTTTTTTAATTTCGACTTTTCATCATATTTTTTATTAAGTTGTGATATGGAGGGAATAAAAAAGAAACCAGGAAGGTGTTGGATAGGAATGTACAAAGTCAAAAATGGAAATCCCGGCTTCCCAATTGGGGCTTAATTGAATCGCGTCGCGTCCAACACGCGACTCGCTGCACAACTAGACTTTGCCGCCCCTTCTCCCTCGCTTTATTCTATCAACCACGCTACCACACATTCGAGAAAAAGACACTGAAACATACACACCACCTATCCGTACTCATAATTCGCTGGCCATTGCTCATTTTTCCTTTAAAATTTCCCAGTTGAAACACCCACACAATGGAGTGAGTGTGCCTCGTGAATTTTCTGCGATCAAAAAGCTAATGCAACACAGTCCGCTCCGAGCCAGCGACTCGGCCGCAAACCGTGGCCGAGGGGCCAACACTCGTAAGCGAGATAGGGAGGATGACATGTCCTCCCCAGCTCCATTGCCTCCTTCCAGTCGTATGTTTGCTTCTTTGTCCGAGTTGCGTCAATTTGAGACTGATGATGGTTTTGTGCAGCCACTGCCTTAGGCTCATCCCCTCCCCCGATCCCTTTTGACATGGGAGATGAAGATGAGGATGAGGATAGAGGTCTTGTGCAAGACATTGATGATATTGATGAATTGGCTGAAGATGAGGATGGCATTGACCTGTTTGGTGACAACTTTGAACGGGATTATCGTGACGCAGCGCAAGATCGCTATGAAAATGAAGGATACATCGATGACGACGAAGAGCATGATGAAATCGATACCGCAACCCGTCGGCAGCTAGATGCTCGCCTGAACCAGAGAGATCGTGAACTGGCACGTCGGCGCCGGATGCCTGCGGCCTTTTTACAAGATGATGACGATATGGAATTGGACCTCTCGCGCCAACCCCGACGACGCAGACACCATTACGATGAGGACCGTGAAGATATTGACATGGCCGACGAGGGCATGGAAGAACTGTCATTGGAGGAACTGGCAGATGTCAAGGCAGCCAACATCACGGACTGGGTCACACAGCCCCAGGTCCTTCGCTCCATCTACCGTGAATTCAAGGCCTTCCTGACAGAGTTCATCGACCCTACCGGCCAGTCGGTTTACGGTAACCGAATCAAGACACTGGGTGAGGTGAACTCTGCTTCACTGGAAGTGTCCTATGCCCACCTCAGCGAGACCAAGGCAGCTCTGTCATACTTCCTCGCCAACGAGCCCACGGAAGTCCTGAAGGTATTTGATCAGGTCGCGCTTGACGTCACTTTATTCCACTACCCACAATATCACGATATTCACAACGAGATCCACGTCCGCATCACCGATGTACCAATCATTTACACACTCCGTCAGCTACGCCAGTCGCATCTCAACTGCCTGATCCGTGTCAGCGGTGTCGTTACCCGTCGAACTGGCGTTTTCCCGCAGTTGAAGTATGTCATGTTCCTCTGCCAGAAGTGCGGTATCACCTTGGGTCCATTCCAGCAAGAAGCTAGTGCGGAGGTGAAGATCTCGTTTTGTCAGAACTGCCAGTCGCGTGGTCCCTTCACTGTGAATTCGGAAAAGACAGTCTACCGCAACTACCAGAAGTTGACATTGCAAGAGTCACCCGGCACGGTTCCCGCAGGTCGTCTGCCGCGGCAGCGTGAGGTCGTTTTGCTTGCCGATTTGATCGACAGTGCCAAACCTGGTGATGAGATTGAGATTACCGGTGTCTACCGCAACAGCTACGATGCCCAGCTGAACAACAAAAACGGCTTCCCAGTTTTCGCCACTGTAATTGAGGCCAATCATGTAGTCAAGGCACACGACCAGCTGGCTGGTTTCAACCTGACAGAAGAGGATGAGCGCGAAATCCGCGCCCTCTCCCGTGACCCCGATATTGTGGACAAGATTGTTCGCTCTATGGCACCCAGTATTTACGGCCACCAGGACGTCAAGACTGCCGTTGCACTTTCGCTCTTTGGTGGTGTTAGCAAACAGGCCCAGGGCAAAATGAATATTCGTGGTGATATCAACGTCCTTCTTCTTGGTGACCCCGGTACCGCCAAGTCTCAAGTGCTCAAGTTCGTTGAGAAGACCGCCCACCGCGCTGTGTTTGCTACTGGTCAGGGTGCTAGTGCCGTCGGTCTCACGGCCAGTGTTCGCCGCGATCCTCTCACCAGCGAATGGACGTTGGAAGGTGGTGCGCTTGTGTTGGCTGATCGGGGTGTTTGTCTGATCGATGAGTTTGACAAGATGAACGACCAGGATCGGACATCTATTCACGAAGCTATGGAACAGCAAACCATTTCTATCTCCAAGGCCGGTATTGTGACAACATTGCAGGCTCGCTGTGCTGTCGTGTCCGCCGCTAACCCCAAGGGTGGTCGGTACAACAGCTCAATCCCCTTCTCAGAGAATGTCGACTTGACGGACCCTATCTTGTCTCGTTTCGATATTCTCTGTGTGGTGCGTGACCTGGTTGATCCTGCTGAGGATGAGCGCTTGGCCAATTTCGTGATCGAGTCGCACCACCGTTCCAACCCGGCCCGTCCTCTCCGAAACGAAAAGGGCAACTTGGTTGATACTGACGGCAATCTCATTGACAATGAGGGCTACCGCATTAACAGAGATGGCCAGAGACTTCCTCCATCACAGGAGGAGATCGCCAAACGCGCCGCAGAGAAACAAAGAGCCGAAGAGGAAAAGGAAGGCGAAATCCCGCAGGAGCTCCTGCGAAAGTACATTCTGTATGCCCGCGAGCGTTGCCACCCCAAGCTTTATCAAATCGACCAGGACAAGGTCGCTCGTCTTTTTGCAGACATGCGCCGGGAGTCCCTTGCTACTGGAGCGTACCCCATTACAGTAAGTTATCTCTGCACTTGTTGCACATTGACCATTTGCTAAATGCGCATCTCTAGGTTCGTCACCTTGAAGCCATCATGCGTATTGCAGAATCTTTCTGCAAGATGCGCCTGTCAGAGTACTGCTCCTCGCTGGATATTGACCGTGCCATCGCTGTTACTGTGGATTCGTTCATCGGCAGCCAAAAGGTCAGCTGCAAGAAGGCACTCTCGCGTGCATTTGCCAAGTATGTTTGTTTCAGTCCTTGAATCTAGTGGAACCTTGTACTAATATCTACCTCTCAGATACACACTCTCCAGACCCAAACCCCAGTCCAAGCGCCGTGCGGGCATCCCGGTCTCAAACCCTCACCTGCCGCGGGCTCAGTCCACCGCCCACTAAACAGCCTTCTAAAGAGAGGGTCGGGGGTGCCCCAGTTGCATGGTTTCTTTAGTGTCTTATACCATCTTGTTTGCATTTTATGTGTGTGGCGTTTATGACAGAGGTTCCATTCTTGCATTGGGCCATGGTACGGTAATGAATGGAAAACCAGTGAATGAAATTTCGAGTTTACATCCTTGGAGATCGACTTGGATTGTAAGGTAGCGATCTGCACTGTTCAATATCCTATCTTCGTGGTTTCTCCACAGCACATGCTGAGTTGAACTCGATTCTCAATCCTTTGGAACACGCCCATTTAAGACCGTGCCTGCGGAACATTCTTGCATACAACATACATAAACTCTTTTTTTATATATTATATATTATACCTGGCTTCTAGCCTAAAACAAGGCTCTCCGTCCACATCCGGGCATCGCCCGTGATTGCATCGAACCCTAGGGCTGCGGGTCGCCATGACACGCGGCAATACAACGTGGTATTCCGATACCGGTCTAGTGCGGTAGTTCCGAGGTCTAGATCTTGTTGGAGTTTCCCCTTCGACCAAAAAGCCTACAAGTGCAGTAGTCGAGGATCTTTCTACGAAGTACAACATAGCCTTTTCAACGGTTGCAAGCTAGTCCGCGTGTGTGTGCAAGCACAATTATCTTTTTGGTTCAGACACTGACCTGATTTGTGATTGCATTCCAAGCCGAGGAATCCTTGATAAGAATACCTTGTACGGAGTACTGCTTCGCATTCTAGATGCCGGCTAGGCTGGCTGGAAAGATTGATATAATGTTCGAAATTCGAGGTGTTTTCGAGGTGTTATATGCAGCGCGAACTATCATTAGAACGGGCCAAATCCAGGCACCAGTCATTATGACCAATCTTCTGGTATCCACAGGGACTGTGACCTCGACAGATGGGGCCATTTCGGATTTCTCTGGACTGTGTGAGATCTGGAGTTCAAATGGACCTTTAAAGATGAGACATTGTTGTAACTGCACACATTCCCGAAAGATGACAATCGATCTGGAATGCCAACGTCATTCCGGATATTGACTATTTTTGGCAACCGAGGAATCCTTGATCCCTTTATGTAGGTGCCTGAAGTACTCCATAGTTGGGACTTCCATTCTCACGGTGCGTTTAGTACCTTTCATCTATCACATATCAAAGTGGAACCTTTGCCGATGGTTTATATTGGCCCCCTGAGGCTATATTAAAGCATGCCTGGGGATTCTTCAGGGAAAAAAAATTGAATCACAAGCAATAATAGTATAACAGCCATAGACAGCAAATGTAAAAGCAGACGAGAAGAAGGAAATCAATAGATCGACAGGGCTCAAGGAACAGAAGAAAAATCCCCCCAAGGAGACGATCATTGGGCATTTTACGTGTGCTCGCCTCTCCCGTGTTCCCTATTCCCTATTCCCTAGTCCCCTTGCCCCCCCCCCCCCCCCCCCCCCCCCCTCCTCCTCCTCCTCCTCCTCCTCCTCCTTTCTCCCCTTAAGACCTCTTTTCTTTTCTTTCTATCCTTTATTATTTTGCTAACCTCTTCATCATTGACTTTGCGCTGTGATCGTCTTAACTGTCTTACCCCTGATTGTCTTTGTTTCAGCAACACCTCCTGCCATTTTCTTCCGCATTCGTGCGACACCTAACACGGCATCTCATTGAACGCAAACGCCTCTCCACCCACACTGTGTTTCAGAGGCGAAAGATCAATCACGATGAATGCCACTCCAGCGCTTGGATATGCGCCTGGCATCTCGATGGCCCCGCAAGGTACGTAACCTGAAGCGTTTCCCCTGATGACTGGATATCATGCATTACCGCTGGGGATGGTCTGAACTCCTCCTGATCCTTAAAACGACACCTTTCCTTGACTCTTGATCCAAAAAGTCTACCCTTTTCAGAATCTTGGCTGATTTCAAACATCGTTGCGAACAACAGAACACCAAGCCTCTCCAACAGCGGCCAGCTTTGGCTCCAATAACCCCTTCCGAAACCGCGCTTTTACGCCCTCAGTTGGTGGATCTATCTCGTCGAGCAACCGCCCGGAACGCCCACGCTCTACAAACCCGTTCCTAGACGACACAGAGGTGATGTCTCCGCAGTCAGCCCCTGGCATGTCGACTGGTGTCAGCATGATCTCTCCGATAGATCAAAACGATATGTCAAGCAACACTCGGGATCTTTTTGTATGTTTGTGAATAACCTACGTGTTGCGTGTTCAATTCGGGTCTAACCGTTTAATAGGAGGCCCTCTCCCTCAAGCCTGCTCTGCCCGCGCCATTTGATGTAACCCAACGCACTGCCTCGAACCCCAACAGACCCCGAAGGGAGCGCCCGGAGCGTCCATCAGGACCATCGGCGGCACCGAAAGAGAAAGATCTGCTCGATATATTTGCCGATCCCCCCACTTCGTCCCAAACTGCCAAAGACAAGGCGCCACGTCGTCCCCGGCGGAACTCGGAGTCGTCGGTAATGGACCGAAGCTCGAAGTTGTTAGATTTTGACGACGATGACGACGATGACGAGAAGCGCCAACGCGAACGGCGCCATCGCGAGAGTCGTAGCAAAGATGGCAAATCGCGCTCGGGCCGCAAGGACCGACGACTTGATGTCATTGACAAGCTGGATGTGACGAGTATCTACGGCACTGGGAGTAAGTGTTTCGGTCTTTTATCGTTTTCCTTTGTTTTCTCTCTCTTGCGAGTATACGACTCACATGCTAACTACTATCAAAGTGTTCCACCACGATGGTCCATTTGATGCCTGCAACCCCCATCGCAATCGCCGTGGCATGCGCACCGCGCCTATGCAAGCCTTCCCCAAAGGTTCTACCAATATGGCTTTAGGCGGCACCGGCCCCAACAACTCTAATATTGATCTCAATCTTTTCCACGGCACGATGGAGGAAGGCCACAACGACTTCTCCACCGCGGCTCGCCGCAGTGCTGACACAGGCGTCGTAGATCCCACTGCCCGAGTGGACCCGATTCATGGGCCACAGAGTATGGGACTGGGAACCAGCACGTTCCTCGACGGAGCTCCCGCGAGTCGATCTGCCATGGCGCGCCGTCAGAGTGAAAATGAAAGCAGTCTGGCACAGAATGGTGGCCTCGCACGAAAGAAGAGTCTGGCTCAGCGGCTACGGGGCCGAGGTGCTGGATCCGGCCGCATGTCTTATTCAAATGACAACTATCCTCTAGCTCCCCCACCGCCGAGCTCCAGTTATTCTGGGTCTGCCCGGACCAATGAGAGAAGCCCCTACAACGAAGAAGAAGAATATGATGAAGAGTGGGACAGAAAGGGATCGAGCATCGAAGCTCGCTTTGAGGGTGGTCGGCTTCGCTCGTCTAGCAGTCCCAAGCAAATGGAGCGCAAGACCACCAACGACCGACCTTACGAAGAGTCGAAGCTCAACCCTGGTGGTAGTGGGTTCTTGAACCGAATGAAGAGTCTGCGCAAACCCAAGCCGGAGAGACGGACCAGTGACTGAGTCACCTAGCAGTCATACGTTGAGCCTGTCCTGGAATTATGTCGATGTAGCAAGCGGGCCTTTCTCACTCGGATGCACCTCCGGGATGTATCAATCCCACGTTTATCTCACCATCTCACCATCTAACTCCTCGAGGAGGAGAGATGATTCTACGCTTTAATACCCAACATCGGGCACCAATGAACACTTAGTGCTCAACATGGCGTTCATATATTTCGGAATAGAATGCTTCGAAATGCGTCTGATTCCAGACCGTCATGAAACACAACGCCCTGATCTTAAGACCATGGCTATGACTTGGAGTTTTTTTTTCAAGGTTTATTTTCTTCTTGTACCTCACACCAACCTTGCTTTCAGAAAGGAAACTTGTATTTTTTTTTTTTTTTGCCGATTGCCGTTTCCCATGTCAGTATCTTTGAATTGGATCATGATTATTGAAATAGGTTATCCCAACACGTTACCGTCTCTATTCGATCCGTTGGTGAGAGTACAACATACTGGACAGCCACATCCCACACATGGCATTAAATTGCCCTGCCACATCCTTAGTCCTTAAAATAAGATCCTACAAGTTTCATGACACCGAGTCATGTGTGATATCATCACCCTGCCGGCGAATGAGCACTGTGAAACCTGTGGCTTAGTTATAGGAATCGACCATGCCCTTGGAGTCGGGGTTTAAACGTTTTGGTGGCAATGAAAGGTTCAACTATGGAATTCCTAGTGCGCACTGGACCATCAAGCCGAACGCTGTGCACATAGGTTCATACGATATAATGTTTGCCCTCATTCCCTCGGTCCTCCACAAGAAGATCATACATTATTCTCTATAGATGGTATCTCAGATGATATATCGTTGTTAGGCTCATAGCCTTTTAGAATCATGATGGAAATCACTACTTACTATAGCCGTGACTTTGTGTCCATGTCAAGATGTTTTAGATCAGTAAGGATTCTCAAGTTATTTCAGAAGCAACACTTACCGTGAGAATGTGTCTCTATCACCCTCAAGTCTATCCATAATCAAGCTTTGAATCCCTATTAAATTGAAATCATAGATTATCACCATGGGCCAACATTCGTTGAAAGCCTTCAGCATATACATCGGAGATCTCCCATCCTCCCTCGCCCAAGCCTACTCATACCTATTGGATCAATTCAGTGAGAAAAATAGAGAGATAAAGGCGATCTCCACTCTTCGTTGTCGATAGATATCACCTCATCCAGCGTGCTTCACCGGCTTTCAAAAGCAAGCTGCAAGCCTCGTGAACTAAGATTCTTTGGGACTACCATTTTCGAGGGCTAGCCTGGGAATTGGGCTCACTCTCTTCAGTGTCTGCCTGACCTAGGCCCAGACAGTGAATCGACTACGAAGGCTACATCTATTGTCGATGTAAAGGAGGGGGGGGGGAAGCAAGGGATGTCTTGTTTTGGGACCATTTTGATGCAGTTTGAAACAAAGGGTATCTTGATGCACTTCCGATTGATTGGTTGAAATTTTGCGGCTTATCTTTTGGTTCTGATGTTTTTTGGTGTATACACATAGTCTGTGTTATTGAATCTATTGGCCTTTGTAGGCTTACGGGTTAGCCTCTAGAATTATATTGAAGCCTCAGTATTGGCTTGGGAGACTGAAATGAATCTCAAACAAAAGGCGCTTTGTGATTTCAAACGGAGAAACAGTAATAAAAAGCAGAATAAGACAAAGGAAAAAGAGAACTTGATCGCGATCGTTCGCCGTGTAACTCTGTCTCTATAATATCCCCTATTCCGGTGGGTGTTGATCATAGACCTCTCTATTATCTCTCTGACTCCTCCAAATCAATCCCTCGAAAGCGACTCTGTACAATGAACAGCACCAGAGATACCATGGATAACATCACTAGCAGCATGAATAAGGTCGCTCTGGCCAGTGGCACATATATAGTCTACCTCGTCAAACAAGAATGCAAATCCTCTGCCTCCAAAGGCAGTTTGGCTATCGTTGTTCACACCGACAACTGCCAAATCCGCGGCGAAATTCGCTTCATTGCGTCCGGCAATACCAGCACCTCTGGATTGAGCCACCAGTGTCACAATATTCGGGTTGATAAAATCAACCAGATGGGAGAAACCCACTGGAATTAGGTACCACCCTTGCCCAGAACTATCCTGGTCGTTGGGTTGAGGCGTTGAGGCGTTGAGGAAGCTGCATATCTTGTTAGCGAAGCACAATCAGCAAGACATGTTGACTCTCTTGGCTTCGCCACTAAAAGTCTCCCAGTGGATCCAGCTGGCTAGGCCTACGCTAAAAGAACGCTGGGCTCTTCAAAAAGGAATTGAAGCTGCTCCAACTACAATTCGCGTAAGAAGTTGAGGTGGTCTAGGGATGAAGATGAAGGTTAGGCTGGAGAATGAAGTCGAAATAGAAAGGAGTTGAGAAGAAGAAAGGCATCCAGTTTGAGGATACGAGCAGAGGAGAAAAAGTGTTAAATTGTTAGTCTGGCGGATAGCGACGGTTTATGAAAGATGAAGTATTGCATGTCAGAACGAGATGGACATCTATACTTCAACTCGACTTTGAAATTGAGTGATGCTTTCTTCCTGAAAAGCAGACTCAAGAAAAAAAAAAAAAAAAGAGATGTTCGATATCGTTTTAACCTTATTGGACGCTATCGTTGCCCGTACCATCTCACCTTTTGAAGCTCTCACCAGCTTCTGCCATCTCACCCCGAGGTTCTTTCTCTACATCACCATGGAGGATCGATCAGCCCTGACCAATCCGCGATTCACTCTCGAACTTGAATTCGTCTCATCTCTCGCCAACCCTTACTATCTGTCACACCTGGCAGTCACTTATCCCAATCTCCTGGGTATCTCACGTGCCGACGACGACAATGATTCCCCCTCACCAGACGCCGAGGCATTTGCAGCCTACCTAGCCTATCTCTACTCCTACTGGAAGACACCGGAGTACTCTCAGTTCCTCACCCATCCCGGCCCCACACTACGAGCGCTTCGACTGCTCCAGGAGGATACCTTCCGACGTGACATTATCCTACCCCAGGTCATTGAAGGCCTGGCAGGGGTCAGTGTCTCCGAGCCAGCTCAGACCGAGACCGAAACGGCAGATGAAACGAAGGAAGATGGTCAAAATGGAAAGACATGATGTGTTTAAATTCCGCACCTACGTTTGATGCGACCGAGATGTGCTTGTTTCCTGGGTGCAAAAATATCCGAACAGAATGTGCTCTGGTAATCTTAAGCTGCATAGGGCATTTACACTCGGATGATTTTATTTCCACCAAACTCGACTTTTGACCAAGTTGAGCAGGAGAGTTGTGTGAACGCGCTTCAGGTGCAACCGAGGCTCCGAAGTTGTCCATTGGAACAACCCCCCCCCCCCCCCCCCCCAGCGCGCCCTCAACTTTTCAAGTGTTCCCCATTTGACCTGATGACAGTGGCAGAGAATTGTGGAAGGGGGAAACGGACCAATTGGAAAGTTCTTTACTGTACTAGTGTGCCTATCATGTACCTCTTGAAGACGATATGTCATTTTGAAGTTATCGCCACATTCTCCTGGGTATGAAGGTCATCATGGCTGCAATTAGCAGTACCTATCACCTCAAAATGAGCAAAATTTCGAACAAAATGATACAATTTAAACCGGACAAGCCCTAAAGAATCTTTATATGTATGCGTACGTACCAGACAAGATGAACAGGTCAACCTGGTAGCTTGAAAATAGGATATGCCCGAACATCCCAAGAGATCCATCCTGATTATTTTTTGTCTTCTTCAATCATCTTGTCTTTCCAACTTGCATTCGGGTCTATTCAGTAAAAAGTCCATTTTCAAAGAGTCTCTGTGCCTTTTCAGACTGCCGTTACAACAAAGCCCCACACCCCCCTGGTAATCGGCCCTGAACTACCACCTTAGCCCGTTATCGTCCACATTACGCCGTCCGGACATCCCCACGTCTTTCCCATGGCCGTGAACTAGTCTTCCCTCAAACACGCCGGCTTGTCTCCCTTCTATCTTCCACACCTACTACCAAGACCGTCGCGCTCTTTCGTAGGCCCCCGCCACCTGGAACTGCGTGTGGCATTACGATCCCAATGGAGTCCGTTCGCCAGTCTTGTCGGCCAAAGCACCAGGTCTTGACCTTGAAATGTTATCCAAAATACCAGAAGGGAGTGTCGGAGGTCCGGCCGAATCCGAGTGAACTCTCCTACCTGCTGTACTATACGAGCACGCGCCGCAGCAAACTGACCAAGGTCGGTGGTTTCCTGGAGAAGAGAGTTGCTCGGGATGTCTGGAGACGCAGAATAGGGTGAGCGCATACTTGATCGCCTGAATCATCAGACTCGACAAGACGAATGGCTGACCGATCTCATTGCACAGGAATGTTCAGGTGGCGCTGCATATCCTGGCTGCGCTCATTGAAAAAGTTCCTCGCGACCTGCCTATCTACGCCCGATCCGTCATGACAATAATCGACACCGTTCTCCGATCAAATGACATAAATATGGTAGAGGAATCGATTGTGACATTCGAAATGTTCTGTCAGTATCAGGACATTGCCGCCATCGCGGCTGACCAGGGCCTCGCACATCAATACCGAGAAGTTGTGCGAACTTACACTAGCCTTGCCGACCCGGAATTTACATCCAACTCGAACTCAAATTTCAGCCCGCAGATGGCCATCCGATGGAGAAATGCGGGACTGCAAGCTATTAGAGCTGTGGTCAGCTCAGAGACCTTGACCACCGATGGGGGAATCTCGCTGAAGCTCTGTTTGCCGGTTGTTCTGAAGAATCTCTATTCTGACGATGAAGATCTTCTTACGACACTGAAGTCCAAACTTACCGAACCTGACCCGAATGAGCGCGAGAGGCCCAAACCCCGCCGAATGAGTGTCAACACGGTGCATACAGTGGACACGGCAGAGGGTGACCCCGAGTTGGCTGCGCAGTCGGCTGTGGAAGCAGATCGAAAGGCGGAACTGGGCGCTCGCGTCTTGGCCCTCCGCTGTCTCGAGCAAACCATCGTCTCGGGCAGTAACCGGGGCCAGATCCGTACTGCAGTAACGGTTGTTCTACAGTTCATTTCAAGCAAGGGCTTCCCACGGAGCGAAAAGCATGTCCAGATCAACGAGGGCAAAAGTGGCAACTGGGCAACATCTTTGATCGAGCTCATTGCGAACTGGTGTCCAATGCAAGTTCGTTTTATCATCCTGATCACAGCTATGGAGATTCTCCACGATACAAGCCCAAAGGAGGACGCTTTAGAGTCATCATTCACCATTCTTTCTGTGGTGGATTGGCTTCTCAGTTCTTCTGTGAATATGATTGGACTTAGCGTCATGGACATCCTCTCTGGGCTCATGCACTACGCTTCTGATATAATCTCACCGCCAGAGCGTACTGGGTCTGCAGAATCAGAGAAGAAATCAAATCGACAGACTGACACCGTGGTTCAAATCTGTCCCCGACGACAGGATCTTCTTACGCTACTGGAGCAATGTATTGGAGATCTTGCAACGCACATGTACTACAGAGACCAAGTCGCAGACATGATGCGTGCGATTCTCAGGCATTTCAAGCCTAATTTCCACCATGACAGTTCTACGCCATCCACATTGGCGACCGTTCACGAATCTAGTGTGGCACATGAGGGCTCAGCAAATTCCGGATCTGAGGCATATGGAGAGAAAACAAGCGCAGGTAGCTTCTCGCATGCTGCTGCTAAACTGACTGCTCTCCGATCCGTCAAGGCTATCTTGGTTGTGGCCAATTCAAGGACGCCAGCAACCATGTCCGGCGTCGAATCTAGACAGCCAGTCGGAATCCATGTGTGGGAAGGAACCCAAGTACTTCTTCGTGATGCGGATCGTGATGTTCGCTATGCATACACAGATGCATTCCTATCATGGCTGCAAATGGAGACCTATGCGGACGACCTCAAGGTCAAATTAGATTCACCCAAGTACATCAAGACAACCCCCAAAAGAGAAAGCGAGCAGGTGGACAGGTCGATCCGACGAAGTAGCTCGGCCTCCGGGAATCAGAGGGATAAAGTGGCGCTAGTGGCTCAGTCGAACTTCCTACGGCTTCTGCACCTGGCTATATACGATGCTGCACTTGAGGCAGCTGTTGATGACGCTGAGATTCTCCTGCTGCACCTACTTCTTGCAAATCTTGTCGAGAACCTTGGGATTAATGCTGCCCAATTCGGTGTTCCTATGGTCCTCAAAATGCAAGACGACTTGTTAAACTCTATAGAACTGAGCTCTGTCGCAGCTCGCGTCAACATTGGAAGCTTGATACATGGATATCTTCTTGCACTGTCTGAGTATTTCAACATGCAGTCCTCCCCCGTGGGACTTGAGATCAGTAATGAGATTCAAGAGCGACAAGGCAAGGGATGTTGGCTTTCCAAAATCTGCCTGCCCCCAGTGGATCTTAATGCCATTGAATTTGACAATGAGAAGAGGTCTGGCAACAATTCCACTTCTCGACCTCCATTGACACCCTTCCGTAATGTCGATGGACTTGTCTCTACGATTGAAGAGTCTTATCGCATGTCGGCATCGTCTCCTCCACAAAGCCCCTCGACCTCTTCTCCAGCACAAGGATTCACGTTCCCGGTTCTCGGGCACCCCACAACAACAGTCAAATCCCAAGTCGAGGGTGGCCTCCCGTCCGTCGTGAAAGAACAGATGTTGTCTCCGTGGTCTCGTGAGGCGTGTTTGGCAGCCGTCGATAAGGAAAGCACTGGAACTTTATCGATCAATGGCTCTCGGGCTACTCAAAATACTCGCAACAATCAAAACCAAACCAATGCGGTTACAAATATCTCACCCGCCGGCTCTCAGTATAACCGCCGCATGAGTGTCCCGGAGATAGCAGCCTCGTCATCCCACGGCTCGAGCAGAGGCTCGCCTGTTCGCGTCAATGAGCTTCGACGCGTGCTTTCGGTTACTAACGACTCCCATGCTCGACGCCTCAGTCCACTGCGTGGACGACTTGACGCGTCGAATGCTAGCATCATCTCTTCCGGGAGCGATAGCATGGTCAGCGGCAACTTCTCTGTTTCCGAGATAGAGGGAGATGCTACCTCGATACATCCAGAGAGCCCACAAGCACCCGATCACAATGAAACGAAGACACCCCGTGCTTTGGCTGCGGCAATTGTCCCACCAGGTGACAAAGCCCTAACCGGCGAGGCTCCGAATTTAGAAATGATTGAGTCAGACGCAGAAATCCCCCCCGTCCCCCCGATCCCAGCCGGTTTGTCGATCCGAGGTGGCTTCCCAAACGACTCAAAGCGTGCGCAGCCCTCAAATAATCGCCCATACACCGCGCCGGTTCCCTCGGCGGCGAGAGACAGGGCTGAAGCCAGTGCCTTGAACAATAAGTCTCTAAATCTCAACAAGAGCCGATCCAACCGTAGCCTTGCCACTGCTGCAATTCCTGAACTCTTAAACGACTATGAGTCGGATGCTCTAGATGGTAGTCACCGGGATCAACTGAGGAAGCTCTTAGATGGGTTCCTTGCGCCAAGTGAAACCACGCCGACAATTGGAAGTCGCCCGACAACTGTCAAATCTGCTTCCAAGGCTCCATTGAGCGAGTCTCACAACAGACGGCGGATTAGCGGAGGCCTTGGTCGGCCGCCCTATTGATCTTTTTGTTTGATCTGCACTTTTGCGTCATTCTCCAGATATCTTTGCTGCCATTTCCACATCCTGGCTCTTCATATGTTTATACAACTTTCTTTCTGTTATAGCTTCTTCCTTTTTTTACTCGCCATGCCTTGCCCTGCATAAATTTTGTCTGCGCTCATGTTGAATGCCGAGTTGCTGGATGGTAAGCCCCCAACCTGTTCAAGATACACATGTCCCTTCTGTTTTGTCAGTTTTCCTTACTCACTGTCTATCCTTTTTTATTTATATTCTTATTACCTTCGACTTACATATTTCACTTTTGAAAATTCGGGCGCTGTTGTTTTTGTCTGTCGGCACTCACATTTTCCTTATTATTGTTTGCTTGCGATGGGGTAGTCACAGCGTAGTTTATCTAGCTACATTGTCAATAATCATAAAATAGACGGTGCCAAAACGAACATAGCAAGACGAGGTAGTTTGATAAATGTATAACCAAACAGCCATGTGCGGCATTGGCTTGGACCTCGAATTGGAAGCTAGTATTTAAACGATGAAGCACACGTAGTTGGGATATCATGTTATAAGAAGAAAACGCCCAAGAGAAGAGAAAAACATCAAAGTCCCCGTTGCTCAACGAGACCCGGCGCCGGAGGACGCGACTCTTTCTCTAGCGGAGCAAAATACTGACCAAAAGCCTTGCGTAGGATCTCTTCAGACAGCTGCATGTGCTGTCCAGGGGCAGTCTTGAAGTCCAGCTTCCCCTGCTCATCAAGCTGCTTCAACCCCAGCCAATCCTCCTTGTAGATCGGCCTCTCGCGAAGAGCCGTCACCTCGCCACTAGTGGCATTAACCTCAGAGAACAAAGCACTCTGCTTAGGAATAGCGACTGTATCCTCCTCAAACATGAACATCGCAAACCGATTCAGCGATACCAGATTCTTCTTGTATGTCTCGTTCTTGACGGCGCGCTCGTTGTTGATATCCGCCAGGAAATTGCTGTGTTCAAGGTAGACATCTAGCTCTTCCGGATCACGGAAGTACTGCGCCGGCACGACACGCGACTGCGCAAAGCTCGTCCACCGTCCCGAACGTAGTAGTTGCTCGGCCCCTTTACAGACCCAGTTGTCAATGGCACACGACTCAAACGCAGAGATGCCGTTGTGTTGGCTGCCGAATGTGACGAGGTTATGGACGGGCGGATTGTTACAGCGCTCAATGTACCCGCGTAGAAACTGACCACCTTGAGAGAAACCTAGCGCGTTGATGGCTGGGGCCGTGCTGAGGATGGGGTCCGCAGCAAGCTGCTCGCAGACTAGGGCGATTTGCTCCGTTACGTTGCCGAAGAAGGTTGCAGAGCGGTCTCCGCTACCGTCGTTAGCTACTCGGATGAGGTGTACGTATGTGCCGGGGTTGGTGGATTCGGCTATTTTGGCAACTTCAACGAGGCCTTCTCGTTCGAAGTCATCGCCCAGACCGTGCCAGATCACGAGAGGTAGCTGTATTCCGCTGGTTGCATCAGTGGCGGATTGCCACGGGAGCACAACTGAGAGAGCTTTGGTAGCCAGTGCGGCCAAAAGTGTGATAGAACGCATGTTTAAATGATGAAACTGACAAGGGATCGCCAAGATGTCAGCGTTGTTGAGAATTGAAGATGGGGAAAATGACGTTGCTTCGGAAGGCATCAATCATGTGATGACCGAATGCGGTAGTTTAGAACTATAGGAACCAGCGTACGATGTAGCGGAGCATGAACAATTGAAACAAACTTGTAGAATAGCTTATGTAGTGATTTTGGCTGAATCAAGAAATCTAGTAATCCATCCCATTCGTTGGCATGGTGAATTGATCGTTGTCCTTGTAGGTGCTTCGGCCTGCGGAAAGATCCAACGGCACTACCGTGCTAATATTCGTTTACGATGTAGCTAGCAGGCCGCGCAGGTTCCCCGTAGAGTATGAAACAGAGAGATATTGATGCACCTATCTGAGATGTGGCTCCAGAAAACGGCCCATTCATCTGACTTTCCGACTGAAAATAAGCGTTGAGCATCATACACTGCTGGGCAAAGCTCTGCGCTGAGATAGTTGTGAACGAGGAAAGAGATTGATAATCCAGGTAGCTGTCAGATTCTCTTTCCCCAAGTCCTGATCCGCAATAGGGGATCCTTCGTGATCAAGTAGCATTGACTGTGATGACATGCTGTTTGTAGCCACCCCTGAGCTGTCATTGGATTGCGCCACAGGTTGTCTGTTGAACTCAAACTGAATGTCTTCTTCAATGGTGTCGATTACCGAGGATGAATTTCTGCCTCTTCGTAGAGGTCTAGGCCGCCCAAAAAGAGTAGACCCATTGTTGTTAGCTGCTACAAGCCGTTTCCTGTCCTTCTCATTTAGCTTTCGTCGCTTCCCAAACCGCTCGACTTCCTCCACAGATGTAAATCCAAGCTCGAGTGGACGTGTAGCAGACACGGCTGCCCAATCAGGTTCTTTCAGCAGCTGGCGCTTGACCTCGGTCAAGTCATTGTCACTATGAGTGGACTGACTACCAGTCGAATGTGAGACCGGCTCTTCCGTGACTCTAGAATCAGCACGAGCGGGTCAGTACAAGGATGACCACACGGATTGGTGGAAGCAAAGTCAAAGCAATCAACAGCTCTTGACTGACTGATTTCCATTTGTCTCTATCTTATCCTCATGCTTGTTCCTAGTGCTCGAGCCCTTGAATCCAACATCAGGAAAGTTTCGGAATAGCGAAGGCGGGGAAATGACCGTGTTTTTTTGGAGTCTCACCCTGGCGAAATTCTGCTTCTGAGACTTGGTCAACAGGCCTGAGCGATTGTGATGACGCTGCAGCTGGCCGCCTGTCCAATTCATCACGCCAAGGAATGGAGAGTGGAGAGTGGATAAGCCTCGAAGGGGCTTCCAACGTCAGTTATGCGTGGGTGTTTGCCAAATGGAAGCAAACAGTGTAAAGTATACAAACTGTTTGACATCACATGACTTGGTCGACTACAAAAAAATGTTTTCTTCCTTTCCCTCTTCCTTTTCTCCGTCAATCATATCCCATCACAGCCCTGGAACATGACTTGTTTCATGACAACTCATCCCTTACTCTTCCGACAATTCCCGCTAACAGGTAAGCCTATCAATTTTTTGGGATTTACCTTTTTGGTTCCAACGTTTGCCGATGGCATCTGCCTTTTTGTGATGAACAAACAATATTTAAAGCATAGTTCACCTGAGATCTTCGGATTGCTGAACGAAAACATATTCCATCTTTCATTTTCTGATCATGTCACCCCTAAAATTCTGCCTTTTTTTTTTCTTCCTATACCACTTCTTTTGAACTCGGCTGACGAAAAAAAAGATCTGGAAAACAGGAAAACTACTTCGTGCATGCATTGCTGCCCAACGTGGGTCTGACTCCCTTGCTCTCCCGTCCCGTTGTCCAGTAATCTCAGCTAGACTCCGTATTTATTTCTGTTTTGGATTATTCAAATTTACAACCTTTTTTTGCCCATTTTCTACTTTTTTCTTGCTTCACTGTATTACATGTTCAAGTCTTGACCGTTGTACGGAGTACTGCGTACAAGATGACTTCATGCTGCAGATATGCTTTGCGTGGCACGTCTGACGTGGGATTCTTTCCTCCATACGATACTTGCTCAGGTGCAACTTGAGTTGTATATCTCATCGAACACGCGAGTGAACCTGTCGATCGTCCAATGCGGACATCATCACACAGGGTCAGCCTGTCTCCCTATCACCAATCATGCTTCTCGCCAAGCACTCCAGACGCCGAGCCCGTCTCACCGCTAGTAAATATCCCTCCACTCAGTCAAACGAACACCCCCCCCTCCCCCCTAATCTGCAGATGCCATCATCATCATTCTGCAGCACTGGCTCCTCTTAGGGTGCCAACAGCGCACTCGTCTCCTGCATGCTGCGAGACTGGCACACGCAATGTTTGATGGCCCACAGACCCTCTAAAGTCCGAGCTTTCAATTTTTTTCTGTGCTAAAAGGCCGCTGATCCCCCTCCTCCAATCTACTTCTTCTTTTTTCTTCTTCGTTAATTCTGAGTGCCCCTTTTTCAGCAACCAACACCTTGTGTATCACTTTTATATATACTCCTCTTCCACATACAACAACTCAGTCCCTGGACCAAGGACAACTTCTTTCTTAACCCAAAATTCGCTGATTTTTGATGCAATCATTGCCACAAGGATATATCTCTGCCACATACTTTCCCGGACAGGATCTGTTTTCTTGTTTATCTCCCAGGCTTTTCTTTAGTCTGCCCACACATCTCGGCAAATACAATAGGTAGCTCCCGTCATTTTTTTTTTCCTTTACAATTGGTTCTCCTATGCGTTGTCATTTCATTTCCTTTCTCTTACGGACCTGTACCGCTCTCAACTGTGCTTGCCAAGGATGTCGACGACCTATTTCCCAGGACCCAAGGACCTTAGACCCACTCCCATCCCCGGACTTTTGGCCAATCTTTTTGGCGACCATGAATAGGGAATCACTGCCAAGGATACTTGCCTTCAGCACCTGCTGAGTGAATCTCTTTGAGATGTGTTTAATGTTGCACACTCAAAATCGCCTGACTTCCACTGTCGCTGAACTACTGCCATGGATTTTTCTTCTTTTCACATTGCCTCTACTCTAAGACCGGAGTTTTGAGTGCGGATTTTGATATACCCTTGGAACCCCACTTTTCTCTGGAAACAACGCCCCTGGAATGAGCCACATGAACCAACCCCTTTGAGGACTTGAAGTTGTGACTCTTTGCCTGGAAATCTGATGCTACTATGGCCACTTTCTCTCAACAATAATGGATCCATTTAACCCCAAGGAAACAACCAAGGAATCTTTCAAGCTAAATGTGTTTGCGTCCTATCAAATATGGCCTCTTAAAGCATCCGCTTCCAACCCTGCTTACGCTTTTGCTTTTGGAACCTGGCCACTGTGTACCTATTTGATCTGGCCGCAGAAATGAACGACTTTCTTTTGCTTACCTGGACTCGCCTGGATGAATGATGCTTCAACCGAATAGTAATTCTGGCCGTGATGAATTTGTTTTCGACCTGGCACCACTTACCATTCTCCCTTGGATTGACAACAGACCTGGACTCGAACATAGACACGACGACTTTGATTAGGACCTTGCGGCAATTTCTGGTCGGCCAAGGAACTTCCAATCCTACAAGAACGATTTTGGTGCGTGTGAAAGATCGTGACCCGACCCCTGGTCTCATTACTGACTTTCACTAGGGTTTCAACTATCTCTGGACCATGGAGCTCTTCTTTTTTTTCGTCTCTTTTTTTTTGCTTTACTGTTTTTTCAATTGTTTTGTGATGAGTAGTAGAGACTAACTCTTTGGTTTACAGTGTTTTTTTTACATCATACAACCACACACAATGTCTCCTAGGACCACCAACGATTCTGACCGAGTCTCTATCGCACAGTCCATGCACACCTCTAAGGTTTCAGGAATCTCAAATATGGCCTCAAGCTCAATCCAGGATGAAGAAATGTCGAGCCGTGACAACACCTCGTTGTGCTCAAGTATCCGTACAGCCCATGGAAATCCACAGGACATGAAAGACTGGACAATGAACCACCAAGAATCACTTGACCAGGCTATTTCAAAAACACACTCATCCGAGGTGCACATGCTTTCTTTCTCGCTGTCCCAGCAGCTGATGACCCCCACGGTCGGACCAAATGATGTTATGTACCCAGGCATGGACTTCCCAGCAGTCCCTGACATGAATGACCATGAAATGTCCCGGGATCTTTATAACTCTTTCCTGGATTTCTCTTCTGTTGAAAATGATGTCTGTGTTGGAAATGGCACGCCAGATGATGCTCTTTCCATTGGACACAGTTCTCACAGCACTGAGGACAATCACTATATCACAGGCCCGGAGTCGTGGACCCCAATGATGCATGATGCCCACTATCCAGGAACAACCATGGAACAATACTCGTCGGGTCTCTTCCAGACCGCCCCGGTCTCTCCACCACTGACCGACGCTAGCAATGATATGTCTGTTACTTCTTCCTGCTCACACGCGGGATACACTTCGTTCATGGCCCCTGATGATGCACTCCTTGGTGACTTTACCACATCGCCCATTGGAACGACCCATGGACTCAACCCTGCGGAGCCTTTGTTCCCCAGCCCTTCTCTTAACGACGGGGACCTCAACAGGTGAGTATCAGAAAAACTGATACGCGAGAAAACACACCATTTGATCACAAACCTAACCACCATATCGTAGGACAATCAGACCCTCAAAGCCATCCCGTCGTGCAGCATTGTCGGCTGTTTCCCAGCACCAAGGAAAGGTTGATCCTGATTTCTTCCCAACACTGCCAGTGAGAGAGCCAACCCGTCAGAGATCCAAGGAAGGTGTCGAGGCTCGTAACCCGCGAGAGCACCAGTATTACTCCATGTCCACCCATAGCGATGGAAAATACTACTGCCCATTTGCCATTGGAGAAAACCCCTGCAACCACCCACCCACTACGCAAAAATGCGCTTACCAGCAAGTCCTCCCGTGATTGAATCTTTGGTGTGGTCTGAACCCAGCTAACCGATGTCAACTAACAGCAAGTATCTGGATTCCCACCTGAAGCCATATCGCTGCAAGGTCCCCGCCTGCATTGATGCCCAGCTGCGCTTCTCTTCCAACGCCTGTCTGTTTCGCCACGAGCGTGAAGCCCACGGGTTACACGGCCACGGAGATAACCCCCACCTCTGCCTATGGGAGGGCTGTGAGCGCGCTGTCCCTGGAAATGGATTTCCAAGGAGATGGAATCTTTATGATCACATGCGTCGGGTGCATGACTATGCCACTTCCGAGCGCCACAGCTCGCCCGAGACCTCACCCGGCGCTGGTCAGATCAAGAAGAAAGAACCCGCTGGTCGCAAGAGAAGAGTCACCGGTGTCACTCCAGCTCCCACCATGAAGCGTACTCGCTCCGTCCAATCTCAGGCTAGCTCCATTAAGGCCACCCAGACTTCCGCTAGCCTTGGTCAGCGCCTCCAGAACGCTGAGCAGAAATTTTTCGAGTGCCGCTCGCGTCTGCTAGATGAGCTAGTCAACATTTCCCCTCGGGATATCACCATGCACGAGAAGGTCAACGCCAGTTTCCAGGAACTGTTCACCTTGGGTCTGAACTACCGCCAAATTGAGGCCAGCCAGGCTGTTTCCCACAGGTCCAATGGAATGCCCTGAAGGGTTACGGTGCTGTAGGCCTCCGTCCTGGAGGAGAACAGCGGGTTATTTTTTAAATGACATGGAAAAAATTCACGGAGAAACTTTTCTTGATTTCCTATTTACTCCATGGCCAGACCGTGCTGCTTGCTGGCCAGGCACTTTCGATACATGGAGGAACCCAGTGCGATTGCTCGCGGAGTACGTGAGTAGACTTCGGCCAAAGGATGGTCTCAGTTTGATCCCCTCATCGGTCACAGACAATCCGATTCCAAAATGGAAAATACGGCCAGGAACTGGGTATAGTACCAGCGTGGTGCCCCACTTCACGCTTGAGAGCACGTTGATCTGCCCCCGATCACAAGTTGCGCTCCACAAGGGGATCTGGATTCGGTAACAATGGCTTCTGAGCTTATTGTGCTGCACTTCAGATCCATGGACAAAACCATCCCAATGACACAACAGACCCGAAACCTTTGCGGAGGAAACGGCAAAGCGGGATATGGTGTCTCAAATGGGGAAGAAGAATGACAGTAACGAGAGAGAGAGAGAGAGATATATATATATAAAGCCATGTACTGTCCAACAGTTGGTTGGATTTTGGATTTTTTGACATTGACAGAAATTGGTGCGCTTTTGTTTTTGCTTCAAATGACTTTTTTTTACTTTGCAATTCTTCTAAACACGCACACCTGTAGACCTGAAGCGTACGATGTATGCAAGTCATGACCTCGTTATCTCGTTACTACCAACCGACCTCTTCGTGTGATAGAAAAGACATCTGATCCATCTGATCCTACTCAAATGTAAAAGCATCTATTCTTCAGCAGCCTCTACAACCACACCCGAGAACTCAGCATTGAGAAACCGCACAAACGCATCTCCAATCTGATCAGCCGACAGCGCACCGCCTCCAGAGCCATGACCCCGACCAATGTACGATCTGTTCAAACCAATCCACTGTCTTCGCAGCCGCTGGAGCCGCGGCAGAGCCAAAACTCCACCAGCAGCGGCGAGTTCATCCGTCGTTCCAGTCATGGCGACATGGGACGGAACAAGGATGGCAATCGTTGTCTCGGGAATGTCAATGGCGATTGCATCGGCGCGATCGCTCTGCGCAAGTGCTACTTCGGCCGATGGGTATTTCTGCGTGAAATTGCGTATTGCGGTCACGACTGCCGATGTCCGCTTTTCCATTGCGTACATTGCGTTTGAGTCTGTTGCCGCTGCTTGCACAGTGGCTTGGTGCGGGATGATTCGGGCGCGGTTTGAGAGCCCGCTGCGGCCGCCACCTCGAGTTCCTGTAGCTGTGCTAGCAACGTCTGAGATGGTGGTGGACGCGAGGGAATCCAGTAGGCTTGGGAGGGCTGTTTCAGTGGGAGCTTCGGTTGATTGGAGGACTACGCCTGTCAAGGCTTCGAAGATATCTGCTACCGGGGGTTCTAGGTCCGCCCAGGGAACGGTGAAAAGGGGCTTATCCCAGCGGCTGTGGGTACTTGGTTCCTCGTAGCGGAAGATGAGGTTATTGAGCAGTTCAGAAGGGTAGGCCTCCTCCGTGTCCTCCTCGGTGGACTCTGCGGAGTCGGGCGTGGGGGTATCTTGAGTTTCTAAGGTCTGCGCATCCGATATCTTTGAATCTGCTTCCTTGCTAGCGTCTCGGCGCAGTCGAGCGTCGTTGTTGGCGATGCACTGGTCGATGGGTGTCCCGACGTGAACCTATAGCAGACTTGTCAACCATTGGGTGTCGCAATTCATCTTGTGTTCCAATCTCATACCACACAGCATGTTGTTTGCGCAGCTTTCGCCTCGCACCACAGCTGGTACCTCCATCCTTTGATATAATTCATTCCGTCGAGGATGACGATGCTGTCCCGCTTGAGCACCCGCTTGGCTCTCGCGTAGGCGACGCCGCGCGCCTCCTTCTCGGTGCGGGCATGGTCGTAAACAATCCGTGGATGAGAGGAGTCGTGTGAAGCGACCACATGGACCTTGTATCGAGACTTCAAGGAGACCTGTGCGCCTGCTTTGGCTGCTGCGAATACTTCATCTTGGTGTTTCTCAAACAGAGATGCGAGTTGATTGGCGCGGTAAGTAAGACCGGAGCACGGGTATCCCGTTAAAACAACGAGCTGAATAGATATCTGTTAGACCTGATCGCAGAAAATATGAGGTTTCTCGACGTACCGGCATCGTTGTGTTGTCGCGGTGTTTGTTCAGGCGGACTTTTTTTTTTTTTTCTTTGCGGGGGTGGCATGTGACCCGCAAGTACACATATGAACCATGAACCATATATCTTCTTGGGCGTGGAAATTTGGATTGTTTTCTTAATTGGCAGGATCGTTTGTTAATGCGCATATAATATGAGAAGCGAAAATCAAGATTGGAAGGCTGCTGTAAAGTGAAATAAAAGCCTGAAGCATGAGACAAGAGATTTATCAGGTCAGGTGTCTTAATGTGGTGAATGTATTCATTTCCTCTAGAATAGATCTCGATCTCAGTGTCTATAATTTTCTATCGAACTTTTGTCATGTAATCATGTCATCGTTCCAAGTAGGCCCGGGGTATCAAATCAACGGCTCAAACAGCCTTGGATGAATTCTCCAATTGATCCTTCGCCCATCGGAGTTCATATCCGAACACGGTTTTTCGGAGCCTTTCATCCTGCGAAGAGTCAGTATCACGGCCATTTTAAAGGAGAAGTCTTAAAATGAAAACCTACGCCAGGATCTTTCTCAAATAGTACTGTGTCCATCACCTTCTCAAAGATCTTGGTGACAGCGAAACCGCTCGCCTCGGCCAACGGGAAAAATTGCTCGGTCTTGGGTAACAGCCAGGGCTGGTAGGGGGTGAAAATCACCAGAGCAACAGACTTCGGGTCCTTCTTCATGGACTGCTGCATGGTCTTGATCAAATTCGGGTGCTCACGATGGCTGTATACCACGTCCGCCATGATCAGGACGTCAAACAGGGATGGAGAACCATCGATAGCAGGAGGCAGATACGCCCGCAGCGGGCTCACATCGCTGCCCCATTTGTAGCCATCGACGTGAAGGCGGGGCTTTCCGTCTTCCCTCGCGGGAATGGCACTGGCCGACAACTCTGCATTGTACTTCATGTTTTGAACTAGATCAGGATCCGAATAATCGGTCATTACCACTGTCCGGGCACCTAGAATGGCGCTCACGATGCTGGGCACGCCTGCCGCGGCACCAATCTCGAGGACATCCTTGTTTCGGATGAGAGCCTCGGCATGCTCCTCAATGTAATGAGAGCTAGTTCGGCCGGCGTTCCATAGCAGGTTTCCCTGTCAAGGTCTGTAAGTAGGCACCTCGGCTGATTATGTCAATTGGTATCATACATAGAGGGGGTGGCTGCCCACAAGACGGACGCGCACTTTCTGTCCCGATAGCATGGTATGCTCGGCAAATGTCGGGGGCTCATCCTCAGGATAGTACCCTTCCGGGTCCTGGAACAGATCCCCTGAATCGAAATCGTCGGTCATGGTAGTATGACTTTTAACTGCTTCTAAGCTTTGGAGGGGAAAAAAATAATCGGTATCGGTTATCGATTTCTTATCGGGATGTTCATGCCTTAGGCATGCAGATACCATGCCTGCAGGTGTGGGCCAACAGCGGATTTCTCGGCTTCCCGAGTTCGGGTATTAGCGACTCACATCGGTTCAGACAATGTCCCCTGAATTGGCTGATTATTACTCTCAAACCCTCTACAGCTTTAGAAAGTCTCTCTATCGACTGTTATTTGTACACTGCGAAAGTGTACCGTAGAAGTCACGTGCTTACCGCCACGTGATGTGGTATGTGGTGTTTGTAAACCTGTGTGGAGAAAAGCGTGGAGATACCGTCACAATACCAAGCCTCAAAAACACCCGACAAAACTCCGGGTAAATCTCGGGATTAAGGGGAAAGAAAAAAAAAACCGTTGGTTTTCAAATGTCATATGCATCCTTGAGAGATATGGAAATCTCTGATATTCAAAGCATAGACTACCTCTTTTCCTTCTTTCTCTTTGATTTGGTCGTCCAGCGTCAGCCTAGTGGAAAATTCCTCCGGCTAAATTCGTCTTAGCTTCGTGCCAATTTGCATAGAGTGACTTCGATTTCCTTGCCACTCTGCTTTTTTTTCCACGCTTGATTTCCTATTGCATCTTTGTCCATAGCAACAGAATCTCTCCTTTGATTCCATCTACCCAAGTCCACGTCCACTGCGGCCTATTCTTTTTTTGCATCGGGAAGATCGGACGGCTAGAGTCACGTCATGGACTCGACGCTGCGAACACCATACAAGCCTCACGCATCCCTCGCCCAACCCACCACTTCCTTCCATTCCTCTTCTTCGACCCTCAGTCCTTCAGCTGGGCGGTCAAACATGGAAGCCCAGGCTCAAAGTACCCTTGAAGTCGCATCAAATGCGACCAGACAGGTGTTCTCCTCACCCTCGCTACAATCTGCCTGTTCCCCGCAGACCTCCGCCTCTCCTATGCAATCCTTGTCACAGGCATTTGGCAACACATCCAACCCGAGTACCCTTCCTCTCGCCCCCGCAGCCAACACCCAAGCATTTTTACCTATGAATGCAGCCCCCGCTCCAGCACCCACATCCGATGCCTATCCCCACCAGATTCATGGTCTTGGAGGTCCAACTGCCACAGCGCCCTTTCTGCAAGATTTTAATCTCGTTGCGGAGGCAGCCAAGCGTGCTCAAATCGGCATTGTCATGCGTGATCTCGAGAGCGTGACTCTTTGATTTGAGATGATACCGCTAGATAGGGCAGGACCCAGGTCGGGGATAGAGATGCCGTGCCGGTTGCACGTGCGTCTCTAAGGTGCATGGACTGGCTCCATTTTCTAGACACGCCGGGGCTGGGATTACTATGGCGTATTGTACGTGGGCTTTGGATTTTGGATTTCTTTTTGGATTCTGCAGACGCATCTTCTTTGCTCTCAGAAGGTTGCTGCGTTCGAACTTGCATTCCATCCTTGCTTTTCGGGTTGATTCCGATGTCGTTTTCAGACGGTGTTTCCCAGGTGCATACATTTCCCTTTTATGGCTTACAGCCTTATACCATCTGCCCATGAGGCATACAATCTGATCCGTCTAAAAAGTACATGCGAAGTGGCAAGCCCAACGGTGATCCTGAGACTCCATTACAATCTGCTCTAATGGAGTCGATAGAAGCGAAGGTAATAACTACCGACGATCAAACTTCTTTCTGTCAATGCAGACAGTGACGCATGGATTTGATCCTTCCTTGAATCCGAGATGATCCAGTCTGCTAGATTCGGTATCGTCATTAGGTGCACAAGCTCTATGAGATACCCTTTTCGGTTAAAGACCTTACTCCAAGTTGTAGAACCTTTCCCCGCGTTGTGGAGAGGTGCCGACCTTGGGGAGATCCTTCCCTGGAATTTTTGACCAAGTCCCTTGCATGTATATCCAAATTGAAACCGTCCATTTGCTATGTCTAGACTAGTCCATGATAGAGCAAGTCCCTATGCCATCGCTGGTTTCTGTCTCGTCAACTGGATCAACTACGGACTAACCCATCGTTGATGGTGACTGGAGACCCGGATGCCATCTGCCGACAACGCCCGCAAATATACCTTGAGCGTGACGATGAAGCGTTTGAGAGAACGTTGGCAAGGAAGTTGTGCCTATTGAGACAGCAGAGCATGGGGAACGGACCGATGCAGAGAGGCAGACGTGAGTATGAGACTTGCCATTGATCGATTTTGCAAAGCCATGAGTATGTAGTGGAGTATAAGACTCGAGATATCCAGTGATAGCCGTTAATTGTTTCCGATATCTTGGTCGCATTTAGAATACACCATGGACGTTTTCCGCCATGGTTTTTTAGGGCGTTGGACAACGGGCGGACGTTAGCCGGCAACTTACTAGTGAAATGCCAACTGGCATGGTGGCGCAATAAGTGATTTAGTGAACTCAAGATGTAGTTTCTTCAAAGGGGTTCGGTAGAGATTTATATTATTCTGTCAAGAGAGAAAAAAATTTTTTTTCCAAAACTTCAAGCCAAGATTTCAAATAGACCAGAAATCCAAAAATCCATCCCCAACACCGAGCTATGCGCAAGTCAAGCAGAGAGAAATAGAACCGAAACCTCAACCCACGAACTTAGCGATTAAGCAAATGAAAATTAATCGCTGTTCTCCCTCTCCAAATTGATGGATATAGCAGACACACAAAAGAAAAATAAATGAAAAGAGAGTAATTAACCCAGAACACCCCCTTGCGCATGGATGAACAGCTGTAGTATGGCGACGATTCGAGCATCGATACCATGCACATGGATGGGGAGTAATGCTGTCTGTTTGATGATCGTCAGATGATATTTCCGACTATGAAACGAACGATGCTTGGCTCCTGTTCGCGCATTGAGTTGATGAACCGATCAAATTCGGCGACGATATGCTGCCCTCCTGGGAGCTAGTAGGCTTGCCTCGCGAAGAGAAGATTGACAACCGACGGGAGATCCGTTGGCTCATTCCTCCTTTCGGAGACCAGTTGTCGAAGGAGATGATGGACATGGACCGCGGCCGCGGGGGTCTGTGGGATGTCACCGGAGCCTCTGGGCGAGATAGGGGAGTCGTGAAACCGGGTCCGTCGTAGAACATTGTTGAGCGACGCTTGAGTTTTTCGGTAGTTTGGCGAGCGTCCATTGAAAGGTCTTCACGAATATCGCCTAGGACTTGCGACACTCGACGAAGTAGTTTAGGAGGTTTGCTATAGATGGAGGGTTCTCGCTGCTCTAGGCCGTAGACTTCTAGAGGGGTTGAGTCGGTTTCATCATCCATGGGGGACGAGTAAAACCGAGCATACTTGACAGCCATCGGGGCTCGGCGGGTATTCAGTAAAAGTGTCGATGTGGGGGGATGTTGGTCCGGTGAAGAATGAGACTCCGATGAGACGCTGGAGGAATAGGAACTATTTGTTGCCGATGAACTCAACATGGCTTCTCTGAGATCTTTCACGGGAAAAGAGAAGAGAAAGGGAAAAACAAGGCCACAAAAGGGTATTCTGATGGAATTCCGAAAAAGACCAAAAGTGGATCAGAGACATCAATCTTTTAGTTCCGTCACACTTAGATGACTTGGTCACTTTTGTTTTAGGGGGGAGGAGGAGGAGGAGGGAAGGGTGGTTTTTTTTTTTTCTCTCTTTTGATTTTTATCGGATTATATTGCACTACTCCGTAGTGCACATCTCAGCTCTTTTTAAGTTGTCCCCATGACTATTGACGCTGGAGGATCTATTGTAGAAGCAAGATTATCCATGTGGAAAGACACTCGCGGGGTGATCAGATCATGTCTCAAAGATCTGACAACGCGGCTTCGATCCAATGACGCTGCAGTATAAAGCCACGATGTACGGAGTAGCCGATGGGATATTTCCCTTCGTCCTCGGACGACATTTCCCAAGGGGCAAAAGTCAGTCCGGGAATTGTGGATTCGGCATTGCTGATTGGTCCGATGCCCGCTCAGGGGATGGCGTCATGGGTCTATACTGGGGGGGGGGGGGGGGGGGGGGGGGGGGTGGGTTTTTTATAGAAACTGCGGAAGCAGACGCGAATTCAGAGACATGGGACATTTGAGACATGTACTATGAAAATACATGAAGGTAAAAGGTGAAATACCAAGGTGTATACAGAGAGTACGGAGTACTCTGCAGTGATTTGTTGCTCCAAACCACATCCCCTGGCTGAGAGAGATCCACAGGAGTACAAGAACCACAGCCACCAATGAGCCCATTCGGAGTCATCTTAGCTGATGCATTTACTCCATATCGATCGTGCCATAAGTACCCCAGATGTCTCGGCGAACACGCTCCGATTACATCACAAAGCGTAGGTTGGTATCTATCGATCTCCAGTCAGCTGAGGCACTGGGGATAACCCCCCCCCCCCCTTCTAAAAAGAAAAAATCAAAAAACAAATCAAAAAGAAACTTACCAAGAGGATGGCTGCAGCTTAATTGTGGCTTCTGCGAGTATTTGCCCTCGAGCTCATTTCGGATCGTGTTCAGTAGCTGCCGATAACTCTGTTGTGGCCACTGTTGCAGGGATTTAATAAACGCCCAACTCAGTGCACCACGCGCCTGTCCGTCCTGGAAGGTATCCGCTCTGGTTCGGGTTTAGTTTGAATTCGGATGGAATGGGTTTAAAGCTACACCACTCACGAGGTTTGTGTGTCCTTGGACCCTGAGAACATCACAACGTCGGCCGGAGAGGTCTTGGTCATGATTGTGCGCTCCCGGGCCGACTCACCATTGACTGCCTTTTTGAAGAACCCGATGGCCGTGGAGGCGACGCTGGAGAAATCGCCTTGTCCATACGAAGTGAATGCACTGAACAAGTCCTGGGCTGCCTCCTTGGCCAGGTTGGGCTCCTTGAGAACGCCCTGCGTCGAGTAGACGTACGGCAGATCCAACGCAGTGCCCGAGTGACATGAATCGAAAATCGCCGTCAATCGCACTCCGGGCCGCAGTGGGCGCACCATAATGGCATGCATTTCATCGTCAACAATGTGACCGGCTTGGCGGTAATCCAATGGGTAGATGACATCGTCAAATCCATCGTCCTCGTCTCCATCTAGATCGGGAGTACGACCTCCATGGCCGGAGAAGTGGATGAACAAGGAATCGTTCGGGTGGGCATCTTTCACGAGCCACTGCATGGCACGTAGAATGTTGGCCTTGGTGGGGAGGCTCATTGGGTTTCGTTGGTCATCGGTGAGAATGACCATGTCCTCCCGCTTGTACCCGAATCTCTGGGTCAGGAAGTTGGACATGTTAGTGACGTCGTTGATACAGCCTTTTAGTGCATTCGGCTGTCCTGCATAGTTGATTCCGATTAGCAGAGCCCGGCGGCGACCGGTACAAGCCGAGTACTGGAATCTGTAGCTTGAGGGAGCCCCTCCACCGAATTGCTGGAAATTCTGGGGTGGGGTTGGGGGCAGATTCGGGGAATGTGCACGAGAAAATCCTGTTCGATGGTCAGTGGTGCCGTTGCAAACGTTTCTTGGCCATGTCAAAAGAATTGTTACCATTTTGCGGGGCAATCAGGGTATGCTGGTGGGAGGGAGGACGAGAGGGGGGACCATACGGTGGGGTAGCAGAGGGAGGATACTGGGGATACTGGGGATACTGGGGATACTGGGGATACTGGGGATACTGAGGAAATTGTGGATAAGGCGATGGCGGGTAGGGGGAATGGCTTGGGCCTGGATACGATGATTGGAGATGATAACCGTAGGGCTGAGGATAGGGCTGAGGTGGGGGTTGCCATTGGGGAGGTTGATATCCTCCCCATGGGGGTGACCCTTGTCCTGGAGGAGGATCTGGAGGAGGATAATACATCTTTTTCAACACGATGTGACTTTTTTTTTGCGACGACCAGGGAAGAAAACAAAAAAAGGTGAGAAATTGAGCCGTTTAAAAGGATTTCGGCTGACTGGGGTGGGTCACGCAAATCGGACCTTTACACCTTCCCTGGTGCCCGGGCACTTGGAGTCTTTGGAGTCTTTGGAGTCTAGAACGGACACAGATGGGAATCTTGTGATCCATCATCAGGACTATAGGTAAATCCCACTAATTCAAACTCCCGGTACTGACTCCATCAGATGAAAGGTATTCTATCAGAAAGTAAACAAAGAACCCTGAGGCTGCCAGTTGTTCGACACTTGGTCCATGAGAGTCATCTGATCATCTCACCGCTTAGTCAAAGAGGGCATGAGATTGGCTGGTGCCCTGCGCTGCTCGAGTTTGGTCTCTGATGTTTGAAACACTGGGAAAGTCCATCTTCGTGCTTCTATAACGACTCCACTGAGGATAGCGGACCCCACCCTATGGCCCCCAAGGACTGAATGAGGGGCCTAATTTACTCCCGTATAATGCCGCGATGACAACTCAAAACGGTAGATGGTCTGTCCTGGTGATCTTTTGGGTTCGTGAGCGGTGCTAGGGTCTGATGTAAGCCATCCGGATTGTACATCTAACCAGTTCCTCAGTCCAGAGATCAATGATCAATGAATGTCGTAGAGAACGACGGAGTAGAGCCGAGAGATAAAAACGCAAGGATCTAAGCCCTGTGATCGTATTCTTCACTTTGTGGCCTCAATCTTGGACGGATGGAGTTCCCAAGGACCACTCCATCCCGCCAAGCCCTTTTCGGATCTTGAGGCTCTGCTCTTTTAGTAAAGGGGGATTTAATTAACGATTCCCACAGTTGAGCCTCACCTAGTCTCGCCTCTCTTGGAACTTAAAAATCTTGTTCGGTCCGGAATTTTTGAGCGATGGACTTGGGCTGGTTTTTTCCGATTTTCTCTGACTCTCTTGAGACTTGAATCATCAGACTTGGTCCACCTTTTTGGGTTAAAAAAAGAAACCCCCCCCCCCAACAAATCATGACTCTAAGGAATTTGGATACTCTTCCATTTGATGTATTTTATCAGATCGCGACCTCGCTGGATGACCGTGATTTGGTAAACCTCAGTCGCACCAATCGTACTCTCTATTCTCTATCGCAAAGCGAACAGATTGCCCGCAAAACCGTCGAGGTAGGCCCACATCGCCCCTTGCGGGAATACACAAGGTTGATCCCAGGTTACAGAATGTTCTACCTTACAGCAAAGAAGGTCAAGCTGCTCTGGCAGCCCATTCGGGGTTTCGAAAAGCTGTCGGGCATCGGCTGGCTATTCACGAGGCGGTCGCCACGGCAGATCCATACTCGGTGGTTTGCCTAGGCTATGGGGCTGAGTTTCTTTACAACCAAGGCTATTTGTGCTACCGTTCCGACTATTGGATTCGGGTGCTGGACGTGCATGGTACTGCGTTCAGGGAGCGTGTTCTGGACCTCCGCGAGGTGATCCCTCGACTGCCGCCAACTGGCCCCGTAGAGCCGGGAGCTGAAGATCGGGTGACGCTCTTGAACTACTGCGACAATATTCTCGTCTTTCGAGTGGCCGATCTAAATGCGACCGAGGACGCCTTGCTCGTGGTCAATTTGGCGTGGCGGAAAACTCACCAGGGACGGTTCCTGCTCCATGGGGAAATCCCAGCATCGGCCCCCATTTTTGTACGGCACTGCGGATCCTACATGTGGTATGGCACCTTTAGCTCCACCGATGGTTCGGATGGTGTGTGGTCTATCACTGGGGTGGATCTCGAATCGTCTCTATCGATTGACGTCTCGCTCGACCGCGTGGTCGATGGCGATCTTGGCCAAACACTGTGTTTTGAGATACATGATGAACATCTCTATGCAGTTTCGACCCAGCGGGTCGTCGATAATGAAGTACACTCCTCTTTTTACCATTGGTTCTGCTACGCTCCTCGCGAAGACGGCCGCAAATGGAACGGCCGCTTGTGGCGCCGAGAGCATCAAGAAGGCCCGATCAATGAGATGTGGACTGATCTTTCAATCCGCAAGGATGAGACGACGGGCCGGCCAGTCATTCTTGAATGCCGCCGTGAGTGGCGCGATGGCAAGAGCGAAAATCACCGTACATGCTACACACAGCGACTCCCCACGCCAGAAGAAGCTCTAGCACCCCTTTCAGGCGGCACTGGTGACAATCCCTCCGGGGTGTCGATGGATGATGACCTGGAGAACGAGCACCCCTACTATGAGCGACCTGCAAAGAGGTTGCGGCGGAATTACCATGCCGAGTATGAGTCTGGCTCTACCAAACGGCAGGAGTTCATTGCAGCTCGCACCAAGCACCGGAGCTACCACCTCGGTGCATCCGCCTTTGTTGACATTGTGAACGACCCCACCGGTAACAGTTTACGATCCCGAGATAGGATCCGGTTGCGTACGGTGTCGCGCAAGCGCAAAGGTCCTATTGACGAGGAGGGAATTGAGGGACCTCGCAATCGATTGTTCCAACCCACCCAGGTAGGCCCAGATGGCTTACCCATTGAAGGCTCCGAAGAACGCTTTGAGTGTCGTGGTGTGCGTATGTGGCCTCCAGATGACGCCCCGCCTGCATTACAAGAGTTGCTTTGTCCAAGTCCGCGCACTGGATCTGTGAAAAGTATTGCCGACGAACGCTCCATCATCTATTCGATTGACGCCCCTGGACTTCCCCCCCATCAACAAGCTCTGATCCTCCTTAACTTTGATCCTCATTTTCAAATCCCTATGACGACACCCCTTCCCACTGCTACCTCTCCTCCAGAGTACCAGGCTCCCCGGGAACTGTTCCCAAAGACGCTGAAGCCACCACCTCCGTATTTTCCTTCATCCAACTTGGTGAAAGACGCTCCACCCTTTTATATGGGTATCAAGCGCGGGTACTATCTGCGTGGGATAAGGGATCGATTTTGGAAGACTCTTGATCCATAATCCAGCCAGACAGGGTCAACTACCATTAGCTGTCTCAAGGTGATCGGTTTACTACCAATATCAAACACACCTTACATTTTGGAATCAGCTCCAAGTCAACCACGTCAACTTGGTCTGCTCCGTCGTATATGCTTCCATTTGAGCAGCAACCCGATCGGTCAATTCGGGCATCTGGGAGGCCTTGGGCAGCATATCTCATTTCCGATTTTACCATTGAAGATTACTGACAACTGGGGGCCTGTTTTGATGTATAGCAAGAAGGAACGCTGTCAAAAGTCGAGGGGCGGGGGCTCATTCAATGAGATAGTGATTGCATCAAATCAGGGAGTTGAGAGAAATCTGGAATTGACAATCATTTGACCAACGGTATAACGCAAGCAAGAAGAGTAGATCGCAAGCTAGACCTTGGTGTATTTCAATGACACCTTGTCCATTTAAAGTCCATTTACCGAGAAAAAGGCCGTGTTGGATTCCGATATCATCGAAGACCATGAGAGCATGCCGAGAGGGTTTGTCTTTCAATCAAACATGGTCAATCTATCTGAAGGAGGTAGGAACCCTTCTCCGCTCACCAGAATCTACAACTCCGCATCTTCTTCCTTCAAAGGTGTTTCCGACTGTACTCGAGAGCGGGGTTCGATCAGAACCACATTCGCCATCATCGTCCAATCAAAGGACCTTGGCATGGGTTATTTCTTATTTGTTTCAACTTTGCAGCTTCATCTGGAACTGTGTTGATTTCAAAATGGTAGGATCTGTCATTTCGCTCCTTGGAATCCCCGCTAATCTTGGTAGTCGAGTTCAACTTTCACGTCAATCCCTGTTCTGGATTTCTCTCAGGCCCAATCCCCATCTAAACCCACCTTTCTAGCAAGCCTTCGCGAGGCCCTTGTGAATGTTGGGTTTTTTTATCTTCGAAATGCCCCAATTTCGGTTCAAACCCAAGAACAATTCATAGAAAAGGCCCTAGGTCTTTTTGAACTACCACTTGAAAAAAGGCTTGAGATCGAGATGGTCAATAGTCCGCATTTTCTGGGCTACTCAAGGCTTGGTGCAGAAATTACGGCGTTGCAGCCTGATTATCGTGAACAATTCGATGTAAGCGCTGGGGCTCTATCGTTGGAGTTTACTTTGATTCTCCCTTTTTTTTTTCGGAAGATTTTTTTTTTAACACCCCTGGTCAGTTTGCAACCGAGCTCCCTGCACCTGGTCCAGACGAGCCTTTGTATAGGAATGTGGTGGGTCCTAACCAGGTAAGATCGGAATATCTTTTGTATCTGTCAAGACTGATCATGTTAGTGGCCGGATGAAACGGCAATCCCTGGATTTCGTGAATCATTCGACGCATATCTGTCGGAAGTGAGCAACCTAGCAGAGTCATTCCCAGGCTTGATCGCAGAGGCGTTAGAACTCCCGTCAACTGCATTCGATCCGGCTTTTGACAGCCCGCAGCAACACAAGCTGAAGTTGATCAAATACCCTCCCCCACCTGGAACTAGCAATGCCGAATTTCAAGGGGTTGGTCCTCATAAAGATTCCGGATTCCTCACGTTCCTTTTGCAGGGCACCCCTCACCATGGTCTCGAGGTCCAAAACAAAACCGGGACATGGATTCCTGCTCCGCCACTACCGGGAACGTTGGTTATTAACATTGGCCGGTCCTTAGAGGCCCTGACGGGGGGGATCTGCACGGCGACCACTCACCGCGTAAGCTTACGGCCGGAGAACTTTCAAGACATTGCGGGCTCTCTAGGACCTAGATTTTCCTTCCCGGTCTTCCAGGGAGTGAGTCTGGACCTGTCGGCCGATACGATCTCTTTGAAAATCCCAGCTCAGATTCGTGACTTGGTGAAAAATGACCAGGTCCAATCGGATGCCGAGGCAACTTTTAACGAAATCTTCCGTGGGAGTATTGGCCAGGGCACCTTCATTGCTCGAGTGACCAGTCACCAAGATGTTGGACAGCGGTGGTATCCGGAAATTTTAGCGAAAGCGTTGAAGGGTCAAAAGGATTTTCTGAGCTGAGTTGATACATGACCATGATACCGTTTGATGAGAGAGAATCGCAAACCTCTACGCCATTCAGACCAACGGTGTATAGGAGAGTTGCATAGCACCTGCATGGCAGTGGTGAGGACCATCCCTACACAGGGATGTTTTATGTTGAAGATTTTTCAATCTCTCATAGCACTTCCTCATACATTAATCGACTGTGCACTGGTTCATTGCGCTGGCTTGCTACAACAGTATCCCCGTCCACCGAGGGCATCTCCAATCTTGTTAAAAGATGACAGCTGCGTCATGTCAATCACTTCCATTTTACTTTGGATACTAATCTCCCCGGAGACTATGATTCGTATGGGTTGACCAACGTTCTAGCTGAGCGCGTTATCTGAGAAAAAAAAGCATCATTCCTTTTGGGGCAGATCTAACACGGCCTGAAATGCCCCAGGGTGCATCGATGATCTTAGCGATGTCGTCCACGCGTCTAGAGACACGAGCCAGGGAAATCGGTGGTGCTGAGAGAACTATTCAGCGCAACATCCCCACAGACCACAGCCTTGAAAAAGGCCTGAGCCACCACCAATGCACCGGCTCCACTGGTATGCGTGTGGTCCAAGGGGAAGTACGCATCGACGGCAGTCAGGCCGAGAGTCTGGAACCGGTCTGCCACATAAGCCCCATGGTCAACATAGGGTACGCCGGCCGCCGCCGCGGCTAGCTGCGCATAGCCCACAAAACGCGACGGGCTATAAATGAAAGTTCCACTTTCCCAGGGGTTGTTGGGTGTTTGACTCGAGATGATTACATTCGCGCCCTTGGCCTTGAACGCCTTGGTGGCATTCTCTATATATGCCGGGAATGTCAACACTGTCTCGGCGACCCCATTGTAGGTTGTACTACAAATCTCGCTGCCTGTGCCAGAACAATCGGTACGTCCATTGTCGGTGGGAGTCAAAGAGCCACCGTCGTTGTGCCCGAACTCGATGACCACCCAATCTCCAGACTGAACTACTGCGGCGATGGTATCAAACCGACCCTCACGTGTATATGACCTTGCGCTACGGCCGGCGACAGCTTGATTGGAGACGGTGAGTGAGGTATAGGGCGTAACATATTCGCCCCACCCTGGAAGTATTAGCAAGATGCTATCCTGGAGGCCTCAAGAGGACAGACATACCCGCAGTGCGAGCTCCATTCCCCCCCTTTGCCATAGTCGAGTCACCAGCAAAGTAGATGGTTGCACCCAGCACACTAGGGATGAGCGCGGAGAGAAGAAGAGCCGATTTCATGGTGAAGGAATACAGAACAAGTTCCGAGTGAAAAAGGCTCGGTCAGTGTTTCTCTGTGCAATCAGCAGATTCTTCGAGATTATATATCTTCAAGCCATGTGAAGCATCAGCTTCGATACGTGGGAAAATTGACACCCTCAGTGGGGTGTAGATCTTGCGCAGTTGTCGAGTTTCATGGCGTTTCGGAGAAAAGCCATATGAAACATGCCGAGGGCTGGAATGTGGAGACCCGTTGATCGTCGGCTTCTGATTCATGGAAACTCATCAGAATAAAAAGGTCGGAGTACTCCGTACACGGAATTGAAACAGTGCATAAGGATGGGGGGTAAGACGTCGGAAATTTGTCCTAAAACAGATGATATGTGCGGATATACTCCGTATATAGCTGAGCACGGTCGATGTGGCGATGATGACATTCCTTGGCGAAAATACAGGTGGTTTTGGTTAGAATTTGAGAAATCTTTAGGACCCTTTTTAACTATTTGAAATATATACAGTGGGAATAGTCGATTTACAGTTTCTCGAATGTTGGAGTACGCTTTTGCAACCCAGACAGCAGAGCTGCCGAGATATCCTGAGTCTGCAAAGCAGTGCTATTCCATACGCTCGTATAACGCAGTCCATCTTGCACTGAGTGGTCGCGTGAGAAGTTCAAGATCTCCTTGGTGCCTTGCACGGCCACGGGGCTTTTGCTGGCTATCAAGGAGGCGAGCTTGAATGCGGCCGCAATGGTGGCTTCACGATTGTCGTACACCGCATTAACGAATCCCACCCGCAGCGCCTCCTCCGCGTCAAACTCGCGCGCTGTCAGAGCGACTTCCTTTACCCACCCGTAATTTCCGACCACCTTGGGGAGTCGGCTGAGGGTACCGATGTCTGCTGCAATCCCGATATCAACCTCCTTGACTCCAAAGCGGGTGTCTCGGGCACAGAGACGCACGTCCGTCGCCGTTGATAGGTCAATGCCGAGTCCCAGTGAGAATCCATGAAGAGCAACGATGACGGGCTTTTCACAACGCTCTACTGCCGTGATGCAGTCCTGGAAGGCAGTGAGATAGCGACGCAAAACGGCTGCCTTTCGAGCTGGGTCGGCCTTAGCATCTGACGACAGAAGAAGTTCTGAAGCCGCTTTCATATCCAGCCCGGTGGTGAATGCCTTCTCTCCGGCACCGCTGAGGACGACTGCGCGAACGCGAGGATCTGAGGAGAGCTTGTTGAAGATCTGGGCCATATTTTCCCACATACTGAATTTAGAATTTTAATTTTTTTTAGATGATCTGGTCAAAAGTCAGGAGAGATCTAGCGCTCACACTTCGATGAAGGCATTCAACCTTTCTGGACGATTGATTTCCACATGGGCTAAATGTTGATGATCGGGGGGAAGGTGTACGGTAAAAAATTCAAAAGAGTAGTTGTCAGTCATCTTTTGAGAAATGTAACTGTTTCTGGACAGGGAGAGGGAGAGGAAGAGGGAGAGGGAGAGGGATAGTTTGGAGTACAAAAGGGCTGTTGTTGCTCTGCGGGGGACCTCGGCACTTGGAAAGAACGTGATAAACAACCAAATGACAACTCTGAATACCTTGAGATACTGTAAGACGTCCTGAATGATATATGGTCTGGTTTTCTTAAGCGCAATTCCAGGAATAGCTCCAGTTTCGGAATATTATATAACTCAATATTCATTAAATTACTGATTTGCATGTGTCGAGGCCCCGGATCATGAAATTATCCAGCCTAAATTAGGAAAACAATATGGCATACATTAGAAGTGAGTCGGTGGAAAATTTTCGCAAAAACGAAATAAGTTCAAGTTCCATACAAAATCATGGTGGAATCTGTGTGGACGTGAAGGAAATGGCGGTTCACTCAATTGTGATCTTCTTGGAAGTAGCGGCAGAGGCCTTGGGCACCTCAATGGACAGGATACCGTGTTTCAGACTGGCTTTGACATTGTGCTGATCGACAGAGGTCGGGAAGGAGAAGACTCGCTGGAACTCGCCGACTGAGCGCTCGCTGGCCCAGAACCGGTGAGTGAACTTGGTTTTGTCGGTCTCCTTGCCTTCCTCGGCCTCGGCTGGTGGATAGGAGTTGTGATACTCGCGCTCAGTGCGGCCCTTGACAAGCAGAGTCTGGGGGTCGGAGAACTCGATATCGATGTCTTTTTGATCGATGCCAGGCAGTTCGCCATCAAAATGGTATGCCTCTTCACTCTCACGAATGTCAAAGCGGGGAGAGAACGAGCGAACCGCGGACTGGTTGCGGGAAGAGCGGTGGTCATCGTAGTCGTCAAGGAGACGGAAAAGAGGGGCGAAATCGCCAGAGCCAGGGAAGCTGGCACGGAGAAAAGACATGTTGGATGTTGAGTAACTCGAGAGAAGATATTTAATACTGTAAGCTGGTATGTGCAGGCTGTGTCGAGTGATCCTTGAGGAATTTATATAGCCATAATGCACTGGAAACCTGAATGTGCCATGGCACAGAAATACAACACACAAAGACCGTCGCTACTTCCAGTGTAACCTGTCGTTGGCATCCAGTCGATGAATGTCGTGACTGTTACCTTATGCAATAAAGGCGCAATTGTCTGACTACAGTGCATGTGCCCACGGTGTCTTCCAAGGTTATTGGAGAGTGACATGCTACAATACAGTGTTGCCTGTGGTTATCCTTGCCGGAGGAAGGATTTCTCCGCTGCTTTGGTTGATGTGCGTCGCAAATATTCGATCATGTCACATGCCTTTGATTTATTGCAAGGGTACAGACTCGCCAAAACGGCCTGGAGTTGGGATACACAGCATGGTGAAGTCTGACAAGCCTCGAGTTGTGCAGTCTCAATCATTCCTTCCACTGCCGGAGCGCAGTCCCCACGTTATCATTGAAAGTGTTCTCCCTGCAAAGTGGCCAGGTACTCATCGGTCAGGGAAAGGACGATTGAGCGAGGTGGTCGGACTGCATTCAGCCACTGAATACCAGTGAAGCCTTGGTGCGATCTTTTGTAACAAGCGGTGGGAGATGGGCACACCAATGACAGTTTTCCGCAAGTACATTGTGGACTTGGAATATGAGGACCAATTGGCTTTCCGTCGTGTGTGTAGGCCTTGCGTTCGGTGCTAAATAGCTCGTTCGATCCCTATTCAGATTCAGATTCATCTAGCTGCATGATTTTTTCGTCAAGGTCCTGCCAAATCTGTGAGCAATAATCCTTGAGTAGCCCTTCAAGAGCTAGGGTGTAGTGGATACCTGATCAAGGCGAACCTTGAGGTTCTGTAGCTGGCTCTCCTTGATGACCAGGTGGTTCTCATCATCCAAATCCTCCACTATATAGTCATGTCGCTCTTCGTCATACTTCAGGATCATGGATTTGATCGAAGGATCGCATTCGATCAGCAAACCTGCGAAGGATAAATGTTGTTAGCAAGACATCCGAAAGGCAAGAAAAAAAAAGGGGGTAGCTGACCTCGGACGGCGCGTGGCATCTTGGAGAAGAGGTGTTGGAGAAAGGAAGGAGAGTTGCGGAGAGAAATGAGGTGGAGAAGTTCGATGATGTGCCAAGACCTTTTTGATCACCAAACTTCTCTCCATGATCTCTTAATGACAGTATATTTTGTTCTCTACAAGACCCAAGACCTCAACTTATAACCACTGAGATTCTTACTCTTGAGATTCTTACTCTTGCTCAACATTCCAATCCTCATTCCCCTTAATTCCACCTAATCCCAGCCTTGGCAACAAGTCGAAACCAAAGCTACAACACTACCTAGGAACAGCCTTAAAAACACCAACACGACATTGGTCATAGATTTAACTGGTTATACTATACTCTAGACCGGCTATATTCATGAAGAGGGACTAGCTGTGAGGCAGTTCACGGCACTTGATGGAGCCGCGAGGGCAACCAGTGAGACACAGACTCGGGTATTGGCAAATTCATTTGTTGAAATACAGCAAATATACTATGCATGCATGATACCAATAAATCCTTGATATTCTTGGAACTGGCAGAAAGCTTCTCATTGTGAAAGCGACGAATCGCTGGGTGACCCAAGACGAAGACGGTCTACTCCAGCCCAAAAATGGTTAGCCACTGGTGAGTGACCCTTGTTAGTACCTTGGCTAATTAGGCTCGAGAATAAACTAGCTCTTACCTTACCACTGTAGCTTAGAATCTGGCATTTTACTTATCTTTCAATGGGATGATGTGACCTCGTCGGTCTTGACTTTAGGTACTTCCCAAGTATATGCTGGCGGGGCACGTAGTACAAGGAAACGAGGCCACCTCATCACTTAGAAACGTAGCCAGTGATCTCTCTATTTAGTTCCTATCAAGCAGTCTACTCGTGCGCGTTATGTCCTAAGATTGTAGTGTCGGTTTTTCTTTTTTTTTTTTTACCGTTAACCTAGGCCCTATATCGAATTAATCTAGATCAAAAGTCGGAAATTTCAATCAGTGAGAAGGATCGAGTCCTTACCTGTTTAAATTTAGAGGTTCTCCTCCTGCTATCTAAGTTGATCCTACATGGAGTGAGAGATGTTATAGGACTTGATTAGATCCAAGCACATTAGAGCAAGAGCGTTGTCCATGACTTTGTTACTAAGCCACATTAGACTATCATAATATAGGTTCTTCCTTTATAACCTTGTACATCGGCTACCACGCCTGAGTTAGTATAGATAGCTCGTAGGTAAAAGTTAGGCTAACAATATCGACAAAACTCTAAAGCTTAGGCTTCATATCAACAAATGGACTTGATCATAGATAGTGTTATAGGGTTCGTGTTATTATACACCATCTATCGTATTAAATCCTAGGCCACGTAGAGCCGCTCGAGCCTATCCGGAATACCTTTCTAGCTAAAAGATTGGCACCTCGTGTAATTGTGAAATTGCTATGAAATGTCCTATGGGGTCTAAGAGCAACCTGATCTAGGAGTAAGTCGTACAATTCTCATTTCCCTCTCAGGTGGCGTGTTATGTAGCCGACTGGCAACAAGCTAGCAAAAGCCGACATCAGAATAGCAAGTAGGGGACCTATACAGGCTGAGCTTATTTTGTGACTATTATGGTGCTGCTGTAGAGCAAGATAGCGGGGGTTTTGGGTGGGTTTAGCTGAATGACGATATCCAAATGGGGTTGCAAATTGGGCTTCAACCAGTCTGGCTCATGGCCAGGCAGATTCGTAAGGTTTCGTAATATGTCCATAGCGAGGACAGGGACAATGAATGCAAGAGCTGTTGCTGAAAGAACTTTCTTGTGGAGATAAATCACAGTCGATCCGATTTTACTCCTCTAGAATAGACCGAACGATGCCCCGGTTCTCGACTCGATGATAGTATTGATTCACGCTCACGAACCGAGAATCAAGTGCACCTTGAATCTGTAAAATCTCCCGTAAAACTGGCCATAGAGAGCAATCGTCGATGGTAAACACAGAGCCTCCTAGATAATGTTGGCCCTGCAAAATACGTTCCCAATCCTCAATCCCGTATTCAAACACACTAGCTGGATTGGTGGCACAGTGCTGACGCCAGTGTGCCAGAAACTGGTCGATCGTTGACAGGAAATTACCCCCGCGTAACGAATCTACACCTGGCCGTGAGATCTCAGCAGACCGGTTGGCCATGTGTGCTAGTATAACGGAGTCGCCTGCGATTGTTCCTCCATCGGGCGTTTCATATATTGGCAGTTTCATTGAGTGAATATCTCTAGCTCCCAGTTGCTCATAGTTGGTGATCAATCGATATCGAACGCCGCTTTCCCCCAGGCAGAGACGCACACGCAAATTGGCTACAAGATCACAGCCAAGTGCTAGTTGCCCTATTGATGTAGTCAAAAAGTTGACCACATCAAAGCCCCCACCGTACACGGCATTCCAATTGAATTCCGTGTCACGATTTTCCTGGCCAAACGCACCAATGAGGCGTGCTGTTTCAGCAGGATCCCCATGGACCACAGTGCGAGCCTGATCCAATGTCTTACTGACAGCCCCTTGTCCCCAGATTGTGTTGGCTACAGGGTCGATGAAAGTACCAATTTGACGGAAAGTTAGGGAGATGCGCTGCCCGCCGTAGGCTTGCTCCTCCGTAGACCTGGCTGCATTAGGGCGCTTGTCAGCCCGGATGCCATGGAGCCATCGCAAGTTCGTCTGTGGACCGAGCACAAAAAGTGACTTGTGAGGTAGAGGCACGCGCTGGGTTGTTCGACAAGGTTCAGTGCCTCCCTCGTGCTCAGATGCCGAGGCCTTGGTACGGAGAACCATCACCCGTTCAGCGCCTAGACTGACGTTGCAAATGAAAGACCCTGGCACAATATCCAGCGTCTTATCTGAGTGCTCTGATATGCGATCCTGTCCATCACGATAAAGCTGAATGAGCACATGATTCAAGGGATGACCTAGTATTTGTTCAACAGCCATGCGTACTTCATCAACCGCCGGGGTGAATGGCTTGAAGGGTGGGGACTCGTCTGCCGGGTGACGATATATGGGTATGGCTCCATCAGGTCGAGGTTGGCCCTGGACTGCAACCAATCGGGGGACTTGACCCGACAGGTGGTACATCTTCCGCCAATCTACCTCCGCATTTATACGCTCGAAGGCGTTTGCGGCCAAGTTGACGTTTTTCACGAGGCGCGAGTCGCCCTCCCCAATCTTGATTTGAGACGTGTTTCGTATTTCCGCGACTTGTAAAGGTGTCGTTCCCCCGCCAGGGTGAGGTCCAGTTGAAGGTTCTTTTGGGGCGTCTCGGCGCTTCGGACGACGGACGCGCACGCGCACCTTCTTTTGGTCTTCCACTGGACCCCGCCCCTGCGCAGCAGTAGTGCACTGTGCGCGAGAAAGACTAGCGTATTCCAAAAGGCTCCGGTCCTCTGGGTCATGCGAGTCATCCGTGGGAGAGGTGTCCGCGGTATTCCAGAATTCTAGACCATCCATGATGCTCTCGAGACCAGCCGGAGTTGCTGACCTCTTAGGCTGCTGTACACCTTGGCGAGCGATTGCCTCAGTCTCATCCCAATCTAGCTCCTGAATGAGCTCTCTAGCGGTGATGCCAGTCGCTCCCAGGATATCTGCCATGCGTCGCATTGCTTCTTGATGCCGCTGGAAATCGCGGAACCCCAAGCAATCCTCCACAAGAGTTACGGAAAACCCATTGCGGACAGCATCCAAAGCGGTCGCAAACACAGAGACATTGGACAACGAGCCACAAAGGTACAATTCGGTCACAAAGTGTGTCCTGAAGGATAACACAAGGCCAGGGGACTCCAGGGCAGAGTATCCTGTCTTGTCTACTACGGCGTCATGCTGGGCGTTGATGGCGGCCAGAATCGGTGCGGGGAACTGATATCCGGATGTATGCGGGTCACAGAATAGCGAAGAGTCGGCGGAGAGAAAGGCTTCAGGGTCGACAGGTTCAGGTGCATCATGGTCCGGCCCGACTTCAATTACATCCGAATCGAGCGTCTCCTTTCTGCGATGTGGCTCTCTATCCAAGACAATGCGATCACCAAAGTTCCAGTCGACAGTTGTCTGGGGAGATTTATATTGCGAGCGTACCCAAACTACATCGCCAACTCGACGGAATGCAGATGCCAGTTGTGGGAGGGTTTCGAGAATATCTGGTGTATTAGGGATATGTAAAGCGCCGGACGGACGGACAAAGTCGTTTTGAAAGTCAAGTAGTAACAAGGCCTTCCGGGTCTGGATGGTGGGCAGATCCCCGAATGAGAAGACACTCATGCTAGACTAGAAACGAGAGAAATTGGACAGACCAAACCATATGGATTTGAAGACGTGGGAGATGGAGAGACATTTAGCGGCCTGAGGCAGAAATGGTACTTTAAGGAAAGGAACGACCTCGGGAGTGCATGTACGATCATCATCACGTGTCTTTGTACAAGAGTCTGGACTCTCCTGATATTCCCGGAGATGGCTCCTACTCCGGGGAAAAGATCTATGAGATGAGAGCCATTACCTACCGAGTACGGAGTAATGCTTGTCGCACTGGGAAACGCACTTCATGACATAATATGTTGTCACCCTCCAATCAATATAGCGGCCGGTGTCGGTGTGGGTCTCCGGGGAGCAAGATCAGCTCTCCGAGAATTGTGACGGTGACTCGAATCGCCCAGCCATGTTTGCCCATTATTTAAATTCCCAAGCTTCCCCGGTCCATTCTTCTTCTTCCCCTTCACTCTCCACTCGTCTCTCTTCCATATCTTCACAATGGCTTCTCGTGGTCTTCCCCGTGCCCTCCGTCTTGCCCGTGTGGCCGCTCCTCGCTCGGTCATAACCGCAGCTCTCCCTCGCCCTGCTATCGCTGCCGCTGCCGCTCTCCCCCGAGTCTCCTCGGTCGTCACTCCCGTCCGTGGTATCAAGACCATTGACTTCGCCGGTGTCAAAGAGGATGTCTACGAGCGTGCCGATTGGCCCCGTGAGAAGCTCCAGGAGTACTTTAAGGATGACACTCTAGCCCTCATTGGTTACGGCTCCCAGGGTCACGGCCAGGGTCTGAACCTCCGTGACCAGGGTCTCAACGTTATCGTCGGTGTCCGCAAGGATGGTGCCTCCTGGAAGGAGGCCATTCAGGACGGCTGGGTCCCTGGCAAGAACCTGTTCGATGTCACCACCGCCATTCAGAAGGGTACCATTGTTATGAACCTGCTCTCCGATGCCGCCCAGTCCGAGACCTGGCCCACCATCAAGCCCCTCCTCACCAAGGGCAAGACTCTCTACTTCTCCCACGGTTTCTCCCCCGTATTCAAGGAACTCACCAAGGTCGATGTTCCCAAGGACATTGATGTCATCCTCGTTGCCCCTAAGGGTTCCGGCCGTACCGTCCGCACTCTCTTCCGTGAGGGCCGTGGTATCAACTCCTCCATCGCTGTCTTCCAGGACGTCACTGGTCAGGCCAAGGAGCGCGCCATCGCCATGGGTGTTGCCGTCGGCTCCGGCTACCTTTATGAGACCACCTTCGAAAAGGAGGTCTACTCTGACCTCTACGGCGAGCGTGGCTGCCTGATGGGCGGTATTCACGGCATGTTCCTCGCCCAGTACGAGGTCCTCCGTGAGCGAGGCCACAGCCCCTCCGAGGCCTTCAACGAGACCGTTGAGGAGGCCACCCAGTCCCTGTACCCTCTGATCGGTGGTAACGGTATGGACTGGATGTACGCTGCCTGCTCCACCACTGCCCGTCGCGGTGCCATTGACTGGTCCAGCCGCTTCAAGGATACCCTGAAGCCCGTCTTCAACGACCTTTACGACAGCGTCCACAACGGCACTGAGACCCAGCGCTCCCTCGACTACAACTCGCAGCCCGACTACCGTGAGAAGTACGAGAAGGAGATGCAAGAGATCCGCGATCTTGAGATCTGGCGCGCCGGAAAGGCCGTCCGCTCCCTCCGCCCCGAGAACCAGAAATAAATAATAATACCTTGATACCCGTGGGGGTTCAAAAATTTGATGATGTACTATGAATTGTTATTTTTTGGTTTTCAGGTCTACAATATTATTCTGAGGCTTAACCGGCCACCCCTACTACATTCTCCTAGATTTTTTTTTCTCTGTTCCTGCAGGTGTAGCGTGCCGAATCCCGGAGAAGAACCCGGGGTAAATAAAGGGCCACACCTGTACTTGTCTCTTTTCTCTTCTTCAACTCAACTCAAAATGACTTCGCCCGCTGTTGTACCTCAATCGCTCACCCCCGCCGCAATTCAAGCGGCACACGAACTCATCCAGCCCCATGTGCACCGTACGCCGCTGTTGACATGCCAAACGCTCGATACCATCGCCTCAACACCACAATCCACTGAAGCCTTGGTCGGAACGCCATTTGAAAGCCAAATTCCCGCTCGTCCACAATTTCGATTCTTCTTTAAGTGTGAGAACTTTCAACGAATCGGTGCCTTCAAAGCACGGGGTGCATTCCACGCATTGCTGCGCCTGTTGGAGGAGCGCGGGGAGGAAGTCAAACAGCGCGGGGTGGTTACACATAGCTCTGGTATTTTTCCGATCTTCTGCTGCACAATTCAAAATGATACTAGCTAAATCCTCCTTCATTCTAGGAAATCATGCACAAGCCCTCGCCCTCGCTGCCTCGACTCTAGGAATTCCTGCCTATGTTGTAATGCCCCGCATCAGCACGCCATCGAAGATTGCGGGTACGCAGTCCCATGGGGCGGAGGTCATTTTTAGCGGCTCAACAAGTGTAGAACGTGAAGCTGTGGTGGCAGAGATACAGGCCAGAACAAACGCCATTCTCGTGCCACCATATGATGACTTCAACGTCATTTGTGGGCAGGGTACAACGGGTTTAGAGCTGGAGGCACAGCATGCCGAACAAGCTGGGTCCCGATCTCTGGATGCGGTTATCACTCCTATTGGTGGAGGTGGTCTCAACTCTGGCGTGGCGACGTGGTTCTCGGATAAGCAGACACGCGTGTTCGGTGCCGAGCCCAGCTTTGAAGGTGCAGATGATTGTCGACGCGGGTTGCAAGCCGGAAAGCGAGTGGAAGCCGTCGGCACCCTCACTATCGCAGATGGGCTACGCACTCCCGTGGGACTACTCAATTGGGAGGTCATCTCCAATCAGAAGAAGGTGGAAGGCGTGTTCGCGGTCACCGAAGAGCAGATTAAGTCAGCCATGCGGTTGGTTATAGAGCGCATGAAGGTTGTTGTTGAGCCGAGTGCAGTGGTTGGACTGGCCGTGTGTCTCTTTGATGAGAACTTCAGGCGACGAGTCGAACAAGAGGGTGGCAAGGATGGATGGGATGTTGGCGTTGTATTCAGCGGCGGCAATACAACCGTTGAGGCAATTGCCAATCTGTTTACTTGAACTTTACAAGATCGAATAGAAACCATTTTCATAGATGAATATACACTTCGAATAGAACCGTTGAATCAACGATTGGGATCAGTCATCTCAACCCCAGAGTCACACACGTAAAATGAAAAGCTCCCACCATTATTCTCCTCGATTGCTTCCACTATACGACGAGGCCATTCATCACGCCCCCACGGATTGACCCATGCCGATATCTTCCCTTGCTGAACCACGCTCTGCCGTGAAGGGGCGTCTTGCACGGCTACATGAGCGGCCATACTCGGTGAAAATGGGCGAACAGAAGACCGGTGCACAATTAGACGCAATGTCGGAAAAGTGCCCCATGGTGCAGGAAGAGCCGGTCTTAGGGATGGAACAAGACCCTGGGACTGGTCGTAGTAACTAGGGCCAGAAGCCCGACCTCCTGAGATCGTTGCGGTATACACAATTGCACACTGAAAGTGACTCTGCAGACCCTTCAGCTCTCTCACCAGCTCGGTGTAGAGGTCTGACAAATGGAAACTTTGTTTTTTCTTGCGCTCAGAATCAATTTCTATCTGAGGACGCCCGATTTCTTCGGTCCGAGCGACTTCGTCACGCAGCCGGTCCTGCCAGAAGAAGGCCGTAGCACTGTCAACGGCGATCATTTGCAATTGACGTGATGCGGAATAATGTCGCGAGAGGTCGAAAAGGTACGAATCTAGCGTATGGATCGTGGCCAAAAGAGCGGATGAAGACTGCGGCCGAAAGACATGGACATGCTGCAGTGAAGAGACAAGCATTGATTCCAGATGATGATCTGACGTTCCTCCTGGTTGAGCTTGAGCCCCAAGACTTGATTCAGATAGTCCTCGTTGCTGCAGTACGATTCCTCGAGCCACGATCCTTAGTCTATCGGCATTAAATCGGTCGTCGGTATCTATGAATACCACAGCTGCCTCTTGGCCACCGACTGAGATCTCCCCAAATTTTCGAGGTAAGATAGCGATAGCCGTGAGATAGTACAGTAGTTGTGACTTCCCTGAAGCCGACAGGCTGCTTGAAATCTCCACAATAGGAACTTGCTGTTTCTTGCTACCCTCTTTTTCTGAGAACGACACATTGGCAGATGGGTCAACGTCTTGCGCTGCATGGATTTCATCCGGCCTACAAACCTGACCAGCCGAGAATTTATTTTGCAGCAGCATTTCCGCGTGGTCAGTGGTCTTCTCACTTAGAGATCGAGGTTGTCCATCGTTCACAGCATCTGACACGGCAAGTGCTTTCGGCGCAAAGAGTTCAAGCAAAGTGTCCAGAGTGGGCACGCCTGATAAATGTGTATCATGGCTTGAGTAACCAGCATTAAAGTGGACCAACCCAGAGAGGATCTAAAACTAGTCAACTCCATGCATTCAAAGGAATAGGAAAGCTGCAATACCTCATCCAGTCCCTCTTGGTGCACATCAGCTAGCGATCTCTCCCCGAGATTGGCTGCCATGGGTGAGTAATAATCTGCGTCATGGATCTAACATATAGTATATCTTAACCACGCCTCAATTCCAGTAACTAGATGCGAGCAAAACGGTAGAAGTGTAGAAGTGTAGAAGTGATGCGAGTGGAAACTTGAATGGCGCGGCTGACGGAGCTTCCGAACCTCCAACCTTTTTTCCCTTCAAATTCACTTCGAGTCTTTTACCTTCGACAAAACCTCCCCACTCTAGCTCCGTTTCTCATATTCACAATCACAAATTATAATGGCTCCTCTCGTCCCCATATTCTCTGCCGAATCCCTCCCCGATCATGTCAACACCGTCCGCCACAACTTCCAAGAGAAACGCCGTAAAGGCGAACCGGTCAACCTCAAGGAGTGCCCATTACTCGAAATGACACAATTCTCTTGCAACCCACCACAAAATGGGGTTCCCGAACCAGGGATTGTGGTGTGCGAACCTATAGTGCGGTTATTCCGACAGTGAGTCTTTGAACATCGCGTTCTAGTCAAATAGCAAGCTGATCCCGTAGCTGTGCCGGTGGATTAATGGTTGAAACAACAGCATGGGAGCCAACTAGGCTGACAGAGGAAGCGAAACAATGAGATAATCTTCTTTGCATTACAAATGCGCATTGGGCGGAGTTTGGCTATACGGGATTACAGCGATTTGCAGGTTTCAAGAATGAAAGTTGCATTCTGAATATTCATTCTTTTTGTGACTGCCATGGGGTATCTCCTCAGGTCATGCTCCTGAACTAAAACACAAGCGCCAGCCCACAATCATGAGAGAAGGGGAAAAATTTAAAAAAAAAAAATCAAAAAACCAAAAAAACGCCGGTGGGCCTTGAGCCTTTGTGATTTATACGTCAATCATGACATCTACTGGCTCGACACTTGCTGGAGGCTTTAGGGTCTTCTCCTCTCCTCGCCGTGCATTTGAATTTATCCGGCGCCAGAGATCTCGTTCACTGTTGACAATGGGGCCCAACTCCATATTCCATGAGAGCTTGAGTCGGGACTTGGTGTCGGCATCCACCGGGTGTCCCGAATCAATATCCATGGCTGAGCTTGTGATTGGGTCCTTGTAATGCTTTTTGGATAAACCCTTGATCGTCTTTTCGAACATGCTTTCCATGCTGTCCGTTCTCCGACCCCAAAGTCTCTTATCGCGGCCAGTCGAGCCCGTCTGGTTATCGCGGAAAGCGGCACTCGCTAATTTTCGCAGAGCTTCCTCACCATGCCTTCCATCCTCTGCGGCGCGTTCCCTAATCTTGCGCGGGTCGTTGTCTCGTCCAATGAAGACTGCGGTGGCAGAATAGGTGTGTTTGCTAGGGAAGCTCGGGAAATGTTTTGGGATGTAGGGACGATTTGTGCGGTCGTCTTCGCTGCTCAGAGCCGTAAGAAAAGGGAGAGATCTGGATATCTCATTCTCTGGTTGGGGAGATGGTAATAACGTCGGCGTGGGTTTGTCTGAGGGCGCTGATTTGAGATGAGGGAGAAGATCATCGGGATTGAGGCGTAAACGCTTCAGGGCGTGATCAAAGTCTTGCGGTATTGGTTGGACACGTCGCGCAGATAGCATGGACTGACGGATGAATGTGGAGAGTCGTAGCATGTCTGGAAATTTTCAGGCGCAACCCGTCAATTCTAGCTTCAAAATGGATGCAATATCAGATCACGTACACTCCTCAGTAGCACTGCAAAGACTCGAAAGCGCAGCTGGATCGGCCAATTCAAACCCAGAGTCCTTCAATGTCTGGCCAACTGCACGATTCATCAGTTGGTCGAGGTGGGTGTCATCTTGCACGACCGGCTCGGAGGTGGATGAGAGAACCACGGGCTCCTGTAAACGATGGTGGTGATGATAATGACTCCTTATCCGCTTCAGATTGTTCTGGTCGATGGACGGAGACGGTCGTTTAACGTGGGCGCCAGATGTTGCCATGGCCATTTGCATTGGTCTGATCAAGAAGTGGTCGTCCCGACCAGACAGTGTAATCAAGTCGGAGTCACGTGGTTAAGGCGGTGAGTATCTGGATGAGCAAGCTGTCATAGACCTTGACTCATTGACTAATCTGAAGAAATCTGAATAGCTTTGGGGGAGGGGGGGAAGCTTTGGGGTAGAAGTACAACATTCAATATGTAGTGGAGCAAATAATACCACTAGACTAGGCTTCACTCATCTTGCATATTCTTAATGTCGAGAGCATCCTTTAGTCGCCGTGACCTTTGCTAGGTCGTTTTGGACTGCGAAAGACTCATCTCATCGAGGTAAAAGGCTCGGTTTTTAGAAAGTCAGAAGAAAATCATTCGGCCTAAAATAACAAGGGAATGATGAACATGCCATAGTTCGCTCTCATAGTAAGACTGACCAATCCGGCGGCTCGCTTAGTCCGCTCCGAAGCTTCAACTTCACCTCACAAATCAGCCCTTCCTTCTTGCCACCCTTCTCCTCTCCACACCAACGTCCGAGGCAGGTTTCAAGCTGTCCGCAACCTAAATTTCTTTTGCTCAAGCATCGATTGACGCAACCAGTTTGTCATAATGCCCGCAGCTATTCCACCCATCACCGGCGTACGTACCCCCTTCCGTTGAAGGCCGGGTTAACCCGAGCGGGTTGATCAGGTCAATTGAGAAGTTTGCAATAATTTAACTAATGATTGTCTACAGATGCTCCGCCGTGGTCTCGTTCTGGACCTGAGCACCGCTTTCGGTAAGTTGTAATCAGGATCAAGTAGCAAGATCATGCGACAAGTTGGATTTCGCGATCTTTCGGGATTGACCTCGTGGAGTACAAGCACCAACAAGTTGGCTGGGATGAGGTCAAAAAGTGAAATGTTTGCTGATCATGGTATCTCGTTCGCTAGGCTTCGGTACTACCTTCGGCTACCTCTGGTGGTACGGTAAGTAGATTGTCCTTGGCTGCGCTAGCCCCACGCGATTGATGACTTAAAATCTAATCATGCGTTCGTCTGACAGGCTACCACCTCCCCCGCGTGCGTGAGCGCGATACTTACTACGCCCGCCTCGAGGCTGAGCGTGCTGCCCAGCGGGGTTAAATCGATCAACCTTGATCACCTGCCCTCGATCGTCTCCTTCCCGCCCGTTCAGCGCCACTTCTATTCTTTGTCAAGACGTTATCTAGGAAATTGCCCAGCGATGGAGGCATATGTCTCGATATCCCCATCAGGCTTGCGTGGATCGACGGGGTGGGTGGTTAAATTTGAGATCGATTGTACATATATGCCAGTGGACAACCAACGGTTATGATCTTGGACTTAAATCTTTCTCTCGCTCCATTAGACGCAGGCCATTCTACGTAGCTATGCCCGAACGCCCGAATTGATCTACTTGATCACTTATGTCTGCCCAGTCAAATGAGCGAATTGGATCTATTGTGTTCAAGCGCTAATTACGCCTGATATATGTACGTGGAAACACCAGTGCACCTCTCATTGGAGCTGAACCATGTCTCTGCCATGTAAAACCATTGATCATCATCCCGTATCTGCTCATCGCTATGGGGTATGGGCGAAGGCTAGATATGCGAACTGATGGAAAATCCTGCAAGGGTGAAGCCCGAGCTAGCACTCACCGTAGAACTCGCTCAAATGATATGCCTCGGACGGACCCTCCGGCCATAGAGTTGCGTACGTTCTTCTTGAAGGTGTCACGAGTAACGCGAAGATCTTCCGCGGCTTCCTTGTTGAGAGGATCGGAGGCGTTTGGCTCGAGGAAAAGGAACTGCGGTGATATTACCAGTCAGCGGAAGTACTGACGAGTCAAAAGAACGGAATCAACGGACCTGCATGCCTACAATAACAGCATTCAGATTCAACACAGGCTTCCAGTCCTCTCGTAAAATGTTTAAGCAAACGTTGCCCTCCAAGTCGATGTTGGGATGATAAATTTTCTGCGTGCATTTGACCTTGGGGGGGTCATGAGGGAAGTTCTGATTGACGGCGAAGCTGAAATTAAAGACACCACCCTTGTACATGCCCTCGTCCGGTTCGATGGTCAAGGTGAAGTTAAGGATGTCGTCAGGGTTCGGAAAAGACATTTTCATCGTGCTGCCGAGGGTGAGTTCTTGAAGATCTAAAGAGGTAAGAGGTTAGATATCCATGTAACAATGATCCAGTAAGCGACCATGCCCACCACGAGAGAGTCACTCACCTCTTTGCACGCGTAATTGCGCCGCGGTGACCTTCTTCTTCTTCTTGCCTGCAACACCCTCGGCATTCTCAGCCTCCTGTTGCTTTTGTTTCTGGCCAAACTCTTAGTGATAGTTCAAGGTATTTCTCAGAGCCAAATGAAGCCCTACCATGGACCAAATTTTCAACATTTTGGCTAGAAGTCACCACCCCACCTGGTGGAACGGACAGGTTTTCGGAAGAACAAAGTAGAAAATAGAAAGCTAGAGAACCCCTCTGGAGAATATCAGAGAAGAAAGGAGAGACAGAAATGAGATGCAACGCTGTAAAAAAAGGCGACACGAACTGGTGACAACGGCAAGATAGTCCTGGGCTTGCGGGGGTCTCAGATCAGCAATCGCCCTTTATCGCCTCTCCGCCTTCCACCGGTTGACGTATTGCACCAGGAAGTCCGTGCTCTACACAGTCTACAGGATCTGCATAGATATCATGTATCTGTTTTGTTTTTGGAATCTCGAAGGTGAAAAAAATAAAATTGAATATGAAGTACATCATCATAGCGCTCCGAATGCGATCCTGGTGCATAGCTGGCCCGACAAAAAAAACATCACAGTAACCGTCAAGGGTAGAACCGCGCGAATACATACTGCCTAGCATTGCAAAATCAAAAAGAGAACAGAGTTGGGCATCTTTAGGTAGAATACAGGTCACGGTATGGGGAAGAAAAAGAAGAGAACAGGCAATTGTGTCTGGAGAGTCATGAAAAAGGTCACACATTTTTGTGCTTGCTGGAATCAAACTACCGGCGTGCAAAGCAGCATCTGATACCAGTGCGACCCAGGAACCAACAGCATCCAATGAAACGGAACAATGCCACAGCAGCGTTAGACCACAAGAGGGCCTGGAAGAAATGGGCTGTACGAGTGGTGGCGGTATTCTATGATCAAGGTTAGTCAGTGGTCTAATCTTATGGTTGGGAGAAGGAGAGAGTGGGGTTGGAAAACGCACAGTAAAGCCAAACTTATCGACAGCCTCACTGGTGATGCAGACTGCCAAAATTGCATTGCTGAAGATCCAAAAGGTGACAAGCCGGGTACGGAAACTCTTGTAGGAGTCCTCGAGGGTTTTTTCGTCGTGTTCCACAGGAGCAACGAATGGAGTGAGCGCACGCTTCACAGTTGCCTCGAACTGGCTGTCGATATCCGCTTGGGGCTTGTCGATTTCTTCTATAACTGCTTCCTTACTACCCTCGTCCTTTGTAGTCGTGGCTGACGGCAATGCATCGGCCTTGTCGGAACCTTTCGTACCCCAGGAGACGTCATGCCAGTTGCTAAAGGCATAGACGTTGAGAATGTTGATATAGGACGACTGAACAACCATGTAGGCAGGGAAGGAGGTGAACATGTGCCATGGGTCAGCGTACATGAATGAGGCAACGAAGTAAAGACCGAATGTCGCAGCCAAGGCAATGATAATGATACCAGCGCCTGTCGACCCGAAGAAAGAGTGAAGGAAGCCTTTCACGCCTTGATTAGTAACAAAGTCCATGGGCGCACCGCCGGTGAACGCGCGAACGACCAGGTAGAGCGAGTCGACCACAATGTAAACCTGGATGATACCGAAGACCACGAAGGAGGCGAGATATGAGAACTTGGAGCCCTTGGGTCTGTTACCGAGAGCGAGAATGAACTGCAGCAATAGGAAAGCGAGATATATATACTTCACAAGCGTGTTGATGATAGGCGTGGCCGTCTTGCCGAAGGGGAAAGCCGTGTGTCCGTTGCTATCGCTCGGAGTACCGACAAGGTCAACAATGACGGTGGTAGTCAGCCAGTATGAAGCGAGCGAGAACCAGGTAAGCAAAGTGTTGAACATATTGTACAACATCTGAATGTGGAGGAAGAACATGCGAACGATGTTGTGACCACTTTTGTACATACGGCCAAAGTGCATCAGCGAATAAATTCCTGCTGCAAAAGAACCGTTGAGCCAACGGCGACGTTGGGAGATGAACTCAGCGGCACCTTCAGGCACGTCAGTCTCACCCTTGGAGGCTTTGACGTATGACAAGTGCCACTTAGAGCCTGCCTTGGCGACCAACTCGAAACAAAGAATGCGATCCTCAGCCAAGAACATGTTCTTCTTGAAAATGTTCATACCCTCAATACCCTTCTTTCCAAGCTGCTTAGATAGCGTATGATCACCGTGGAAATATTGTTCAAGGGGGCGACCCATAATTGCACGGAATCGATAGGCCGAGAATGCACCGGGCAAGACACTAACGTAACCGAAAGAACTCTCTAGAGGCTTATCCAAGATGTTACTAATCTTGTACTCGAAGTTCTGGGCAGCCACGAGAGGGTTAACCAAGTTCCGCCATCCCTTGCCCAACATAGCGTGGATTTCACCACAGGCACCGCCGAGATCCTTGTCATTATAGAAAGCCTCCCAGAGGTATAGCAAGGACTTAGGGCCAGGTTTCGTACCGGCATCCAGAAGGATACAGATCTCGGGGTTCAAAATGCGGCCGAAAGCGTTAAACAGCCAGCGATGCGAATTGATCTTCTTGCTATTCTTTTGTTTCAAACAGAACATCATTTGCACCGGTGGTAGTGTGCTCGGGCCATCGTCCGTGGGCCGAATGAGCTGCTGGCTTGGCGTGACCGAAAGCTGAGTCGTATACTCGAACTAGATGTTCTGTCAGCGCCATTTTCGTTTCGGGCCAACGTCCGGGCGATTCCCACTTACAATATGCGCCACAGTCTCCTTGCCGTCAACATCACGCTTCATAACACCATCCTGGTAGATACCGACGGTCGCAAGAACGTCAAGAGTATCTTTGTCGCAGGGGTCAATACCGTCAAAGACCAGGGCCACGACAATCTTCTGCCATGCGGGTCCACCCTTGTTCCAGAACTCGGATTTCTTCAGGTTGACAATGTCGCGAATGTTCTGCATCACACCGTGCAAAGTACGGGCGGTAAGATTCTTATCCTCGTTGTAGTAGGTAATCGCGATAAGCAGCTCCGTATGACGGTTGTACATTGCGGGGCGAAGATTGTAACCATTGTGGAGGGTAAATTCGTTCGGGTCGCAAGTGGCTGCGGTGTCTATGAAGAGTGAAGGGCTCATTAGTTGTTCCTCTTAAAGCAGTATGTTCCTCGTCTATCCCATACATACATCGCATGTGGGTGAACTCCTCGCTTCCGCCTTCCACATCATTGCGGTACTTGGCTTGGATGGCATTCTGGATGGCACTGGGCACGGGGTAGTCGACACTCAGGACGGAACCCTGCACTAGCTTGACCTTCCTGGTAGCATATCTGCGCAAGCCGCCGCCACCAGGGGCGCCACCAGGGACCTGTCGCTGGCGCCAAGCCTCGGTAGATGATGTCTCGCTACGGGCATAGGGGGACGCAACTCGGCCGGGGACCCCAAAGGCTGCCGCAGTGGTTTCCTCCTGGCCAGAGTAGGCGGTGCTGGGATTGTATGGGTCGTGGTAGGAAGGGGCGGTGTCCGCCGCATAGGTCTCCGTCAAGCTGTACCCGGAAACCGGACGTTGGGGAGAAACACCGCGCGAGTGAGGGTCGTCAAAAGGAGTCTCAAATGGGCCCTGCTGTTGGGACAATAATCCACGGGCTGCATCCTCATCCTCGCGATACTAACCATAGACAAAAAGGAGACCGGGTCAGCTCTAGCGATTTGTTCACCGCCTATCCACACACATACCTGCGAAGCTGGCACATCCTGCAGATGATGACCATCATCATAGCTCGGTGAGTGTGAGCCAGAGCCGTGGTAGGCCATATTGTCGCAAAAGTCGAAAAATCAGAAAGGTACGTGTTTCAAATCTGAGAGAGGGGTATCTGTTCAAGCAGGTCGCATTTATGAACGATTATCGAAGCCACCGGGGCTAGGGGAAGAGAATAAATTTTGTCTCCAAGGTTTGGAGAATATTGCAAATGTTTTGAATCAAGGGCCAAAGGGAAAGAGAAAAGACAAGGGGGGAGGAAAGGGTCAAAAAAAAGGAGGAGACTGTGAGATTAGAAAGGTCAAAAATAGACTGTCTCTACTAGCCCCATCCTGGCTTAGTTTCCCCTTTCTCTTTTTTTTGGGGGGGGGGGGGGGGGGGTGTTTGACGTGAAATATAGTACGGAGTACACTTTATTCCACGGAGTTCTCTATATCATTTCCTCTAGCTTACTACTAGTCGGTAGGTAGTAAATACCATATATAACTACGGAGTACTCCATGCCTACTTTATAACAAGAGACCGATGCTCCCGAGGCCCTGTGAAAAACCTTTGACTGGTTGAGATGTCAATGGCTGAGAGGCTAGGCATTCCTATTTTTTCTCTTCTTTTTTGTTCTCATTTTTCCCCTGATTCCCTTCATTTTCACAGATTCTATGGGATGTACAGAGTACGGAGTGTTGCATTTATTTATGTTTGGGGCAAGTCCTCCCAGATCATTTATGAACGACATATATAGGTGTGGACTCAACCTATTTAACTGGCTTCGATGGTGAAACATTTGGTGAATGGACCCATCATACACAGAGTATAAGAGTTCAATTCGATTTGGATATACGGAATACAACTCAAAGGATTTCTCCCACATTCTTGAGAGCACAACAGTACCGTTAACAAGGCTTAAAACACCTAGGGGCTGGCATGCCAGACTCCACTACGGAGTACAAGTGTTTGAATGCCAGTACACGTACGGAGCAGGTGTACAAAGTTCTCGCCTGCAGTGTCCCATTTGATTCCCCCATTTTGTACTGGGCTCTGCTCATTCTAAGATTTCTCTTTTTAGCCATTTTATTCTTCTGTCTACTCTGAGCTTGAAATTGGATGTTTCGTACTCTCTCTTTCAGGTCACCTGATCAACTGTGAATAATTTTAGACATTTACTGTGGAATCCAAGGGTCTAGCGTGTGTTTTGCCCCAGTGCCAAGCCAGCCAGCCTAATATTTTATGATCAAATTTGAGTTGAGTTCCAATCGTCCAAAGGAAGGTTATACTGATGTTCAGCTCCGTACAACATAGGTAGTGCGGATGCAAAGTACAGTGACTAGTAGCCGCGCCCCCATATTAGATATACATGACTCAGTTGATCGGATGCCAGTGTTGAAAAATATTCCGTACGTGATTTTAATTTCCTAAGCCCTAATTTACCCCATTCCCTAAGGTAAGAAGATTTCAGTGACTCCTTGTAAAGAATGTCAGAGATTAATTAACCCCTAACCATATTTGTGGAAGTCCATTAGACAAAGTAGACAAACCAGGCAAACCAGACAAAGAAAGATTCAAATCTGCCGTAATCTTGGAAGATTGATAATCCGGGAATCCAGACCACTTGGTACGGGAAGATGTCCACTTATTTCCCTCACGTCCAAGTAAGGTGAACATGGGATGAAACAATCTGATAGCCTATTTTGATATTAAAGGCTGTATGATCTCGATTTTTGCTCTACCTTTCTTTGTATCTACCTCAATACCCTCTCTACACCATATCGATATAAAATATTCACTCAGGTACAAAAATTGTGTGCCTGACTACCCCGTATCTTACCCGTGGAACCTCACGGGCCCGTGATCAAGGCCCCAATCATCCTCTTGCCGTCTTTCTTTTGACTTGTCGTGCTCTCCGTCTTTTCTCTCTCATCATCCATCTATCTATTCGTCCCCACATTGATCGTTTAATCGGGGTGTGGTTTGTGAGTTGATTTTCTCTGATACGCGCCGTTGGGTCAACGTCAACAGATCAAGCCCCTATCCCGACCTTCTTGGACATATACCATCTCTCAAGTGTCTGGACCCATTCCAAAGGACCATGATCATCGCTTAACCCTCACATTTCGATCTTGATCTCACACCCGACACTCGTTTCCTGCCACGCCTAGCCGCTCGGCTTTGATGATCTATTGTTTACGCTCACGACTTGACGCCGATTGAGCACCTCACACTCCTTTTTTCTTGTTTTCTCTTTGCACCTTCCTTGCCGTTGACCGGCTTCATCGATATTCCCTGTCTGGATTTTCCTCGTCCAGTATGCTTCTTGAACCCATGGATTCCGCCTTCTCCCCGGCCCACTCCCTCTTCAAGCGCTGCAAGCAGTGTGAAACCACATCCCCCGCCTGTCCCTCGTGTCCCAATGGATCAATATGTACCATGACTGCCCCGAGTTGTGATGAATGTGCGACCACAAAGTGCATTTCAACAGGCTCCAATCCTGCAGACTCCGGAGGCACCGACACTGGCGCCATTGCCGGTGGTGTTATCGGTGGTGTGGCTGCTATCGCCCTCATTGTGTTCTTGGTATGGTGGTTCGTCATCCGAAAGAAGCGCCTAGGGCGCCAGGAGGCGGAGAAAAACGGTTCATTCGCGGGGAATCGCAGTGAACGCCAGTCCATAGCCTCTACAGTCCTAACCCGTGCCTCCAACGTCATCCAAATCGCCTACATTCCTGGCGTCACCAACCGCTCCCCGCCGCAGACCCCAGCCTCCCTCATGCCTCCTGTTCCACCGCTTCCTGGTGCGACACCCGATCAACACTTCTTTATGCCGGGTGACCTGCGTGATTCGTCATGGACAACCACCAGCGGCCACCAGAGCATCTCCCCTACTTTGCGCAGCAGTGTAGCTACCACCATCTACCGTAACGATGCCATCGTCAGTGTCATACCAGCACAGCAGATCCAGCGGTCTCGTGCAGCCGTGGTGAGCATCCACAACGGGGGAGCTGGGCCAAACGCCCCCGGAGACGACTCGCCTGTCACGGTCACGATTACTCCTGCGGACGCACCTGCGGTTCCGGCCATTACTCCAGCGCAACTCGCTCGGGCGGAGGCTGTCAAGGGCAACAGTTCATGCGTGGCTCGCAGTGTAACCGCCAAGCCAGTGATGGTGCGTGGTCCTTCAGTGAGGAACAAGAAACCTAACATCGCACCCGCTGTCGACCGGATCGAAGAGCTGTCTGAGAATAACAAAAGCAACAACACTAGCGGGGAGGTGTCAACCAAAAATGGCGACCAGTTGAGTCACAACATTTCCACACTTGACACGTCCCCATCGGGCGAAGATAACACGCATCCATCATCCACCGCCAACCTGGAAACTGGTTCCTCGCATCGCCAGACCGACCCAGGTCGAGCTTCTAGCTTGCGTGATGGACAAAGCTCCACTCGGACCCCACCCACCCGGGTAGAAAGTCCATTCTCGGATGCGAATGAGGTGAAATCAGCGGGTCTGTGACCTACTGCGGGCAATGGTTTTCCATTTCCAACTCTTTTTCTATGTATGTATCATACGGAGCCTGCCGCGGCTTTTTATACCTTTTGAGTTATGTTAAGTCTTTTCCTTCCTTGAGCGCCTTGTACAGCGAGTACTGGCACACCGAGAAGGGATTTTTGATTGAATCTATATTCACATCATTTTGGAGTATCATGGATACTTTCATATTAATACTGCCATAGGCATCCAGATATCCGATGTATTGCACTGTCTTCCAAGCTTCTTTCGTCGAATTACCAGGTCTCTCTATTATATAATCCTTGGATATCAAGTCCACACTATATAATCATGAACCAGACTGATAGTGTGCTTGTAGTCTTGTTGGCAAAAGAAGAACCCTTGCACTGCGCTTGCAAGATTAGTCCTGTTGCAAGTGGCACGCAGGTAAAGGATATTTGGCTGTCTATACATGAGATAGTCTTGTTGTTTAATTTTCACCCTTTTGATAATGTGGGTTGGGTTGTGAGTGTGGAAGCAACTACACGAAACCGGAAAAAAAAGACAGTTTTATCGTTAGATACTACGTGTATGTGTCTTCTTAACGATCTATTACTAGACTCTGGAAAAATTTTCTGTCTAGTAGGCACATCAGTAGCTAAAACCAAGGTGAAGTTCACACGCTACTATGCACCATTCGTCGAACACGACACCTGACAAGAGCATTGTTCATGGACAGCAGTTGAGTGGAGTTATTAAAGGCAAGATTGCTAGGGAGACTCCGTCTAAATAGACCTCTAGCCCATTCATCACATTGCAGAAAGAGTAGAAATTCCAACGAGATCAATCTCCTCCATGCCTAGGCCTGCACATCACAGCTCTTAGAGTTTCCATCAGATTTCGACTTGCAATGGATATTGACAACCATTGGTGGAATCTATATATAAAGCGAAAAGTGACGAAGCCAGTTGCAACATGCAAGTTCCCAACTCATCCCCGGCTTTGATGTTGTGGGCCGTTTAGGCTACGGAGTGTAAAATAGGTAGATCGGTCTTGCCCCCCTTGGCATAGGCGACCACAAATCAAGGATTTGAAAGACAGCGCTGGAAGGAAAGGGGAAGTGCATGGTTTGGCATCGAACTACTCCGTAGGGAGTTGTCCGTCAGATGTCGAGAAATTGAAAAGGGAAAGAATCGCGAGTCGCTAGAATAGAAGAAGAAGAAGAAGAAGAAGAAGAAGAAGAAGAAGAAGCAAAAGATTTTACATCATCTAGTTATTCCATGACATGCGGGGAAAAGAAAGGGTATGTATAGCCAAGATGTGTAGTCAACGATGTTCAGCATCCGGTGCTTCATGCCACACTCTCATCTAACCCCATTCCACGTCCGATTTTGCGAATCAGTGCCCGCTTGAGAAGAGCTTCTCGTGCAAGACTCCGTGTATGCCGCGACCAGGAATCGACACCAGTAACGCCGCGGACCAGCGCAGCTTGCAACGCATAGAGAGCTTGCTGTATACCTTGCTCCTCGGCGACCAAATCGTATAGCTGTTTCCCTACCACGGTGGGGGCGACTAGGACGTCATCGATTGGGGGTAGGCCGGACGTAATGTCTCCAGGGGTAGCGGAGGTTGAAGGAGCGCTAGAAGTGGAAATGGATGTCGAACGGGCCTGTGCGTCTGCAATGGTGGCGTCGGCGCGATGGATGGACTGCTGTAGGACAGTAGTGTTGGATTGGAGGGTCGTGTGGAGAGCATTGAGCGCTGAGAGTTCCCCTTGCAGCGTGGCCAAGGCGGCATGCAGGGACCGTGATTGCGAGACGAGGGATTGCGCTGCCGTGTCGGACTGTGCTGCATTAACGCGAAGGGTTTCTGCCAGTGTCTGGGACACGGCATGAAGAAGTGCATCTTTCTCTGGGTTTGGTGGGATGGGAGGAGCTGGTCCCGCGGGTGCGATTGAGGGTAGCTCGACTTCAAATGGCGAGGTTAGAAGGTCGGGTGTATCGGCTTTCGTGGGAGCTGCTGGAGGTGGAAGGGGATAGTTGGATGGGCATGACGAATGCAGAGGACACGGGGGACCAGAAGATTGCTGGTGTGGTTGATGGGGGAGTTGCGGCTGTAGAGACAAGTGAGCCCCTGCGGGGTTAACTTGGGGATGGACCTGGCTCGATATAGTAGACCCGGTTCCATGATAGACCGGGGCTCCGTTATTTCTATCATACGGTGTTTGACCATGCGCCGAATGAGGCAGCGTTGGTTGCCCCGCTGGCTGATGGATTGGTGGCTGCGACAAGGGACGAGGGCTGCTTATCGGACCTCTATTTTGGCCCGGAGGGGCGTAATTCTGGTATAAAAGGATTCCCGGGCTGGCCCTTTGTGTGAATAAGGGGGTTTGACGAGAGCCTTGCTCTTTTGGTGGGAGTGGAGGTAGCGGTGGAGGAGATCGACACTGATCAGCTGGGCGCCGTTGTTGTTGTTGCTGCCGATGCTCGCTAGCCGCGCCTGGCTTCGGCGGGGGCGGGGGTGGACTATGGTATTGGCTTGCAGAAGGAGACAGAGTTTGAGCTGGTCTCGAAGATCCGACACCGGATGGAAGGGGAGGTAATGGCGGAGGTATTTGGGAATCTTCTGGCTGAGGTCGCGGCACTTGTTGTCTGTATCGGACCGGTGGCTCTTTGGCAAATATATCCTGAAGAATATAGAGAAGATCGGCGATAGTGGATCTCTGTGAATATAATGGTCAGTGGCTGACCCATGTCTTGCGAGCAGAGCACTCACATCCCATGCTTCGGCCCAGTGTGCTAGATAGTGATGGTACACCTGTCCTTCCAGCGTCACATGTTGCCCAACGAGGATGGTCATTTCCTGTGTCGGGGTCACGTAGGCAATTGGAGGTTCACGTGGGTAGGTATTTGGAATCCAAAGCGCAATGGGAAAACGGTATGTTGTTCCGCGGAAAGTAACAGGCAACGTGCCCACAAGGTGAAGCAGGAGGGCCGAGAAGCCTGTCTCGTAGGCTGTTGGAGTATCAGAAACAAGAACCGCATAGAATGCACTTGGGGGCACTCACTGTAGACATCTGTTCGAGGGGAGAGCGAGGGGAACTGGGAGAGCGCATTGGCAACATCGTGGTAGGTCCGGTTTGGGTCGCGGTAGGTCTGTTGTGGATCATAGTGATCCTGCGGGTTTAGTAGATCGATAACATGGAGATTTTGAAGAGACCGACTTTGGACAAGACACTATACAGCCAATTCAATGTCTTCTGAGGGACCGCCATAGCGAGAGGAATGAGTGGAAAAGGGTGGAGGTCGCGACGTTCCCTCTTTCCCGCAAGTTTCGTGGCGACGTATGGGCGCTCTGGTCTTTTCGTAATGATTTTGTATTTGAAGATGTATTGGATGTTTGGAGTGAACAGATGCTATTTCTTAGCCTGATCTCTAGGGCTACACCTAGGTACCTTCATAGTGTCCACGGGTGTTGGTGTCCATCACTAAGCAAGAGGTGACTTTCCACCCACCACCTCATCACCTCACCACCTTTTACACCAACACCTAGTCCCCTGCCCTCTTCACCATATCAGATTGCCTTTATTTTGTTCTTAATTTACCAAGCAGTTTAATTCTGAATTGAACGCCTCTGTTGGAATTGAGACGAACTTCAAAGTCTTGAGGGGCGAGACAGATTCTCTCACATGATAGGCCAAGAAGCTCAACGAGCTGTGAATCAGAAACCTCTGTCTTACAAAACACCTGGCCTCTTCAGGCCTCTCTAAGACTCTCTGGAAAAGACGCATCCATGGGGTACTTGATATCCTTTGCGTCGAGGCTTTCAGCCTGGAAATCCCGAAACAAAGAATCTCTAACCTTCCCGACTCGAACTTGACAAGCGAGCCAGTGATATCCCCAAGATCAAAAGCCTATTCTGGGTGTTCTGAAGATCTCATGCAGCTATTATCACCCGTTTCCTAGCCATTTATGGGCTTTGTTTCATTTAATATTGTTCTCCCCGGTCCCTTAGTATTGTTCTTTTCTACTCACAATGTAGGGTCTCAAAATGATCTGGACCTGGTCCATCTGGATTCTTGGGATATTCTGAATTTTTTATATGCCTCCTTCGCCATTGTCTGTCTCGGCTTTTATGAAATCTGACCATTCACCCTGATTCTCTTGAAACTGCTCAGGATCTAAATTCTCTGCATCTTTTACGCTTCTTCAAAAGACTTTAAAAGACGCTTCGATCCTTGCTATACATACTTATAACCTGACCTCAGAACCATCTATGTGATCTGTCTTTCAGTTCCCTTCAATCGAAGTTCACAAATTGAAGCCATGGCGGCGACACCATCTCCAAGTCCGCCATTTGATCCATACACCCAGAACGTCACCTTCCGCCTAGGAGATGGCACTAAGTTCCCCGTCTCAGTACAAGCACTGGACGTCTTCGTCATGTACAATGTCCGGGTTTGCATCAATTATGGTTGTCAGTTTGGAGCGTCGTTCACCTTGCTAGTGATTCTTCTGCTTTTGACCCAATCCGACAAGCGTCGTTCAGCGGTTTTCATCCTGAACGGTCTGGCCTTGTTCCTCAATAGTGGGCGTCTGCTGTTTCAAGTCATACATTTCTCCACTGGATTTGAAAAGGTATACCCATATGTATCCGGCGACTATTCGTCGGTGCCGTGGAGCGCCTACGCCATTTCCATCGTGGCTGTCGTTCTCACTACCTTGGTCATCGTCTGTATCGAAGTATCGCTTGTGATTCAAGTCCACGTGGTTTGCTCTACACTACGCCGTCGATACCGACATTCCCTCTTGGTGTTATCTATCCTGGTGGCCCTGGTGCCGATCGGTTTTCGCAGTGCATGGATGGTTGTGAACTGCAATGCCATCGTTACACTCAATTACATGTCTAACATATGGTGGATAGAAAGCGCAACCAACATCTGCGTCACTATCAGTATCTGCTTCTTCTGTGTTATCTTTGTCACCAAGCTCGGATTCGCCATCAAACAGCGCCGCCGACTCGGGGTGCGCGAATATGGCCCGATGAAAGTCATCTTCGTCATGGGCTGCCAGACCATGGTTGTTCCGGCCATCTTCTCCATCATCCAATACTACATCATTGTACCAGAACTCGCATCCAATGTGGTGACCCTGGTCGTCATCTCCCTCCCACTCTCGTCAATCTGGGCCGGCGCTGCCCTTGAGCACTCACGACGTTCCAGAAGCCAAGATCATCAACGCCGACGCAACTTATGGCGGGCCCTTGTCGGCGGTGCCGAAAGCGTACTGTCTCCCACAAAGGATAGTCCGACGAGCCTGTCTGCCATGACTGCTGCGCAGACTCTGTGCTACTCGGACCACACCATGAGCAAGGGCCCACACAACTCGCGGGATACCGATGCTTTCTATGGAATAGCAGTTGAACACGATATTTTGATCAATCGAGCTCAAAAGAACACTTCAATCGTGTGATAGTACACAGCGCTCGGCAATTCAGAGATATAACTCCTCTTTCTTTTGGTGTACAGGATCCTGACCAGAAACCAACTTTTCATGTACTTTCTTTTTGACTTCCTCGGTTGCAGTTTTTGATACAGGTTCAACTTTCCTTTCATCTCAATCTGCAAAATGTAGATACATTCTTAATGCCAAGCTTCACTCATTTCCACTTTTGTACTTGTTTGGAAAGAGTTGTATTGCAATGCATTCATAGACATTTAACTGCACTGATGGACTTGAAGATCCAAAGGTTTCCCATGCTCTTCTGTACTCTTTCCCACTGACACAAGTCTATACTGAGTGACCAATTCTGCTTTGGGGTTCAAATGGACTCTCGACAGCAAAGAGAGAGACTGAGCATACCCCCTGGAGGGTGGATTAGAATATGTAAGCTTGTGCAAGCAATATATGGCCAATCTACTGACTGCAAAAATAGCGATGAGATGAGTCAAGTGAGTTAACAATACAAGAAAAAAAAAGAAAATTTACAGGCGAACGCTCTATGTTCAGAACCACATGTGCGCCAGAGCAAAAAAGGAGAAAAAGAGCTAGAAAGTTAATAATATCCCGATGCTAATTCAACTGCACGTAGTTGGCTATGTAGGATGTTAGAAAATGCACCAAGTTCAATAAAAGACCGAAACACTTACCTGGAAACTGGCCCTCCCGACCTGCAATTCGCCCAGACCACCATTCATTGGTATTTTCGGTGCGCTGCGTAATCTCAATAACATCACCAACCGAGAATCCCAGATCACCATGTGCCTGAGCCTCGTAGTCATAAAGAGCGGTGACAGTCTCAACCGGCTTACTGAGATAGGACGGCTTCGCCCGTGGAGGAGGCGGGGCGGGCTTGCTCTTGGCGGCGGAAGAGAAACTGCCCGTCGGGCTAGGGCTGATGCCGGCAGACGAATAAGGGGGTGGAGGATTGTCATCAGTGGCGGTGGAATTGGAACGGCCTCGGCCGATGGAGCTCTTGCCATCGGCTCCCTTGCCTTGAGGGCCAAGCTTAGATCCAGAGCGGCGGACGCCTTGGGTTTTAAAGTGCACGATGGTAAGAGCTTCGGCTTGCTCCTTGATATCGCCGCGCTTCTGCTCAAAGGCCTCTTCGACATCGAGGTTAAGGTTGAAATAGCTGATGTTCATGCCCTGCATTCGTTCGTGGAGAGTGTAGAAGACGTTGAGTTGCATATAGTAGAAGGACTGGAAGAGCGGGCGGATGAACTCGGCTTCGAGGGCGAACAGCTTAGGCAGTTCGTCCTTCAGCAAATCGTTGTAATAGTTAAAATCCTGGGTTGCCTGCTCGACATCATTCTCGGCTTTGTATAGTGCTTTCTCGTCCTTGAGCGATTTATCCTTTTTCTCTTCCAGCTTCTTCAGTGTGGCGTTTCGGCGGTCAAAGTCCAGCTTCTTGTGATCACGCTTAACCGCAACCTTCCGAATCACTTTGATGACCTCGAGCAGCTGGTCGGCAGGGCTGATTATGCGGGTGTCGATCATCTCCAGCTCGGGGGCTAGGGCCTCTTGCAGTTCCTTGACAATGACCTCATATTCCTCACAGGCCTGGATACCCTCAGTATTTCCTTCGAATTGGTAGGAGGTGGGATCGGAGGCGCGACCGGAGATGGGTTTGTAGATTTCGGCAATCGCTTTAGAGAATTCGATTTGGTGGCTTAACATGCCTGCGCACGCGGTCAGTATTGCGGGAGGGGTTGCAAGGCTAAAAGAGGGCTAAAGACTAACCATTAATAGCAGAAAAGTATTTCTTGGACTCATCGTGTAGCTTTTTGGTCTCCTTCTCGAGCTCATCAAAGCGGCGTTCGGCATCGCTGTAGACAGCATCCTTGGTATGTTCACCGATGTTGAACTTCGCCTTGAACTGCTGTGGCGCACGCGCAATGCTCTTCTGGAATCCTTTGAAACTCATGGTGTGAAGATTAAGGAGAGAGGTAAAGACGAGAAAGTGCCAAGGTGGGGGGGAGGGGGAGAAGAAGAAGGGCGAATCCAAACCTTTTCAATGACATAAGACTCTACCAGCGTTGTACGGAGCTGATGTCCATTGTGGCTGTACATATTTCCTTTTCATATTGTCTTATACTGTCTTGTACTAATTTAAATGCTATTACTCTCTGCCTTGTGATCTTGTGGCGCACTATCATCAAAACTAGGCACCTGAATTATTACTCTCGATGTATTAGAGCTGCACGGAGTACAGAGTACACCATGCATATACTACACACTTTGACTCGTATGCAAAGTACATATAGTAACCTATTATATTAGTCCAGAAATCGTCGAATGGTTACATTGGCTCTACAATCTCCAAAGCGGTTTCCCTTTCCCCGGCAGCCAACCATCAAATTAAAAGACCCTAGTCCGATCGTCATCATTGGGCTATCATTCCTTTGGGAAGTGCGGGGGGGGGACTTGGCAATTGAATCAAATTTGTCAATACTATAAGCGGAAAGAGGAATTCCAAAAGATTCTACTCAAAATCATGTGTTATAAAACAAATGAAGATATAATGTGAGTCCCGGAACTCCTGGAAGTCTTGGAGAATCTACGGAGTACCTGAAAAGGGAAAGCTCATACGTCCGTGATGCCTAAGGCATGACGGACAAACTTAGTTGGGAAAATCCCGAGATCTTTAGTCATTGAGACGAAATGCCGGTGATAACAAAAAGTCGGGGTTGCGTCCCCTTCTTTATCCCTCTTACATCTGCACACACCATCTTCATCATGACAAGTGCCGTCCCTACTACCTGGAGACAGGCCTCTGCCTTCTCCAGGCGCCTTTCAACCTATGGTTCCCGAGCGCCTCGAGTCCTCGCCACCGGACTGCGCGGTGCTCGGTCTTATGTCTCCGAGACAAAAGTTGGCCAAGCCCAGGTCAACATCGAGACTACCATCAAAGAGGAAAAAAAGTCATTCATGAACCAGTCCCATATGGCGCCCCGCAATGTCAAGCTGCCTGGCTCAGCAGCCTCCGGTGACGCCGCGATGAGCCCCTCGGCCGGTATTCTGAAGCAGGCCACCGTTATGGACCAGGGCACCCGTCCCATTTACCTCGATATGCAAGCCACCACACCTCTGGACCCTCGGGTTTTGGATAGCATGCTTCCGTACCTCACCGGTATCTACGGTAACCCGCACTCGCGCACACACGCCTACGGTTGGGAGTCGGAGAAGGGAGTCGAGGAGGCTCGTGAGCATATCGCCAACCTGATTGGGGCCGATCCCAAAGAGATTATTCTCACAAGTGGTGCGACGGAGAGCAACAACATGAGTCTGAAGGGTGTGGCTCGGTTCTTTGGTCGCTCGGGAAAGAAGAATCACATCATCACTACCCAAACCGAACATAAGTGTGTGCTCGACAGTTGTCGACACTTGCAGGATGAAGGATTCGAGGTGACTTACCTGCCAGTTCAGAGCAACGGATTGATTCGCATGTCGGATCTTGAGGCAGCCATGCGCCCCGAGACTTGCATTGTCAGTGTTATGGCTGTCAACAATGAGATCGGAGTGATTCAGCCGCTGGAGGAGATTGGCCGTCTCTGCCGATCCAAGAAGGTGTTCTTCCACACCGACGGTGCACAGGCCGTTGGAAAGATTCCGTTGGATGTTAACAAGCTGAACATCGATTTGATGTCGATCTCCAGCCATAAGATCTACGGCCCCAAGGGCATTGGTGCCTGCTTTGTGCGTCGTCGCCCGCGTGTTCGTCTCGACCCTCTTATCACTGGTGGTGGACAGGAAAGAGGTCTACGTAGTGGTACCTTGGCCCCTCATCTGGCAGTGGGCTTTGGCGAGGCTTGCCGGATTGCTGCCCAAGACATGGAGGTAAGCTTTTTCTTTCAATTTCAATTTTCCATTTCTATATCGTTGCCAGGATTATTTTGCACTGTATTAAAAACCAATTGGAGATTCTTGGAAAATACGTGTTCATTGGGCATGTTCTTCAGCTCCAGTGATTGTTAACTGCAGGCATACTAAGCTAGCAGACATATGAACTTGTAAACTTTTTTCGAAGAACGGCATGCTAACTGAATGGTTGAACAGTACGATACCAAACACATTGAGCGTCTGTCCAAGCGTCTGAGCGAGGGCCTTCTTGCTATGGAACACACCACACTGAACGGTGACCCCGAGCACCATTACCCTGGCTGCGTGAATATCTCATTCGCCTATGTCGAGGGTGAATCTCTACTGATGGCGTTAAACGATATTGCGCTGTCATCGGGTAGTGCCTGTACCTCCGCCTCTCTGGAACCTAGCTACGTGCTGCGCGCTCTGGGTAGCAGTGATGAGAGTGCTCACAGCAGCATCCGTTTTGGCATCGGTCGATTCACCTCGGACGAGGAGATCGACTACGTTCTCAAGGCTGTCCAGGCCCGTGTATCTTTCTTGCGTGAACTGAGCCCGCTTTGGGAGTTGGTGCAGGAGGGAATTGATTTGAATACGATTGAATGGAGCCAGCACTGATCGTATTATTTGTGACATGAAAAAAAACACCCATCAGGGACGGCGTTGAAGTGTAACAACATTGGATTTGAACAGACTGAGAATAATCACCGAGTAACTAACTACTCTCTATCTTCTTCTTTAAGCCCCCGATGCCTTTAGCTCTCTGCGTAGTCAGAAACGTTTGGGCTAGGTTAACAGCCCCATGTGATCAATCCTTTAGCCAAACGACGTTTAATTAGCCTCCACACAATTCTCCCGGCCCCAAAACCCATCGCCAGAGGGCGTCTGTACTCTTTGGCAAGGAAGTCAAGATCTATTTACCGAGAGTCAATTTGCGGTTTGAATTTGATTCCCATCATTTTGAGATGGCCTTGGTCGTGAGCAAAGAAACAAAACTTGGACAGGAATGAGAAACACACACACAATGCATCAATTCTCCATCCTTTGTGCATATGGGAGCAATGTGGCCGTTCTGGCTAGTCATCGATCCCCTGACCTTTGAGTTATGACCTCTTCCGGCTTTTTGAACGGTATATATAACGATACTGCACACAAAGTACGGGCATTTCTTAGAACTCCTCATGCCGTTCCCCTAGGTTCAAAAATTGCGATGGGCACCACCACGTCCCAAATTACCATCTCGAAACCCCATTGATGCAGCTTCCATCAGCAGTCCCTGTCCACAGATACATGTATACTCCTATGAGTCTATTTAAAGTGTTCTCCCGTCTATGATATGGAACTATGGTGACATGCCTGAAGACAGTCTGTATATCAATATCTGGGCACCTTCTGTCAAGCATTGAGGCCATCAGGGACCTCACAGGGCAGCAGTCATGATGTTAATTCATAGAGGAGCTATGACACAGGAGCTAGTTCCATTGGTCACTACGATGGCACGAGTTTAGTACAGATTCACGATGATCTGATTGTTGTTACCTTCAAGTAAGGAGATAGTTTCCAGACAATCCTATTTTTAGCGTACTTGCTCTTCACTCCGGCACCGCTCCACTACCGACCACAGCTCCTGATCATCAAAATACTGCTGTTGGATGCGGCGTCGGAGCCCAATCTTTCCAATGTATGAGACAGGTTCCAACGATGAAGATTGTCGGAACAGGGCCTAGAGAAATTACACCTTTTTTACATAATGGATGACGTCCTTGTCATTTCCGAATATGCCGCTAGAGCTAAAATGGGGAAGTTGGCACATCTGGTATGTATTTGACAGTGATCTCTCATGTATCTTTCTCGATTAACCATGTTTGGAACCTTAACCAACATTGGTAGGGATGAATGCGTGTGAAGCTATGGGTTTCCTGATGTTAAGTCAAATATCTGTTGATGAGGCAGCATTTCATGCGCTTGGTCAAAGGATTTAAAACTGTTCCCTCCAGGAAGCTGTGAGGTAAGAGCCCACAGGGGTTTCTCATTTTTGACCACTCCAATTCACCTATGGATATTACCTAGGATTCCATTGAGTCAGCATGTGCCGACTTGGAGGTATCTATATCATGGGAATTTTAGAAATCTCAGCCCCACTCCATGGCTTGGAGCATACCACGGGGGTAAGAAGTAACCAGCCCTCTTCTTGCTTATTTGATTAAAAATTGAATTTGTTAGCTGAGATACCTGTTGTGTTTGGAACCTATGATAAATCCAGGGCGATTATGCCAGAGAAGTTGAAGTCAGTGAAGGCATACAAGGTAATCCCTTCCAAGATGAAAACCCGGACTTGCTTAGATTGAACGAATATCCTAGGAGCGTGGGTTGCCTTTGCCAAGAATCCTGCGGGCCTGAGTGAATTTGGATGGCCGCAGATTGGCTTCGGTGAAAGGTCTTCTCTCCCACTTGCTTTCTCGAATTGATTATAAGACAGAGCCAACCATGATCAATCTCGCTTTAAATTATACGGTGCCGGCAATCTTTACACCTTCTAGATCGTGGGGGTACCTCTCGTGAAATTCGATCCGAGCTACAAACTTGATAAACTTGAAATCGATATATTGTGCTACAATGGTACAGCTAGGTGTTTCCAGACTCATTTGAAATGTGTTCCATGATTATTTACCGAACATTGCAGATGTAGGTGGACTGTGACACAGAAATGAAGCCTATAACCTTGGGGGGGATTCCATATTAGGCCTCGGGCCGAAATGAATTAGTCAGTTCATTTGTTGTCAGAAAGAATAGAGGAGATGATACAAATGTCCAAGAGTGGAAATGTATAATGTCGAGATCTAGATGTAAACTGAGGTTCAATCTAAATCCAAAGTCATGCATCCCCCGATCAAAGTTGACGATCTTGAGTGAAGCGAATTTGAAGCCAAAAATAAGCGAAAAGGCGAAAATGCTCGAAAATGCCTCAGTTCCCGTGTTGGTCCCGGGTTAGGCCCCAATGTCTCGCACTCAATTTCTTCTTCGCTTAATTTCTACTCCACTTGGGTCTCGCGGATGCACCCAGTCCTTCTTGGCAGGATGTTAATTGATGGCGTTTGATTGTATAGCCATATAAAATGTACCTGACCTTACTATCTGATCTCCCTGGTCCACTCCTCTAAAACTTCCCCGAGGTCCTCTAAAAAGTATCTCTTTCCCCTTCCTATGTCGGAGTTACTCAAAACGCCATCATTACCTTGGTCCTTAATCCTCCGTACTCTACCTAGGTACCTTGATTAGAAATGTCCTTCCAGGGATCCCCGGTGAAATTTCACGTCCAAACGGAGTCCGATCTGAGAAAACTCTGCTATTTAGCCTTAATAGTCATATTCATTCATTGGAAGTTAAATCTAACCATTTTGATCCATCCGAATCCCATTATTCCTCTCTCTTCCGTCATCATCCGCTGAATTTAGCTTGGGGAAAGCCAGCCATACTTTGGATCCGGGTCGTTCCTGATCTCTCTGATCTCTTTGATATTTCTGGTGTAATCCAGATAATCCTTCTCTTTCATAATTTCCTTCTCAACTTTCAATTCAAGCATTTCCCCATATCTTGAATACCTGAATCTTTTGGGTGGCAACTCGTGGTAAAAGACAATGTTGCCTCCCGTGCCAAACCCTACCGAGTTTGGAATCACCTCCGACTATGGTTTCCTCTCCCCAGAACTTCCCTTGGAGATTCTCCCAGACCCTTACTATGCTAAATGGGAGATGATCATTGGGAATCTCCATCCATTGATATTGAGCAAACGTTTACACTCCATAGTGGATCATCTCCCTAGACTTTCTGTCACACACCTACAGACAGAGGCAGAGTGGCGTCGTGCATATGTCATACTGGTCTTCATACTACATGGCTATGTCTGGGGTGGCGATTCACCCACAGAGGTACTGGCCCACCCTATTGGTTCCAAAACTTAGTACTAATTTTTCAAAGAGGATTCCACCTCAACTTACAGTGCCCTTGTTCCAAGTCTGTGAACGACTCGAATTACCTCCCGTTGCAACATATGCTGGAGTCTGTTTGTGGAATTACAAGCCGATCTTCCCCGACGAGCCAGTCACCCACCTGGAAAACCTAGCTTGTCTACAAACCTTCACTGGATCTCTTGATGAACAATGGTTCTACCTGGTTTCGGTGGCCATAGAAGCACGTGGTGCCCCCTCTATCCCTCTTATGCTGAGGGCCATCGCGGCGGCTCGCACAGGAAACACCAACACTGTAACCGAGTGCCTTCAGCGACTAGCGGAAAGCATCGATGGAACCAACACACTGCTGCAGAGGATGTATGAAAATTGCGATCCATACGTCTTTTACAACCGCATACGCCCTTACCTAGCTGGAAGTAAAAACATGTGTGATGCTGGATTGCCAAATGGACTATTGTACGACGATGGCCATAATCCCGAATACCGACAGTATGGAGGGGGCAGCAACGCCCAAAGCTCACTCATTCAATTCTTCGACATTGTCCTCGGAGTAGAACACCGACCAACCGGGACAAGTCGCAACGACAAGGAGAAAAACACTGACGATAGCACCAAATCACGAAATAGCTTCATTCACGACATGCGCACCTACATGCCTGGCCCACACCGACGATTCCTTGAGCATGTTGACTCGGTAGCCAACATCCGCTCCTTCGTCGAGGCGCGACGCGGAGACTCAGCGCTGTGTATTGCCTATGACGCATGTCTAGCCATGCTGCGCGTTCTCCGCGACAAGCATATTACCATCGTCTCACGCTATATCATCCTGCAGTCCCGCAGTGCACGTCAGCCTTCTCAATCTGTCATCCCAAGCCTCCCAGTAACGAACCTTGCAACCGCAGCTCCCACCGACAAGAAAAAGTTGCGTGGGACCGGTGGCACGGCACTCATTCCCTTCCTGAAACAAGCTCGAGATGAGACTGGGGAGCCTGCCATTGATGCTTGGGCACGACGTTTGCTGAGCAACGGCCCCACAGGCAAGAACTTTGCTTCATTGAGCAAGGTTGGCGAACAACCAGATGGTCATCTTGAGGTTGTCGGTCTCTGTGGCACATGGACAGCCGAGGACAATGAAGGTGGGATCTGTCACTGGTAGTTCTCCAAGGTTTTAAATTTGGGGTTTTCTTTTTGGTTTTTGTGTTTAGTAGTTCGAGCGTGGCATTGCATGTGGGGTTTATGTACGTCGTGCGCGGCGACTTGGTGTTTAGGAACTACGAACTTGTCATGCTGCATGAAAAACATTTCAGGCAGATCACAGGATCTCTCTGGAATGGAAAATTTGCCTACGGAATTGTATATCATTACATTCCTCTACACCTGTACTTGATTTTACCTAGATTTTTTAACACAAGGTTGCTAAGACTTCTGAAACCACTGAGAAAAACTTGGCTTTGACACGGACTCAGCGTCATACAGGCCGACCTGCCATTCACGTGATATGACATCACGGATGACGTAGATCATCACCACTTTTTGAACTTCAGGGAAAGATCAGATTGAAGAATTCATTGGAACATCTAGAACATGAATTATGTATTTAAAGAAAGAAACTTTCTACCATAAATCTCCCTTCATTACCACTTCATCATCCAATTTTTTTTTTTTTTTTCAACTATCGATCTTTTCATTGTTTATTACCATCTACCATCCAATAATCATGTCTGACAACACTGGCAACGTCTCCACTGCTCAGTCCTACCTCAACCAAGCCACTGGTCTTGCTCAGCGCACCATGGGAGCAGTGACTGGCGATTCTTCCACTCAGGTAAGCATCCATCCTAGCGCTCTTCCCCCCCCCTCACCAACACCATACCTAACACATCTCAGGCCAAGGGTGAACTCAAGCACGAGGAAGGTCAAGCCAAAAAGGAAGCCTCCCACAAAAATGCCAAGTTAGGCTCCGTCACTGCCGACCCGAACACCGGGGCTGTTGCCAAAGACAACCCCACGCGTGACACAGGCTCCTGGGACCAGACCGTTGGCTCTGCCAAGGAGTCCCTCGGCAACCTGATCGGAAACGAGAACCTGCGCCGCACCGGAGTCGAGCAGAACGCCGCTGGCAAGGAACAAGAGGCCAAGGGTCAGATCAAGGACTGGGGCGAGGGCATTCAGAACCGCGCCAAGGGAACTCTTGGATCCATTGGTGCCGCTGTCACTGGTAACCGCAGTGAGGAGGAAAAGTACCGTGATCTTCATGATGAGGGTAAGGTTCGACAGCGCGGTGCTGAGGTCGACATGGCTAAAAAGGGTGGGGTTTATGCATGACTTGGAGATGACGTCTTAAGTTCGGGATTCCTTTTCTTCCACTTGTTTTACGATCACGACTTTTCACGATGGCCTTGCTCTGATATCCAAATTGATGCCACGTTGTTCAAACTTGAACTCACTGCTTACTATGTGTACTGTGTTTATAGTTCAAATGATGGAAAGGTAAAGCCACCACAATCCACGAACCTTCCGCTTTATTTCTGAGATAATGCTTGCTTATAGTGAGTGGGGATTATGGCGCATGTCTTGATGCATCTTTAAAAGTTCCCTGAATCTGCATATCTATCAAGTTGTTCTATGCAATGCTACATCGGCACCTACTACATTTCCCCACCGAGGAATAACTTTCCCTAGCATCTGACAGATTAGCATCCGATTCTGGCCGAATTTAACCAATGGGCTGAAAGGAACTGGATTCTTAGACTTTTTAAATCTTTTCTAAGAAGCAATTTAGCGACCGCATGTTGCATGTCATTTCAAAAAAGTGCTGAGAGATTCTCCTAGTAGACGGGACAAGCAGGTTGAACATGTGATACGAATCTGCCCTATCTTGAACTATAAACGTTTTTTTTCTCTCCTTTCCTACTTATAATTTGACAAAATGAAACCAATGATATGTTTACTCTTTTCTGCAACAGCCTAGAGTGCTCAACACCATCACTGACGAGATACTACAGACAATGGCACCAACCTTCGTGCACTCTTGAGCACATTGCACAGTTCTACCGCAAAAATTTTCGGAGATCCGTACTCAACCCAACTATAGAGACGGACTACCGAAATGCTGTTTTTGCTGGTAACATGTATCCTATCAGCCGGAAAGAATCTTCCTCCTATCATTTCCATTGTTAAATCTCTACATGTGGGATCCAATTTAAGGGGTAAAGGTTGGTCCGACTGATAGAGTATAGAGCCACTGTCTCTCGAAGCTTTAGGTGATTTCTCGCTCGAAACGTTAGGATGAGTTTGAGTTTTTTATCATCGGATCGGTGCGTCAAAATTAAAGAAAATGGACACTCACAAAGCCTGGATCATGTGGTGGTTGGCATAACAAGATAGAGAACTAAATCAGCCCAAGGCCCCGGCAACCCAAGCATTCAACACAATGAGTCTATTCCCCCGCAAATCTCCGATACGGCGCTTGTGAAAAAAAAGGCCACAGTAGCCATAAATCCAGCCCATGCGAATATGCTGGACTACTCTGCTGCGGGGGTCATGAGTACGATTTCGTCGGATTGAGTGGCTTCGTGTATCGGATGAATTGCTTTTGAGATACACAAAAATACCCTATCTCTGTGATACTGCGTTTTTGAAGCCTATTACTCTCCGGTTTTAAGAGCCTTCATCGTCAAGATCCCTAGCCCAGGGGATAGAGACAAACAGTCCCCACTAAATCGGATAGATGAATAGCTTGTTTTCCAAATCTGTCAGATCCAGCATCGCCAGATCCACCCTCCTCCTCACCACTATCCCGGACTCATCTACTTGTTCAATGCACCCCTCTCGGTCACCATCGCTCAATCCAGCGATCCAATTTCTTCTCTCCTTATTCCTTTTTGCGAGGATAAGATGAATGATCCCAAGGATAGCTGGTGTCCCTACCCAGCTAACGAAAATCATCGAAATCCATGCGTTATAATACCTCGGCGCGGCGCTTGGAACCCATATTTGTGGGGAAACGAAGTTTCCAACACTATAGCCGAACATGAACATTGCATTCCGTGTCAGCCTCTTGGTATAACCGGCTGCCGAAGAAGTTGTCCACCCGAGCGCGATGATATATGTGATGCCGTATGTGTTTTCAGCGATGAGCATGCAGACTAGCAGTGGCAGCTTCCGGTTCCAATCGATGAAGATTATGCCTAAACCCCCTGCCAGTGCAAAAAGACACCAGACCAGGCCATGCAGAGCGAGATATTTCGGAAACCGCTTTAATGCAAAATGGGCGACGATGCAGAGGGCAACGCCAAAGCCGCCGCCTGCCGCGGAGACTAGGGTGGAACCTAGGTCTGAAACTCCAAGAGAAGTAGTTAGGAGGTTTTGCTGGCCATAGTTAAGGTTATTGGAGTACATCAACGTGAATGCCTGCAGGGCAAATAGCCAAGACACGGGGTCTCGAAGGCATTCCACGAATTGGGACTTTTTGAATTGTTTCTGCTCGATAGAGCTCTGGTGGGACTCGTGCACGCGATGGATGACATGGACCTTTTCTTCAAGAGAAAGGAACCGTGCCTCAGCGGGATTGTTAGGGTAGTAGAACCAGGTCAATATGGACAGCAAGATTGTCAGTCCTCCATTGACGATCATGAAGAACTTCCATGGGCGGACATTGCTGTGACTGAATAGTAATCCGTAGGAAATGAAACCCGCCGGAATTGGAGCCCCAAGACAGGTAATAAAAAAGATAGGCTGTAGAAAAGACTGTTCCTCACGATTGAAAAACATGCCGAGAGTGATCTCTATTGCAGGGACAACAACTGCCTCAACTGTGCCAAGAGCGAGACGAAGAACTACTAGTCCCCCATATTTGGTGGCAACGCAATGGAGAAATACGATGACCCCCCAAAGGAATAGCGTGCCGCTCAAAAACCGCCCAAGTGGAAGCCGTTGCATAAGGTAATTACCGGGCCACTGGCCCACGAGGTAGCCTAGTTGAATCTTCAGAAGTGAAATAATGAAGAGTACAGGGTATGCATACCGACATAGAATAGAGTGTTGAGCGTGTTGTACTGCGACTTTGAGATGCCCGTCTCTTCAAACAGTCCAAGAATTGCAGCATAGCCAAGGGTTGATTTATCGATCTGAAGAGGTCAGAGAGAGAGGTTTGGAGGTAAACTGAGAGGCAGCACCCACATAGAGAAAGACGTTGATGAATGATACCAAAATCACGATGTGCAGGTACAACTTTCGTTTGAGTTTTGTCTCGTTTTCCGGCGTCAAGGGTTTAAACTCGTTGCCATGGTCTTCGATGATTCGTAAAGTCACATCGGCATAGTTTTCTTTGACTGTTTTCGTGTCAGGATGACTGGTGACGGGAGGCTGTTTTTCGTCACTCATGCTGTTTAAGGGTATGTCGATGAATCTTTCTCTACTTTCCAAAAATCTTGGGCATCACAAAGCTATTGAAACCCCCTAAGATCTTCAACATTTAAACGATCCATTATTGGGATTGTGATACTGATCTTGGACCCCATGTAGAAATAACGTCACTATTTGGAGAATCACATCTTTCGTCTTTGGCTCAACCCCATTGGCTGCAGAGCCACAATAAATATCTTGTAGCGCCGGGAAGTCAATGCGGATCAAGCTTTTGGAATTTGCGAAACTTATCAGTCGGCCATTAGGTACATTTTTATGTCGGTGATAGCTCGGCTGAATCGGGGAAGATTAGATATCTCGCTATTGGTATGAACAACACGATCATGACCCCCTATATATTCTCCAAAGGTACTCCGGGTAGATGGGGAGAATTTCAGAATCAAAGTCACTTTTAACACAAATGTAAAAGCAAAGTTGAACTTGACGGGGGTAGACAAGGCAGCTCCGAAATTTTCCCAGGCTGGGAATGGCGTGCTGTTGTGCATCGGAGACATTCACCGGAAGCCAGTCAGAATTCGACTATGGATCTTCGGGGTTTGTTCGAACTGATAAGAAATTTTACAATTTGCACACCCCTAAAACCTACAAGTTTCAGAAACAAAAAAGAATGTATGTAACCTGAAATAAATGAAGTATATACGGAGTACTCCGTAGTGGGAATGGAAGAAATTAGAGTCTATCAGATAAGAAGTGCAGACTTATGTTGTACACGTTCGTGTATGATTCGGCGACAGTTTCTCTGGAGGCTTAGCTAACATTTTGGAATCATATGATGCCCCCTACCGGGGCACAATAGGGACAATTGAGTTGGTGCCCGAATGCCCGAATGCCTCATCATGAAGGGGTTAATTTATGCCTGAGGCAAGACTCACCTTGCACTCGCTGACGTCACGATGCACAATCTCACCACTAGACTACGGACCAGATCCAGATCGAGATCATTTATATGACCTCAGAAGTGAGTCCATCATGGAGCAATATGCCAATAAACATGCGTTCGACGTGAGCTCTGCGGGGACAAACCCACATTTAGGATGATGCGAGGGTGGCACTGACGATAGCATTCTATGCTAAAGCGAATCATCATTCCAGGACGCGATAACAAATTGCGGAGTATAATGTAATCGATTTTGGGATAGATTCTATGAATCTTTATAAACAGCGTGGTTCAACAGGACTTTTGCTTCCACACACCATCTTCTACATTTGTAACAATCACAACTCTACTCGCAATGGACAAACTCTCCGGTCTCGCTAATAAGCTCGGAGGCAACAAGGGCCAAGAATACCTTGACAAGGGTGAGATTCACTATCCTTAATCTCGCGGATTGGATTTCCAAGTTTAACATCTTTAGGAATTCACGCCGCGGAGAATAAGCTCGGCGGTGGCAAGGGTGACCAGGCGAAGAAGCTCACCGATACCGGCCGTGAGCAGTTGGATAAGGATGGGTATGATATTCCCATAGGAACTTGGCGGAGGGAAGCGAGCGCTAATTCTGTACAGAAAGAGCGTCCCAGACAAGTACTCACACTAAATAGCTGATAATTGGGTCTACCTATGGAACATCATGTCGAGAGACCTTCCCGATACTTCTTCGTGGATTAAAATTTCTTCACATATGAGTATGAGTGAATGATGAATATCCCATTGATTCAAAGTAAAGAAATCGACGTGAACTTCAATGTCGCTGCAAGTTGGATAAAAACCCTCCTATTCCCGACCCCAGGCCCCGACGGGTGTAAATGGTGTTCGCCCGACACAGTTGAAGCTGATTGTCGATACGTTGGGTCACTTTTGGGTCGTTCCTCCGCATATTCGCCACAAGGCGCTCATAGTACTGCTGGGCGGGCTCGTACTCTTTAGCGTTGAAGTGTAAATTGGCCAGCCACTCCAACGTGGCTTGGGTTTCGGGATTGTCTTTGCCTTTGCGATGTTCTACCCAATTCAAATATCGCAGTAACCAGGGGAAGGCTTCCCGGGCACGACCATTGGTGATTGAACCCTGTGCATAGCCATTTTGCAGAGCGTACATGACGCCAATATTACTCACGATGTCCATAGTCAGTGGGTGATCGGGTCCTAGGGCTTCTTCTGCACTGGCCAAAGCACGGCGAAGAGTCTCCGAGGCCTCTATACTCTGCTGTGTAAAGCTTTGTGCTCGACCGTGGAGACAGAGCGCGCGAATGGTAGATGGGTGTCCATGACCCAAGGCAGTCCGAAGCTCTTGGTAGGTCTGCAACAACATCTCCACGGCTCGTTGTACATCTGGCTGAAAACGCATAACAATGAGGGTATTTGCGTCTCCAGATTGGTTGCTAACAATGTATTCCAAAGTATCCAAAACAGAGCCGAATACACGAATGTGGGTTTCTCCAAGCAGACGTTTCAGAGTATCTGTCAGCTTTTCTGCAGTCATGACCGCATTTTGCCGGCGACCTAGCGCGTTGTACATCACTCCTAGTCGGCGTCGAGTGTCACAGGTATCCAAGTGGTCCTCGCCGATAGTCATTTGCTGGCGTGCTAGCACGTTAGCGCAAATCGACTCGGCCTCTTGGTACTTGCCCCGATGACACAAGACCTCCGCGGTCAAACTTTCCGTCTTCATTGCTAGAGGATGCTTTGTCCCAAAGACGCGTTGGGTGGTGTCGGACACCCAATGGCACCATTCACTTGCTTTCTCCAAGTAGCTGGTCTCTAATTCCACTTCAGCTAGGTTGTATGCGACTGATAGTGTGCTGAAATGATCCGGACCAAGGGTGCGCATATGCTCCTGGAAAATCCCATACTCAACTGATCGGGCTTCATCCCACCGAGCCTGATTCTTGAGTTCTGCGGAGCGGACAGATCGTGGGTCATTATCCAGAGCATTGAAAATCAGTCCTGTCACCCTTTGCACCGCAGGGGCTGGGATTTGGCATGGCGTGCTACTAATCAAACGAACGTGTGGTAGCACCGGCGGTAGAGATGACACGGTACTTGGAGGCATCAATTGTGGAATGAAACCTTGCTCCGACAAAAGCGCCTGATCTACCAGTTGCTTGATGTTTCCTTTTATCAAACGGTACATAGGACCCCGAACGCCCACCTTGCACATCTGCGAGTGATCTGCGTCAAGCTTGAGTTGAGTCTCGCGTAAACCAGACAATCCAAGAACGGCAGACTCTTCATCAACCACAAGCTTTTCCATCTCAGTATTTCTTCGAAAGGAAGATTTAGGGCTTTGTGCTTACATGGCTGATTGATGCAGGTCCAACTCCCCCTATTTGCACCTCCTTCCCTTCGACAAAGCTAACAACACGATAATCTTCTAGTTGATGTCGGAATCGATCGGTCATTTGCCGAGTAAAAAGTGAGTTGTGCTCCAAGCAGTCTAGAAGGTCATTGCTAGCATGGCCTTTGGAGACAAAGCGGGCAACCCGGGATGCAATTTTCCCCAGTTCCACAGCCTTCGCTCCACGATGAGGTGTCCCGAAGAAGACGAGACCAGAAGTTGCGGAACGAATAGAAGTGTATTTCGGATCTTCTTTGGCATTGAGAAGTGCCTATACCATATGACTGTTAGAAACCGTGAAAAAAGGTGGGATTTGTGAGGTAAATGAAGCATATCTGACCTGCTTGATCACTAAACCTCCCAAGCTATGTCCGATAAATATCACCTTGGGTGGAATAGAGCCCTGTAAAAGTTAAGGGGGGCATTCACGAGATTTCCAGGTTTGATCTACCATCTGGGGGCCGCGTTCCATATCCAACAAGTTCAACAGGGTATTGGCGTGGTCCTTGATGCTTGCCGTGGACATCGTCTGTGGATGAGTGATGTTTGAATTGTATCCATAGACAAAGATGCGCGCATATGGAATGTCATCGGCTAGGAAGTCCCTCGGCCAAAACTTGCCATTGCTATGTGTCCATGTCTGGAAAGGATGATCATTTCGACCGCTTGGATTCAGGCCATGAACAAAGACAACACTAAAGAAAAACTTAGAAAGGAATAAGAATACAGCAGAGCTTGGTATTCATACTCGACCTTGTGGGATTCAAGGGGAGAGAATACCTCCTGCAAGAAGGGAAACTCATATACCGCATCCTAGACTTCGTTTAGCTTGCCATACCCCATAGATGTAACCCAGGCCTTACCATTCTACTCAAACAATATCGTGAAAGACATAGGGGGATAGCAAAGAGTCAATAAACTGTTAGTTTTATAAAAGAATGTAACATAAGAGAGAGAGGGAGTGAGATGAAAGCGAACTCAAATCTGACGGGCTGAACGTGGGGCTAGATGGTTAACTAGATATTCATACACAGTAAACCCAGGACCAATCACATAAAAATATAGAGTTCGGCAAAAATTGCCCAAAGTGCACAGTGCTTCGTGGCTTTCCCTCCATTCGCCGTGATAGAAGACGCTGTCAGCGGGGTTATCCGGCATGATGCATCACACCTGGGCACATGAATGGTATTGGTGGAGTGCTTCGAGGCTTGGGAGAGATCAATTCTTTCATTCTTACGCCCGATGCTGATCCATATCTTGCGCAGCCCCATATTCCTTCGCTAGGTTTTGTACACAATACGTACCGGGCATAAAACAGGATTCCGCACCACGCCCCGTGTGCAGTTCGCAATGTTACCAATTACCACAACAGCAAAAGAAGGCCACTTAAGGTTCGCAGACGTAAATTTAGTAATCCTAGAGCAGAAAATGGGAAAACAGGAGACATGGTGCCGAGAACGTTGAAGAACGAGCTGGCTAAAGTCGAAGCTTCACGTGCGGAGGGAGATGAGAGCACCCAATACGTATGCCATCTGGCCCACGATGGGGTTGAGTAATATGGAATCCTGCAAAAGTACCTTGCTACTTTTCAAATGCAAAGGATGCTGACAGCGCAATACCATGGCTTAAAGAAATTCAGCGATATAACTTGCCGGAACCCACCAAATCCAAGAGGCCCCAGGGGTAAAAAAGTAGCTCACAATCTGCGGTGGAAGCTTATGCACCGCTAGTTGCAGATAAAAGATACCTTAAAGGCCAATGGGGTGCCCACGCCCCGGAGAATGAACGAGACGAGGAGTGTTCCTCGCGCATGTTGTTCGTCCGGTAGGACAAAGGCAACCGCTGCGCCAGTACCCGCTGCCACAGTTATTGCTGGGATTGACAATGATTGGGGTGCTGTGATCCGATATAGCGAGTTAACGTAGCGCTGAGATACTCGATCTGAGGTCAGCATATTAAACGTTGGTTTTGTGCAGGACGTTAGACCTACAAAATGAAGGACCGGGACAAGTTACAGAAGCCTCAGCGACGAAGCCTATGGTCCACAAGGCCCACAAATCTTTTCTGGCCCGTTTGCCCCAGATTGACACGCAAATAAACACCCCATCTCAACAAGTGTAGCAAATTCCATAGGGATTGTCACCAAGAAGAGTGAATTGATTAGGTCTAGAATCCTCACATTCCATATTCTAGGATGTATGGCGTATCATATCGTATCGGAGAAAAGAAGCGACAAAGGCTAGAGCAAGTGGCAACATATCGAGTAGGAAGAAGACAGTTCCCAAGTAATGAAGCACTTGAACATCGAAAGTGTTCGATATCATCAACAACGAAACAACACCACTTCCCACTGTCACTGCCAGCCACCTATTTATCTCAGGATGACGTCGGAGACTTTGGAGAAGGAAGACCATACGACGGAAATTTCGCACAACGCGCCTTCATCTTCCTTTGTAAATCACCGGAAATTTTGCGCTTATTCTGGATGACTTGGCCATAGGAAATGAATTTTATGAAATGTGGAGAATAGTCCTGAGAAAGACGGACTAATTTTGTAGATCAACGCGGGCACTAGTCGGCCGAGTGTGGAGACTGCCGAGATGGGCACAACTGATATGAACTCTACTCTACTCAAATTTAGAGCGAGAAATCAATGCTCGCCTAATGTAAAAATTTTCACGATCTTACATTAACTAGTCTGAAAATTGTATGGTTAGTAGTACTTTGGTTTTTTCCCCGTAACTTCAGAGAAGGAGACCTGATAAAGATACCTTGTGTCAAAACATGCAGCCTAGGCGATTAACAATATACTTGGGATTTGCTATGCTGGATTGCTTGCATTAAATTTACCTAACGGAAAAATATCATCAGGTCAACGGAGACAGGCCCAAAAAAAGAACCATTCTTTCATCGTGATACAAGCCGACAGAACCGGAGAAAGAAGCAGCCATCTAGCCTTGACAAACGATACCTGGACTGAAAAAGGCACCAAAAACTAGACGCCAACTCACTTTAGTACCTAAACCACTGGCCATCCGCTTGAGAAATCGATCTGATTCCACCCAAAGAGTTTCTGGCCATCAGCATAGCCCACAGTGGTGTCGACATAGTGGTAGTAAAGCACTGGGCCGAGGGTAGAATCGGTAAATACGCCCCTGGAGAAATATCAGGTTAATTTTTGTGCTTGGCAATCTAATTAAAGAACTTACTGTCCACCAGGACCGTATACTGTGCCATGACTTTCTAGAACAACTGTGCCCCCCCCGCCTGTACAAGCAGTACCCGCGGCATCAACCTTTGAGATAGAATAGAGTTAGGGCGAGTGTTCAAACAGGGAAACTTTTGGTCACATACGAATCCACTAGTAGGTGAGGTCGATCGGCAGACCTTGATTTTGTATTCTGCTCCGCTGGCGGGGCGAGATTTGTCGTAGCCACAACAGATGCCGGCAGAGTAAAAGAGATAGTAGTAGATTCCATACTTATACATATAGGATCCCTCCACAGCGTGTGTTCCAGATGGGTCATACGCCAGATTGTAGGGTGATGATGCGACTTTAGTGGCATCCGAGCTCATTGGAGCCTGATAGATGTCGTGCCAAAAGGAGCCGAAATTCAGATAGTAAGTAGTACCATCATTGAACAAATTGCCATCGATGGCATTGAATTCCTTGCCAGATGACGAGGCAATGCCAGTTGCTCCATGGTCAACCCAGGAGCCGGACTCCATAGTTGCAGATGTCGCTAGTCCAAGGGCTGAATTCTGTGAACCAAACGTCGATACAGAATAATAAACGTAGTAAACACCATTCACAAGCTGCGCATCGGGGGCCTAACACGGAAGTCAGTGCCGAGTTGCTTCATTAGTTGCAGACGAGCTTTGCAGTAAGGATCGTTCTTACCCACAGGTCATCATTTCCAGCGAGATCGATCGAAGATCCACTTGGCAACATGGACCCAATGGCAGTCCATGGTCCGTTGATCGATGAAGCACTCGCATAAGAAATTCTGCTGCCAGTAGAAAATCGGAAATAAAGATTGTCCGATGATCTTTGTATCAACGTTGGGTCATGCACATTGCAGGCCCCTGAACAACTGCCAGGGTTTGCATATCCATGCACCAGGGATGCGCAAAGTACCAGCTTGATGATATTATTAAAATACATCGAGGGAGATCATTTTAAGATTGAACGAAAATCGATGGGCTGCCATTGCAATTTATAGAGATTACTAAGTGATGGAGATGCAGTGATCATTCGTGGAAATCCGGACATTTTTACCCCATCGGACATCTTTTGCTGCGATGGCCTGATACATCACAGAAGGGAGGGGAAATATGCGAAGGGGGCAGAGCGGCCAAAGGTCAGATGCCTGATTTGACAGGGTTGATGCTTGTGCATACCTGATTGTAAACCGCTTTCGACACCGCTCTATGCTAAACACTGTAGATTGAAGCTATTCCCAACAAATCCCAAGAACACTATCCCCGACCGCACAAAATGTATCTTTGGATAGATTACCTGGAGAAAGGCTTCGAACGGTGACTAGGGTAAGCGCATGGGAGTAGTAGAGGGGGTAAAAAGAAAGGGGGACAAATATGAAAACACTTCAACATGAAGAAAAAAAGGGAACTCTAGGATTTGTGTAGTAGGAATAGTATAGTTTCATTCTTCTGAACTTATTCGGTAGATACTTTGCATGTTAAGCTATCTATTATAGTAACCCATGTATCCTTATTTCTGCTCGTCGAAAACCAGGCACAATTTAGGCATTTCAGACAGCAACCCTACGAAATCAGGCATTTGATCTTTGGCCGTTCTGTCCCTTCGCACTGTCCCTTCGCACCACCGACTGGTGGGAATTTTCAAGAGCTATAGGCGCCACCATGCAACTTGAGTATGTCAAGTTCCGGGAAATCTCAAGTCAACACAATAGCCGTGTCAATCGGATAAAAGGAAGTGCAAATATCCGCAAAAACTAATCCTAACATCGAGTGACGCGATAGTTTAGTTGAAGCCTGCATTAAATCGTTATGCAAAAGGCCCACAATTTTCACTGCAAACCAGTCATGCTTCGCGTCAAGGCCTCATCCTCGTCATGAAAGAAGTAGCGCGTTGGGCAACCGTTTGCCACCTGGAGGGGCCAACCCCACATCTTCTCCGGCGCTAATGACCGAATCGAATGGAGGGTCAAAGTAGAATCTACCCGCAATCTCAAACAGCTACTCAATTCTTCGCAGAAAATGGATTCGGGCTTAGCAATTATACCGGGTGAGGTTAGCTATAAAGCGTTACAGGAGGGCTGCGGGGTGGCCGCCCCGGGGATTCGTAGAGTATCACTAGTAGTAGTAGACTATAATGTGATTGATATCTACGTTGTATCCTAATTCCTAGAGTGCCATTGGGAATTTAAATTAGATCTCTCTTTCTCCTTAAAATCTAGAAGAGCCCGATGACTGGATGAATAGCTAGCTAGTTTAACTATCCCATCTAAGGTTCAGTCGAATCAGTTTTAAACTGTGAAGGATCTATTGTAATCCCCAGGAAGTACGTGTGGCCGAACGATGAACCATATCCACAGCTGTAGAAAACCGGACCGGCAAATATAGCCCTAACGCGCCGGGGCATGTAAAGCGGCCAAGAAGAGGGCAGCAAGAGCAGATAGGAGAGAATAGTCAAATGGTTCCGGTCACAGAAACATAAATTTGAGACCTAGCTGAAATCAGAACGCATGAACGATGCTCTTGGCCGTTTCCACAGCCGTCGAGACACCGGCCATAGTGTCCGCTATCCGCCCATCACTGAGCAGATTTTATCGAGGAACAAGAATTCGAAGCTAGTTTATCTATAGAGCCAAAAAAATTGGAAGCATAATAGCTTGATCAGCGTGCTCTGATCCAGCGGGAGAGTGCTAGGTTGGATCAAAGCGCAATAAGATTTATAATACCCTCTTTAATTACTTTTTTAAAGTAGAGGCGCTACTTAAACGTAAGTATATTCTATCGAGATTAGATATACTTAAAGTACTCATAGCTAGTCGCTTAAAACTTAAGAAGTACTACTCTTAAACCGAAAATCTTAAAGGATGTATCTAGATGGTTAGGATAATACTAATATCTGATAGTAGATTTTAGTTCTTTCTATCTAATAATTAGGAGCCTTGATCGGGTCGGGTTTCGAGCTTTTCGAGCTTTTCGAGCTTTGCGGAAGTCTAAATAAAACAAACAAACAAGGAGCGGGCATCAGCAAAGGGTATATCAAATATGAACGCTAATATAAACAAGCCCGCTTCAGATGTATGATTAATTTATGGACTCCTGCGTATGACGCAGGACGTCTTGGAGGTATTCTAGGACCTTTTCTTCTGCTCCCACCAGGTTATCCTCATCCAGCCACTCCAGGTGTTCATTCCCCACTCCGGACCACCGGACTAGGTACTGCTTTCGTCGACCCCGTCCGCGGCCTCTATGTCGCATATCCAGGACCGCGTCTACGTCTGCACGATCTGTGTCTTCCGGGAAGCGTGGATCGAACGTGGAGGGAGGTTCAGCTGAAGAGAGATCGCCTTCTTGAGGGGCACGTTCTAGGTGTTGTAACGATACCACTGGGAGAGCTCCAGCAAGCTCTGGCGGCATCTGTAAGCGATACGCCAGGCGTCCGACGCGTTCAATGACACGGCACTTGATATGTCGCTGGGTAAGTTTCCTTGTGATGTTGCGCGATGGCCATATATAACCCGGCTCAGTCCCTTGCGCAAGACGTAAGTATACGAAGTCATTCTTCTGGAAAAAGACAGGCTTGTGACGGCTATCGTATTGCTTCTTCATCACCATAGCATAGCCGCGTACTTGGCACATTCGTCGGCGTCCTGTCGGCTCGCTTGGGGAGATCCGACGAAAGCCTGACGGAGGAGATTCCACGGCATACGTAGATCGACACCGAAAATAAGCTTGTGTGGTGAGTCGCCAGTGGATACATTGACTGAGGCATTCAGTGAGGCTTGCATTGGCGCGAGACCTTCGTCCCAATCCGCTTCCTGGTGGATATTCTGCCAGTGGCGTAGCCAGATTTCGCCTGTTTGGTTCGAACGTTCCGATTGGCCGTCTGCCTGTGGGTTATACGCCGCCGTATATAGGAGCTTAGTGCGTAGGGCAGTAAATATACCCTTCCAGAAGCCTTGAACAAAGCGCTTGTCCCGGTCGGAGATCCACACCACGGGGATCCCCCAGTCGCCCTTCTGGAGGTCACGGAGGACCGCGATAGCCCATTCTTCACCGCTCCAGGTCTTCTTTCCGGGCGTCGAGCCGATACGCTTTGTGGATTTACATGTGTAGATTGCCACCGCATCGAAACCCTTCTTCGTGCGTGGCAGGCCGGTAACAAAGTCAATTGTCAGCGTATGAAACGGGATCGGTGGCGCGAGAATCGGCTGAAGTGATCCGTATGGTTTGTGACGATGTACTGCGTTTTTCTTGCACTCGTCACACTAATCGATATACGCCCGGAGCTTTTTTGCTCCCTTGTGTATGACAAAGCCTCGCATCTTCTGCCAGGCGCGATGGAAACCGAGGTGTCCGTCACCGTGTGCCATTTCGAAGATATCATCTTTGATCGCCTCAGGAATACACAGCCACCGGTCGCCGTCGGCCTGCGTTGAATACAGCAAGCCGTCGTCGGTTTCGTAGGGTAGACGTGGCTTGATAGGGTCGGGGTCCTGTGTCACCCTTTGGAGCTCGTTGAGGACAAGGCTCCATTTAGGGTCTTCCTTGTAAGCTGTTCGCACACGCTGCTGGAAATCATCGGAGAGCTGTACGTAGGACGTGAGGAAGGCGTAGGCCTCATCAGGAACGTCCCATGTGGATGCCGCGCCAGGCAACGCCAGGTCAGACGTCAAGCTGACAGGCCTAACTACGTCAGACGCAGGGTCGGCGTACAGGGCTTCCAGGTCATCGTCTTCACGGGGCTGGGCTTTTTCCACTGCCGATAGACGGGAAAGAGCGTCTGCGACGTAGTTTAATTTGCCCGCCTTGTGATGGACTTGCAGACGAAACTGCTGGAGATACTGAGACGCTCGCACCAGACGCAGGTTTAGTCGATCTGCTGACGCGGATACCAAAGAGGTAGCGGAATTAATCGTCGCTATGTGGTCAGCATAGGCTACTGGTGTCAAGTCCTCCGGAGCTGCTTCGATCATGTGTCGGATTTTGCGTATGACCCAGACAATGCAAGAGACCTCTAATTCCGTTGCCCAATACTGTTTCTCGGCTGGGGTCAGCAGTCGACTCATGAACATGATTGGTTCTACCGCGGTCGACGGTGGGGTCATCTTCAGGTTTGTGTGTGTGTAGTCACGCTTCACATGGAATACCATAGCTCCATGACCGCCTTCCTGAGATGCGTCGATGTCGAAATACAATCGCCGTGTCCGGTCCCAATGCGCTAGCCATCGGGGATCCTGGAAGACCGCTTGGATGGTATCGAAGGAGGCAAGCTCACGTTCCGTCGGATGCGCGTACCGTGTGCGGGTAGACCACTCTCGACGTGGACATCCTTTGACTGGGCTTCCACGTAGGAGCTCGGTCTTTCGGATCTGTAGTGGCTCGGATTTCTTTGCATAGAACGGGACGTACTGGCGTAATGCGCCAGTCATACCGAGGTACGTTTCCAGCTGACGCAACGTACGTGGGAACTCCAGGCCGGCGATTGCCTTAATCTTGTCTTCGGGTGTGGCCATGCCCAATGCGTCTACCCGCTGGCCTAGCAACGAGACCTCGGGAAAGGCGAAATACGCCTTCTTAGGCTCCAGGGATACTGAGTGCTTCTCGAGAACACCCAGGACCAAAGACAAGTGCTCGATGTGGAGGTGGAAGGCGTCCGACGCCACAACGATGTCATCAAGGTATGCCCTACAGAAGTCTGCAAACTCCTTCAGAAGCAAGTCCATCTGACGTTGGACATATGGCACGCTATTGCAAAAGCCCATAACGGCCACATGGAACATCTCCTGGCCCCTATGTGAGACGACACATATACGATCGCGGTGGTCACGTCGGACGCGCCACTGGTAAAAGAATTTCGCTGCGTCTAACACAGAGATATATTGCTTACCCTGAGTTAGGAGGACGATGTCGTCTATTGTAGGGATAGGATAAATGTCTCGCTGGACGACTTTGTTTAACGGACGGAGGTCGACGACGGCGCGACCCTTTCGCTCGGGCTCACGCCCTGGGTGCTGGAACACGCGCCAGACGACAAAGACTGGGAAACCTGTAGCCGTGTGCTCAGTCGTATAGCTCATCTTTCCTTGGTCGTGTAGAGGCTGGAAAGTCTCATCGATCACGGCACGGTCCCTCGGGCCGACAGGGTAGATTTTGGATTTTGGGAGTTTAGATTCCCAGCCTGGGACCAGCGGGATGGTCATCCATCGATCCTCGGGAACGTCAACCACAGTAGGCCGATTGCCCCAGACATCGTATGACATCAAAAGTTCCGTCAGTTGTTGAGCTTGGGAAGGCTGTAAACCGGCCCATAACGTGATTCCGTTATTTAGCTGAATACCGTCGTCTTGCGCATGACGTAGGCCTTCATTAGGCGGGTTAGCGTTAGGATCGAAATCCGTTTCGGTGGTAGAACGGCCGAGCTCCGCGACTATTGGTTCCACTGCGCAAGCCATAGGCATATCTGCCTCATATAGGGTGCCAATGCGATCCCGCCGGCGAAGGGAGATCGGGTCGGCAGTTTCGTTGACAGCTTGGACCCAGGCAAAGTTTGCCTCGACCAAATGAGAGTAAAATGCAGCTTGGCGATGACGACCTTCAAATACGTAATCCCGATCATCGGGCAGCGTTGCCTGCACACGCGCTGGCACACGCACAATAGAGCGCAGGGGAATGAGGACGTGTTCAGCTGCGTAGACTGCCCGCGGGGCCGCGTGGTGGGGCTTAGCGTGTGTGGAAATCGGAATCTCCAGACCCATACATGACGGGATCTTGACTGTCTTCGCGTTAAAGTCCAACCGGAAGCCTTCATGACCTATGACGTCCATCCCGATCAAGAGCTTCGCTTTTAGGTTTTCGACCAAATGCGCCTCGATGCGGATACAAGCTGCGTTATCCGCGCCGCGGAAGAAGGCATCGAACGAGACATATGCGGACGATAAATGGCGGGATCCGATCCCGGCGACGGGCACTGGTGTACACTTTTGCAGGTGTTCACTTTTGCAGGTGTTCACTTTTGCAGCGGGATTCCTAGGGACTTTGCAAGGTCCGCATCAATAATGGTCATGACGCATCCGGTATCGAGGCATGCGACAAGCAGCTTGTGCTAGTCTATCAATCCGACGACGGTCGACGCATATCGCCAGGACTTGTAAGCCATACCCGGCTGAGTAGCTCGTGCCCGGTCTGATCTGATTATTGGCAAGTCCGGGGGTAGGGCATCCGTCTCAGTACCCTCCGGCTGGGATACGTAATATGCAACAGTGGTGTCATCATCTGCGGCTGCTGTGTGTCTCGAAGCGCAGTCCTTTAGGTGCGCATGGAGCTTGTTATTGGATAAAAAGGCGGCAGAGCAGTGTAGGCAGGTGGCGGTAGGTGTGAGATCCTCTGTCACGGAGTAACATGGTTGGTCATGGTCGTCCTCGTTGTCCTCGTTGTCCTGAAAAGGAGGGGCCTGCCAGTACGCTTGAGGATCCTCCTCAGGGTACTCCGCATAGCTGTTGTATTCCTCATCTACGTAATACGCGTCATTGTGGGGGTCATAGAAGTGCTGGCCGTCGTAAAACGCTGGCAAGCTCTCGTCGGGAGGAGCAACTTCCTGTGGCTCCGCTTGGTATGCTGTGGCTGGCCGAGCGCGTGGCTGCCGCGCTACGTAGCCTGTGTTGAAGTAACTGGCTTGATTCCACGGCTTGTCAGAGAGCACGAGCTGGCCGGCTTGGTTGGTCTGGCCCTGCGGCTGCTGCTGACGCGGCTGGTAGGCTCCTTGTGGCCGTTGCTGCTGAGGCGGTACGTAAGACGTACGCTGAGCCTGGGTTTGAGGAACATTTGGCGGTGGCTGGTAAGCATTCCTAGGGAACCGCTGCTGTGATTGACGTTGTACGTTAGGAATCGAATTCCACATAAGCTGGCGATTGTCAGTTTGTGTGTCCCGTGGCCGGAAGGGTAGCTGGTATGCTTGTTCTCCACGACCGTAGGCGTAACCTGCGTTACGAGGATTATACTGGGGCTGGCGTTGCTGACATTGGTAACGAACTGGTTGGGGCTGCGTCTGACGCTGCATCGGTCGGGCGCGTTGCGACATCTCATACCACTGTCCATAACGCAAATCTAAGTCTGCCATGAACTGCGAGATCCTGGTAGCTGGGCTGGGTTCCCGTATGTCACGCTGAAGTGCTGGTTCAAGACGTGTCCACACTAAGCGGAGCACTGTTGTAGTACCTGTTATCTCGGCTGCTTGGGCGTCTCGTAACATGTTTTGGGCCCATTCTGTAACACTGCGCCCTGCGCGTACGTCCCGCCAGGAGTAGACTGATGACGGTGCCATCACTTTGACGATCGCCTCTGTGGCGCGCGGCTTGAACCGTCTTTCGAGGGTGGCGAACCAGCCCAACTGCAGAGAGCGGACACTTAAATCCTGCCTCTCTTCGTCTGACAGCTCCGTGCTGTACCATCGAGCTGCTGCCTCCCGCAGGCACGATGGTAGGTTCGCTCGGACCACTTCCTCAGATTTCAACGGGATCAATGCCTTTAGCTGGTTGATGAAGGCATAAACATTCGTGTAGTACGTGGTTCCCCGAAGAGTGCGTACATGTACGTCTGACGTAGGGTCAGGTGTGAAGTAACCTACGTCGTCCGTCTTCCAGGGCGCGGTGCTATGTGGTGCATCCTGTCCGTCTCGACCCGGTGGCCCGCGGATATCGTCACGACGCGCCGTGATGACTTCGTCGACTATTGCTCGAACGTTGTCGACCTCGCGTGTACGAGCTCGAGTAAGCGCGTCATCAAGGATTTCATGCAGTTCAGCCCTCGACAGGGTGATATTGGACGAAGGTCCCTGCGGGACGTCCTGCTGTGTGCCCTGCATTGGGGCTAGTGGGGTAGTGAGCTGAGGGAGGCGTAAGTTGTATGCGAAGCGTAGGTGATCTTGTAGGTGATCTGAACCCTTCCACCGCTGGTAACCCAGGGGCTTAGCGACCGGAAAATTCGGTAACCGTATGGTATGCCTAACCAGAGGACCTCTGGCTTAATCAGGACATGCTACCAATGTGTTATGGAATTAAGCTGGTTGTGGTAAAGATGATCTTACTACTATAGAATTGTTGCGTAGGACAAGTCCGCTGCTTAATAATACGTATGTCATCATCCATCCCTCACACCCCCCCAGCCAGCCGGGGGAGTGAATCAAGCCGGAATTTTACCCCAAAAAACCCCCTTTACGGAGAAAGAACTACGTCGTCAAGCTTCATCAATCAAAGCTTTACTTCGTACAAGATCTCGAAGCCCACCTAGCCCGTCAGATCGTGCATTAAACCAGCTTGTAAAAGGCTTCCGTCTTACAATGCAAGGTGCTATCTTACTCGCCAAAGAAAACAAGGATTTACGCGCCGCCAACGAGAAGCAGAAGCAAAGCGTACTAGATCCCGGAGGCAGATACCTACTGAAGAAGGCCTCTCAGTTCAAGAAGCTTCTCAATTGATTACTGAGCCGGTGGAATCAATTGAAGCACCTCCTCCCCTTCCACGAAGAAGCCCTTCGCCGGCTTTACAACCACGTACGCGGGCCCCGCCAAAGTGTAGTGGTTGTGGAGAAATAGGACATAAGATTAATAGATGCCTAGCTAGATGGATGATTTTAGTATATTAATTTAATGGCGTTTTGGTTGGGATAAATGCATTTTTAATTAAGAAGTTGGTTGGGGTGGCCAGTTCGCCTACCGAATACGTTAGTTATTTAGTTAAGGACCTTTATCCGTTACATTAGAGCCCCACCTTTTTCGCCCATAGTAAAGCTAACACCCTAATTCTAGTCTACTAGACTGCGGCCGCTCCCATAGGATAGAACCCTTTATAAGTAGTAGAAAATTGCCATGCTATATGATTTATAACTTAAAATCCTGCAGAACACGGAGTCCTTTTCGCCGAACTACCTCCAGAGCTGATTGAATCCAGGCAATTTCAGGTCCATGACCAGGCCGATTGCGTAAACTGTCCAGCACAATCCCAAGCGCGGGGCTAACAGATAAAGGCCCGGCTAGCAGCATGTCATCTCTCAAAAAGTATTCAACAGATTGGCAGACTTGATGTGCCACGGATAGGTACTCTCCACACCGGCTACCCCGAACAGAACCTTCGTATCCAGCTACTGGGCCAGGGATGCTTTCCAAGTGCTGGTAGATGTTGCAAAGACCAGACCAAAGCAACGTTCGCGTTGCCCACAGGAGTGTGAGTGTAGCAGCAATCTGGGCGTTTCGGAAACAGAAAACGACCGGAAACAAAGTCGGGGCTTGTGATGATGGCACCCGCCAGTATAGATCTTGTGATCGTATTTGATCATAGGTTAAATCCAACTGTTTGTCAATTCGCCAGCATTTACAAATCAAATATTGAAGTAAATCGACCTGTTGGGTTATGCTCAGGAGGGGCAATGATCTGATACTTTCTAGAATCACAGGGGCTTGGGCGAGGCAATCTATTACCTGATCGTGAGAAGTTTTTGGTGTTCCTGCCCAAGGTTGTTCCATCCAAGCGGACTCGATGAAAATGGTCGAGGTATGGTGTTTCAAAGAGAACAAGATCTAGTGAAATTAACACATAAACAAAGGCTGGAATTTTTACTTAGAGTCCTACCCCCGGGAGTCGAACGCCAAGGAATAATCGATGTCCCGCGCCCGAGGAATGCATCTCATGACCGCGAGATTGAATCAAAGCGATGATGCCACGACAGTGGTTGAAATAACCCTCGGAACCCAGGCTGGGGCATTCAAGAGCCTCGTAAAGGCTGAGTGCCATGCACGCAGCCAGAGTCCCATCTTCTCGCATGAGGCTGGGGTCCCACAATGCTTTTTGGAGGTGACGAAGGCCCTGGATATAGTAGCCTAGACCTTGTTTGACCAGGGCATGATCGCCACGCTTAGGGCTTTAGGGCTTTAGGGCTTAGGGCTTAGGGCTTAGGGCTTAGGGCTTAGGGCTTAGGGCTTAGGGCTTAGGGCTTAGGGCTTAGGGCTTAGGGCTTAGGGCTTAGGGCTTAGGGCTTAGGGCTTAGGGCTTAGGGCTT